>NC_068327.1:25032843-25657843 GCF_000147395.1 Oryza glaberrima | reverse complement strand
CGCCGACGTGCTCAAGTCGATCAAGAGCTTCGCCGGCGCCGTCCGGTCGCTGTACGGTCTCCAGAGCGACGAGCTGCGGGTAGCGCGGCGCGTCAGCCAGTACTCCCGCGAGCTCGACCGCAAGTCGCGGATGCTGCGGCAGGTGGAGAAGAGCTACTACGACTCGTACGTGCCGCCGATGGGCCTCTCGCTGTGGCACCGGGGGATGAGGCATTGGGGGGACGACGGCATGCACGCGCGCGACGCGAGCAACGAGGTGGCGCAGCGGAGGGACGAGATCGCGGCGTGCCGGAGGACGGTGGAGGACGAGATGCGGAAGCACGCCAAGGCCATCGACGCGACGAGGTCCGCGGCGGTGACCTGTGTGCAGGGGAAGCTGCCCGCCGTGTTCCAGTCGATGGCCGTGTTCTCGGCGTCGCTCGCGCACGCGCTGGAGGCCGTGTGCCGGCATGGCACCCATGTGCAGTAGTTAGCTACACATACACAGTTCATTCGTTTGAGTCGGCCATCTCCATTTTCTTTTTCCATTTTACTTATCTATACGACCATACAGTATACACTATACACCAAAGATATACTCCGTATACACGAAACCCTGCTAGGATGCAGGAATGTATAAAGACTAAATAAAAATCAAGGCCCTACTGAGTTTTTACTTTTGACCACGAGATAGGGCTTGGGGCCTTTGGGGAGGAGGAGGGGGGGGGGGGGGGGGGGGGGAATTTTAGGGAAAATTGGAACCATGCCATTATAATTTGGATAAGCCTGACATTGTGATCCGTTCATCTTGCATCGATGTATAAAAAAGACAAGGAAATCATGTATAAATCGCTCTAGTAACTAAGTACTCCATTCAAAACCAAAACAGGAAGATTTTAAATCTGTGATAACCTCTCGATTGACAAAACGTGAATACATCATCCAAACACATTGGTCTATGATCTAAAACCCCTGCAAAGAGCAAGCAAACTACTTTTATTCAACTGTAGTTCCTCATTTTTCCCCCTTCGGTAGTATGCCTATGGAAATGAAAAAGGTCTAACGCTCATTTATCTTACACAACTTTCGAAAGAGCCATGACGTTGAAGTTCATTGAGTCAGGGTTGGACGCAATTCTGGCTTTGATGACTTTTGCAGCATCCTGAGAAGAAATCAAAGCAAATTAAACTTCACTCATGGTTAAATATCAAAAGAAGAAGAAGAAGAAATTAGAAAATACACCCTAAATCCATGGATCATAAGCATTCCGAATGTAAAAATGCTAGAAGTTAAGTTCAGTGCATATACATTTTAGCTTGTGCCCCCCTAAGCAAATATAATGTATAAGTTCCATTTGACAAATAATTACGATTATTCATTTCACAAAAAAACTGCTTGCACTAAAATAAGGGTAGAAATAGAATGTACAAGAATCATTTCAAAACAATAGGTGATAAACAAGCAAGATACAAGAAAAATGCAAAATTTGAGACCTGTAACAAAGTATCTGGTGATGAAGGGCCATGACATATTGGTTGCGATTTTCGTCCATCAAGCTCATAAAGTTCACCTGTTGCATGCCAAAAAATAAAATGTTGGGAACAGATTATTGATAGTTGAAACTAGGATTTGTTTTTTGAGTAAAGGCAGTCGGATACCCACCATCAACACAAGAGAAACATACAAAGTGCTCGTTCACCTCAACATTAGCCTGCAAAGGGAAGATGATTAGGATGGCAGCAACATTAAGGACTATATCATGGATATGGGCAATTGGTAACATTTCTTATCTTCTCCCTTTTCTTTTGGCTAAAGGAGGTTGGTCCACAAGTGCACTTATGTGGTACTGTGGTAGCATATTTGGTTATTCATTGTAATTGTGATTTAAAGCAATCCTGTTATAACTTATAAGAACATCCCTCGTAAGTTCAATTCTGCAATATGAGCTTGTAAACCGAGGGCAGGAAGACTCTAGTATAATGGCATCCTACCAGCAGCATTTACCATCTCAAGGAGTTATTCGAATTAAAAGAGTAAGAAATTATGATGGCAAGAGATAAATTTATCTAATCTACTCAACATGATGTTGTTTAAAACTGTATTACAAAAGTGAACATATAGAAAAGGGGCATGCGAGTGGTTACATCAGTGTCGCCAGCCGAAGCAGCAACGGAATGAGCATCCTCCATCTCATCATCCTCCTCAAGAAAGGCAGCACGCTGAAGACAACAAGAACTGTTCATATTAGGATAACAAAAAAGTTTATTAGTGATAACACAATGAATTTAACATACAGACATTACCTGGACTGGATCCATATCAACAGTTTGTTTATAAAATCTATCAAAATAGGATCCCTCAACTGCAAAGAAGAAAGCAGACATCAGATCTTGTTACAAATAAAAACAGTAAGAATAAGACTAAACAAATTAGGTCATACATCCATGTTTAAGCCAACAAATTAAAGGGCAGCCCAATAACCATAAATTGATTAAGCATGCCAAATTTCTCCTAGACATGCTGGTTGTCTAATATCAATGTCCTTGTACCATTTTTTCACATCATCGCATCAAAGATGTGTACATTTCAGTAAGAAAACAAAATGGGGAACACTATGAAGTATCACAAATCAAGCAACTATATTTTGCTGAAGAAGGAGACTATGAGAAGTGAGGACAGAATAGACATGGATACCTTTTCTTTTAGAACAACAGACATGGATACTTGCTGTTTACTGTTCAAGCAAACTAACATAATTGGATGAATATGAATCCCTTGAGCAACCTTTTAAAATATCTATTGGATTATTTCTATCTGATAGTTTTTCCTTATTTACTACTATATAGAGAGCACTTTAGGACAGTTAATGACTCAATATTAACTAACCGGAGGTACTAGCTAAGCGTGGATACAAAGCTAAAGTAATTACCCAGCTTGAGTTTGGATGCAGCATTCCCTATTGCATGGATAACACCAACTGTTCCGCATGCGTTGCCAACAGTCTGCTTTGTAAAGTATACCCTCTTGCTCAAATCCTGCATATCAAGGTATTGGGTTAAGAAAATGAAGGGTATATAAAGTTCCAAGTAATAAATAATTTAAAATGTGCACATTTCAAACTGGTAAACTTCAAATTGGCATCGTGCATTGAGTGAAAGTAGATATCCAACATATCATATACGTCAACACTCAACCCATTTAATATGCCAGATGAAGGAAACAGAAACCAACACCCTAAAAAAGGGAAAGCAGGCTAGTATTTCTCAATTAGAATATGAATATGGAACAATATTAATGAACCAAAAACTGAATGCAGTACATACCATAAAAGTCTCCTAGTAAAATGAAAGCTGAACCATAGTTTCACAGTGAGTGCAATTTTTTATGCACTCCCTAAGAAAAATAATGGTCAGGACAAGGAACATGCACAACAATCAGGCCATCAGACAATCTATACAATCATCACAGTTTTACTATAAATTCTGCCACATCTTGTATATGTGACAAAATGCTTTTTCTGCAAATAAAACAGCATCTTAACCAGTTGTGGAACATCTAACTTGACTCATGACTATGGTGAAGTGACTCTACATCAGGTCATCTGCAGTAGTTGTAGAGTCACACTGTACAAATTAAGATGCAGTAGTTGTAGAATCACTTGCATGAGGATTGAACTTCCACATCAAGATATAACATGAGAATTGGAACTGCAGTACATCCATAGCAGCATGTCAATTGACAATTGATTTATAGTTCAAAAAGAAACATAAATTAGGCAATTGATCTAAAATTGATTGGGCACACAGATTTAAGTGATACAGTGTAGCATATCATGTTTACAAATTCCAAGTTACAAAGGATAGTTAAGTCCATTGACCATTTGCATGCATCCTCATTTTTTTTACATAGCACAGTAGTTGTATCTATAAGTACTGCAAGAGAATCAATACTACAGCAAATCCATTACAAAAATAGAAAGGAGGAGAGGACCATGTTTACTGCAGAGAGTAGCCACACACCCAGGTGTTCTGTATTGTTAGTAAAAGGCTAAAAGCACATTGATGCAACCTATAATGTAAAAGAAATTTCACAACCATGATAAAAGGTGAGGTATCTTGGTACTTCCTCCGTTTCACAATGTAAGTCATTCTAGCATTTCCCATATATATCTATCTAGATTCATTAACATCAATATGAATGTGGGAAATGCTAGAATGCCTTACATTGTGAAACGGAGGGAGTATTCAAAAACAGCCATCTCTGGAGTTCACTTGATGGTACTGAGAGAAGAAGGCACTCTTGCATTTCATGACATAGTAATACTGAGGTTCAATGTCCTGGGTACCTCAGAACTAACACATCTAGTTCAGCAAATTCTACAATAGTAGATTCAACTAGCAAAATTTCCAGTACAGTAATAGTGCAATCCTGTGTGGATAGAGTGAAATATCACAAATCAAACAAGCATACAAATTCATACACAACATTCAGTAAAAGAGAACAACTACTTAAAACTTTACAAACAGAGGTCACCGAAACCAATATATCACTACACAACATTAATTGTACAGAGTAATAATGTATGCATAAAAAAGAAGGCCAAACACCAATCAAACTGTGAAAGACCTATCTGAATCCTGATCCCGTGCAGTAACTTTAACTGGAATAACAAATCCAATCCACAAAACAGTCTAACTCAATTGCTCAAACCGAGGACAATTCCGTAACAAATCCGATGCACAATTTGTAGTTCAGTGCATGTACACCACAATGTATCAAACCGAGGCAAGACTATCGAGCACATTGGATGCGCTATGCGGCAAAAACAAAACAGATGGGTACAGCCGTACCTTGTCCCCAGCCGTGGAAGTGGCAGCAGCGCCCGATTCCTCCTCGTCGTCGTCCTGATCACCCCACGAAGCAGCATTCATCACCCTCTCGACACCACGTAAATCCACAAAAACCTCGAAGCGGAAGCAGAACGCGAGGGTGGGAACTTACCAGGGAAGTGAGCGGGTAGAGGAAGAGGACGGCGAGCACGGGCTGGGGCACCATGGCGAGCAGCTCGTCGTCGAGGCCGTAGACGTCGCAGAACTGCGCCTCCCCCTCGGCGACTCCCAGCCCCCACATGAACTGCGCGACACGAGCGGAGGCGCCAACCCCGCGACGACCGGTGAGGCGGTGAGTGTGGAAGAGGAGGAGGAAGAAGAAGAAGAAGAGCGCGCGGGAAACCCTAGCGATGGACGCGAGGGCGGCGGAGGAGAGAGAGGCGCTCACCTGGTTCATGACGTCGGGGTTGGCCTCGAGAGGGATCCACCGCTTCCCCATCTTCTCGGCACGCGGCGAGGAGGAGGAAGAGGAAGAGCTTGGCGAGAGATAGGAGGAGGCGAGGCGGAGCGGCGTGGCGTGGCGGCGAATGGGGGAGGGGGTGGGGTAGTACTAGTAGAGTAGCGGCTTTTGGCCGATTTCTTTCGGCGCGATGAACCGGATGCGCGTGGTGGCGTACGCTGTACGCCTGCGGGTGTATGCGGCGCACGAGCTGGCGCCGGACGGCCGTGTCGGTATCTTTTGGGCAGGTCGTTGTTCAATGCTCAAGGGCATTCTGGAAACACTGGCACCAGAATACATACTCCATCCGTACAAAAACAAACTTAATTAAAAAAAAGTGAGAAAAAAAAATCAATTACACAGTGTACATGTAAATTGCGAGATAAATCTTTTAGAGAGAATCCCTTATATGCCACTAAAAATTAGTTTGATCCCTTTTATGCTATTGAAAATTGGTTCTTCCCTTGTATGCCATTGATCTAAATTTACACACCCTCTCATGCCACTTCCGTCAGTTGACCGTTAATTCTCAAGGAAAAAAGACGTATTTACCCTTCTGAGTATAGGGTATGCCTAACAACTCAGAGAGGGCAAATATGTCTTTTTTACTTGAGAGTTAACGGTCAACACATGGTCAATTGATGGTAGTGGCACGAGAGGGTGTACAAATTTGGACCAATGACATATAAGAGAATAGCCAATTTTCAGTGGCATATAAGGGATCAGACCAATTTTGGTGGCATATAAGGGATTATCTCAATCTTTTAAGCATAATTACGCCATGATATTACAACATGATGCTACAGTAAACATTTATTAATGATTTATTTTGTTATTAGTCTATATTTAATAATTCAAATGTGTGTCAGTATACTTTAAAGTTTTTACACCTAAATAACTAAGCACACCCATAGACAAAATAACTGATAAAAAACATGAATTTATTTATATTATTGAAGTGAATTGTACTTCTTACCTACTTGTACTCACCCATCCCCTATGAGTGTGTTTGCATAATGGGAAATGGGGGTGGGATTGGGATTGAGAAATAAATGAAGGGTTAGGATTAAATGGAAGGGGGAGAATGAATTGTTAGAATTTAAAGACGGGTGGGAAATTATTTCTTTTTCCTATTTGCCAAACACTACCTATTCGGTTAGACAAGTGACCAAGAGTAGGAGATTGCTTAATAACACATACTTAAGCCAGAAAAATATAAGTATGAAATAATATAGCGGATGTTAAATATTATAACCGAACCGAACCCGGGGTTTAAAAAACGGAACCAATGTCTAGTCCGACGATATAATTAACTTGAGAACCAAAGAAAAAATGAGCTAATATAATTAACTTGAGAAAAATCATTTAAACCAAATGATTTTCTACTGAACCAAAGTAAAAATGAGCTGGCTTAATTAAATCCCCAATATACAAGGTCTGTAGGTTTTTTTAAAACCCTACCTAATTCTTAAATATTTTCATGCCAGAAATATATAAAAAGTGAGCACATGGCAAAAAAGTTGGACCCGTTACTACCTTTAGGCTTTGTTTGGCAAATAGGATTGGAAAATAATATCCCACCCTCCAAAAGACAATATTACATCCTAGCCATCCATTCTTCACACCTCATTAATCCTAGCCATTCATTCATTTCCATTTCTCAATCCCACCTGTCATATCCCATTTGCCAAACACACCCTTACTGCATACATGCGTGCGTGCCTGACTATTTGGGCTAGTCGCTACAATAGTTTTAGAAACGAAACAAATATATTTTTTATGTGTTGATTAAATCAAAATTCTCAATAAAATACACTAGTACTCAACGTTACTTATTTTATTGAACCGATAGTTGAACCGGTCGGATTCACCGGTTGGAACACAGGTCGGGTTCAGAGTGGCAATCAGTAGGTCGTCCCAGGGCCAGCGCCGATCCCCATCCGTCCCGCGAGCAAGCAGAGGCGGCGCCGTCGCTCGTCCTGCTGCTTCCGCCGCATCCTCCGCCACCGCCGCCTGCGCCGATCCCCCATCCATCCCGCGAGCGAGCGAGCAGGGGCGCCGTCGTTCGTCCTGCTGCTTCCGCCGCATCCTGGTTAGCACATCCTCTTTCCCATCTCTCTCTACCCAAGCACTCTTTTATATATATATATATATATATCGAATTTGCGTTAACCCTAGCTTCTGTTCTAGAAATTTGCCTTAACCTTCACACTAATAACAGTTTGTTTGTTCCCAAAAAGTTTGCGGGTTCATCTGAATCCCCATGTCCCATGTTAGATCCGCCCATGTTGCCGCCTGCTGCGTGTTGGGAACCTGCTAGGTTAATTGTTCACTAACAGCTAGTAGTAGCATGAAAACACTCTCGTGCTTCCCTGTTGCTAAGCGATCTTCTTGACTCAATAAGAGAGAGTCATGTCTTGATTGCTAGGGCATGTCTGGTTGTTTGCTGATTCGGGCTATAGCTCGCCGAGGTAAACCGAAGCGAACCTTTCCTTGGAAAGCTATTTGGTTGGTTTGCTTTGCACACTAGCTTTTCACTCGGTTTTGCATAAAACTTGTGCGAGAGACGAGCTTGCCATCAAAGGCGAGCCAAATGGGCTCTCCCGCGCGAGCCAGTTTTTTCTTGCGCGATATGGCTTGATTTTTTTACTGCTACCAAATGCCTCTCCTCACTGGGCAAGGCTTAGATCCAAACGAGCACGTGCTGTCTTGTACCATATTGTTCAAGTAGCCATGCACTGAAGTCTGTTGGTACCCTGGTAGAGGTGACCAGACTGTGGAGAGGGGTCAATATTTAGAAATGAATTTATTTGGTGCTAAACTTACCCAAAAATAGATGCCCTTTTACAATACATTCAATCAAACCTTAAAAACCTTGTCCACCAATAATACCCAAAAATAGATTTGTTATGCGAAAACTGCATATGATTAAAAAACAATTGTTCCTTAAACTGCATTTGCACACCTGTGTGCTTTGAGTTGGTCTCTTGTTTTCTTTGCTTTTTAAAACTTGATGTCCATTTTACTTGCAGGTTGCTGTTCCTATGGACTTCACATATCGTATCTTTTGAATATTGCGATCACCCCATTTTCTTGTTGAGGGTACATGAATAATCGCCATTTTTGCATTTCAGGTACTTTACCCCAGAATAGCAGTGATGTGTCAAAATCTATAGTTGGTCAGGTGCAAGCAGAAGAGCAGGAAGGAAATGGCCAGGCAAACCAACAAGCAGTGCAGCAACATATGATTTTAGCAGGCCAGTTGTCTCAGCCAAAATCGTTAACTGAAGGTTTGGAAAATAATGTCTACCCAATTAACGGAACACGATCACCAGCCAGAACAAGAACCACCACATTCTGAAAACCATCTGAAACAGGCAGAGCCAAACAGCTTCCAGTTCGCTGAAAAGGAAACAGGCTATGCTGGTCTACAGAATTTCACAGGCCCCAAGGTGGATGTGGGTCAGACTTCAGGAGAGCAGCAGCATGTAAAACAGATGGTCGGTCAGCAAGCACCACCTGGTGCACAGGACGCAAGGAAGCGGGGATACCAACCGTCTATACCATTTAATATGTTGATTCCAATCCTACAGGCTCATCTTGACAGAGACAAGGATATGCAGCTTCAAACTGTGTGGGCAAAACTTAGGGTGCGCTTTTGTCTCACTCCTCTGTTGTTAGCTGCTGTTTTTCATCAATTTGATTGGCTAGGGAAACTACACAGCCTTGTTGAGGCGAAGTGGGGAGCAAAGTTAACCTGCTTCGCACATCTATTAATTTGTTCAAAGTTATATATCCTCTATGTTGTTAATATCTTTGTTAGACTTCTAAAATTTGTTGCTAAAATTAGGACTTAGGGCTTGTTTGGTTTGTGGCCGAACCCAACCAAGCCAAAAGAAAGAGGCCGAAAAATTGGCATTGCCAAATTATTTCGCTTAGTACACTACATAAATGCAACTTTGGTAGTAAACCAAACAAAAGCCTAGCCAATTATTGCCATTTTTAATCCATTTGAAAAAAAGAGGCGCCTGGGATCTTTTTTTTTTTTTTTTTTTTTTTTGGGGGGGGGGGGGGGGGGGGGGGGAGGGTGAGATAAATGAATGCTAGCAAAGATGCCTCATCATTTAAAATGGAGTTTGCACCATTTCCACTGAAATGAAACTAACTCAGCTGTACCATTCTATGTTTGTAGCGTAATGAAGTTCATAAAGATGATTTCTTGAGAGTTATCAGGAACATCGTTGGAGATCAAATGCTAAAGCAAGCAGCCCATAAAGTTTTTGCACAGGTGAACGGATTGTGTTAACTTCATTGCTGCCATTTGTTTCCCTGATAACTGTTTAATAAATATCAATCAAGTTTGATGAAAGTGAAGTCACTCTTAATTGTCATGTTGGACGAGAGATTACTGAGTAGGAAATATCTTTATTTAATTTGTTTTCAGATGCAAGCCCAGGCACAGAGAAGTGGCCAGGCAAATGCAAATCAGCAGGCTAATGCAAATCAGTATTCTTTACAATCCCAAGTATCTTCCAGCGGTTCGGCTCAATTACATGATCAGCAAGTTCACGTGTCCACCACACCTAATCAGGGCCAAAAAAACCAAGCATTGTCTTCATCCCAAACCTTTGTGCAATCTGGCACTCAGGTACAGAGCAGTATGACTGCTCCTGATAATTCCATCCAACGGCCAGATGCAAAGGGAATGCATGTTACGCCGAACCGACCTCCTGTTATGAACTCAGCAATTTCTGCACAAACAATGAACAAACAGCAGCAACCCACACAAGTCCAGCAAGCCTCACAGCAAATATATGGAACAACTAATCGCCCTGACCAGCCATACACTAGGCCAATCGGTGGTTCAACACCTCTTAGCTCACTGAGTTCAGAATCAGAAATAAGGCCTTCCTCGCATCCTGCAAAAATGGAGATTCTTCCTTCTCATCCAATGACACAACAAAATGCAGCTGCGCAGCAAATGCAACAGAACAAGGATGTGAAGACTAATGCTTCTAATCCAAGGAGTAATGCAAAGCAAGATTCGGGGACAGGTAAGGGTCGTGCAGTTGGCACTGGAGGTTCTTCAACGAAATCGCAAGGGAAGCAGGTAATTCAATTCCTGCATCATCTCACCTATCTGTCTTACGATATATTCAAATCAAATTTCCAGATTCATATGCAACCCAATTCCTCGATCCATCTAAATAGTCTGAATTACCAATAATTTTCATTTATGCAATTCCCCATGTTACAAAGGGATAGTTACATGCATAAAAAAATTCCTACAAGTTTATTTGCATTCCATCACAATTAGTTTTTGTTGGACTCAACACAATTAATTTTGATGAACGCCATAATAAACGGAAATGATCAATGTTAGTGAGATCTGATGCCATAATTCTTCAGGTAGAAGATTGATCAAACTTACCTAGGATAGCCTGCACTTGATTGTATCAATATCTTGGAGGAATGGAAATATGTAGTACCAGAACAGAGAACCTCCACTGTTTTGAAGTTTTAATTTTTGCTGTTACACTAAGTTGCATACAAATTCACTCAGTAATTGCCCTTTTTATTTGCTCATACGACCACTCTTATCATTTTGAGAATGTGGCCATCTGTAGTACATCCCGCTGTTACATGCAGGGTTATTTCATTGTTATCAAGGTGTTTACTAAGTAGTGGCCACTTGCCCCACCATCTGACACCTCACCTGGGTCCCTGTGTCTGGACAGGGCCTTAACACCTGACACAAAAAATAGGGGATGGGGGATTGGTTCATGGAGAGGGCTAAACATTAGTCACAACTTTTGGGATCTTTGTTTTTCTGCCATTTCTCTTTTCTCAATCTATTTCACTCCAGTTTCCTCTACTTTCTGCTGCATCCTGGTCAACCAGGTGATGGCTTGAGTGCTTTTTTTTTTTTTGTGAAGGCCTTATTATCCTATGAAAATAATTTTGTGAAGGCCTTATTTCTGAGGAGTAACATGTGATTTAGTCAGAAAATGGCTGAAAGTGTATTTGGTTGATTTCCAGTTGTATGGCTATGCATGCATATACTTCAATAGGTTCACAGCAACCATGAAACTATTATATGCCTTCTCACATGTAGCTGTACGTATAATTATCTGACTGGACTGTCAGGGCCCCCCTAACGTTTCCACACCTCCCGCTGCAAAGAGTAACAAGAAAACTGCTGGGCAGAAGAAGTCATTGGAAACATCAGGCTCTACACCACCCCCTCCTAGGTTTTTGTAGTTCATTTCACCCCATATGCTCTTTCATTAGCAGATTGTTCAGTACATTCAATTTTTGGATAATCCTAAGGTGATTTCCTTTTTGTCACTAGCAAAAAGCAGAAGACTTCTGGAACCTTCCAAGAACAAAGCTTCGATCAACTAAATGATGTCACGGCTGTTAGTGGTGTTAATCTTAGGGTACGCATCTCCCTCTATGATTCTCATTTGATGTTTGTTTTATTTTTGTATATCCTCTTTATATTCCATCACTGTTTTACTTTAACAGGAAGAAGAAGAACAGCTACTCTCTGCCCCAAAGGAAGAGAGCTGGGCCTCAGAAGAAGCAAGGAAAATTGCACAGGAAGAAGATGGCAAGCTTTTTCTGCAGAAAGGCCCACTTCTGAAGAAACTAGCAGCAATCGGTTAGGACCTTGGAATTTCATATTGACACTGTAAAACAATATTACATGGCAATATATACTATCGAAGCAATACTAACTGATGAAACATTTTTCACAGTTCCTAAATGCAATTTGAAGAGCATTGGTGGTGATGTTGAGCATTGTTTATCAATGGTGAGCTATTCATATGATTGTCCTTAAGAATTTTTTCAGAGTAATGCAGTATATCTAACATAAATGCCTTCAGTGCGTGGAGGAGCGATTGCGAAGATTTATCAGTACTCTCATAAGAGTTTCAAAGCAGGTTATTTTACACAACATTCAATTACTAAATTTATGGTATTGTTGTTATTTTGATGTACTAACCATGATTTTCTTATTGCTAGAGAATTGACACAGAAAAGTCTGGCCATCGACTAGTTATAACATCAGATGTTGGCCGGCAAATTTTGCGGATGAACCAGAAAGCTAAGGAAGAATGGGATAAAAAACAAGCAGAGGAAACAGACAAGAACAAGAAACAAAATGAGGTGTTCCATAATATCTATGTTATTTGCTTGTGTACAATTTTGCATGACATGCTTGTTCCGTTGAACTATCATGTTATTACTATGGCACACCATCTTCAGTTATTTATCACTACCTTTATGCTGTCCTAAGTCCAAAATTATTATTTGTTGTTCTTTTATCCATTTTTATACTGAAATATCTAAACACCTCTCTCTCTCTCTCTCTCACACACACACACACACACACATGCATGCCTACCCCGCACACATCCCACACTCTCCTGTACAACTTATCCCAAAGGAAAACTGAACGATTTAATTAATATATTTCTATTTTCAATTTTGACACGAAACAGTTTATAAGCAGCTTCACATGAAAAGGGACTGTAGCAGATTTCTGTCTTCTCACTGTTGAAGATCATACATTTTTTATGGTTACGAAAGGTCCATCAAGTTGCGATGTTGCAGTTAGTCATTCTAATTAACCATATCCTTACACACAGGTTGACGGCGGTGGCACTGTGGAATTAGACAAGGAAAAGGAGGAAACTCGTTCAAAGAATGCAAAGGTAACTTTACTAATGTGATATTTAGATTTGGTGGCAGCCCTTGTTTTCCTAATATGCTTTACCTGTAGCCCAACAAAGAAGAAGATGACAAGATGAGAACAACAGCTGCAAATGTTGCCGCCCGACAGGCTGTTGGAGGAAGTGATATGCTGTCCAAATGGCAACTGATGGCTGAACAAGCTAGACAGAAACGCGAAGGCCTTGATCTGGCTGCTTCTTCACAGCGCGGGACAGCTTCCAGGTCGCATATGGCTGGGAAAGGTCCCACAGATCACCACGAAGCTTCGAAGAGGACCCATTCTGCAGCGTTTGGAACTGGTAAATCAGCAACCTTGCATTGATTTATTTTCCGCCCTTTCATATTATGCTAGAAAATGCTGCAACTTCAGTATCCATGTCATATTGCTATTGCAGGAGGCATGAACAGGCAAGGCAGGGGTCCATTTGCAGCGTCTCATCCAAAAGGACCACAAAGAACTATTTCTATGAAGGATGTAATATGTGTCCTCGAGAGGGAACCTCAGATGACAAAATCGCGGCTGATATATCGGCTCTATGAGCGGTTGCCTGGAGATTCCACCAGAGATTAGGCTTGAATCGTCATTTATTTGGTGTATGTATGCACATTTGTGTAACAATATCGAGCTATAACTTATTGCTCTACTCCTTCCATTTTCTCTGGTTTGGAGTTGCGGGGCGTGGGTGGGTGTGTTGGGGGGGGGGGGGGGGGGGGGAGGAGGGGACAAAAACTAGTGTAACAAGTTAGCTGACATGGTACTCTTAGAATATGAACACATAAGATGTACTTCCAAACAAAATGGTCATGTAAAGATTATCACAGTGTAACAGATGGCAAGATTGCCCATTGCTGCCTGCTGGTGCATGCGCTTGCTCATTGTACTGTTATAATTCAGTGAGATAATTTGGAGAAATCCATTGTTCTGATATATTTCTTTCCCTGGGTTCCAGAGTGTTGGATACATTGCGCACTAAAATCGCGCTAAATCTAACACTGGTTACATTGATCCAGGAAGGAACACTGCATGCAAAACTACAATGAGACACCACACCTAAAATGCACACACTAGTGAGACTGGGCATTTAGCAACTCATTCATAATCTAAAAGAATTCGAAGTCGAGGTATTTCCCGCCGGACCTGACCTCGGCGCCGACCACCCTCTTGCCGCCGCCGCCGCCGCTCGCCACCGGCTCGGCCACGCCGTACTTGGCCGGCAGCTCGGCCTCGACATGCCTGGGCACCTCGGGAGGCGTGCTGCACCGGATGAGCGCCCAGTTGACGCCCTCGAAGAAGGGGTGCTGCTTGATCTCGGCGGCGCCACGCTTCACGCCGAGCCGCTGCTGCGGCTCTTTCACCAGGAGGCCCCTGATGAGGTCCCTCCCGGCGTAGCTCGTCGACGGCGACTCCGGGAACCGCAGCTGCTGCCCGACCACGTTGAACAGCGTGGCGCGGTTGCCCGACCCCTTGAACGGCGTCTTGCCGTAGAGGAGCTCGTGGAGGAAGATGCCGAACGTCCACCAGTCCACGGCGCTGCCGTGGCCTTCCCCCTTGATGATCTCCGGCGCCAGGTACTCGTGCGTCCCCACGAAGGACATTGACCGCGCCGACGTCGGCTCGGCGACGAGCTCCGGCAGGGCGGCGCCACCGCCCTGCCCCAGCTCGGACCTCGGCCTCCGGCCCTGCTTCTTGCTCCTCTGGCCGAACAGCTTGGGCATGAAGCACGCCGGCTGGATGCACACCGAAGAAGGCTCCATGCAAGCAGGCTGCACGCAGAACGAACCGCCGGCTCTCCTGGGATCGGAGTCGGACGCCGACGCTCTGATGAGCGTCGGCGACACCGCACACCGCAGCGAGAGGTCGAAGTCGGAGAGCATGATGTGGCCGTCGTCGCGCACCAGGACGTTCTCCGGCTTCAGGTCCCGGTAGACGACGCCCAGCATGTGCAGGTACTCCAGAGATAGGAGCACCTCAGCGGCGTAAAACCTGATCAGTTTTGCACATTCCAATTCCTATCAGTACTTCAACTAGCAGACAGTACTATGGGATGGTTAAAGAAGATGACAAGAATCAGAGTATATGCCAAGCATTATTACTAGCAGTTATTGCAAGTTTGCAACACAAGAAGTTACCAAGCAGAAGAACACAGCTGTGCATTCTAAATTGTCATGCCATCGGATGCCAAAACTATACTGCACGTACTATTGCATACTATGTCCCAATCAATGCAGATTGATGTGTAAACATCAGGGACCCTGTGTTCATAAATACTGTAGTACTGTACTCCATGGCTGTTAGTCTGGAGAGAATATTTCAGCAGGCCAATTTCTCAAATATCCATCACTAAAAAAACAATTAATAGTTCAAGAAAATTAATGTATCATGGGTACAACTGTTGTTAAGATGGCATTGAATTTGAATACCAACATTAAAGGAGTGCTAACTAACATGTCAAGATAAATGGCATAGAATCATAGGCAAATTTGCTCAAGAAATTCACCTTGCTGCATATTCAGAGAAATACTTTCGTGGCTGCCGTTGCCGCAGAGTGTGCAGATCACCACCCGGACAGAATTCCATGACCAGACATGAGAACCTGTCAGTCTCAAAGTGTGTGTACAGAGTTGGAAGGAATGGGTGATCCAAAAGCTGCAGAATTTCCCTTTCAGTTTGAGCTCTGTTCAACTTCTTTCGGCTTGCTAAGGACGCCTTGTCCATTACTTTCATCGCAAAGTAGCACCTTGTCCCGCTCAACTCTGAGAGGTAGACGCTGCCAATGTCACCACAGCCAAGACGCTTGAGCAATCTAAAATGGCTCATCCCAAGGACATTGCCCCGACCCCGGACAGCTAGAATAGCCCTCCATCTAGGATCATTGCCCTTGTGAGGCTTGTTAGCACTTCCTGTGATGTTACTCCAGTTGCTGTCATCGCTAACGCCACTACTATCACTCGCTCGACTCATGCTGGTCTTTGTGCTTTCCATTGAGTTGCCTCGGGCGCTATCCTTTGCACTCTCACATGTCTTCTCCACGGTAAGGATGGATTCACTAGTTAGAACTCCACTTCTACATGTGCTTGTGGAGCTTCCCCTGATGCTTGTGGCAGCGACCGCACCAGTGCTGTCACTGCTACTGTGTGGGCTGACATTGCCACTGGGAGGGAAGGAGGCATCCCAGACGCAATCCTTCTCCTCCGAGGCTTGAGTTGAGGATACGGCTTCAACAGCATCTGGTGCTACCACAGCACAGTGCACCTTCCTCTCTTCAACCAAACCATTGACATTAACTGTGCAAACAATCACATCCGGCTTTGCATCCATGGCATGGACTGAGAGGTCCTCCATAGATGCTCCTTTGACCGATAGGCCTCGCATCAAGCACTCGGGTGGCTCAGGCTTCTCCTCGTCGATCGCGACATACACCGTGCTCATAAGATCCACATCAATTGGCTCCGGAGGGTGGCTCACCCCGGAGAATGAACTCCGGCCACCCTCGTCAGATGACTCCTCGCTCCGAAAACTCTCCTCACCTTCTGCCAACAGATCCTTCTCATACTGCTCTTGTGAGCTTCCCCCTTCCCTTGATGGATTCAGCACAACTGATTTGAGCAACTCTACATTATTTGGCAGCTGAGCAGTGGCCACCAAAGGGCCCTTTGGCTCCACAATCTTATCAGCTACCTCCATCATCCAACTTTAGCATCACCTGCGCTCAACCACTGAGGTGATTACTCTCTCAAAATAATGAAATTGAAGCAGTTTTGAGCATTAAAAGATTCTTAGAAATAAGCAAAGCTCCAGGAAGTAGGGACCGCAGGCAACCAACCAAATTACAATTTCAAGAACCTGAAGCAACCTGCAACTTGTCTGTAATTGAAAGGATTCCAGCCACCAAGAAATCAAGAATCCACAGCCTGCTCCTCCAATTATTGGTGCCCAAAGAGGGCAAATGTAGGAGCCGGGAGCACTCTCAGTTCTGCAGAGAAATGCACAATAATCAGCTTAACACGCCAAATTGGACATGGATTTGTGAATGGAACTCTAATCCACTGGAACTAGACCAAAAGTTTATCGAATCCTAAAATCCTAAAAGCAAAACTAAGCACATTTAATATCTTCGCGCACATAACCGAACAGCAAATATTTCTACTTTCCCAAGAAACCTGAACGAGCCTGACCAAGAGGGGGAAAAGAAAACTCACCTTGGATAACTCAAGATGGAGATCCCGGAGCGGCTTGAGCTCAGTTCAGTCTCTCTGTCTCCCAGCCATTCTCCAGTCAAGCCTCGCCCTCCCCCCTGATATACTGCTACTTCCCGAGCGACCTCACCTCCCACTCGCACCACGTACTTCCGCACCGCGTGATTCGAGGAGATCGAAGTGGGAAGAAGGGAAAGCAAACGCGAGTCGTGGAACGGTGGAGCCGACGAACTGAGAAGTGGGGGAGTGGGGAGGAGGTGTGGGGGGTAAAACAACAAAATTTAAAGGAAATGAAAATTTACTACTCCAGCGAGGAACAAAATGGAAAAAGGCTACTGCAGTATCACGAGAGAGTGAGAGAAACAGTGATAATAACTTGAGGTCTTTTTCAACGTGGGAGTTTTCTCTCTCTCTTTTTTCTTCCATAGGAATTGGTTTTTGTTTGATACGGGACACATTTTTATCACGTGCTATCTGCCTATCTTTCGCTATCCCTCTCCATAAAAAAAAAAAGAGGCAAACCCCAACATTTGACCGTCCGTTTTATTTAAAAAAATTATGAAAAAATTAAAAAGACAAGCCATGCATAAAGTATTAATCATGTTTTATCATCTAGCAACAATGAAAATACTAATTATAAAAAATTTCATATAAAGCGGACGGTCAAACGTTGGACACGGAAACCTAGGGTTTGTCTTTTTTTGGACAGAGGGAGTAGATTATACTCTCTCATTTTTTTAATAGATGACGCCGTTGACTTTTTCTCGTATGTTTGACCATTCGTCTTATTCAAAATTTTTATACAATATGAGTTGTTTTATCATTCGTAGTACTTTAAGTGTGATTTATATTTTATACATTTGTATAAAAATTTTGAATAAGACGAATGGTCAAACATGTGAGAAAAGGTCAATGACGTCATCTATTAAAAAACATGGGTAGTATTATGATTATTAGTAAAGGAGAAAAGGATATTACAACGTTTATTATAGAGACTATTCCAAATTATTAATTCCTCTATCCCATAGAAGAATTAGCCTTTAGTACTAATCTTAGTATCACGAATATAGGCATATCTCTGTACAGATTAATTGTATTATAATATATTACATTAATCCTATAACATTTTTTGGGATTAATCCTATATTTATTTATTTTTAGGACGGGAGAACATTAAGTCATTAATCTTTTTTTTTACACCCATTATTAAGAATGCGTACTAGGACTATTACTACTGCGAGGTGAACTGATAACTGCATGCTTCCTACTACTACCGGCCAAGGACGCTGGGCCTACATGCCTGGCTCTCCAGGGCCAAGGGAGCCCCACATGTCACCATCCTTTCACGGCAGCGGAAGCAAACCCATTAAACGCTGATGCTTTGTGGCTCCAAATCGCTTTCTCGCTGTGAGTAGTTTGCCTATCTACATGTACTTGTGCAGTTATGCGAGTGTACTAAGTACTAACAAATCTGTTGTCTGAGCGTACATGTGTTTATACGAGCGTCCGTATCTACACCGTGTTTCAAAAAAAAAAAGTTATCTCCGTGTAATACCAATGGATGTGTTGATGTGGCATTTTTTTTCCTGCGTTCTACTGATGATGTGTCACGTTACAAAAGGCAGTGTGTACTAGTACTAGATAGCCCTGAAACTAAACACCATTACATAGTGCTTGGAACTGATTGAGCTGAATGGCATGCAGTGCCAGATGCCATATGCCATGCATGCAGATTACTACTGCATAATCCTCCTGTCCACCGGTCTCAGCCTCTCAGGTCTTCACCACGCACAGCTGAAAGCCTCAGTGTTGCAGCAGCAACCAGGGCTTCCGGTTTGCAGCTTTCAAATCTTTCGGTAAAACCACCGGAGGATTTCTGCACGCATCCTTTCTGAGTTCTGACCATCTGATAGTTTGATCCTAGCTCATGGCTCTATGGAAAGCATCACGCAATCTGTCAAGGAACAGAGAAATGATCGAGGGAGGAGGAGGATCACAAGGTAGAAATGATGATGATTAACTCTGCTGCTGAAGATCCTAATACTAGTATTACTAACTACTATCAGCTGGACCCCCATTATATCAGACCAAAACTGTTAACCATCGGGATTACCCCTGCAGAAGCAATAATCAATCAATGGCCCCATGCAGCAGCAGCAGGGCCACTCACTCTCGCTCTCTCTTGTGCCTGACAGGTTCTTGACATGAAGAACATGGCGTGTGTTTCTGGCTGCTGCTCCCTGGCCATGCCATGATCTATAGCCATTGGAATCGGGGAAAGTTGCAGCAGCTGAGAGACCCAAGAGCTTCTGGTCTTCGTGAGGCGTCCGTCCGTCCATCGCGCTCATCAGTGGCATGAGTGGAACGGAATGATGCCTGGTTGCTTCGGCCAGATCAAAGCATGTGAGAATCTGAAGGGGACTCGTCTCTCTGCTTTGCTTTACCAGCCACCGCCATGAGAGAGAGAGAGAGAGGGAGAGAGAAGAGCTCTAGACTTGCATGCTTGGTGTGTTTTGCCTTCCAAAGCTCATCAGTCATCATGGCCGACTTGCATGACAGACAGGCCTGGCAGTCTCTCGAACAGCACATTCATATTCTTTGATCATTTTTGCTTTGCCTGTTTTTAGCCGGGATATTTTACCTTTGCTCTTTTTGTTTTTTCCCTGTAATTTGGGGCATGTAGTTAAACAATTATACTCCTTGACCAATGAACTAACTTGACGCCAGCTTAGAGCTCTCCCTGATACTTCCCTTTTTAATCTGTTTCACATGTTTGTTCATTGTCTGATGACTTCCCTTTTTAATCTGTTTCACATGTTTGTTCATTGTCTGATTTGTATCTGAAAGTGTCATTGTACAGTGTTTGTTCAGTGACCGAGGAGATCAAGAGCGTACCTGTTACAATTTGTCCACTGCGGACACTTAGTCCCTGAATCTTTACGAGAGGGAAAAAATGACTATTTGACACCATCAGATTTAATGTTGGGAGATTTGGTATTGCTAATTATTCACTTGATTTTACCCACACCTCGCATATTCTACCATTTTCTTCCCTTTTTGCCTGAAATTTCAATCTGAAAAGCCTCTGATATGCACTCTTCTTTTTTCACTTTGTTTCTTTGCTTTACCAAGACCAGTATTCTTTAGCACAAACCGGCAGAGTGAGCAGCAAGCTCTCTCCTCACGCTATGCATTTATCATCCCCATGTCCTCCCCAAACATCAAATATTCAATATCTACATCGATTCAGTATTTGTGTATGTCCTTCTCCAAGCATCAGTTTTTAATTTGTGCATTGTAATGTTAGGGCTTGTTTGGCATGCATGGAGGAAAGAAATGGACTTTTGAAAAAGGTGCAAGACACTACTCCAATCTGTGTAAGCAGGCCTGAGTTCTAGACAAGCAAAAGGTGATGCCGGCCAATGGATTGTACAATACTACTAATAAGCCGGAAGGAGGCTAACAGGTAGGCTCCTTTGTGTTACCCATTAGTCGTCAAAAAGTGTTCTTTGTGCTGCCCTTTTGTAGCCAGCAAGACAAGGGTACAATGACATGACAAAACTGCAACATCTTTACAAGCCACTAATGCTTTTCAAGGATAAATAAGGCGGTCTAAAAGTAGATTTGCTGCAGTTTTCATATTGCAGTGCAGAGAACATGTGTAACCTTATTAACTTGATAAAATGCAGCATGAATTGGCAGATGTATCTTGTTCTTCTTACATGTATGGAGAAAGATATGAACACAGTAGAAAGTCTAAAAATAACCTGCTCAACCCTTCTGGATGTGAGAAGCTCAGTTGAAAGCAACTTGCAATTTTAACACCATTTACAACCTTATTTCCCTGTGTATACAGGTTTCCTTTTCTCAGCAAATGCAGCTAGACCTTCAAGGCGATCTTGAGTGTGCAGAACTTGCTCGTAGCATTCTTCTTCGACAGCCAATCCGGCGGACAGATCTACCTCCATGCCTTGATTGATGGCCTTCTTAGCCATTCTTATCGCTAACGGACCCTGAAAGAACAAATGGTGCTTAGATCGTCTACAAGAACGGACAGAACAGTGATCCTGTTGAATTTGATTCAGAAAGTTCATTATCATTTGTAGAAGCTGCTCTATCAGAGATCATGAACATCTCAAACAGATCAAATATAACATGTTACTCATTCAGAAGCCTCTTACTTTCTGATTTATCTCCTGGGCAAGTTCAAGAGCCCTTTTATAAGCCTCCCCAGCGGGAACACAGTAGTTTACTACTCCTGCAATGAAAACATACATGTCGTAGTGGTTCTTCTAAGAAGTCATATAAGCTTTTACTAAGAAATCACACCTGTAGAAATAAAATGTAACAAGACTCCTCTCAAAAAAGAAGGCGCCAGGCCAACCTTACCCATGGTTACAGCTTCTACTGCATCGAATCTACGACCAGTGAATATTAATTCCTTTGCTCTGGACTTTCCAACAATCCTAGGAAGACGCTGCGTTCCCCCAGCTCTATAGATTGTTACAAAGTGATGTTAACAGCAGAAGCACACCATTTTGCTTGAGACATTTCAACAAAAATCAAACTAGTTCCACTATGATATGCTATTCAAGTACGATAGAACAGCATAACAAACTTTTCGATAGGATGCAATTTCCCACTTTGATATGATACACGGGGTTGCTGCACTAGAGCAAGAGAACTGTGAAAAAAAAGGGAACAGGTTTGGCATATACTGGTGGGTAAATGACTAGATTTTTTTTGACGCAAGGTAAATGACTAGATTCACAAGCCAAACAATACTCCCATGTTATTTAATAAAGTGCCAGCTACATTTATAAAAATTACTTACAAAAGTAAAGCGCCATCTTGAACACATACCCAGGAATAATAGCAAGGCCAGTTTCTGGCAAGCTAAATGTTGCATTTTCCCCTGAAAACACAAGCATTGAAATGTTTGAGTTTTGGAAGGAAGGAACAAAACTCTTTGATAAGATGGATGGAATATGATCAATTGATCACTGCAGGTTGAAAGAGTACCACATATACGGAGATCACAAGAAAGAGCCAATTCTAACCCACCGCCAAAAGCAGCTCCCTCAACAATGGCAATTGTAGGAATTGAGAATGCCTGGTTGTGCAAGATGCATTTTGTAAGTATTCTCAACATACTCTAAAAATAAAACTTACATCAAGGCTTTAGAAAAAAAATAGCTAGAATGTGAAAGATGAGCGTGCATAACTACTTATAATTTGAACCACGAGTACCATATATTGGTTCACTAAAATCTACTAAGATACAATGGATGTAGCAAAATATATTTGAATCATGCACCCAGAAGCAAACCTCAAAGGACAGGAATGTAGATCTTAGGGAATTGACAAATTCGCGAACTTCGCAAGGGCTCATTAACCTCCTTTCCTGTCAACAATTTATGTATAACGGTTATGATTTTGTTTATGATCAGCAAAGGACAAAGGGACATAAGTACTTACAAAGCATTCACCATTTTTTTCCTATACTATAGCTACAATGCTTTTAGTTCCATAACTGACACAAAAGTTATCTACGCCGTGGTGGATAGCACTTATTTCAAATGCTCAATAATTCAAACAAACTTCTTCAATCAATACCATCTGCACAAGGACACTTTGATTAGTTGGTGTGTACACTTGTACTTACTGACCATAGCTAGCCAGTAACCAGCATTTCAACCATCCATCTAGTAAGTCATAACGTATATGAGGAATTGAGGACATATATACATATCCCTCTTAATAAGTCGGACCCTGCTACTGCTATTAACCCTTCCAAACTTGTTGATAAAAATATTGAAACAACGGTGCCAATCCATTTGTTTCTCTCCATCCGATATTTTTTGAGGGACTAGCTTCTCAATGCTGTCACAACTCATTTAAGCCTTGATTGATGTTTGAAGCTCCTGATCATGTTGAGTAATGAGTACGTCAATCATCAATTTTCCAGATCTCCCTTAAAATTAGAACACTCAATTAAAACATCACATTAACTCAAAATTGAAACATACCAACCTTGCCAAAAAAAAAAAAAAAAAAAAAAACAGTGAACCAATCCTTATCTACTTTCAGACTCTTCTAACAACTGCTTAGCTAGAGTATGCCACAAACATATAATCCTTAATCCTTATCCTACTGTGAGCAGAAAACCTATCGAGATTTAGCAGAGGAACTGATAGAGCGTTCACCTTGAGATCAGCGCCAGCGCAGAAAACCTTCGGGACGGAGCTCGCCAGCAGCACGACGTTCGCCGTCGCGTCAGCCTTCACCTTCTCGATCGCGCTCCGCAACCCCTGGAGCATCTCCCTCCCGATGGCGTTCCTGGCCTCCGGCCGCTCCAGCCTCATCTCCACGATCCCTGAGTCCAATCATCGCAGCTGTAATAAACCACAAACCCCAAAAGAGGAAGGCAAAAAAAAAAAAAAATTGACAGGAGAAGCGAGCAAGTGACGGACCGGAGTCGGGCGCCGAGAGCTTCTGGAGGCGGACGGGCTCCTGCTGGGCGAGGATTTGGAGGGCGCGGGAGAAGAGTGCCAGGTGGGCGTTGTTCGCCGGCGCGCGGCGGCCGGCGAGGTGGCCGGAGACGGCGAGGATTCCCCGGAGGCTGCGCATGCTGGAGCAGCAGCGGTTGGGTCAGGATGGGAGGACCGGAGGAGTCGTGTGGGACTGTGAGTGTGGAAACGAGCCGAGCGTAAAAGGCTCGCTAGAAGGGCGGCTCAGCTCGGTTGGAGAAACGAGGTAAAACAGCAGCTCGGCTCGGCTCATTGACGGGCTCGAGCCAGCTTGAGGCTGAGCCGGTGACTAAGATGTGGCAGGCTGGCAGCGAATTTTTTTCATTTTTCAATTTTTTTCTTTTAATATTTAAAGAAATAATCTATCGGCGCAAAAAATTACAAAAATAAACCCTGCCGCCCTAGTGGAGGGCGGCAAGCTGACGTGGCAGATGGCGGCTCGACGGCGCCATCTGTCACCATCTGCGAAAATTGCATTTAGCCCCTTGCCGCCCAGGGCTAAATGCAATTTTCGCAGCCCTAAAGAGCATTTGGCTGGTATTTTTTGCATCTGGATACCAGCCAAAAAGTATTAGGCCCGGGTTGGCTTTTTTTTTGCTTGGGAGCCCCTTGCCGCCATAACATAGGGCGGCAAGGGTTTTCGTGCAAAAAAAACCCTCCCTCTCCCGTCTGCCGTCACCGCCCGTCCCTCCCCTGTTTGCCACGTCAGCTTGCCGCCCTAGTGGGGCGGCAGGGTCTATTTTTGTAATTTTTTTTTGCACCGATGGATTATTTCTGTAAATATTAACAGAAAAAAATTTAAAAATGAAAAAAATTCGGCTGGCAGCGGCCTGCCGGCAAGGGCGAGGCCCAGGAAGCCTCGGGTGGGCCTACAGGCCAGCCCAGGAAGGTTGGTCCGCTGAGCCCAACAAGCCACGAGAATTACAAGAGTTGGGCTTCTTGTCTCGAACCTACCTAGGCAAGTGCAGGAGAATTCATCGACACAAACTTCTTTATTTACTCTCGACTAAAGTCACCGGGAACGGGCAAGCGAAGATGATCACCACGACACCAAATGGCAATATACTGTATACACAGATAAACTACTTTCCTGAGTATACAGGTTTCCTCCTCTCGGCGAATGCGGCTAGGCCCTCAAGGCGATCCTCCGTGTGCAGCAGCTGCTCGTAGCACTCCCCTTCGACGGCCAACGCGGACGGCATGTCTGCTGCCTGCATCCCTTGATCAATGGCCTTCTTGGCCATTCTTATCCCCAGAGGCCCCTGGAAGAAAATAACAGGATTCAGAAAAAAGCTACAGATTGGAAAATGACTTCGTATTGTCACAGCACACTGTATGTGTTTGGTCAAGATCTTCATATGGCCAAAATTGTGGCTTCTGTTTTATTTGAATAGTCCTGTGTTCAAAGCCGACGATATGGTTCTTACTTTCTGGGCTATCTCGCGGGCAAGTTCAAGGGCTTTTTCATGAGCCTCCCCTGCTGGAACGCAGTAGTTTGCGAGTCCTGCGTTTCAAACATCCAATTAAACCTCATTTGAAGAAGTGCAAGTGAAGATAATAGAAGGAAAGCGTAAGGGAACTCTTACCCATCATTACAGCTTCAGTTGCATTACATCTACGGCCGGTGAATATCATCTCCTTCGCTCTGGACCTTCCAACAATCCTAGGAAGACACTGTGTGCCCCCAGCTCTACGTAGTACAGTAAAAGATGAAGATTATCTGCTCAAGCTGAATATTTTCATTGAAGAAACACATTTTGGACTGTAATTTATTTATTTATTTATTTTTGTCAACGTAAAGAATCGTTTATATGTTGACTAAAAGAGGTATTGGAAATAATGATGAGTGGGTCATCCTGAATCTGGAGCTAGCTATAGCACTCACAAGTGCACAATGATCGACTCTCTACAATTTTAGTGCTAACCTAAAAGAACATTAGTACATTACCCACTGATTGTTTTATTATATTTCTCCTAGTGGATCAGATTATCTTTTCATTGCCAAGCATAAGCAAATACTACCATTAAGACAGAAATTCTTGTCAGTAATATTTAATATGAACATTAGCTCCACTAATTAATTTTCTTTTTGAGCAAAATGAAATCTTTCCTGGGTGTTGGACTTTGATGTAAACAGATTGCATTAAGATGGGAAATTCTAAAGTATGAAGACCTGCCTTATTCTGGTAGGTAAGTGCATATTCCATTTAGTTTCGGATCATCTTGACAATTTCACGAGAAACCTATGTACAAAAGTATGGAGTACTAGATGCATACCCAGGAATGATAGCAAGTCCTGTCTCTGGCAGTCCAAGAGTTGCATTTTCTCCTGGAGGGGTGAACACATTATTTCAAAAATTTGAAAGAAAGGAACAATGATTATGTCCATAAGATGGGAAATATTGAATTGCTCATATACTAAGACAAAAGGAAGCACCACATATACGCAGGTCGCATGAAAGTGCCAGTTCTAGCCCACCACCCAAAGCAGCTCCTTCAATGACAGCAATTGTTGGAATAGATAGTGCCTGAAAAAACAAGATGTGGTTTTTATATACACATAAAGAAAAATGCGCCATGTATAGGATCTGAAATTAATGGGCATAGTTTCTCATAAAAACACTGGTCCACTCGAGGGTGGATGCCAACAAAAAAAAAGCTAAATACTGAATAAATACAGACCTCAAAGGATGAGAATGTAGATCTCAAGGAATTAGCATATTCTCTAACTCCAGAAGAGCTCATTAGTTTCTGTTCCTGTCATGAACTGTTGCTCTGTTATCTTAGCCACGTGGATTGTAAATTTGTAAGCAACAAAAAACAACATGTAGGAACAGTATAACATGTTTTTGTTAACATCATCTCATGATTTTAATATAGTCCATGAGATGGTTTTGGTTCTTTAACTAGTCTAGAGGTCAATATTTGGTTTAATGGCAACTACAAGTACGAGAAGTCAAATAAATTGGTTGAGAAATCAATATCATCTGGACTGTGCAAGATGACTTATATTAACTTCTAGTACCAAGTTTTAAAGCTTAAAATGATCTGTCTGGTTAAGCAGCTATTCCTCTCTAGAACACAGCCCCAACTAGTAATTGACCCCAATTTTTAATCCTTTTTTTAAAGCATGACATCCTCCTTTTCTCTTATAGTATGTTCTTTGAGATAGTGACTCCTCCATATGCTGTCCCAGGATCGCAATCATGATATTTCATTTTCTCCATGAATCATTTTCTTCGTGACACGCCATCACAGTATTTCTTTCTATGAATTTCGTTTTCAGCACTACACCAAGCTCATGGATCCATATTTCTTACTCCTGCAGTTTTTCCACAGCTACTGAGCTACTCCAATGTCTTTGATCGTTCAGAATTCGCAGTTGCATCTCAACTGTTCTCACGGCCATTCTACTCAAATGCGAAACGCTCTAATCGATCTGTATTAAAATATGAAGTATGAAAACACATGCTTGCATTTCCAAGTAGTAGAATAGACAGAGACCTTGAGATCGGCGCCTGCGCAGAAAACTCCAGGCACGGAGCTCGTGACCAGGACGACCTTCACGGTGTCGTCAGCCTCAACCTTCTCGACCACACCCCGCAGCAGCCTCATGGCTTCCCAGTTGATGGCGTTCTTAACCTCCGGACGCTCCAGCCTCAGCTCTACGATTCCTGTTTCCACCCACAAATTTAGGAACCGCAATAAGGGAGAATTTTTAGAGCAACTCTTTCAGAAAAAAAAAAAGGATTCTTCAGAAAATTTAGGCAAAGGCTAAAAGCCATGCTGATCCCCGGGTTAACAGAATCATCAGAAGATTAGTAGTAGACAAGACATGAGAGGACAATCTTTAACAGTCCTTAATAGACCCTGTCTTTTGCACATCGACATTGTTGCTATCACTGGGTAGCATCACACACCCCATCAGAGATAATTGAAGGGACCTCTGCAGTACTACTAAAGACATATTGTGAATTGAGTGGCTACTGGCTACTGCTGGAAGGGATCAAGAAGTTGATGGCTTTGCAGCAAAGTACAGCGTCTCCCAAGCCCCTGACCCACCTCCTTGTACCGCTCCACTGTTCCAGGGCCTCGCCGACGCCACGCCGAGTCGCCGATTCCGCTCGGCCGGGAACCGATGAGATACAGAGCGAAGCGGGGGATCGGCACCCACGCCGCGTCAGGAGATGGCGGCGCTGACCTGAGAGCACGAGAGGGAGCTGCCGCGCGGGAGGAGGCCGTGCCTGGCGGCGGCCGGAGAGGAGAGGGGTGCCGTGCCGACCGCCGGCGACCCGACCCATCGAGTGCTCCGATGGTAACATATTTTGCGGAACAGCCCCTCCTTCCGATCGATATTAATGGCAGCGATCCAAATTTCTGCAGAATACCCCCTATAGGTTTTGCAAAATACCCCCTCTCCCTGTTTCGATGTTTTGTGAGTTGTGACCGGAATTACGGCGATAGATTTTGGAGGAGAAGAGGGCGAATTTACAGCAACCCTAAAAAAAAGGGTGAAGATTCACGAACCGCAGTCGGGTGCCGAGAGCTTGTGGAGACTGACGGGATCCGGCGGCGCCAAGATCTGGATGGCGCGCGCGAAGAGCCCATGGTGGGTGCGGGTCGCCGGAGCGCAGCGGCCGGAGGCGGCGAGGAGGCGCCGCATTGTGGAAGTGGACGGATGGGAAGAAGTGAAGAACACGGCGATGCGCGCTGCTCATGCGGATGCGGGTGAGTTTGTTGGCTGCAGCTGGAGATGCATCCAACGGTACACGTAAGACACGACACATCACACATGAACAGTCACCAAGTGCTTAAGCTTGGAACTGCACGAGCATTCAACATTTTTCTCCTGTTGATGTTTCTGAAAGACGTTGATAGTGGAAGACGAGGCTACTTGCCGGGCAAAGCTTTGATCGTTTCTAGTTTTACTACCTTGTCTTGGTAAAAAACAAAGAAGGGAAGCAGTCAATAATTTTCAGTGACAAGAGATTGTACTTCTCTTTGAGTAAAAAACAAAGAAGGGCTTAGCAGTCAATGGAGTAGTTTTCAGTGATAAAGATATAACAAGCTTTCACTCGCATAATGTTTTTCCTTTTTTTTGCAAGTATAATAGTTTTTATGTACTGTACATACATACGTCAAATGACAAGGGAAAATCTTTTTTCCCGCTGACACCCCTGACTAACGAAAGAATTGTTGGTCTGCTTCTACAAAAATTTACATAATTAAGGGCTCTTGGAAGAAGACGTCAATCTCGTCGTCTCACGAGGAGGGGCTCGCGACGGCGCAGTTCCCGTACGCCATGCTCCGGCCGACGTCCACCGGCGCCGAGGGGTCGACGCCGAGCTCCCGGGCGCGGTTCACGTACTCCTTCTTCACGTTCCCCCTCTGCATCTGCAGCAGCCGGATCACGCTGCGGCGCGCGTCGTGCCGGAACGGGCGGCCCGTCCCCGTGAACCCGTCGATGAGGTGCAGGTACGCCTCCAGGTCGTGGCGGCACGCCGGGCCGGCGTCGGGGCGGAGGCACGGCGAGTTCTTGCTGTCGATGCGCAGCTCCGCGCCGACGTGCTGGTACTGCTCCTTGGTGAGCGGCAGGCGCGGCGCCACGCCGGGCACCTTGGTGACCATGTCGCCGGCGTTGACGATGCGCAGGACGTTCACCCTGCCGCTCTTCTGGAGCTTGTCCACGAACGCGGCGTTCCCGACCTTGGGCCCGCCGAAGGAGACCACGGCGACGGGCGGCGCGTCGGGGACGGTGGTGGCGATCTCGTCGGCCACGAGGAGCGCCAGGGCGCCGCCGAGGCTGTGGCCGACGACCGTGATGCTGAGCTCCTCGCCCTTGTACTTCTCCATGAGCCGCCGCACCTCGCCCATGACCTCCTCCGAGAGGCTCTTCACCTTCTCCCCTGCCGTCTTGTACAGGCTCCGGAATCCCCGTGCCACCTTGGGCTCCTCCTGCCCGCCGCCTTCGCCGCTCTCGCCGTCGAGAGGCACGAGCGAGGCGCGCAGGTTCTCCGCCCACTCGAGGCAGGTGGCCGTCCCGCGCAGCACGATGGCGATGTCGCGGCGGCCCATGCGGGCGACCTCCCGCTCGGACTCGCACACGGCGACGTATCCGATCCAGTTGGACTGCTGCGTGAGCCATTCGGGGGTGTTGGGGCGCTTCGCCCACGGCGGCATGGACAGCGCCGAGGTGGCGAAGAGGCTCCGCGTCGGGCGGTAGGAGCGGTCGGGGAGCATGAGCCCGCGGTGCCTCGCCGACGCGGTGGGCAGCGAGTGGAACGCCTGGTACGCCGCCTGGACGAAGTCGCCGTAGCGGAGGAGCTCGCGGCGGAGGTCGGAGTCGAGCGGGTCGAGGAGGCCGGCCCAGCCGTCTTCCCCGTGGAGGCTGCGCCAGCGCGGCGCGATGGTGCTCCTCGGCGAGGCGCGCGGGGAGTCGGCGGAGAGGAGCTGCTGCATGTGCATGAGGCTGCGCGGCGACATGTGCTCGTCGGCGGCGGTGCGCGCCCGCATCCCGGGCATGGGCACGAAGAAGGACAGGTTAAGCGCGTTGAGCAGGCCGTGCCTGACGTTGAGCGGCTCCAGCTCCCCGTCCTGCTGCTGCCGCTCCTGCTTGCTCGCCGCCGCGTGGCTCGCCGGCCTCGGCACCTGCGGCGGCTTCCCGAGAACCCGGTCAAGGTTGGCGATGTGCGCCCGGGAGGCCTCCGTCGCCGCGGAACCTGCGAGCTCGGTGCCGGAGGAGGCCGACCGGATCGACTGCGAGCTCGGGTTCAGCGGCGACTGCTCCCGCCGCGGCGCCGCCCGCTGCTGTGGCGTCGGCGAGGCATGCCTTGGCACGACACCGTGCACCTGCGCGGCGGCCGGTGGCGAGGTGACCGCGGCTGCTGCAATTGGCATCTGCTGCTTGGGTCAACGTACAAACGAAACTACTACTACCACTACCGCTTACCGATCAGCCGCTGCTCGTGGTTTCGTTGGTTATTAGTTGTGTGCGAGCGAGAGATGACTACAAGATGGGCTCTCGGCGTGGTGGCTCTTTTATAGCGAGAAGGGGGGAGAAGAGGCCGCCACGGCACCACTACGGAACGAGCAAGTGGTTGGCTGGATGTGGGACGGGGTCACCGGTGCCCTACGTCGCGGGGGATTTGGGAGCGAGGAGCTGCATGCTGGTAGGCCACCGCCCCACCGCGGTCGCGCGCCCGGGAGGGCAACCGCGGTGCGCGCAAGAAGACTTTTCCGGGTCTTCGAGCGTGTGACAGCGTGGATCGTTTTCGCCGATCCAGCCAGCCAGCCAGCCAGCCGCAGGTTCCGAGTCCAACGTTACAGCCGGGTGACGCGAGTATACGCGGTGGCATACTGGCATGGCACCTTCACCTTGCTATGCTATGCTAGTAGTAACTTGGAGATTTGTGGCTTGACTCGATTTGCGTCGTTTCAAACTGTCACACCCTATATTGTAAATTGAATTTTGAACCATATATTTTTTGTTAAAGTTTTATTTTTGTCACTCACGAATTATTTTTTTTCGCTTTGAACCAGTTATTTTTGCAAATATTATAACTTTAGATTTGGTGGCTCACATGTCAATGGGATTAACCACTTTATTTGTCCACGTATCACTTATATGGGACCACTCGATATAAGCTGCAACATTTGATAACAATATATAGTCCAAAATGAAAAAAAAAAGTTGCAAGGATGGTTCAAACTAAAATTTTTAATAAAAATATGTGATCTAAAGTATAATCTCTATATGGTTTATATGCTCGCTGGGTGTTGGGACGACCGTACGTGTTCTTTTCTTTTATGCGGAACAACCGTTTTTTCCCAATTCGCATTTTAGAAACCGTGCGTTCGGCGCTTTCATGTACGGATTTGTTTGGCGCTTGTGGACTTGGATATGTGGGAAAATGTCCCACAACCAAAACTATTGCAAAAGTCCAAAAGTCAACAATGGACTTTTAAGAGGCAGGACTGTTTACGAAGGCAATGGTCAATGAATATTGCTTTCTAGCTGTTTCTTCGATAATTGCGGTAACCAAGTGGTTATCTTTTTTCTTTATTAAAAAAAATCAGATTTTTTTTGCAATTTTTTTAACTTATCTATTTATTTAGGAGACTAATATATATATATATATATATATATATATATATATATATATATATATATGGTGCTATTTACTGGTACTAGAAAGTAATCTGAACCATTAATCTCATTCGATTGAAAGGGTTCAAATCTACTTAAACTATCACTTCAAATAGCGGTATTAGAAACATAGAGGGACATTATTATAAAAAAAGTGCGAAAAGTAATAATCATCATTTAGTGGTGAATAAACTTTTTTTCTTTTTTTTGGCTTATTTTGATGGAATATGAGCGATGTCAGCGCATTGGATGACCATATGTTGATTTATAATTAATTAATTTATTTTATATATATATAACATAGTTACCCTTAATCAATGTATTCGCTTGCAAATTTAGCCTTAATAATTAATGAAAGGATCAGATTATTTTTAATGGTAGTATAATACTACTAATAGAAAGCACGGGAGCATCATTAAGTGATTTCTAAGTTCAGTCCGGCTCGATAAAGCTGATAACCCAAAAGCTATCGTCGTATTTTTTATATCTTCTACTTATCCACTATAATGCCCTCTGCTATTTCTCTCTTTTTTTTCTAGGACTGTTAGGCCACTCGCTTGAACCTTGGAAAAAGAAGTCCTCCAACATGTCAAAACCTCTGCCATATGCCATGGAAAACCCGTATAATTTCAACCCCAGTGGTGGCAGAGTATATCTCGTACGTTTTGAAAGTTTATAGGTGCAAATATATCTACTGCGTCCTGTACAAAATACTCATAAATGAGGAACTAGTTTGATTAATAATCACTTCGTAGTAATCTCTCCTTCTTCTACTTTTGATAGTTATATTTCTAAATCTGAAAAAAATATTTTTGATAGACATATTTCAATCCAACAACCTATTCTCTTAATGACTTTCTCGAATCGAATGCGTGACTCTCCAGCAATAATAGAGCCCTCCACTCCTCCGCCCCAACGGACACCGATAACAACACCAAATCGCAACAACAAAGGATAACCAAATGGCATAATTTAAGTAATTGAAGGGAATCAACACTGGATTGTGCTATTTCATTGAAAATAGAGGGAACAAAATATAACCCCTAGGGGTAAAAAAAAAAAGAGAAACTGTACAAAATTGAGAAGGCATATACACAATTTGATAGAAAATCCCGTAGCCTCCTTGCTCCCACCATGGTTCAAGTTCTTGCCTCCTCTTTTATTTTTGCCATAAGGTGCCGCAGTCTCCTTGTGTTCGAAAACCCGCCGATTTCTTTCCTTCCAAATCTCCCAAACTATTAAAAGAATTAGGGTCCGAAGGCCTTTCTTGGGCACCTCCTTTGTATTGGCTAGTATTTCCCACCAATTTTAGACACTCTGATATGGAGCCCAGTGGCACGGGTCTAGTTGCTGGTAAGCCACCTAGGCGGCAGTCAGGCTCCAAATTCTTCTAGTATATCTACAATGGACAAGAATGTGGCTTGCTGACTCGCTTGTCACGCGACAAAGGGGCCACGTCCCACTGTTTGGCCATCCTCTAGCTGCTAGCTGGTCTAAAGTCCACACCCTGTTTTGGATCACAAGCCACGTGTAGAATTTACATTTTGGTGGGGGCCGGGCTCTCCAAATTAAGGCGTTGAAGTTGGTGCTAGTGGTTCCCAGGCGTTGCGCTTTGTATGCCGACGAGGCCGAGTATTCTTCATGGTTTGAAAGCTTCCAGGTGATTTGATCGGGCTCGCTTTGATTGAGAAGAATATCCTGGATTGCTTCCCATAGGGAGACGAGCTGGCTAAGCAGACCTTGTAGATTAGTTTTTTTTATGGAGGGAGTACTTAGTCGGACTTTTTCCGATAGTTCCATTACTCAACATACGATAAAAAAGAAAATTATGTCTTTGGACTCATGGCATGCATCGTGCGTCAAGTCCCGGTCCTGGCGTTTAGTATTGATCAAGGCACACGTGTCCACACGCACATACATGATTTAGCTAATCTTAAACAGGAGATCATATCATGCACATCGCATGGCCGATCGATACGTGCCCAAGTCGACTTTGAATTTGATCTCGCATGCGATTTCAGATTTCTGGTCTTGGTAAATGTTTACATCAAGCAAGTATTGAATGGCCTCGACTGTATAGTCGTATTCACACATGATGATGTTTTGCATTCAGTGTCGACGACTAATTAATTGATGCTACAGACACCGGCTTAGTGATAAAAAAATGGCGTTTGTTAAGTTCTCCGTCAAACCACCGTGTTTCTGCCTTCCTGGCATGGCCGTGTGTGTGTCCCTGACCTTGGATCCAGGCATCCAGCTCGATCACGCTGATCTCGTCTATTTAGTTTTGACTTTGTATGGAGATCGGAGCAGATCCAAGCATTTAAGAAATAGGAATACTATTAATTAATTATATGTTTAAGCATCGTCTTTGTCTATAATTTGAGGAACACCTCCAATTATATTCATCGACTTTGTAAGACTAACGTCAAAAGGGTTTAAGTCAAATAAAAAATCGGAGTTGGTATATAGAAGTACTTTCAAAAGTACGAACGGGGATAGGCTACGGTCGCTTGTAAAATTTGTCTTTGGAACGCATATGCGTTTGAACTGGAAATTTATATGGGTTTGATTATTCGGAGTAGCTATCAGGACCACGTTAATTACCATTAGTTTGGAAGCAATTTTTCTAAGAAAACCATGGTTTTGACAGACTAAGTAGTAGTGGGCGATCAATCAGCTACTGCTGGTGAAAGACATTTTCTGAAGAAAGTGTATTATTTGTTATGTGTTCTTTTCCCTTTTTTATAAAGCACTTTTATTTATTTTAATAAAATTTGTCGTCCGATCTTTGTGGCAACTTCCTTTTCAAGTTAGGTAATAGTTCAGTATCCTGTAATGGAGCATGGTTCATCTTTTCTCTCTCTCTCTCCCCGAGCACTGAACATGTTTTGCGCATTTCGATCACACAGTCTTGATCAGATAAAACTAGATCATCTTATTTTAAAGCAGATAAATAAAGAGTGCTACTAGATGCCAACAGAGACGTGCTGCTGAATCCTGTCTCATGATGCCAGATTGCCTGTAGCCAATTAGGAGAATCCAATCAGTAAACTATTCCCTGAAAAAAAATCAGTAATCTATTCCTTTTTCTTTATTCTGATCAGTAACGTATCCATGGTGGACAGAGATGAGCAATTAGGAGAATATATAGCCAGTAAATAAACTAAGGGGATATAATATCCAATCGTTCATTTTTCATGGCGTGAACAATGCCGGGAGATTTGATGTGATTGGACGGGCTGGCGATGTCATGCAATAAACATAAAAAGGATCGGGTGAGTTGGCCACGTACGCTAACCACCTACGCAGGCAAACTTAATCAATCAATGGTGAGTCCATTGGACCAAGTTGTATTAATCGTCTTTTCGCCCCGGCCCCCACTGACATCGCCACCGATCAATGGACAAGTGCTGGGAATTGGGATCGATCGACGCAGCCGATACGCAACGCTACATAGAAACGGTTTCACCCGGCTAACAACCAGTGTTTTCACCAGTGTTTACGACGTGAAAGCCCGTGATGCCGCAGCTATCGTCTCGTATAAAGGACTTCCTCCGTTCTAAAATACCTTAAAGTATTAGTTATTTCATCCATCATCTCTCATTTAAATTTCTTTCCTATTCTATCTCTAACTATCACTAAAATGAGAAACAATAATCTTTTCTCTTACATCTTAAACTATGCTAAATTAACTTGAACAATGAGTATTTTACAACGGGGAGAGAGAGGCAGGGTACACAAAACAGCACGTTTTTCAATTCATAATATACCTCATAATAACCGCGTGATTTTCACGAGGGGTGATGTTAACTTCAATTCAAACGGTTTGGTAGGGCCTGTTTAGTTCGCGAAATGAAATTTTTGGGTGTCACATCGGATGTTTGACCGGATGTCAGAAGGGGTTTTCGGACACGAATGGAAAAACTAGTTTCATAACTCACCTGGAAACCACGAGACGAATCTTTTGAGCCTAATTAATCTGTCATTAGTATATGTGGGTTACTGTAGCACTTATGGCTAATTATTGATTAATTAGGCTTAAAAGATTTGTCTCGCGATTTCCCCCCTAACCACTCTTTATTTAATGCTTCATGCATGTGTCTAAAGATTCGATTTTTTGAAAAAAAAAACTTTTGAGAACTAACCGGAGCAGTAGCAGAAGAAGAGGATGGATGGGACGGCCATTAGCTGCGATTGCTCCATCTTTGAGAACCCTGGCCTAGCTACGCCGGCGTTTTGGACGGATCCTCCTGTCCTCGCCTGTACCGGCAGGGTTCTCTCATCCAACGTGGGGCCAGGCAGGCAGGCAGGCCATCACCCAGCACCCGGCAGGCCCGCGATTCATGGATCATGTTCTGAATCACCTTTTCTGCAACGAGTTCCTCGTGCTTGAATTCCCCTTCGTGGCTGTCGCGGCGTCAAATTTTGTGCACGTCACTTGTTGTGGTCGCTGGAAAAAAAAAAAAAGCCGTGGCACTTTGAAGGCGAATCTGAGGGATTCCGGCAAAGATGGGCACGGCCACTACTCGGGCCAACTTTCCGTAAAGCTCGTCGCGGCGAGCGAGAGGAGTGAATTGTCGTGTCAGCTTTGCGTCGGGGAAAAAATCTCACCGGTGCACGTTCCATAACTGGAATGGCATGATATTGCTCGTTGAATTTGGAGGCGTGTGATGCTGTGCAACTGCTCCAATGTGCAGGTACTACTGCTGGTTGGCTGCCGGATGTGGTGCCGAGTGCAACCACCACGTGAAAATTCTGGAGAGACACTAAGAATGTCCGTATAATCAATGCAAAAATCGACGGAACAATTTGCCAGTCCCACAGCCAACCTAAACCCTGTATAAGAGAACAGATCATACATCACTTTCAACTTTGTGTGGCTGCGGCGCGCGCGCACGGCTATGGACGGTGGTGGTGGGTCATGGCATGCATAGTTTTTTTCTTTTCTTTTCCAAAGAATAGCCGTGATTATAAACGTGAGGCTGCCACCATCACTGATGAGCGGGGGTCACAGCCTCATAGGTCAATCCAAGTGCTGTCATCTGGTTATTCGGGGGGCTTCAGCCTTCTGAGTGCATCATAGTGATTCCAGAAGGGATTAGATCAATGGAATAAGACTCTGTTTTTAATAATCCAATTATTATTGAATTGGAAGTAATAATTCTAGATCAATGCAATAAGATTTTATTTTTAATCCCGTAACAAAGTGTGGGCATTCTACTAGTCATGTTAAATAAAAGAGATGGTTACAACACTACTATAAAAGAGCTACCAAAATAAAACATAGGGATTCTAAATCTAACATCGTCATAAGGAATGCGAGAGCACAACCATAATGCTAATAAACTTAAGCACACGTAAAAGTATATAAACGAGCATCGACCATTATCTTCATTCTCATGCCCTCAATCTAGCATCATCAAACAAATCGATGACCTAAACTCTAAAGATGACATTGCCGATTAGAACATCGGCAACATAACAAACAAGACTATTTATGACCTACAAATGAGATAGCCGCAACAAAGAGAAATCGGACCAAAGAGTACTCTAAGCAAATCCAACTTTTTAAACACCTTGAAAGATAAATTATAGACTTGCTAATAGATCTATTGAAAACTTTATACAGAAGAAACCGTAAAATCCAATGGGGGAGGATTTGTTTACCTAGGAAACGCCTATAGGGAGGAATGTAACCTTTGATGATTGCTTTCCTCTATTCCGCGCACCCTGTAATTCTAATACTACCTTGTAATTATGCCTTTTTACATCAATAAACCTTGTAATTACTTCTTTTTATATCAATAAAAGCTCATGCAAAACTTAGGGTAGTTTACTTGAAGAAAAAGAGAAACCCCAAAAGTTACTTAAGCCAAAGCAGAGAGAAGGGATCCTCTTCCCTCTTCGTGGCGCAGACATTAGATATGGACGAGGAAGAGGATTAGAGTGGCGCGAGAGATACTTCGTCAGTTTCATATTATAAGTTATTTGACTCTTTTTCTAGTTAAATTTCTAAGTTTGATTAAATTTATAGAAAAATAAGTATTATTTTCACACAAAACAAACATATTATCAAAACATATTCAATCTTATATTTAATAAAACTAATTTAATATTTTAGATGTTGCTAATTTTTTTATTAAATTAATAGAAAAAAATTTTCTATTAAACTAATTTTTTCAATAACTTAATCAAATATAATAAAATTTGACTAGAAAAAATCAAACGACTTATAATATGAAACGGATGGAGTAGTACTTACATCTTTTTATATCATCAATAAAAGTTCAAGCAGGCAAAAACTCGTCGGTTCCATTAAAGAAAAAGAAAGAAACCCTAAAACGTGCAAATGGCAAAGAAGATAAAAGGAATTTCCTCCCCCTTGTCATGGCCTCGCGAGAGACAGAGCGGACATGCAGCGAGTTATGGACTTAGTACTATGCAATTACGCCCCAGACATGCATAACATGCCAATATTTTGTTTTCTCTCTCATTTCTATAAGGTAACCAGCTTACTCTATCATACCCTGCCCCAGTTTGGCATTAAATCAATATCAGTTCAAGTGGTTGTTCTCAAACTTCTGTTGATTGCTAAGGGGGAAAAAAACTGTTAAGACAGCTTGCGGGTATGTACCGATATACAGGGCCTGTTTACTTTGATACTTAAAAAAAAACCTTACCAAAATTTAGCATTTACTAAAATTTTGGCAGGATTTCTTATATAGTTACCAAAATTTGACAACAAACTAAATGTAGCCATTTTTTTGGCAACTTTACTAAAATTTGGTAAGGTTGAAAATGGCATCAAAGTGAACAGGCTCATATTCTATGAACCTGTAGGACCCCTTTGTATCAAAGGATTTATGTAGGAATTTTATAGGATTCAAATCCTACAGGAAATTTTCTTATTTGGCCCTTTGATTCAAAGGATTGAAGCTTTCCAAATCCTATAAAATTCCTATGGAATGGCATATTGCATGTGGATTTTGGAGGAAATTTAGCAAGAGCTCCAACCTCTTAGAAAATTTCCTTTGAGTCTATCTCTCTCATCCGATTCCTGTGTTTTTCCTGCGCTCCAATCAAACGGCCATTCCTGTGTTTTGCAATCCTCTGTTTTACACTTTAATTCCTGTCAGAAACCCGTGTTTTTTCTATTCCTCCGTTTTTTCTACCCTGCGATTCAAAGGGCCCGTAATCTCTCTACTATAGTACCAGTTGATGTCTTTACCAGAGTAACCATTATAAGTAGTACTGGTAGTAGATGTCTTTGAGTTAGGCCGTGTTTAGTTTCTTTTCAATTTTTTTTAAAGTATACGGACATATTAAACGTAAACTAATAACAAAACAAATTATAAAACAAATTATAGATTCTACCTGTAAATTGTGAGACGAATCTATCAAGTCTAATTAATCCGTCTATTAAGTCTAATTAATCTATCATTAGCAAATGTTTACTGAAGCACCACATTATTAAACCATGACATCATTAGGCTCAAAAGATTTGCCTCGCAATTTATATGCAAACTATGCAATTGATTTTTTTATCCACATTTAATGCTCCATGTATATGTTTAAACATTTAATGCGACGGAATTTTTGGAATTTTAAAAGAAACTTTTTTGAAAGTTTAAAAGAAACTAAACACAGCCGTATATAACTATATGATGACATGAAAGACAGACATCAGCTACCGCTACTGCTAGATAGCCTCGTTGACCAACATGCAACAGCATAATTAACTCTTATTAAGACAACAATAAAGGCAAACCCCGCTAAACCCCAGTTCAGACAGAAAAATATGGGACCCAGCTAACGGCAGGAAGCATCACCCAACGAAAGACAATTTGTTTCTGCCAATCTACCAACGCACAATTAACTTTCCAGCACTGTGAGAAGTCGTAAATTTGTAATCTGGTCGAGTCTAACTAAACCATGCAAGAGAAAATACTTTCTATGCAAACGAACGGAGATTGCGAGAAAGGACAAAATGTAAGCGTAAAATGAATCAAATACACTGGTTCTGCTTGCTCCTCCTGATTCGTGAGCAAAGAGCAACACAGCAAAGTTACATATATATTTGCAGCTCCCTAACCATCTGATTAAAGAAAAGATGCTATCAAGGGCGTTCAAATGAATATTACAAATACGTTGTAGTGAGCAAACAGTAGTAACATACGTCGAATTTTACATAGAAGGAAATACTTCGTTATCTTTAGGACGAGCAGCACGACGTCTTCTGGTTGACAGGTTGCCCGCGGATCTGCACCGTCGGTGGCCTTGCATTTGCAGCGGCCGGTTGGCTCGCCATCCTGAGAAAAACGACAGGAGTAAAATTTACCCGGATATCAGGGTAATACGAGAGCTACACTGCTCATGTGCTCAGGGATAGATTTTTAATGCTGTACCTGTCCTTGATGGATGCAGCCATAGCCATAAAGGCCTGCTCCACATTAGTGGCGTTCTTGGCACTTGTCTCCATGAATGGGATGCCCATCTCATCAGCAAACGCCTGCAGGATTTTTTAACAATTGTAGATATGTGAAATGTGTATCAATAAGGACAGTGCATGATGATCGTGAGAAAGCCAATCAATACACAGTACATCAAATGATTCTGAAGAGCTTACCTTAGCTGTTTCAGATGACACAACTTTGTTGGCAGTTAGGTCGCTCTTGTTCCCAACGAGGAGCTTGTTAACATTGTCACTTGCATAACGATCAATTTCATTCAACCACTGCTTCACATTGTTGAAGCTTTCTTGGTCTGTCACATCATATACAATCTGCATGCACAGGATAGGATGAATTAGTTTATGAAGGGGACAAGATGGCCAATACATTGCAGAAAATAGTGGTTGGATCATGTGGCCAACTTACAATAATTCCATGAGCTCCCCGGTAATAGCTGCTTGTAATTGTCCTGAAACGTTCTTGTCCAGCAGTATCCCACTGTAACAAAGTAAAAGAGTATACTCATACCACAGTCTTATCATCAATGTTTTCAAATACTAAATTCATGATGCATTTGGACCGTTGCTCCACTTCAGATTACTCTATGGATATGGATCACATTTCACCAAGTTTAATGTACTTCTCAAAGTTTGCTACTCATAAAAGAATCGTTTCTAAATAAATTTAAAGATTTCTCATCAGTGGCACAATTTGCAATAACAATGATGGACATACCAATGCACTCCATAGCCCGTATCTGAATCCAATTCTGGGTTTTAATTTATAAAGGATACTTTTGCCAGAATTGAGTTCAGATGTCGATACAGCGTTCAGCATTTAAACACATATTCAAATATGGGTAAATACTATCATATCCATATTTCAATAAGGGTTAAAGTCCAGCTTTAGCCCTTTGAACTTTTTGTTCAAACTATTTCACCCCAAACTACAAAAAAATGATTATTTTTCACTCTCACCTTTTAAAAGCAGACAAAAAACACCCTAAGACATAATTTGTTAGTGGTTTTGTTTGAAATAGACATGATTTTCCTAATTCAGACTCTTAATATGCATATTTTCTTGATGCAAATGTCACTTAATAATGTCCACCACCATGAAACTTACATAATTAAAATTCATGCTAGCAAAAGAAAAAATCACTACCATTTTGATCACAACCACCATAACATATGGTTCAGGGTGTTATGTGTCCAGTTTTGAATGTTTTGAAAAAAATAACCAGTTTTGTAGTTCAGGGTAATAAATGGACTCAGGCTGAGTTCCTTGGTGTTGTGCATGTTCCAAACTTCTCTTCCCTCGTTAGTGTGATTTTTACAAAAATAAATTATATAGGAGCATATCTTTCTGGAATATTTCACAAATATGGGAACATAACCTTCAGAACATATCTTCCTAGATTCATTGACAATAACCATAGCATCATAACTGGACATCCTTATTTGTGAATTTGTCTAGCAAAAGTAAAAACAATACAGGATCAAAAGCGATGAAGAAAAGGTAGCAGTAATCTTACGATTTGAAGCTTGATGGTCTTCCCATCCTGCTCTACTGTCCGTATTTTCTGCAAACATAATGTATAACTTATTGCTGTGCTACAACAAAGTAAATTTAACTCAAAAGTAAATCAAGAATATATTGCTTACAAAATCAACTCCAATTGTGCTGATGTAGCTGTCCAGGTATGAATCATCCTAATCACAGGAGGTAAGTACATCAATAACATTCACAATCTACGGAACAGAAAAATTAGTCAAGCTTCAAACTTGATTCTTTATTATTAAATACGAGTGAATTGTGGATTCATGATCTACAATTCATGTTTATACAACAAGATGACCAATGGAAGGAATTCCTTGCATAATTATCATAACCACTTTTCTATTGCAAGAGTGGGGTATATGGTGTTACACTGCATGCTTGTACTGAAGCACATTTACATGGACCACATGTAAGAAACTATATATTCCTGAATAACTTAGTACAAGAGCACAATTAGGAGAATGAGTTTAACTCGTACCGCAAATCTGAGAAGCAAGCACGATTTCCCAACACCAGAATCACCAATGAGGAGAAGTTTGAAAAGGTAGTCGCTGAAATTGACACAAAAAAACTAGTGTTACAGTAGCAGTACATAGACAAAATGAAATAATAATTACAGGCATAGGACTGCCACCTTCATTTCAACAACATAGTGTTTTATCTCATGTAATATACTCCAACAGTAGTGGGAATTACTTACAATAAAACATTATCTTCCCAAATCCCAAAAGTCAACTTCCCTTTATATACATAACTATCAAATCATGACATGAATGCTATGAACTAGAAATAAATGTCAATAGAGACCATTGTATTGTTTATGACTCCCTTCTATATACAGGTAAAAGCAACTGAACAATTATGCATACATCTGCTCCAATGTATGTTAATATGCTATTATCCAAACGGGGCCAATATGCGTACTATTAGTACTTGCTGAAGATAACCAAATCCAACTATGGCAATGTTTTACACATAACTACAGTGCATATGGACACCAAATCCAACTATGGCAATGTTTTACACATAACTAAAGTGCATATGGACATCAGCTGATAAATTGGCACACATATGAAGCAACATTTTAAACTAAATTCTGGTAGAATAAAATACAATTCCCATTCCCCAAATATAATCCACTACCGAGTACTATGTATGAGCCATCAGAAATCATGATGTGATTGCTGAATTCCCCTTTGTAATTCCGCCCATGCCGTTACTCAGTAAACGTCATAATGAAGAGCACATCCTCAACAATCCCCAACCCCCAGGACGCACCGCGATAGCCGCCGCCCGCCCACGCGCACGTCAAAACCACATGTTAGAACACGAAAACCTAGCCAACAACCATGCAAAGCGATCCGCCAGCGCTCTCCCACTCAGATCCAGCCAAAATACCCAGCCACGACACAAACGTGGCCACCGAACAACCAGCACGGCGAAACTGAGCGAGATCACAGAAGAGCACACGAACCATAGGAAGGAAGGAGGCGAGGGATCATAGGCCTTACTACTCGGGATTCATGCCGGACAGACGGGGAGTGACTACAACTAAGATCCAGAATGGAATGGGTGATTTTTTTTTCTTTTTCCTTTTGCAAAATAAACTGCTAGAGGGAATAAGAGAGTTATGGAGGGGTCTTTTACAAAAGATAAGTAGGAGGCTGGCGGCTAATCGAAAAATCTTGGCCGTAGGATGTTGATCCAAAGGCTCCAGATAGGCGTGTGCATGAGTGCATCTACCTAGCTGTGTGCATAGGATACGCTGCCAAACAGGTACCATTATATTGTTTAAGTTTGCCTTCCATATACAGATAAAAGTAACTGGAGTAACTGGAATAATCATGCATACACCGGCTACAGATGGGAGATTGGGAAATGCGCTATGCTACTACCAGTCACAGAGAGTTCAATAGTTAATAATATACTATTATCCAGACAGGAGTACAGGACCATATGCCTACCATAACTACTTGTTGAAGATATGCAAATATGGCAATGTTTTGTCCAGAGCAGATGGACTTCTGCTGATAAATAGGCACGCATTTCAGGAAACATTTTAAGCAGCTAAATTCTGGTAGAACATAATCCAATACCCATTCCAAAAATATTATGACCCACGACCCAGCTCCTAAGCATGAGCCATCAGAAATCACATGACCGTGTGTATGCAGCGTGAGGGATTGCCGAAATTCCTTTCTAACTCCGCACATCCCATCCCCCCAACCCACCACAACAACAACATCGTATCCTCAACAAGCCCCAAGACACGCGCGACATCCACAACCACAAATCCAAACGAATCCCCTAGCCAGATCCAGATCCAAACGACGAAAGGGAGCCAAACCAGCGCTCTCCCGCTCAGATCCGTCTCCCTAGCCCGCGCAAACCCCGCCAACCAACCATCACCGAGAAAGCCGCGCGAGATCAACAAAGCCCATACGAAGGAAGGAAGGAAGGAAGATCGGAGGCCTTACTACTCGGGATTCATGCCGGACGGAGACGGGGGGGAGTGACCGCGGGACGCTCGCCGTGGATCGCCCGCCGCTTCTTCGAGCCCACGCGGATCTGGACGGAGGGAGGGAGACGCGAGCGCGAGGCGAAGACGGGGGAGAGAGGAAGACGTGGGGGAAGGTGGGCGTGCGACCGCGTTTTTGCAGGGGGCGAGACGATAAAATACCGTGGCCTCGGAAGCGGGGGGAGGCCGCGGCCCGCGCGCGCGTGGGAGTCGTGGAGTGGAGGTGTGGAGCCTAAAGCCAAGGCCGCGGGAGCCGGACCGGCCGTGTGTTGGGCGGCGTTCGCTTCGACGCGAGGGAAAGCCTGACGGGTCGTGGCGGCCGTGAAGGCCCACTTGTTTATACGCGTATTACTCCAGCCTACCCGGTCATGTAGGAAAAAATTAAAAGCGTGTTCTAAAGAAAACCATCTGAAAGATTATTAGTTCCACATCGATAATCGATGGTGGGGGAGTACAACTTAAAGTCATTATATATAAGACTAGTTTTTCTATTGTACAGACCTTGTGACTTCGGATGAGTTTGTAATGGAGAAGACCCGATATAACATGGGTGACCCTCGGTAGATGCGTTAAACTGCACACTCTAACTCTAACAAGTAATATATACTAGAACATAGGATTTCAGCATTGGATAAAAAATACATGTGGAAGCGTTATGGACGACGTGGCCGACGCGCAAACAGTGTGTATAGAGACATGACATAACACTCCATACGCTTGATATACGTAGCAACATAACACTCCATGCATACGCTTTGATATATGTACAGAAGACGCATTAGATCAAGAAGACACGTGGAAGCGTTATGGACGGCCAGCCGACACATTGACGTCGCGTATAGAGACACGACATAACACTCCATACGCTTGATAGACATACAGTAGACACAGAAAGGAGCAAGTCAACTGAGCAAGAGGCACATGCACTACGTTATATGCTGGTTAATTAAACACTTGCATGCGAGGATTAATTAATTGCATGAAAGGAGCATGCGTTGGTGTTTGCACATGTGATAGGGGCTGGAGCTGTGGAGTTGTGCATAAGGTGACCTGCTGGCCGTGTTGAGCACAGGGAAGTGAGTCAAATTTTGTTCCACAAGAAAAAGGATCGAGGGTACTGGACCGACTCGTACAGAACCTGGACAGTGCGCAAGGGGAGGTTGACCAAGAATAAGGAGAGACCTACGTATAAGACATCCGGAGATTTACAAATCTCAAGACGATGTTCCACTATACGTCGAAGAAATGTTGCAATGTTCCATTGCTAAAAAAAATTATTTCAACATAAATTGTTCCTTGATGTTTCATCTTTTACAAAAGAATGTTTCACCGCTTTATCGAAAATGTTTCAATCGAATGAAACACTCAAGACGTGACTGCAACGACAAAGACCTAATATGTACAACATCCGAAGAAACCAAATGCAACATCCATTTAAGAAACATACAGAAAATACAGATTATAACATCATGAACACATTATGTGCAAAAAAAAACACGTGGTGTGCAACAATCCTCGCTAGCTCAACGTTGCCACAAGCCTCCTCACCTTCGCTGGCGAGCTCAGGCCCTCTCAGACCATGGCGTCTCAAGCTCTGTCCAGCGCACCGCCTCCTCGTGGCCGTGCCGCTGCTGGCGGTGAGCTTGGGGCCCTAACCGGTGATGGCTGCATCTTCGAGCGATGTAGGTGCCACCGCCACGGAGCTTGGTCCTCTTCGACGATGATTGCACCTCCTCCTCGCGGTGCTGCCGTCAGCAAGCTCGGGATCCTCTCTGACAATGGCGCCTTCTGCTCTGCCCCCACGCACCTCTCCTCCCAGAGCCACCGCTGCTGCCAACGGCGAGTTAGGGTTCCGGCGAGGTCGAGGCTTTCTTCGGCGATGGCTTATTCCTCCGGCCCCGAGGACTTGGCTCGCTTCGTGTCGTTACTAGGTGAGAGAGAAAGGGGAAACGGTGAAGAGAAGAAGACGGGGAAGAGGGCATACGACGCCTCTAAAGCGTTTTCCCAAGAATGGAGAATAGATAAGTTTGATCGGGACTCCGACTCCTTTGACGACTCAAGCGACCTCAAGACATAGTAGGTGCATGGAAAATTTGATACATCCAAAAGAACTTGACGATGCTATTGGTAGGAAGAGGTGCGAGGAGTGCAAGGCAGTTGGACCGGACCGACAGGGTGATCAGACCAATAGACAGGTTGGATGAAGAAGCTTGGACGATTGAACCATGATGTAGAGGATGGACAATTCGCTGTAGGAACTTGTAAACAAATCTAGGAGAAAGGCAAGAAGACTCTACAGATGGATAGTTTATACAGGTATGAAGGGCGAGTAGATTGGTAGCAACAAGCTAGTCAGGTCGCATATGGAATTATTTGGCGGAAACATGATATAACTAGGACTAGGTAAGGAGTTGAGATAAATACAGTTAGACCATAACTGAAAAGTGAGAGTAAACTTTATGGTGGTAGTTTCTTCGGGTGATTCAAGGCAACAATGATTTTTCTCAAAATATCCTATATTTAGTTTAAGGACGCAGAAAGTGTGGGTGTTGAATTTATTAGCTCGGTTCGTAAGACTGTAAGGAAAAAAGGGTTATTTTCATATACGGTAAGTTTGATTTATCTATTTGGTGATGACACAGGATATCTAGCCATGAAGTAGATAAAATTAAAATAAAGATAGAAACTGAAGGTGAATATGGTCTTCGGGGAGTCTGGTATGTTGAAGCATCTAGGCTCTCGTAGTTAATTTTGGTAATTAATGACAAGCACTAATTGTGAACTAACCGTTGCTATTGAGATAATATTTGAAGTTAGGTCCACGTCATGTGTGCGCATGGACGACTATCGATGGATTAAAATTTGATGGAGCGAAGCGAATAAAAGAAGACGGTAAAACTAGCGCTTTAATTTAGAATTGATCAAGGTGTAGGGCGATCAAATTTGCTAGTTTATTTTTAGTTTCACCGTACTATTAAGAGGGGTAATGACCTAGCAAAGAGATGATTTTAATTGCCACATTAGGTCATTATGCATTTAGACTTTGCTCACATTTCTTCACACACACACTCTTCACTGGATTCGGCCTGACTAGGGGCGGTCAGACCGGCCACATAGTGGCGGTCTGACCGACATGCCCTAGCCGGTCTGACCGGCCCCAAGCAGGCGGTCTGACCGGCGGCACATGCGCGGTCAGACCGGCCCCCTGGAGGCCGGGATGGTGCTGCTCAGGATGGCCGATACAAAGCCGACGGAGCCGTATTCGGTCAGACCGAGCTGATGACGGTCTGACCGAGCCAAGGCCGGTCTGACCGGCCACCCCATGTCGGTCTGACCGGCCAGGCTGATGAGGCCCTCTGACAGCACTACAATGGCTAGTTTTCTAGCCGTTGCAGAGTAGCACGGTTTGACCGGCCACATACCTCCGGTCAGACCGGCAGAGCACAGAGTTGGGGGATTTCGCCCCCAACGGCTAGTTTTGGTGGGTGGGAGTATAAATACTCCCCCACCAGCAGCAAGGGGGCTCTCTTGGCACCCAATTCAATTGCATACATCCCTTGCACCTCTCTCACACCCACTTGAGCTTTGTGTTCATCCATCTAGTGTGTTAGAGGGTTGATTAGCCAAGAGTCAAGTGCATTGCTTCCATTTGTAGAGCTAGTGTGGTACTTGATTGATCATCTTCACGCCAGGTCATTGCTTGTTACTCTTGAAGGTTGCCGCCTCCTAGACGGCTTGTGGAGGAGTTGCCCGGTGACCTCTCCGAGAAGATTGTGGAGGAGGCCCGGCGCCGGTTTGTGAGTGGTTTGGAGTTCACCACCTTCGGAGTGAAGGAAGAACTACCCTAATAATCGAGGCTTGGGTAGTCCTCTCCATGGGCCGGCTCCCGCCTTGCCCACCCCTTGACGAAGGGGGCGTGCGGTGGCTTCGTGGTTGAGCGGTGGAATTGGGCTCGCCTCAACGGGGAGTAGGAAACCGGCGAGTTTCCAAACCTCGGTGAAAAATCTCTTGTCTCCTTGTCTCATATGATTGTCACATTTACATTTGTGCAATTTACATTTCTAGAGACAAACCTGAGATCATATCACCCTAGGATTGCTAAACATTGACATAGGAGTGTGATTTACTTTCCTAGAGATATAATTGAGCCACTATCACCCTAGGTTTGCAAAACATAACTTAGTTGCTTAGTTAGAGTTGACCCTCACCAAGCCTAGCAACTTAGGTTAGTTTTGATTAGGTGTCATTTAGTTTTAAATCGCCTATTCACCCTCCTCTTGTCGACATCTCGATCCTACATATGTGCCAACTAAGAAGGAGTTCAATTTCGCTTGGTAAGACAGCTACGGTGATATGTGAGAAGGTGGAACACTGTTGCAGGTGGATTCTAGAGGAAGAAGTTACGGAGATAGCGAAGTCTCTTGAAGAAAAAGGAAACAACTCAATACTGAATAACCAGTGGATCGACATAGTGATTCTACTACTTCTGTGTGGCAAATATTCGTCAAGGTGGTGGAGTTTGGTATCAGAGCTTGCCACGTGTTCCAACACCATTAATTGTATGAATCACTTGAACCCGCACACATACACGTAGCCCTATTCGCGCAATATGTTGATCGTGCACAACTCGTGTGTGGATAGGAGATACATGTAGCCAACCATGCACAAATATATGGAGATTGTCGCTAAATCCCTAGAAATCACTATTGTCGATCTACTGGCCCCCCTCCCCCACCCACCCAAAAAAAAGACTAATGTCTGACCATGTTCAGAGCCGTGTAAATTGTGGAATTATATTTCCACCACATGCGAGTCGCACCAGTCCCGAGTTAACCTGAGTACCGACTCCTCTTTAGCTGCTATCCGACTCGATGTAGGTGAGTTGGCCTCCAGCTTCACGTTCCGATCTCATATATGGTATGATGATCTATATTTGGTACTAACATCATCTGCTATTCGGTGTTCCCACGCCAAAATTAGTTAGTCGATATAGCGGAACACCAACTAACCTTCTCATTCGCTTCAGCCACTGATCACCTGATACATGCAAGATGACCACACAGGAACACACGATATTTGTTAATGAGGTTTAGCTGAAACTTACATCACGGGGCTCTGATTATGGGCGCTCCTCCCCGATCAACATAGCATCTAACCGCTACGAGTCTATGGCCTTATCACCATCGTCTTCCTACGTGTTTATGCTACATTATAGTCGTCATGATTATATTGTGTTGTCTCCTTCTCCATTTAAGAGAGTGCATATGAGAAAGTCCGACTTTAATTCTACCCTACACTTATTTCAGCTCCAAGTCTAACTTTATAAAAAAAGTTGTATAAAGTGAATTTCTTGTGCATCTATTTTGAATTATGGAATGATTACTATATATTATGGAACTTGTCATGGTTAATTTATGGATGTCCTGACGTATCTTATGATCCTATGTTTGATTGTTAGAGGATACTATGGAATATAATAAATATATGAGAATTTGAAATTATTTTTTAAATCAGATGTACATAAAAAAAGGAAAAAGTATGAATTACATCTGAAGTATCATGGTCGATCGAATTACCCCCTTAAACCGTAAAACCAAACATCCTTCACCCCAACTATACAAATCGGACAAATAACCCCCCTAAGAATTGTTTTGAGCTGTTTTCGACTTGAGCTTGCATACGTGGCGCTAACGTGGCAATCCAGTCATCAAAGAAAATTAAAAAAAACACCTGGACCCACCTGTCATCCCTCTCCCCTCCCTAATCCCTCTACTCTCTCTCTCTCTCTCTATCTATCTATCTATCTATCTATCTATCTATCTATCTATCTATCTATCTATCACTTGGGTGGCCAACAGCGGAGGTAGAGCTCAGGCGGCGGCGGTGGAGGCAGAGGTGGAGAGAACTCGGGCAGCCGGCAGTGGAGGTGGGGAGAGCTTGGGCGGCCGGCGACGACGGTAGGTTGCGTCGCGGGAGAGCGCTCCACAGCGGGTGAAGGGGTGCGCCGAGGAGGACGCTAGAGGCCATGGTGTCCATCAACTTGCTGTCGGCGACGGGAGGGCCTCTCCACACTGCAAGGAGAGAAGGATGAGAGAGATGGGGAAAGGAGTTCGGTTTGCCGGCGGTGGAGGCGGAGGCGGAGCGAGCCGCTTCCCCCAAATTCGGCTACCACCACCCTCTTCTCGCCTTTGGCCCTCTGCGAGGAGGGGGAACTGGTCAGCGGGCTCCGGTCGGTGGCGAGCAGCAGCGGACACGGCTAGGTCGGCGAGGCGAGAGCGGCGGGCATGGCTGGGTGTGCGAGGTGAGAGAGGCATGCGACCGGGAGACTGCGGCGGGAGGAAGGCGGCGGCCACAGCAGCGGCTAGGGAATGAGCTCCACACCGGTGGCGGAGGCGGATCGGGTGGTTGGCGAGAGAGACGGAGGCCAATCGGGCGCCAGCACGGTCCCGTTCGCGTGGCTGCCTCCCAGCGAACCTCGCCCACGGCGGCCGCCAGTGCCACGGCGGCGACGTTGTCTCCACTTAGCCAACGTTTCTAGACGTTGCCCCCTCTCCGCCATGGCCACCGCTGTGCGCGCCGGCCTCCCCTTCCACCTGCATTTCATATCCTTCCCTATCCACCTCCGCTCCCCCTCCCCCAACCCCTCCACCTCCCCGTGTGCTGCCGTGCGCGCCGACAGCCGGCATGCCCGCGCGCTGCTGCCCACCGCTTGTCCCCGCTCCCCGTCGTGCCGTGCGTGCTGCTGACCACTGACCACGTTTGACATGTGTGTCATGTGGAAGAGAGGAAGAGGGGGTATGGCATGTGGGCCCCACTATTTAAAAAAAATAAAATGTTGACTGGATCGCCACGTAGGACAAAACCGCTTTGGATTGGATCGAGGGAGGGGGATGGTAATTCGTCCAGTATTGAAAGTTTAGGGTGAGCGATGTCTAGCTTTTGAGTTCCTGAGGGGGGTGTTAATTCAGTCGACCACGATAGTTTAGGGGGTAATTCTTACTTTTTTTAAAAAAAAATAGCTGCATATATTTGTTTGGCGATTCAAAATATATTTAAATACTTATGTTGCCAGAATATGTCTTGGTTATTTGTATTGTAAAATAGAGCCGTAACATTAGCACGGGTAAATTTTTAATAATTACCCACCGTACTGTAGAACTGAATAATTACACACCTACGCCGTGTTTAGTTCCAAAGTTTCCTTCAAACCTCGAACTTTTTCATCACATCAAAACGTTCCTATACACAAACTTCCAACTTTTTCATCACATCATTTCAATTTCAATCAAACTTCCAATTTTAGTGTAAACTAAACAAGCCCTAAACTCTGAAACCAAGTGAGGTTGTACACTCCGTATTAGCTAGGACTTGTTTGGCAAAAATGAAACAAATCCCACATTTTGCTGATGTTTTTGCTCCCACGTCATTATTTTTTGCCTTCATCATCATTCGCGTCACAGAAGACCCCAATATACATGACCTCTCCATTGCTCTCTGACTATCATCAAAATGAAGACTCCATCCGCCGCTTCACACCTGCCAATATCAATGTACTGCAGACCCCTTCTAGTATTGCTTCTTTCCTGTGAAAGAGTTTTTTTTTTTTTTTGAGAGAGAGAGTTGTGGCAGAGAATAATGCTGGGGGATTTTCTTTGAAAACAGATAAGCAGGCGGAAGTAAGTAAATGCAACCCCCAACTGCGCAAACCTAACAATTAATAGAAACCGTTGCCTGATGTGATAATACCTGTACTCTCTTCTTGACCAGTCTTCATTTTGGGAGATTAGCTACCTGTCTACCTCTCCCTCCTTCAGTCCAACTTTTTCCTCAAGCATCAAAGCTCTAGTCCCCGCAGGTTTTGTGCTGTGCTTTCCCCTCCTTTCGTGCCTCAAAGCATCAGTGGGAAAGGCACTCCGAGAATGTCACACGGTTGCATATGAAACATTATACTTTTAAGACTTTTAAGTCGTGTTACTTTTAAGTCTTTTTTTAAGACTTGCAACTTTTAAGGCGTCTCGGAACAGAAAGACAATCTACTGATGAAGTTGTTTAGTTTATTATCATAGTTTACCACGCTATATGTTATACAAGCCATGTTTTATTAGGTAAGTGTTTGATTGGTTGTTAGCCACACTTTATTAATCCACTAGCCCACATGTCATAAGTTTATTTTTTAGCCGCATCTTACCACACTTGATCACACTTTTTGTGTGTTACATACTTTTATCAAGTTGGGTTCTGATAAAATTTTAGTATCCAACCAAACAGCCCCAATTTTAACAAGTCCCAGCCCACCTTATAGCCGGTTGGATGTCCATTCGAAAAATGATGAATAATTCGTCAGTCACAACAGTTTCATTCGGTCCACCACCACAAGTTCCACAAAAGTATAAAAACAACAATTAACAGTGTACAATAATTACATACATGCACCGCTGCGGCGAATACAACCATACAAGCGCGCGAATACAACTATAAGTAGGGGCGCGGGGTGCCAGCCAACCGCTGCGGCTGTGCAAAAGTCCTCTTGCTCGTGTTGTAGTTGTGTTGCGTTCGCGTAGAAGTGGGTCGATCTCTTGAACATCAGCAAAGATGGCCGCCACCACGCCGGCAGCGGCAGCGGCCGCGGCGCACGTCGTCCACATCGAGGCCGTGCAGACGGCGGTGCCGACGCGCGTCGTGGAGCCCGGGAGGACGCGCCTCGTCGCCGTGGCGGCGCCGCCGCTCCCGGCGCCCGCGCTGCAGCGCCGCGTCCGCGCGGTGCTCTACTACCGCGGCGCCGGCGGGGCGGCGCCGGGCGCGTGGGAGGACGGGGTGTGGGTGAAGGAGTCGCTGAGCGAGGCGCTGGCCGACCACCCGGAGATGGCCGGCCGGCTCCGCCGCCGCGCCGACGGGTCGTGGGAGGTGAAGCTGAACGACACCGGCGTGCGCCTCCTCCAGGCGACGGTGGACGCGACCCTCGACGAGTTCCTCGCCGGCAAGGGCGCCCTGGCGCGCCGGGAGGCCGCGCTGGCGCCGTGGACCGACGTGAACGCCGACGACCCCGACATGTGCCCCCCGTTCTTCATGCAGGTGAGCGCGCATATGCATGCATCAAAAACCACCAACCCATCGCATCATCCAAACAAGCATAAATATAATAGCTTAATCATGCATCCATCATGCGATCGGGATCCGTGGCGTGGCGGTAAACAGAGCTAGCCCACTGATGGCATGATCGATCTCTCGAGTTCTTTTTCTACTTCGAATTGTGGAATACTCGTTCGATCGAATCTAATGTTGTTCGTCGTCGTTGTCGCGCCCATCCATGATATGGTGGTAGACGTACTTGTCGCCTCACAGGCAGGTGGGCCCATCATAATCAAACGCCTATCTGTCCATCTGTTGGTCACTAGCATGACAATGATATGACTTATAAGGACTTATAATTGTCCATCAAGCGTCAACCATATCGTCCGACGTCGATCCATATCCGAGCTTAGATGCCACATGAAAAAAGTAGTTTTGGGTCGTCATTCGTCGTCGTCCGAAACCTGATGGCCTTTGCCGATCGATAGGAAGAAGGAAATAAAAAACTAGTTTCAATGATGTGAATTAGTTTCACACCAAAATTTCTCACGACTGGCACACAGGAATTTCCCAAGCTCCAGTTCGGAATTGAGCGGTTTCCTATGAAGTAGTTAATGCAAGATTCGTACGAGGTTGTGTTCTGCTGTAGCTCATCTCTTCTACTTATAAATCGCCGTTGTTATCATTCTGTCATCTTTCCTTCCATATCTCCCATGTTATCTTCTTAACCTTCGTTGAAGGTCGTGTGCTCTTTTGTATGCGTGTAACTAGGGGCCAATCTAGGAACAAAAATTTGAGGGGCTCAATTACACAGTTTCTTCAACCTCCAGTCATCTAAGGATCTTTAGTTTATCATTTATGATGAAAAAATTAAAGAAGGTGCTCCAGAGACATCTATGGGTCTTGTGGGTAAAGGGGGGACTCGAGTCCAATCCCCTTGCACCCACGTTGGATCCACCCCTGCGCGTAACTATCATAAGATTCAGTATCTTCTCAATTCACCAATCCAGCCAATTTTCCATATATGGGTCTAACCCATCTTTTATATATCCTTAATCCATCCATCCAACCAATTTTTAATTATATTGGTTCATTTTGTTATAAAGCTCGTATACTATAAGTTTAGGGACAGGAAATCCACTATTCTTAGTCTGAGCCCTCCGTCTAAACACTATTGCTACGTACTAGCACGTACTGTATTTTCGGTGCCTAGTTAAATGCGTGTACGTCCATGGAGTTTATGGGGTTGGATACTCGAATGCGTCTCACCCATCCGGCCTGCTGCTTTGATGCTGCTTGCAGGAAAGGTGTAGTCAGTTTCGCCGTTAGGCATTCGGTTGCAAGATAGTACTAGTAGTGGAGTACACCTCCAGATAGATAGACCCGCTGGCTGTTTGCACGAGACACTTGCAACCTTCAAGGGAGTCTCTCAGGTGTTTGACATGTACGGATCGAGTAACTTTAGATCGAAGTATGTGAAGTACGCACCGATCATGCGAATAAATGCACGTATCCAATATGACCGAGACGCGTAACCGACCACGTTAAATGTGATTTTTTAAACCTTTTTTAAATTCTAAACTTTCAAAATTTGAACCTTCTACGTGAGCCCACGGCAGCTCACATAACATGGTAAAATAACACTGCCACATCACCTATAGCAGGCGTGACCGATTTGTACTGACACGCTAGCTAGAGTGGTGTGGCAGGATAATACTTCGACAATCATATCAACATGGTCAAATAATGATGTAATGCCAGTCAACGTGACGTAGTAGTATTGTTTTACCATGTCAGCCAAGTATGACATGTTAGTTCAGCTGGTGTGGCCATACGGTTTTGATTTTGAAAAATATGTTTAGGAAAGGTTTATTCTAAAATTAAGAATGTTCAATAATAAATTTTAAAAAGATCTTTAATGTGCCGCACAACATGTGTCATCCGTTCGTTCGATCAGCAGCACGCCACAGCACGAGCTCCATGCCTTTTCATGGGGCATGGGCGCACGCGGCGGCAGCAGCACGCCACAGTACGAGCTCCATGTGTACATGAGATCATTTAGGTGGTATGGTACTGGTATGTGCACTGCTCTGATCTTGATGCGCGTACATGTTCGTCTGCTTTGATGTGTGCGCAGCTGACACGGTTCCAGGGAGACGGCGGGTACGCCGTCGGCGTGAGCTGCGTGCTGGTGCTGGCCGACCCGCTGACGCTGGCGAGGTTCCTCCTGTCGTGGGCGCGCACGCACGCCCGCATCAGGGCGCAGGGCAAGGCCACCCCGCTCCCGATGGCGCAGTACCTCGCCTACTTCCAGCGCCCGGAGACCACCCGCAAGCGCATCAGGTCCGTCCCGATCGACTCCTTCGCCGGCGACGGCGACGGCGACGCCGAGACCGTGCTCTTCAGGGCCAGTACTGCAGCGGCAGCGGCGGCGGACGGCGGGCACGGTGATCACCGCGCGCTCGCGGCGGCCTGCGTCGACAAGGCGAGCGAGGCGCTCGGCAAGAAGGACAAGGTGTCGAGGCTCTCGGTCGTCGTCGTCGACGCCGCCGCCGGGGACGATTCCCTGGCCGGAAAGACTACCATCGAGACGTGCACGGCGTCGCCCGGTGGTGGCGCCGCCGCCGGCGGCGCCTCGCTGGAAGCGGTGCAGTGGAGCGAGCTGGGGCTGGAGGAGCTGGTGCTCAGTGACAGCAAGCCCGTGCATGTCTCCTGCAGCATCGTGACCGGCGGTGGCGGAGACGAAGGGCTCGTCGTCGTGATGCCCGACGACGGCGCTGGGTCGTTGCTTGTCATGGCCACTCTCCCCAAGTAGAAGAAGAAGCAGATGTGTATGTTGATGACAATCGTAAAATAATATAGTATTTTCTTCGTGTCATAAAAACCAATCTAGTATTGGATGAAACTATTAGATTGGTTTTTATGGGATGGAGCGAGTACACATTATTGTTATGTATGACTACGACTGTTGCAATGAGAGAAATTTCAGAGATTGTACTCGTCAAGATCGAAAACCAATGTAATGTAAACCTTCCTTTTTTTTCTTGGCGGGATAATGTAAACCTATTTAAATCCTGAGCATGATCTGTTGTGTACTCTTGAAGGATGAATAAGACGGGGAAAAAAATCTATGTATTTGACTATAGCACAGTTTGAAATGTTCAGAAGAAAAAAAAACTGCACGTTCCCTGAAAGTGCACTCATGGAATGAACAACAAACAGCCAACATCATAAATACTTCCGAGTGACCGAGTTTAAAATGGAGACAATTTCTTTACGACCTAAGTGCACGTACACTCATCTTTTTCAAGTCATTCAAATAATGTAATGCTTTTTTCAGAAAAGAAAAGGTACACTACTACGAAAAAATTTACGCTGGCGGCAAAAAGTGGTATGTGCTGGCCCTTTTAAGAACGCGCTTGCGAAAAATGGTTTTCGCAAGCACGTTCTTAAGAGGGCCGCCTGCGGAAACCAATTTTCGCAAGAGCGTTCTTAAGAGGGGAAATTCAAATTCAAATTCAATCACAAATTCAAGCATCCTCTTTTTCTCACAAATTCACAAATACAAGTCCACAATCACAAATTCAAGCATCGATTCAAATATGCTGGCCTCACAGTGCAATTTCAACATCACAAATCAAAATTAATTTTGCCAACGATATTGTCGATCCTGCAGAAAAAAAAATGTTCCCAGCATCACCCATTGCCTCATCGCAAGAACAGCAGCTGCTGAACCCAACCAGCTGCGGAGGTTGCCGTCGTCGTCCTTGAAGTGGTCGGTGAGAACCACCACCGCCGGATCCGCCTTGACGCCGCCGCTACCGAGCCCCGCCGCAGCCTCCGCCTTGACGACGCCACTGCCATCGCTCCCCGCGCGCCAGATCTGAGAGAGGGAGAGGGGGTGGTGGCGGCGGGGGAATGGGAGGGGGGACTCTGAGAGAGGAAGAGGAGGTGGGACTAGGCGGCGGCGGATGGAGTCACCGCCGCCAGATCCGCAGCCCTCACGCCACCTCGTCGCCGGATCCGCCGGGAGAAAAGCGCTGCCGCCGAGCCACCCCCTCCCCTGCCGCCCTGTGACGCCGGCCGAATGGAGAGAGAGAGAGAGAGAGAGAGAGAGAGAGAGAGAGAGAGAGAGAGAGAGAGAGGAGCTGGGACTAGGCAGCGGCGCCCCCCGTCGCAGTCGCCATCGTCGCGCCCCACGACGACCGCCTCCCTTCACCGCGGCCCCCGTCGCCATCCCGTCGCAGTCGCCATCGTCGCGCCCCCCGACGTCCGCCTCCCTTCGTCGCGGCCGCGCCACCGAACAGCCTGGGAGGAGGAGAGTATGTGGATCTGGAGAGAGGAGGCCATGATGGAGGAGGGATAAGGATGGGTAGGTGTGGTGGGTGGTGATTTTTAATGGGCTGAGATATTTTAGCGCGTGTTTTTTTTAAGAGCGATGCTCTTCAGTACCGCCAGCGAATTTTTTTTTTTTTTTTTTTTTTTGCTGGCGGTAGATTAAGAGCCCCGTCAGTAAAAATAGGATTATTTATGCAAGCGGACTTTTTACCCTACCGCTAATAGAAATATGTTTTTTTTTCTGGGGGACGCTTAAGTGATCCTCCTCTGAAAATAGAGTTATTTTTATGGCGGATCTCTTAGCGTGGCCGCCAACGAAAATCGGTTTTCGCTTGCAGTCCGTAGCCCTCCATCCCTCATTATGTTTTTTGTTGGTGGAATATGCGTTAGCCGTCAGCGAAAATTATAGGGTAATGTCATAAAAAATTATTTTTTAAGTAGTGGTAATAACACATATTACAAATTTACAACGCCGTACATCACTTCACAAACATTAGAACTATATAAGTAAGAACTTTTGAGATTGGATACAAGCATTAAGAAACTAGATGAAATTAAATAGAGAAATATTTTGATTAATTGAGAAAAACAAGGGGATGAAGAAATTTAGGTGAAGAAAATGTTATAGTTTTGGAAAAAAAATTAATGTTAAAAGTTGTAATATTTTAGGACGGAGTAAATACCTGTTTTTTTCTATTTACTTTCTTATTGTGTACATATAATTTTTTTAAACAACACGCACAATTGTGTACATATAATTTGGGATTGAAAACTTACAAGGTGCTGGATATTTTAGAATTTCTGTAACCATTTAATTGGTATTTAAGGGAAGAGAAACAAACTGATCGAGCGTGTATGCACTCGAGTTGTAAAAATCAAACTCAGTTTATAATGAACCAAGGTTGTAAAATTGTTTGTCCTCAGAGTTGAATTCAACTGTTCATGAAAATATGCTAGTTAGTACAGACTAATTTGTACTTTTTTTTCCTATTACACGGTAGATGTATACACACGCAACACAATACTCACACCCCCACAAATACATCATTTTAACACACTCTCTAAGAGATGAAAACTAACATCATATCACTGACCTCATCAAAATCCCGTTAAAAGTCTACTTGCATATGCGTAATATCCGTAGATACCATGATTTGAACTTTGGTAGGTATAGTGCACCAGTAGTGCTTCCCCTAATTACTCCAAAATTGATCAAGGAAATTGTCGGCAATTCGATTTGGAAATGAGGCCTGGCCGTTTAGTTTTTAATTTTTTCTTCAAACTTTTAAATTTTTCATCACATCAAAACTTTTCTACACACATAAACTTCTAACTTTTCTATCACATCGTTCCAATTTCAATCAAACTTTCAATTTTAACGTGAACTAAACACCCTGAATGTTGTTTTCGCTGGGCCAACAAAAGTTCGCCGGCCGGCTAATTTATTAAGCGAGACCAGGAGAGAAGAAGCAGGGTGTATTGTTGGGAATATATCGGTTATCAACTTGATACTAACACAAACAGATCCCATTATAACCGTAAATCAAATACACAACGTATCCGGTCAAGGGTCAAACAGAGGGAAAGCACAGAGAGCGGATCATCCAAGGACTGGCGAGACGTTAGCAGTGAAACGAAACATTTTTACGACTCATTTGAAACATGGGAATTTTGTACGTAGAATTTTCGCATGAATTAATTCTTCTCCTTTAAAATGTTAAAAAGTTTCCTCCATTCTATAATCTGAAGGATGCCTAGACGTATCATGCATATGATCAAGCAATTGTTCGATTAATCAAATTATCTGCTGATAATCGTTAAGTTTGATGATTTCTGATGACCCATGGTCACCTAGCGGCTAGCAGTACCATGCATGATCACCCTCCACAAAGAAATGGTACAGTACTATCTCCGTCCTAAAATAAGTGCAGCCATAGATATCCGTGACTAACATTTGACCGTCCGTCTTTTTAAAAAAATTATGAAAAATTTAAAAATATTTAGTCACACATAAAGTACTATTCATGTCTTATCATCTAATAGCAACAAAAATACTAATCATAAAAAAATTTCAAATAAGACGAACGGTCAAACGTTGAACATAAATAGTGCAAAACTGCACTTATTTTGGGACGGAGGGAGTACGAAGTAACTCCGGAACTACATATAGGGCAATTATTGCCCAATGTATGCATATAGTCAATCAATTAACTGCTGACAATGGAAAAGCTAATCAATCAATCAATGGTTTGATTAATCAAATTAAGCCAGGTCAGTCCGTCAGTGTACATTCACTAATTAAATTAACAGGTTTGTTCAACGGTTCAACCAACATCTGCCATCAACATCTTTTCGTTGCACCTTTCTTGACTCTTTATGCTATTTTGCTAAAAAAAAAACTTCTCTTTACATCACTTATAACAATATATATTTCTGCTTTAATTTGTAATCTTTTTTTTTCTGCGTTGCAACGGAAATCACGAGTGATATATGGTGAAGAACTGATGATAATCGTATTTCTGATGACCCATGATTCCGCGGTGTACCATCTGTTCTGTCAACTAAAAAGTGGAGTAGTGACGGAAGAAGGGAGCAAAATAGAAGATATTCTCAGTTGATCTGCAGTTGTTGTTAGGTCACTATATTCAGAAATCGCAGTTGCTGTTGTTTAAATTGTGTGTGACAGCAGACAGCTAATTATCAGTACACGTATATGAGCAATACTAGTGAATCTGTACTAATTTAACGGGAGTATTTTCTATATACAAATACAACAGCTAAACTGTGCCACTGGCGCCGAATACGTACGGACAGAGCTCAGGCAATCAGGGGAGCAGCAAAAGAGGAGAGAGTTGGTGCCAAGCACAACTAAACCCAACTGCACCCAAAAACTAATCAGCATTTCAGTTCGCTTTAGTTAGTACTACCACCTGCATCTCTTTACCAACACTATATAACCCGCAGTGGACCTGCAGTCATCTCATTAATTCAGTGAAGCCTCCAGTACTAGTACGGCTCTAATCAGTTCGCGTTTGCTAATTAACTCTGCCATCATGGCTGGAGTACATGGACTTGCAGCTGCAGGTCTGGTGGTGCTACTCCTCGCCGCCGTTGCGCCGGCTTTCGCCGTGGACTACACCGTCGGCGACACATCCGGCTGGAGCAGTGGCGTGGACTACGATACCTGGGCGAAGAGCAAAACCTTCAGCGTTGGTGACTCGCTCGGTAAAGTTACATTACTACTCTAGATAAGCTTAATACTACTAACCAACAATACTTTCAGTACCAAGTAGTACGAAACAGTTGTTGTTAATGATCGACGTGCCGTCTACCAACAATGCTAGACGATCGATGTTACGGGACGGTTTGGTTTGAGGCCTAAATTGGCCTTACCAATATTTGGCAATTTCAACAGTGTTTAGTGTTTATTTGGTTTGAAGTCAAATTTTGACATGTCTAAAAAAAATATGCCATTTCAATAGTTAACATAGACTATTTTGGCTTCAATCCAAACACAACTTTGCCTTGCTAAAATTAGTCATGCCAAAACTTACTAAAATTTAGCATCGACAAAAATTGGTAAGGCCAATTTAGATTACAAACCAAACCAGCCCTACATGTTGCTCTGGACCACAAATTTGGTTTGTCCAGAGCTATAGTAGCGGTAGTACTGTGTAGTAGTGTATCACTATCGGCTTGCGAGGCAAAAACTGCCAGCCTGGCAATATTCGATGTTTATTACAAAATTTAATTAAACTTTTGAAACTTTACGATAATAGAGTACTTCTGATATGTTTAAGTTTTTTTAAGAGAAAAATGGTAGATAAATTTACTTTGAAAAGTAGTACTACTGCATCCTCCGTTACAAAATATAAACATTTTTAAGTTTAGCACATGTGCTAGAATAGCAGGTGAAATTAATTGGAGGAAGTGTGTGATTGGTCGATGAGAGAATATGTGAAAAAAATGATTGTGATTGGTTGAAATGAGTAGGTGAAAAAATAACTACATTTTATGATATATTAGGGCAGTACTATCATAGCATCGTAAACTTAATGCACAAAATTTTAAAAGCGTTAAATGTGTACAATGACAGAAGAGGGGTACTGTACGTGGGAACATAACTCCACCCATTTCTGGTTACCTGTAAATTGACGCTTGATAGATGACCAGTGCAAGCTGGTCCTCTCTGTGCCAAACTAAACGTGACACTGACACGCACGTTTTGCCGTGGTGTGTGGCTATGTGCAGTGTTCCAGTACAACATGATGCACACGGTGGCGGAGGTGAGCTCAGCTGACTACAGCGCGTGCTCCGCCAGCAACTCGATCCAGTCCTACAGCGACCAGAACACCAAGATCGCGCTCACCAAGCCCGGCACCCGCTACTTCATCTGCGGCACCAGCGGCCACTGCTCCGGCGGCATGAAGCTCGCCGTCACGGTCTCCGCGGCGGCCGCCACCACCCCCACCCCGGCGGCATCGTCGTCCCCGCCGTCCACCGCGACGCCCGCCACGCCGTCGTCGGACCCCGGCATGGACACGCCCTCGTCGACGCCGGACGCGACCACGACGCCGACGACGACGACGAAGTCGACGGGCAGCACCGGCGGGGCCAGCGGCAGCGAGGCCCGTTCGGTGATGGGCCTGCTGGTCGGGGCCGTCGGCCTCGCCATGATGGGCTAGGCTAGGCAAGAGGCAGTGCTGCTCATCTTCATCCAGTTCGGCTATTATTTCTCCGCGACGTTTAATTTTTCCTTATTAGTTAACGCGCTCCGTGAACTCGTCTTTGTATTGTACTACTACGACCGCGATTTCGTATTGGAACTTTGATTACTCCATTTGCAAAAATACTCCGTAATATTAGCACTATTTGATGGTGACCCTGACCCCGTGCGAGTGCTGCTTATCAACGAGTGCGCATACGGCATACGGTGATACGAATATCGGTGCACCGCACGTACTTGTCTACGTGCATAGCATCGAATCGCACGCACGATCGCATAGCCATCATCCGTTGGGCGGGTGAATGCGTAGATCGTGGGCTTCGTGGCCCGACGCGTGAGGAAGGACTGGTGGATTTTTGGCCCATGGGCGTGTGAACGAGATGGTCTGATTCCAAGCCCGTTTCTGCAACCATGTGGTAGGCTGGTGGAATAAGTTCATATTAGGTTCCTTAACTTTGACAGCAAGTTCGATTTTCGTCCCTTAACCGCAATACCACCTCAACTATTAAAACCGATTCATATGAGATACCTTAGTGGTTTAGATGGCGGTTTTGGCTAATGTGGCGCCTCCATGGATCCTTTTGACTAGGTCTTCGTCCCAGGTGGCGGTTAAGTGACAATTTTATCTGGAAATATAATAAAACCCGTGGGGCCCACATGTTAGTCACACACAAAATAATAAAAATGGTGGGGCCATTTGGCCCCACATGTCATCCTTATTCTCTCTATCCTCTCTCTCTCACCTAGACGCCACAGGGTGGCCGGAGCAGGTGACGAGTGAGGCGGGGCGAAGCGGCCGGCCCGCGAAGCACGACGGACGACTGCCGGAGCAAGCTGGCACATGCGTGGGGCAAGGCAGCGGAGGACAACTATAACAACGCTGACGCCGCAGGCGACGCAGAGTCGAGGTTCGTTGACCCGAATAGAGTGGAGGAGGTGACCCTGCCGTTGACGCTGCTGCCGTCGAGGCCGTGTTGGGTGAGGCCATCATCCGTTGTACTCCTCCCGCGCCGTTGTCGCTGCCCTGGGAGCAGTCCTTGGCCATGTGGCCCTCCTTGCCGTACTTGTAGCACGCACGGTCACCTCCTCCGCCGCCTCCGTAGCCGCGGTCCTCGCAGCCGCTAGGAAGGGATCCGTCGGTGAGCGCGACGTCGCCTGGCACGGTGACGTCCACGGCCTTGATGAGGCTAAGGTCGTCGTCACCGACGGCGGCGCCCTTGCTTGCTCTTGTAAGCGGTGCTACAGGTGGAATAAGAGCTGCTCGAGAAGAAGCTGTAGCTTGGCGGTGTTGTACGACTAGATGAACTACGCATCGACGTTGTGTTTTGCCTGCCGCTGATCGCAACTTTGCACGCCGCCACCGCTGCCAAGCAACCATCACTTTCTTCCATCTCAAGTCGTTGTCGTCGTGTCCTCATCGGCGACTTCCACCGCAACCACCACTCGTAGATACAGACAGCCGCGACCCCCTCCTCGCCGGCCATCCCGCTCGAACGCGACGGTGGCCGCCGCCGCCGAGGTCATTGAGGTAGGAGGCTGAAGAGGATGGCGTCACTCTTGGCCCTGCCAACCGTCGCAACATCGCGCAAAGGAGGTTATGGAGCGCTGCCCCTGGCCCCGCTGTCTGCCCGCACTGACATGAGGGAGAGAGGAGGCGCTGACTCACTGTGGAGATAGAGAGGAGTGACAGGTGGGTCCCACTGGTTTTTCCGAATGGTATATGGGCCCCACATTTTTAAAAAATCTTTTAAATTTTTAAATTTTGCTTTCAGTGCCACATCACGCCACGTAGGACGAGGATCAAGTCAAACCAGCCACATAAGCCCCAAGTCAGCCAAAACCTCCATCTAAACTACCGAGGGATCTCATCTGAACTGGTTTTGATAGTTGAGGGACCTATCATATCTGCTATTGTGTTTTATTAGGGACAAAAATCGAATTCGTTATCAAGTTAAGGAACCTCAAATGAACTTATTCATAGGCTGGTAGCCCACATAGCCAACGCCTATTTTTGGCCCGTCCAATGTTGTAATGCGAGAAACATGGAGAACCCGCATCAGCCGAAAAGGCTAAAAAAGCGGTCCCAGCCGCGCGCACTGAGGCGGATCGACCACGCGCTGGCGGCCGCGCTCGATCAATCGCGTATTAGGGCTGCCCACATCAGCGAATCAGCGATACAAGACAGAGGACAGGGATTCGTTTACAGCAATAGTCCCGATATGAGCATTTTGACCTTAAGAGATGTGTTCGTTTGTGGGGGTTAAGAATCATTTCTCCTAACACATTAAATAGAATTAATTAAGTGCTATTAAGGAATCTTGAAAAGGAATAATATAATTTTAAAGCAACCATATATTTATTTTTTAAAGAAAAAAACATTCTTATAATTTAAAAAACGTGTGCGTGAAAAATAAGATACTCCCCCATCCCATAATATAGCAACTTAGGACCAGATGAGATACTTTATAGTACAACGAAGTCCAGATTCATTATATTATGAAGTGTCTCGTCCGGTTTTAAATTGCTATATTATGGGACGGAGGGAGTAGTATAAGTTCAGAAAATACAGTAATTGTATAGAACACAACCTTAACTAGAGTCCAGACTCCCCAAGAACGTTGTATGAGTTCGTTAGCATTTAGCTGCGCCATGAGCACTGTGTAGGTACTAGTTTTGATCAGTTTTCTTGGATCGCATGCACCGTACATGAATACCCAGTATGCCCGTCGATCTCATAAAGTCATAACGTACAGACAGCAAAGTATTCATGGTAGTGTAGTACGTATACGCTGTATGCTACGAACCCAGACTTCACATGATGGGTATAACTCACTCACGTGTTGGCGGTGTTCTAGCTAGGAGTTATTTACCTGGCACTTACCTGTGAATTTAATTGGCCACCTGCAGTTTCTGTCCGGTCGATCCATCATCTAGTACTATCGCTCTCTTGGAATTCAGTGTTCAACCAAGGTTGGCAACCCGGATTTCTACAATTATATGCCGGCCCCGTTGCTGCAGCCAACAGATTAGATCTGTGTAGTCTCGTTTGGAGATCGAGCACACGGGCAAAACTTTACCGTCTCTGCTCCGGTGAGCAACGAGCCAACGACTCGACTAGGCGTTACTCAGCAGCATTCATTCATCAAACCAAGCTAAATTAATTAATACTCCTAGCAGTAGAGGAACATTGATCTTTGCAGGTTCCAGCCCAGTTGTGGGTATTCTCATTTTTCCCCGGCGCGCGCTCTGCTCTGCGCCTCTGCGTGCTTTAATTTTGGCCCACACGCACGCAGCCAGCATTACATGCTGTCTACCGGATGTTCATCCGGAGGATGGCCCTCGTAACCACATCTTGTTCCCTATTTATGTGCAAAATCATGGCCGTGAAACGAGGCGCGCAAGTGTGGAGCCTTTTTCATGCGGTGAAAAAAAATTTGACAGATTTGACGCGGATATGCGCCTGCGTGTATCGGTTTCTTGTGATTGGAGAAAGAATAATCTCAATCCCATGCCGATCTGTCGCTTCAGCACCTGGCCGGTGATAAAATTACTACTCACCAAGTCATCAGTGATTGTAAAACCAAATTATGATGAGCTGTGATCGATCGATCCAAATTACTTTACTAGCATGCCTTGCGTGAAAGCTACTCTTGACAGCTCCGACAAGCCGCCCATGGCGTGTCGCTCCGATCGTCTCCACTCGCGGCCTCCTGGGCCGCCGGAGGACGGCGCTGTACTTGATCGACGTACCCAACAGCGCTGTGCCTCGCCTTTAGTCATCGTTTCTGAGTTGGTGCGTGGCGGCCTACTAGCTCACACTCCCCCGTCCCAATATAAATTCACCTATGATTAGATGTGACATTTTATATACTCCCATTTCAGGTTACAAGATGTTTTGATTTTGGTCAAAATCAAACTACTTTAAATTTAACTATTTTTATAGAAAAAAAAGTAATATTTACAACATCAGCATAGTTTCATTAAATCTAATAGAATAAATTTTCATAATATCAGTCTTGGGTTAAAAATATTACTATTTTGTTTACAAAATCAGTCAAACTTAGAGTAGTTTAACTTTGAGGAAAGTCAAAATGTCATTAATCTTAAACGGAGGAAGTATAATATTACAACGAATTTAGATATCATATCTAGTCCTAGGTACAATTTATATTGGGACAAGGAGAATACCACCTAGCGAGCTTCACCAGACGATCGGCCGGGGTCCATCGATCACCCATCGTCTCTCCTCCCCCTTCTCATTTCCATTTCGCAAATCATTCGCGATGATGGGGGATGAGATGATCCCTCCAAGCTCTCGCCATCGCCAAGTCGCCACCTACCGTGCGTGTTGCTCCGATCTGCATCCGGGGTCGCGACTCGCGAGAGCCTCGAGCCCTTTTTTTCCCGAAGGCATTTGGTACTACGCATCATTAGCAGCAAAAGCAGTACTACATCAGTAGTACATGCGTGCCGGTGGATCATGGATGGGTCTCGCTGCTTAATTTACTCCGTGATTGGTACGAGCAGGGGCTCCTCCTGAGCTTGATTGGTGTTCGGTGAGAGGGGTTTCTACTTTCTAACAGTAACAAGGTCATCACACCGCACATGATTTTCTCTGTAAATTAGCTACGGACTACAGTGTGTGGACTGTGGAGTTCTGTAATGCACGATAGAAATAATGCTGTGTACTGCTTCAATTCGAAAAGATTGTTTTGGAATCGATCAGAGCAGATCCCTGATCGATCTAGTGATCTCTCACCGCGGTACAACCATATAAAGAAGCACATCGTGGTACAAAACTGAACAACCCTGCTTTTGAATTGAGCTTGTACTAATTTAACTACTCGGTGGTGTACAATTCAATGGGTGATCAATGACTCTACCGCCTCTTGATTATGGCGTGCCACCGTATCTGCGTAGTCTGTCACTTGGCAAGTTTTGGAGTACTGCAGTGCTGTAGTACTAAAGCAAAAATCAATGCAACATTTTAAAATTTTGGAAAATCTGGATAAAATTAAAAGTAGCATTTTCTTTGTTTAAACTTTTCTGAAAATAAATGTGCCTCTTTGTTCGATTAGAAGCTTACAAACAAAACAATGTTACTTGATGCATTCCTAGTTTCACACCAAAGGCAGGCCTCTTGCAACTTGCAAGACTATTTTTACAGAACCAGTTCACTTCGGAACGTAGGAGTTTTGTGTGATTTTACTATGTGAAAATTGAAAAAAAAAATTTAAAAAACTAATTCGGTTGGTAGCCACAAATTCAGCAGCCTAGATCTACTGGACAGCCGATGGGCCTCTCAAGTGTCAATTTGATCAAAAGAGAAGGGCCCAACTAAACACTGTCCCCTCTTTAAAAAAAAAATCAGAGAAATGTTCCAAATCATTCCATCAAAGAAAGAAAAAAAAATCGCTTTCCGCCAGCTTTTTGTGTACTAGTGCAACACATGGCCCTTTCTTTTCCCTCTTTTTTCTGCTTAGGTGCAGCCGTGCAGGGGAAAATCTCACGCGCGATCTAAAGCGTCCGTGCTTTTCTTTTACAGTTGCACATGGATAGTTGATGGTCTGGTCGCGTCAGTCGTCTCAAATGCGCCCTGACATCTTGATCCCTCTCCACACAGCCACACAGGACAGTTTGACATGTACCCCATAATTACACAGTTAAAATGCTGAGTAAAAAAAGAGAGCATGGAACAGTATGACAGTAATTAGTAATTGAGCATGGAGCGCAGTAGATGAGCTGCATGGAGATTTTTTATTCAACTGCCACCGAAAATGATACACCAAAAATATACACAAATCTTCCCTCTATAGAACCAAAAAAAAGTAGTAATTAACGTACATAGCGAGCTGACACCAAGAGATCATTCACTAACCATCATCACCAACCACCCGCTGATCACCAGAAGAAATGCGGACTGACAACCAATGCATCGTACATCAAGAATCGATCGATCGATCATACCACCGGTAAAAATTTAAATAACAAACACGAAAGAAAAAATTTTAAAAACAAAGAAGAAGAAGAAAAAAAATTAAAGAAAGAAGCGAGCTGAAGCGTGGCCGTGCCGCCGCGCACAGCTAGCTGTGGTACAGGAGGAAGGAAAGCAACAGCGACACTACTCGAAGGCTCAAAGCAAGATGGCGCCCGCCAATGCCACGAGCGCGGCGACGCCGGCCGCGCGCGCGGTCGTCGTGGCGCCGGAGTTGTCGGTCGTCGGGGTGGCGGTGGGGGAGAGCGACGGCGAGGGTGTGGCCGCGGTGGGGGCGGGCGTCTTGGGGCTGATCGGGGAGACGGTCGGCGCCGTGGTGGGGGCGACCGTCGGGGCGGTGGACGGGGTGGGCGCGGGCGCCAGCGCCGGCGGAGGCGTCGCCGGGGGAGGAGGCGTTGCGGGAGGAGGCGCCAGGGGCGGGGACGGGGGCGGGGTGGCCGGAGCGGGCGGGGGCGTCGCCGGGGGAGACGGCGGCGGGGTGGCGGGGGCCGGAGGAGGCTGCGACGGCGGCGACGGGGGTGGCGTGGTGGGAGCGGGCGGGGGCGTCGCCGGGGGAGACGGCGGCGGGGTGGTGGGCGCCGGGGGTGGCGTGGTCGGTGCCGGAGGCGGCGTGGTGGGAGCCGGAGGAGGGGTGGTCGGCGCCGGCGGTGCAGGGGGAGGCGTGGTCGGTGACGGGGGCGTCGGCGGCGGGGTATTGGACGGCGGCGCGTTGGGAGCCGGCGGCGACTGCGTCGGTGGCTGCTGCGCGGCGGCGGAGGCGACGAGGAGCGCGAGGACCAGCGGGAGGAGCGCCATTTCGCCGGTGTCTGGGAAGGTCGATCTCTCGTCTACTCGAGCAGTGGGAGGAAGCGAGTGTGCGAGCCACAGTTATATATAGCGCGGTGTGACCACGCTCCCGATCGCGCGCGCTGGCGATAAGCGCGAGCAGCTAGTAGCTCGTCACCATCCAGCTCAGCCCGGCTCACCTCACTCACCCACTAGCCACACTGACACTAACTACGTCGCCGTACAATACAAACCTATACGTCGTCTCGCACGGCCACGCCACGGCTGCAACCGTGCAAACGCAAAATGTCACCACTCACCACACCTACTCGATCGATCTCCGCTTCATATGCAAATTCGCGTCGGTATCTGAATACCGAAGGGCACATATTGGACGTACGCAAAATAGAATTTGACAGCGTACAGACTACAGAAACGAGGTTGGGTAAATCAACGGTTATGCCCGCTATGCCAGCCAACATCCAAGAGACGGCTTTGCATCTCCTAGCATATTGCAGGTTCTCTCAGAGAGTATGGGCTGAAATTCAAAGGTGGACCGTTCTCCAGTTAAATCCCCAAAGCTGGGGCAACTGTGTCTCGGTGGAGGAATGGTGGTACAATCTTCTTCACATACCACATAACCTGGCGAACGTACTAAAGCCACGGGTGATACACTGATACTAGTCTCTTCTGGCACTTTGAAAAACTACTGATGGCCCTCCTAGCAAAAATAAAGGAATAATCGATAACATGGGTAACAGCCAGGGCAAGAAGCCTCGCAAAGCTCACCGTTTCTAGAGAGGTCCCGTAAGGCGTTTTTCTTTTCAGACCCTTCTTTAAAGGCCCTGTAAAGTTATAATCGTTGGTTAACTTCTTTTCTATCAATATATACGAGGCAAAACTTTTTCCCACTTTTTTTTTATTAAAAAAGCTCTTGTATCAATGTACACAAGGGCTTCCTTCCCCCTGAAGTACCTCGGCCTACCGCTGGCGGCCAGTCGGGTGAGCAGGGCCGACCTCCAGCCCCTCTTCGATAAGTCCACTGGGCGCTTGGCTGCCTGGAGAGGCCGGAATCGCTAGGAGAACGACACTCATGAAAGCGGTTCTCATGAAAGCGGTTCTTTCCTCGCAACCGGTGTATTTCCTAACCGCACCAAAAGTGCCCAAGGAGTCATTTGAGGTCCTACACAAGCAGCGTAAGCGTTTCCTCTCGGCGGGATGTGTAAACCTGACGGGAGGAAAAATGCAAGGTCAAGTGGACAAGAACCTGCTCCCCCATCGCTAACGGCGGCATAGGAGCGCTCGACTTGGAGGAGTTCACACGTGCGTTCCATGTAAGATGGCTCTGGCAGGGATGGAAGACCCCAAGAAAACCTTGGACGGGGCACGTGATGCCGTGCATCGAGAAGGACAAGCAACTCTTTGCGGCGGCCACCACCATTTCAGTGGGAGATGGGTCAGTAGCCCCGCTTCTGGGACTCGCGTTGGTTGCAAGGTAGAAGACCGAAAGACCTGGTGCCAAGTGTCATGCAACATCTAGAAGGAAAATCAGGACGTTGAGGGAAGTTTGCAAGGGCGACACATGGATAGAAGATCTCAACCTCCTAATCAGTGGTGGCATGCCCATTGAACTCCTGGACCAACTAGTGTCTCTCTGGAGCATGGTTCAAAATGTGTATTTCATCAACTGGCCAGACCAAATCATTTGGAAACTTACAGCCCACGAGGAATATACTGTGATATCGACATATAAAGCGCAGTTCCTTGGTTCTACTAGTACAAACTACATGACGATCATATGAAGCCCTGGGCACATGGGTGATCATCCAAAACAGAGTATGGCTTCGTACCGCCTCACAATACGGGGTTGGCAAAACAATGCTTACTACCCTCTTTGCTGGCATACCCTGGAGACGGCCCTACACCTCATGGCGGAATGTAGATATACGAGGAGGATTTGGGGTTTGATATCAACTTGGACCTCCCAAGATCAAATCGATCCAGTAATTTGGAGTAACCCTGCAACGGTCCATGAGTGGTGGTTGGACCTGGATTCCAACCCAGAAGTGCAAAAAAGGCTTGCAGCCTTCCTCCTGATTTCTTGGGAAACATGGACAGAGCGAAACCAGCAGATATTCAGATACAAATAGCTATCGGCGTCATGCCTAGTGCCTAAGATCAAAGAGAAAGCAAAGTCCTGGACTTTGGCAGGAGCAAGGGGCCTTGCTAGCCTTGTTCCTTAGGGGTTATATTTTTCACTTTTCGTAAATAACCCGTTTAGATTGTACAGTTTTTTTCCTGCTCTATTCAATGAAAGTGCCGGTTCGTTAAAACAAAAAATTGGGCGTACGCAGTACGAAGTGGTCTCAACCATATACGTACACAGATCGGGAGGGCAAATGCATCCGTAATTGTATTTGGTTGGTGCAATTGCGAACGACAGCACTGAACCTTTTCGTTGCCGTCTTTTTGGGCGCGAGAGGGATGGTTCTTCTCCGGCGGTTCAACCAATTGATTTGTCCGATTGTCCCTGTCTGCTTGATCAATTAATTGGATCAGTTAATTAAGGGCCATATAATATAATCCAGCGTGTTTACGTGAGTGTGTGTGAAAAGTTTTCAGTTTTGACAGCACCCAAAAGGAGGACATCTCATGTAGTAGTACTGCATCAAGGCACTGAATGTCTGAACATTATATTAGCTCCCCTTGCAAAGTTAATTGGTCCCTTTAAGAGATTCTAATCAGTAGTGAATGTGACGGTTTCAGACTTTCAATTTCCAGGTTAATTGTGACCCAATCGATCGATGCCGTATTTTATCTGCGGCTATATTTTAGCTGGCGCATACATATCTACCTACTAGCACGAACTCCTGTCTGAAAGAGAGATACTATACAGAAAGACTATTTGCAATAGTCCACTCAGAGCAAAACATATTGGCATGAACTACCACATGATAGGCTGTCAAATGTTAATGCAAAAATCAATAAAGACTACACCACTCCTAAGACCAATAAATTAAAGAAAAGTGGCTACTAACTAAAGGTGAAGGGTAAAGCAACCAACTTTTGTATTTTATTTACAAAGGTACTAAGGATTTTGAAAACTTAGGTTTGATTTTGCATGGCATCCGCACCTATTCCTCATACGTCGTTTTCGTAATCATACAATGTCATTTCTATCAATTTCCTCAACCAATAGTGTGAGGTTAGCATCAAGCTTAGCTAGCTAGTCACACACAATAGATGCATCGCAACAGTGGCCATGCATGATGATTAGTAATCAAATGTGCAGTCACTCGAATAAACGAGCCCCTTCTCAGCTGGCAATGGCAATCAGGGTGGTGATTTGAAGCGCCAACCGACTGCTTGAACAGCAACAAAAATGGATATATATATATATATAGAGAGAGAGAGAGGTAAGAGAAACAAAATTAAGCATCTTGTAGTGCTTCCGAATGCAGCTTCTGATCATTTGGATCGACCGAGAAAGACTGACAGCGATTTTATGCTCCATTCTGAAGCAAAGTCCAGGCACCAGCCAGCTAGCCAGCCCATTCTCAAGTCACTGATCTGAAGCATCCAGACACGTCTCTGCTCCCCGGTGCCGGTCCGTTCACCCATCATTTCCCTTCACGACTCACGAGCAAATACGTACAAAGATCAGTCGAGTTTCAGGTCGAAATTGTTTTGTTTCATTCTGCTCTGCATGCAGAGAGAGCAAAGTGTATGTTTGGAATGGATACAAATCCACATGTGCGTATCTTTCAGTTCAGAGTTCAGACACGGGCACAGGACTACAGGAGCCGTCTCTAGGTAGTAGCTAAATTACAACATTCTAGCTAATGGCAATATATTTGCTGGAAATTTAAACACACATAGTTTTCACAAGATCTGATCCCCCTACCAACCAATCCGAGCCACCTCGGCCAGCTTCTGTTCACCCGCAATTATGCCTGACAGGGACTCGCAAACCACTAGATTAGATCATGGTCCATGAGCCTCTCTACCAACAGCCTGGATCTCCTCAATGAGGCTGCCCTAGTAGCTATGCTCACTCACACACACACCTCCATTGCTGATCGATTCAAGTCCGGTACAAATTAATAATGAGAAGGGCATCGATCCTTTGCATATGCATTAGTGGCACTGCATCTGCATGCACCACTACCACTAGCTGATCAGTAGAAAGAAAATATACAATTCCCCTTCTGATTGATCCGACAGCAACGTGGCGGAGTGATGACAAGATTGGGAGGGTGGGGTACATTGCAAGGGAAGCAAAGCTACCATACATCACCTTTTCGCCTCTTCTTCTTCCTCCCTTCACCAACCACCGCTATGGCCAGTGCTCGTCAGAAGTCGCTGCTGCTAGCTTAGCTACAGTCCGAGTGAGCTGTCGCTGTGTAATGTAGCTTGGGAGGTTAACTTAATTCACTGATCGATCACTCCAGAGCAGCATACGGGAAATGCATGACATCCGTGGTTAATTCAATTGCACTTCATTCGTGGTCGTTCTGTAAAGGTAAAAGTGAAAGTTGCCGGTATTGCCGACTGATCTTTGTAGTGTTTAGAGTTGGTATGAGGTTAGAGAAACATTCAGTAGAAGTTACTTCGCTCCTACAGCTGGTTGAATCAATGGTCCTTCTTGTTGTTGACCTCCACCGCGCGTGGAGCAGATGGACAGTGAGAGCGGTGTTCTGTTTCTGTACACAGACAATACGTAGGTGGACAAGGCAACAACCTTGCGGCGATCGAAAACTGATGACTGCACAACAATTGTGAACCCGTTGTTTAGGCCCGTCGTTAATTGAGTAATGCTGGCTGTGCCTTTAATCTTCGCCGATGCCGTAGTGATTGTCGAAACGCAAAATTATAATAGAAAAGATGAGGATAGTGGGTCGTTGCAAAATCAAGATAGGCTGTGCGTCCAGGCAATCTTCTAAGGTGTTCATAGAACTTGATAAAAAGTTTTGGAGAGATTCATAGGGTAAGGAAATTTTTAATCAGAGTGAAAAAACGATGAGGATAGTAGGTAGTTGGAAAAACATGTTTAGTACAAAATGTAAGCATGAAAAAAAATCCCCTCTAAATCCATGTTAAAAATTGAATTGGTCAATGGCGTGTTAGTTATGAGTATTTAAGACTAATCATAGATAGAATTCAACTCTACGGTGTTTTATCTTTACATACATTTTGATTTAGGGTGTGTTTACTTCCACGCTAAAATTGGAAGTTCGAAAAAAAAAGTTGAAAGTTTATATGTGTAGGAAAGTTTCGATGTGATGGAAAAGTTGAAAGTTTGAAGAAAAAGTTGGGAACTAAACCAGGCCTTAACCTTACTCAGACGAGGTTGGACAACCCTACTTAATTTCTAATAATATAGAGATAATATAGGGTAAATCTATAGTGTTAGTCATGAATATTCATTAGTATTTAAGACTAATCATAGAGTAAAGTAGGTGGTACTTAAAGTTGAAGCGTAGTGTCACTTAGGTTCATGATCTTGTAAAATCGATATTAAGGTCCATGAACTTGTTTAAGTGAATCATTGTGTTCCAAAACATGTTTGACTAGGTTGATTGTCCAGCGTGGCCACATATTTTCAATTAGGCCCTTCCACTTTTGCACCACTGGTTTGGTCGGCAGAATAGTCGGGGCGCAGCAAACATGGCAGCGGCGGTGGGGACAAGGGGCATGTGGACACTAGCCATCCAAGGTCGGATGCAGCACCGATGACTGGCGGGAAGGCCGGATCCAACGCCGGTGCCAGGGCGGAGCTCGACATCCATCACTCCGGCGGCGAGGCGGCGTAGAGCCGATCCGGCGGTGAGGAGGTCAGATGCGGCGCCGACAACTGGCGAGAAGGCCGGATCCAAAGCAAGCGACTAGGCGGAGCTCGGCATCCATCACTCTGGAGGCGAGGCATCACGGCGCGGATCCGGTGACGTGGTTGATCCGGCACCGACAACCGGCGGGAAGGGAGACCGGCAGATCTGGCCGTCGGTAGGAGTGAAAACGGTACGGAAACGGACGGAAATCATCTTTATCGTTTTCGTTTTCATATTTTTTTTCGGAATTGGAAATCTCGGATACGAAAATGGAATCAAATATTATCGAAACCGAAAACGGAGCGAAATCAAAACGACGCGGATACGGTAACGAAAATTTATCAGAATAAAGAAACCCCTCAAACTGATAAACCCAATTCTCAAGTCTCAACGGTTAACAATTCATCATAAAACACAATCATATAAGTCCAATTGTAAAGTATTAACAGTATATCACAAAACACAATCTATGGAATAAATTAGTAACGCTGTTGATAAATCCCAATGCAGGAAAAAAATATTCTTATGTAATTTTAGATTTGCATAACAAATATTTTTAATAAATAACAGCCAAACACCATGGCATTAACTATTTAGTGCTTAAAAAAATCCAGGGTATTTTGTGATTTCTGGAAATTCCGAGAAAAATTCCAGAAATTCTGAGAAAATTTCCGGAAAGTTTCCGACCGATTTCGAGTTCCGACGGAAACTGCCCTTATCATTTTCGATTTCGTTTCCGAGAAAATATTTCCGAATCCGTTTCCGTTCCCAAAAAATTCCGAAAAAAATTCTGACTGACAGATTCTGTTTTCGAAAATAACTCCACAATCCGAAAAGTTTCCGTACAGTTTTTACTCCTAGCCGTCGGTGAGGCACGGTTCTCCCCGATGGTGCTACTATCTCCGGCGGTGGTGGAGGGATGGCTATGGCAAGGGCGCGGGGCACCTAGACCGAGCGTCCACTACCCCCCTCATCGAATCAGGCCGTGACCGTGACTGCCTTCTTCTCCATCGAGCTCCCGACGGCTACCTCGTCAAGCTTGAGCCTGACGGCGGCGGCAAGATCTCGAGGGCACGCAGGCAGGGGCCAACTCGGTAACGACGACCGGGGCGAGCTCGCCGGCCAGCTCACCTGCAGGGACAAGGGCGCATTATGGAGAGGAGGGGTGCGGCGGCCATGGGGATCTTGTCGGTGGTCATCAGCGGCAAAGAGCAAAACCAGGAAAAAAGAGAGAAGGAGAAGAAAAAGAAAAGGATTTGGGGGAGAAGAGGGTGGATTGGGCACAGAGGGATGTAATAGCAAATATGTGGTCACGCTAGACAGCTATATAGGACTGTCAACCCGGTTAAATATGCTTTGTACCGCAATGATTCACTTAAACAAGTTCGTGGACCTTAATGTCAATTTTACAAAATCATGGATCTAAGTGACACCACACTTCAACTTTAAGAACCGGCGGTGTATTTTACTCCTAATCATAAATACAATTCAACTCTAAATGTCTTTGATCTTTATAACTTTACATATATTTTAAGAGATTTTTTACTGTCCTTGAGGTTGTGCAGTACTAAATCGTGGCCGTTGATCTGGCATCATCCAACAGTAAAAAAAAACGTTGGTACCTCATGCTACCGTACCTCCCCAATGAAGTGGTACTGTGGGTGGGGGTAGTTTTTTACTTTCGCGTTGTATCGTCATATCTTCGCGAGAGAAAACGAATCGCTGGGCAAGAGCAACAAGAGAAACGACGATGGTCCAGTTCAGGCCATCAGGAGTAGCAAGAGAAACGACGATGGTTGGTCTGCACCAGACGACACAGGAAGAACGGAGTCCACAACAGCAGCGGGGTGGAAGCGACGCCAGAGTCTTCGAGGTGGATGCGACGACGGGATGCGCCGGCCTTGATGCGACGGCGGCCGCAGCGGGCTCGATGCGATGGCGGCGGCCGTGGTGGGCTCGATGCGACGGCTGCCGCTGTGACCTCGATGCGATGGTATGCCCCGGCCTCGATGCGACGTGCGGCCGCGGCGGCCTCAATGAGACATCGGCCGCGGCGGACTAGCTGCGATGCGACGGCGGCCGCGGCGAATTCGATGTGGCACGGAGGTGCTATTGGCTGAGCGGCTGAGATGGGCGGTGATTAGCGCCACCCTAAATTTGTTTAGTCCAATCATACCTTTATTAAATCAACAGTTAGATTAGATTGGTATCTCGTATCTTATGGTATCTCCTCGAGATAGAAAAGATGCTTATATTTTAATACAACCTCATTAGATAATTTTGGATACTTTATAGGTAATTCCTAGTATTACAATGATAATACATCTATTTCAATTCACATATTGGATAATACATATATATTTTGATTTAGAGTTCAGAAATTTCCTTAGTAATCTATTAATTAACTTAAAAGAAATAGAAAAAGGAGACTCCACGTTCACTCTCACGGTTTAAAAATTCTCATATTAATAAAAAAAAAAGAAAAACAGAGTCCATGTAGAAAAACAATTTAGAAATAGTTGAAATTCGTAATTAAAAAAAGGAATATTGTAAGAGGAGAGTAGAGTCCATATATAAATACAATTAAGAAATAATAGAAATTTGAAATTAAAAATAAGGAATATTACAATTAAGAAATAATAGAAATTTGGAATTAAAAATAAGGAATATTACAAGTAGAGTATAGAGTCCATATAGAAATACAATTAAGAAATAATACAAATTAAGAATTAAAAATAAGGAATATTAGAAGTACAGTAAGTATAGAATCCATATAGGAAATTGAAACTACCTAAAATTCGGAATAAACATAATAAAATAAAAAATAGAGTTTAGAGTTTGTATAAAAATAAAATTTACAAATAACTAAATTCAAATTAAGAAAAAAATGGGAAGAAGAGTCTAAATTCAATATAGGAATACAATTTAGTAACTGAAATTTGAAATTAAAAATTAAAGAATATTGAAAGATGAGTTTAGAGTCCACGTAGAAATACAATTGGAAATAATAAAAATTTTGAATTAAAAATAAATAATATTGGAAGAAGAGTCTAGAGTCTATATAAAAATATAATTTACAGAAAACGAAAATTCGGAATTTTAAAAAGAAATATTGAAAGACGATTCTAGAGTCCATATAGGAATATAATTTACAAATAACTAAAATTTGATATTAAAAATAATTAATAACTAACACGGATATAAAATACAATATGAATATTACACATTAGTAGTTTTGTAAAGTTAGTACAAAATTTAAATTATGTTTTCATTTTAATATATTTGAATAATATATTACGAAAACATATATGCTATTACATGAGAGAAAATATAATAATACTAGCCGCGCAATCTGCGCGGGCCATCATGCTAGTTTCTATTTTATGGATAACACATATATTTCTATCCAACATTAATGGTTAGATAATTCATATCTAATTACTCATACTATTTTTTAAACATTTTAACCGTCAGTGTCATCATTTATCCCACAGTCGGGTGTTATTATTTATCCCATCATCATAGTAAATCGTTGAAAATTAGTTTAATATTCTAAGTATATGGATACAGGTTGACCTTTGTTTACTCTGACCATGTTTACTGGTTGCTCTAATATCTCATCCTACATCTCCCTTCATTCTGCTCTAAAATATCCCAGCTTACCTCTCACTTCATCCTGAACAGCTCCGCGAGGTAAACATAATATTCTTTCATATGAACTCAATTTAACTACTTTTGCTATAACTTCGCGATAAGAGAGCCAAACACCAGTATATGTACTCATCTGCCTGAACCGTGTCACACGTAACTCAGCTCCTTATCATGCGATTGTGCCGGAAGATCACGCTAAACTCGCAGCTGGGAGAGCCACGCTGCCATCTGTCGTGGGCCGTGGTAGCACGCTGAAGAGAGTAAAAGTTTGCTCACCCTAAAGCTAGCCTGAGAGGCTGAGAGGCCTCGGCCCGAGGGCAGGCAGGTACAGTCGGACCCTCCCAACACGTATGGCCCAGCGAACATTTATGGGCCACAAGTAGGCCGCATTCCTTTCCGGCTGACACTCCCGTTTCGGCCTAATATGTATGGGCCTCACGGACCGCATTGATTCATCCCCGTTCTGGGCCACTTTATTGGGCTGCACATTTCGGCTGCACGTTTTTCAGTGGAACAAGAGCACTTTGAATCTCTCAATATATATCCAAAATCTAATTCGTATATCTGATCTGTACTGCCGGATATTTTGATCCCCACCTACTAAAACCGATGTAATTTAACACTCTTAGCAGTTTTGGAGGATGGTTTCACCAACGTGTCACTTTGGCCCGGTCCAACCAGCTGATGCAGCATGTTGAATCCACATGTCAACGTCACATTTTCTTCTTCCTTCCCCTTTCTTCTCTCATTCTCTCTCCTCTCTAGGGGACTCGGTGGCCACCCCATGCATTCCCATCACGACCGCCGCTGCTTCGCCGTCGCTGCGCAGAGCGTCGTGCTTGTACGCTATGCTGTCGGCGGCCTTGATGGTGATGTGGAGGCGCACTGGCCTTGGCGGTGATGTGGAGGCGCCCCGCCGACTCTCTGATATTACAATATCCAATATTACGGTTTAGGGATAAGAATTAGATTAAAACAATATTTGAGGGAGTCAATGTAAACTTAATACTTTTTCCACCCACCGTCCGCCGCTATCCTAAGGTTGAGTTGTGTGCTGCGGCGGCCGACCTGACCTGACCGGCGGCGCCTCTTCTTCCTCAACCGATGCCTCCTGTTAGTGGTAGTGATCGCCGGAGGCCAGGAACGGTAGTGGAAGCTTTCTGTTTCTGAGGTGCAAACTGCAAAGGCTTACGAGGTATTTCTGGCTTCACTTATCTGAAACTGCTAAACGTTTCTAATTCTTCGGCGGATTCCGCCTGTCATACTGCTGTGGTGCAGCTGCAACCTGGAGTATTCCGCATGCAGGGGAAAACTTTGGTGCATCGCATTTTTCATTTAGAACAAAGTCATTTTCAATTTAACTGCAGAAAAATCGGGACTTCAGAGTTCTGACCTGAGAGATTTTTCGAAAGAGTAACCTGAAATACTTAATACATAAGCAGAGGCGCTACATCAGGATCTCTCTTCACCGATGTTGATGACCGCGATACGAATAGCAGTAAACATTATGTACACAGCCTTCAGGACCAGTACTTGGGAGAGGCAGATATTGGTGTATATCTATGTTCATCTAGCACCTAAACCGTGATACGAGGAAAAAAGAACATGGTTACTACAACACATTTGCATACTAAAAGAATGTCACCATGGATAATGAACCGATGACTATATTTTCCTCTGACGAAACAAAACCTACAAATGCCACCGCGATCATGTTGATTGCTGTGATCGTAAGCACCAAGCTGTAGAAACTGAGATCATAAGCTCGATCTAGTTTGCCTTTCTCTAGAATCAACTGTTGCATATCCCAATCACGGCAGCATTGCAAAACTGTATTCCACACCACCAGCTCATATGAACTGCCTCGACTTCAAGTGTCTCCTTCTAAAAGTGGTTGAGCACCAGAATCTATGAGGAACAGGAAGGAAAACATTAGCAGACCATTGTTTGACATATCCAAAATGGAGAAAGATGCAACATTAGTGTGTTTTAAGTCCTCACCTGCAGTTCTGTTATGCATGTCAAGTGTGTGATTTCTCCGATTCTGAATGATATGAACAATTTCAGACTTCACAATACGTGACAATAAGACGCCGGCAGCTAATGCACAAAATATAAGCATTGTGAAAACTGAATCCCATCCACGTTTTGAAATAAAACCTGTAATGAATGGACCTAAGGCAGCACCAAGCGATCCTGTTCCATCTATAATTGATGTGACGGTGGCCAACGCACGGGAATCCCCCTTAAGAGATTTGTGGGTTCCCAGATCGGCAGAAACTGCAGTTGTTATGAGAGCATAAGGTCCATTAACAAACAAGCCACCGATCATCATCAAGCCAATGTTTGCCACTTCTGAAGTACTGCCATATGCATGGAAGGCGTAAAGAGATGGAATAGCCAAGTACATGAAGATTGCTGCCGTGGTGGCCCTTGCATTGAGATGATCAGATATGAACCCTGCAAGAATTCCACCAATGATTCCACCTACATCAAACAAAGCTGAGAGATACCCAGCAGACGTGACTGACATTTCCTTGCCTCCAATAGCTGGAAAATGCCAAAACAAAGTGATCGAATGATTAACTGAAATGATAAAAATACGAAAAATATAGTAAAACTACAGTTTCTTGTATGATCGGAAGTGTCCAAAATAGTTGGAGACGAATCGTCCAGTCAAATTTCTTGTGCACTATGCACAACACAATGTACCATTTGACATGAAGAACACATGTTGCCGCAATCAGATAAGCAGCATAACATAACAATTGGGGCCATATATATTAGCAGTATTCTATTATTAATTAAATGTATTAAAACAATGATACTCTCTAGATACCCACACACAGAACACAGGGAACACCGGATATGTACAACCTGATAAACCAGCAGACCACTAATTTCCCACTACATTTTGCTTATCATGTGGCTATCTCCTGTATTCTAATCATATATACCAAAATGCACAATATCACACCCTATCATAGTCAATTGCTAATGTACTACAACAAACTGTGATAATCTAAGGTAAGAGTCTGCAAGCAAAATTCGATTGCAAGAAAGTGTTTTTGACAGTACTGAAAAAAGAAATGCCAATCCACCACAGGACAAATAAATCTTCAAGCAGACAAGTGATATCAATTCAGTGTGATAATGTGTATCGCTGTGGCCAATTACTGTCAATCAAAATGAACTAGTGAAAAATAAATCCCTGTGCATACCCGTCTGGCTCAGGTAGAAAGGAAGCCAGTACAAGAACGTGTAGGCGACCAGCTTCGCGAAGAAGAGGCAGAGCGCGAAGGTGATGACGCCAGGAATCGCGAACGCCTTCCACATCCCCACGGCGTCCCTCCTCTCCTCCTTCCCGGCGCCACCGGCGGCGCTCGCGCTGCTGCTGCTGTCCTCCTCGTCGGTGCTCGCCTCACTCACTGCCTTGGGCAGCGTCGTCGGAGAGAAGCCAAGGTCCTCCGGGTAAGGCGCGAGGAAGAAGAACACGAGAACGCCACCGAACGCGATGAGCAGGCCCGGCACGATGAACGACCACCCCCACCCGTAGCGGAGCACAGCGGCGGCGATGAGGGAGCCGCTGATGTTCCCGATGGAGGTGTGCGCGTTCCATATCCCCATGATGAGGCCGCGCCTCCGCCCACGGAACCAGTTGCCGACGATGGCGACGACGGAGGGCCAGCCGGTGGACTGGAGCAATCCGGCGATCACCTGGGCGGCGAGGTAGAAGGCGAGGGAGTGGAGGGAGAGGAAGTACCCGACGCCGAAGAGCGCGACGGCGGTGCCGCTCCCGATCATGCCGACGGCGAGGAAGAGGCGGAGGTCGAGGCGGTCGCCGAGGTGGCCCGCGACGAACATGCCGAGGGAGTAGAAGGCGAGGAACGCGACGTCGGTCTCGCCGAGGAGCGCCGGGTCGTGGAAGGGCGGCCACGCCTCGGAGAGCGCGCGCTTGACGATGCTGGGCGGCTTGCGGGAGGCGTGGTAGAGCGCGTAGGCGACGAAGGTGAGGCCCAGGACGAGGCCCCGGTGGGAGTTGTAGGAGATGGCCGGCAGGGCGCAGAGGCCCGGCGGCGCGCGGTGGGCGCGGTGAGGCGCCGGCGGTGGCTTCGCCATGGGCGGTAGCGGAGCGGGGGTTGCGGCCGGTAACGGGTGGCGGAGGCTTTCGCGGGGAGGGGGCGGAGGCGGAGGAAGTGTGTGTGTTGGGGGGGGAGGGGGGGGGGGGGGGGGGGAGGACGTGGCGGGGTTAGCGGGTCAGCCGGCCCGGGGAGACGACACGCGGCGGGGCGGTTATGCGCTCGCCTGGTGCGAGTTTGTGTTTTGTGATCGACTTTTCACTGCGGGAACTTTTTTTTAAAAAAGAATACTCACTCCGTCCTAAAATAAGTGTAGTTTTGCACAATTCACGTTCAACGTTTAACTATTCGTCTTATTGAAATTATTTTATGATTAGTATTTTTATTGCTATTAGATGATAAAACTTGAATAGTACTTTATGTGTGACTAAATATTTTTAAACTTTTCACAAATTTTTCAAATAAGTCGGACGGTCAAACGTTGGGCACAGATATCCACGGCTGCACTTATTTTAGGCCGGAGGTAATATTTTTTTTGTGTGTCTTGTTTCTTGTCTCGTTTCTTCTCTATTCTCCTCGTTTTCAGCATTGCGTGGCATCTTTTCTCTTTTGAAAACGTCGGTAAGGACTGGAAAACCTCGCCAGGTCACCCTGTCCCGGGGGCGACGCTGATGGCGAACAAGCTGCGCCGTCCCCGCCTTTCTCCTCCCCTCCCCAGCCTCGCCACCGCCGGCAAAGCCGGGCGGCTGCAAGGACGGCGGCGGCGGGGCTCTCTTTTCCTCGCTCGCGGCCAAGACGGTCGGGATATCGGCACGGCACGAGCTCAGGGCATGGCGTCGGCGCCGACCGGATCCGGTGCCGTGGTGGCCGAATCCGGTCCCTAGCGATGGGCGGTGGCGTCCCGGCAGCTCGGCGGCGAGGTTTGGCGGTGGTTTTGGGCGGCGGCGACCTGGCGGGAGACGCTGCCGGAGCTGCCTCCGGTATCAAGCATGGAGGCGCGGCCAGACGACAGATGCGGCGGTGGAGGTGCGGCAAAAGCCGGTGGTGACGCTGGCGATGCGGGAGGAGGCAACGACGCCTTTAGTCAGATCTGGCTGGCGGTGGTTGCGGCTGCCGACGGCGGCAGTGACGGGCGGCGGCTGTGGCGGCATCGACTGCGGCGGCTGGCTGGCGAGGCAGCGGCCGTGGTGGTCGAGGCGTCGTGGAGGCAGTCGCGCGGCCTCGTGGGCGGTGAGGCCTGCTGTGTAGGCGTCGTGGAGGCCGGCGACGTGTGGCTGTCGTGGAGGCCAGCGTTGTGCGGCAGCGGGAGGGCGTCATGGAGATCGGCAGTAGTGTGGAGTCGCAGCCGGCGACATGGAGCTCGCGGGCAGCGACAGCGGGTGCTGGTGGCTGCAGGCTACGACAGCGGACGGCTTGCGGCGATGGCCGTGGCGACCGTGGACGTGGCTGCGGCGGAGGAGGTGAGGATGGCGATGGCGAGGTGGCTGGGCGTTTGGCAGCAGCGGCTGCGGTGGCGGTGACCGCGGTCATTGGAGGCATGGCGGCTTCGGACGGCTAGCTGAGGGCGTGGCAGACGGTTGCATCTGGCCGGCGTGGCATCATTTGGAGGAGGGGTCGAAGACTGACTTGGTGTAGAGGTGCAGCCGATGGCAGCGGAGGCCGGCTCGGCGCGAGAGGCACGGGCGGCGGAGATGGAGGCCGGCTTGGCGCGAGAGGCGCAGCCGATGGAGGGAGGCCAGATTGGCGCGAGAGGCGCGTCCGGTGGAGGCTGGCTTGGCACGAGAGGCGCGGCCGGCGGTGGATGAGGCGACCTCGGTGTGAGGAGTTGCCGGTGGGTGTAGCGCGGTCTTCGACGCACGAAGACTGGCCGGCGGGGGACGCCGGTGCAGGGGTCCCACATGTCGGCAGAGCTTGAGTGGTGGTGGAGCATCGGTGCGTCAGCCGTGGATTCGCAGGTTGCTGGGCGTAAGCCCAGTCTTGGCTCCTTGGGCCCCGACGGACGGTGGCAACGGTTTTCCGTCGCTTCTCTTTTTGAAGACGTCGTTTTGGCATCCCCTAGAGGGCGATGTTCGTCTGTGTTCCTTTGTTGGTCTAGCAGCGGTCGGTCACGCTTAGCGACGGCCGATTCGGTGCTAGCCTTCTCCCGGGTTGTGTATTGGCGCTGTCGATGTATGGGTGGTGGTATAGTTTTTCCTTTTTCCTGGTTACGACCCTCCAAGGTTGTAATCTTGTAATTTTTTTTTTCGGCTCTATCAATATAACTTCGCACCGTCTCGTGCGAGTCGTTAAAAAAAAGCATTGTGTGGCAGGTTTCCAGAGTTTCTAAAGTAGACAAACTTTAGCATTAGCAAGATCAATGATCAATAATAGTCGAGTATAAAGAGATACATATTTATCTTATTAGATGATAATGTCGAATAGATTACATAATTTCAGATTTAAGCCAAGCATGTGTTATTGTATAATGGTTTCATCTAATTTGTATATAAATTGAATAAATTTGATCACGTGACCTATACATTAGAAATATATATTAAAATCTTCACTTAAATCTTTCTGTTTTCTTATTAGCTCTCACTTACAAACAAGTATCAACATAATAATAGTATGGTATCATTGTATAAGTATATATTGATGACTTACTACCGATGTCATTCAAATATGTCATATTAGTTATTTATGTTGTTCGTTTAAACTTTTAAAATATGCAAAATCACCATCTAAAAACACCTTAGGAGGAAATATGAACGATTTTATGAATTTTAGGGGGTCAGATATCCGGTTTTAAAGTTAAATATGCTAGATAAGCTTCCATCCAAAATTTAGGGGAGTATTTGGATTTTTTTTCATTAGAAAAACACTACTGTTCCATATTACAAGCAAAAATGGGGGAAAAAGAAAGCCTTCTCTGCCTTCACAACTCACCGAATCTACGGTTCAGATTGCTCGCAACCTTCGGATAAGAGGTGGGACCCACTTTACAGCGGCACAGCCCCTGCCTCAAAAAGATAGGCGGATAGCGTTCATCCCCCACTCCCCCCCGTCCGGCGCGCGGCTCCTCCGTCGACCCGCCGTAAGTAAACCTTCCGATGGCCGCCGCCGCCTCCGCCACCGCCGCCATCTCCGGTGCGTTACTCCCCCACGCCGTCGCATGCCACCGCTTGCCGCCGCGGCCGCAGCTCCTCGCGGTGTCCTCCTCATTCCGCCGCCTCTCCCTGACCGCCTCCCCTCTCCGGGCCAGCCACCTGGTCCCTCGCGCGGACGCCAGCGCAGAAGCGGGAGAACCGGAGCCCGCCGCTGAGGCTGAGGCTGAGGCTGTTGCTGCCTCGACTGACGCTGAGGTGGAGGAGGGTGAGGCGGAGGCGGCTGTCGCGGTGGCGGAGGAAGAGCAGGAGGAAGAAGATGAGCCTCCGCCGCCGAGCAAGCCCCCGGTTAAGTTCGGGGAGATCATTGGGGTGAGCATTTCCTTGCGTAATCTTCTTATAAACTGCTCATGACATTGGGTTATCGGTGGTGGAGCAATGCAGGTGAGAAAAACATCAGCTAACCATATTTTTATTAGGGGAGAATGCAACAATTTATCTATGACTATATGAGTAGCATTTCTTTTGTTTGCAGAACATAAATTCTCTGTTCTGTTGAGTTGTTGACAGTGCAGGTGCTGAAATAGCAACTCATTGTGTGTAACACTTATGGCAGAATTAGTTAGTTACTACATAGTCTGCTACTCAATAAATGGAAAGTATCTACTCCCTCCGTTTCACAATGTAAGTCATTTTAACATTTTCCACATTCATATTGATGTTAATAAATCTAGACATATATAAATTCATCAACATCAATATGAATGTGGGAAATGCTAGAGTGACTTACATTGTGAAACGGATGAAGTAGTTAGTAAACTGAATTGGGGATTGATTTTTCTCGTAAATGGAAAGGGTAACCTATTTAGTAAACGGAATTGGGGATTGATTTTTCTCAACATGGGTTCACTTCAGTTTGGTGGCAGATAAGTCAGTAGAGGCCTCTGGGAGCCACCATTCTTTTGTGACTCCCTTTTAATTCTTTGTTGTTCTTGTATGCTCTCATGAGCGTGTCTCGATTGGATTTGGTGGTTTCTTGAGATTCTGTGCAATCACTATTTGTCCCGTAACAAGAATTTCATTTTTTTTCACAGCTACATCCATGGCAATTTTGGACTAGTTTACATGTGACACGATTTTACTTGAATTGTTTTGTGCTGTAGATTCTGAACAAACAGTTCATTGAGGAGGCTGAAAAGGTGAAGACTTTACCAGATCTTAGGCCTGGTGACATCATTGAGCTTAGAATGGTGAGATTTTCGCTACTCTTGAATGTTTTTCTTATGCTCCCAATTTGAAAGCTATTGACATATGAAGCAAATGCTATTACAGCAACGGCCCAACAAGAGGAGATTGTCGCTCTTTAAGGGCATAATTATAGCAAAACACAAATCTGGTGTTCACACCACAATCCGTGTCAGAAGGATTATTGCTGGTGTCGGAGTTGAGATTACCTTCCCTATGTAAGTCAGAGTTGTTGGTTTCATTTTTTTTTTCTATGCAATGTGGATATTGCACCTGGTATCACATGATGACACTGAACTCATACTGAAATCTTGAAACATAAAATTCCATGTCCATACTTCTATATAACTACAATAAATGTGGGACATGCTTATCATTCAAATATAAATAGTAATAATGAATCATGCAGCTTTATGTGCCTTTGTTCCTTCATGTAAACTGATAGTAGGAATAGGATATACCAGGTTTCTGTCATTTGCTTTAAGCTGGATTGATGTGTTTTTATAGATAATTCACTATTTATAAAACTTCCTGTGTATTTTTTATATGTTGATTTACTATTTAATGATTATTTTTCAGTTTGAGGTACTAAATTAATAGTTGAGTTAGGTTTTAAGCATTCTAGTGCAAAATCCAAGTTTATCTACCATCACTTATGCAGATTTACAGAACCGGTATAGTTGCTGTAAGCCTGTAACTTAGAAGTCAGAACATACTGTCTTACAGCTTAGGAGTATTTCTTTTTTTTTTTTAAGGTTGCTATTTCAGTAGTTCAAACTTTATCAGCAACAGTAAGATTGAATCTATCAACTAGGTGTGTCTCATTCAATTAATTACATTACCTCATTTTTTTATTTGAAGCTTCAGAGTTAGCTCTACAGAGTCTGTGTCCTCTTTTATTTGCCTTTTGCTCATAACTGCCTTTAGCAAAATGAAGTTGAAAGCTCTATTTTAATATGCTCCTTATTGCTGCATGTAATTATATTTTTGGTAATAAAAAAGCAACTATTATCCTTCCACGTGGATGCCTGTTATAATTCCTTTCACAAAAGGAGATAGATCCCCTACTTCCTGATACAGAAACATTGCTAGGATTTAAGCTCACGATAAAGATGATGTTTTGCTTCTTGTATATCTGGGAATAAAAATGCAAGAATAACAGTTCGTTCATGATTGGCATCATTCACAGCTTCTGCAATAACATGTCGGGTAGTGTTCTCTATAATATGTTACTAATGCAGCTGGTATCTTCCATTCCAGATATTCACCCAGGATCAAGGAAATTAAAGTAATCAGGCACAAGAAAGTGAGAAGAGCAAAGTTATATTATTTGAAGCACAAGCTTCCCCGCTTTTCAACTTTCAAGTAAAAATTAGATATGCTGGCAGAAGAGCTTCTCTCACTAGCATTGTTACTTTCTCTAGCAAATGCTTTTTTATTTTTTTGTTCAAACCTATGCTTTTCACTGTAATCACTAAATTTCAAATGTGTAATATCTACACCTTTTCTGTTTGGCATATATTTTTGTCTTTCTGTGGAAATGTACTTTCTTCGCTTTGTATAAAGTTCCTACTAGCATTTTGTTATGAATTTGTTGACATCCTTCTCTTGAAATTTGGCTTCTCAGCTGCCTATCTAACTGATGGTTAATAAGCACGTACACTACTATCATGAATGGAAAGTTGCTAACTTCTGGTTAAGTGGAGTAGTACATCTGCATTTTTTATGGATTAGTAGTTGAATTGACGAGTAATAAATTATAACTGAAGTTTCCAGCAGCACTGGTTGGTTTGATGAGCCATCGACCGTATCCATTTATACTCTTGTGTTGGAAGAGTTGTGTTGTCTCCAGGGCCTACTACACGACATTAGATGTTTATTTGGTCTTGGCACGGCTGCCACTGGAATTCAAACTACTTTCCCAAATTGATGCTGTTAATAACTAAATATAAACTCCCAAAGGCGAGAATTGCTGTTAATGGTTTACATTTAGTGTAAAGTTCTAGTTATTCTTACTGAACTAATCTGCTGAGGCCATTCTACAGTTTTTTTTTCACTTCAGTACATTCCCTTACCTCTATATCCATTTTCCTCTTCTTTGTTCTCTCATCTTCCCCTTACTCATGTAACAATGTAACTTATAATTTCTATCAATGAAATGGCTATAAGTAGAGCTGGCTCTACCTTCTTATGTAAAAAAAAAAAAACAGTTATTCTTTACTGAAGCATCCTGCTGAAGATGTTATTTACTGGTTTGACATTTTATAACTGAAGACTTATCATTTTGTGCAGTCTGTCCTGAATTGTACCCTACTTGATTACACTAGTTCCAGTTGAAGTTAAGTTTTGGCTTTAGTTTCTTTAAGCAACAATTGAGTGACACACTCTTCATAACCTTTTTGCTTTGTTAGGTTATTCCATGTCTCATAGTGGGCAAAATGATTGGAACCTCATCTGCCAGGTATTTAAAAACTGTAGAGCTACTTCCATCAGTAGAGAACAGTTACATAGACACCAACTATTTTCCATTCTTTTTTGCTAGGATGCTCCAATGATTCATTGAGGAAAATATAGAGCAAAATGGCTAATGTTTGTTTAACGGGTAAACACCCTGAGCAGACAAGAATATTCCTCAGATCCTTTTTTTTTTCTTATGTGTTCCTTTCAGTTTGCACTTTATGGCAGAATTGAATCATTTTAGGAAAAAGAAATTGAATGGCACAGCATGATCTCATTGCTCTGTTGAAAACCGATTTTTTGGTGATGATTTAGACTAAACAGGGTGAACAGAAAATGCTTATATGTTATCGCATTTGAGTATTCAATGGCATCCAGACTAAGCATGCTCATGAAAATTACTAGCAAAACGATGAGAGAGTAACTTCCAAGTGCCATGAGTTTCTATTCTTGGAAAAGATGCACCGAATAGTAAATAGTAACATAAATCATCAACCACCAATTAAATAAAAAAAAGAGCTTTGCTGTTCACTCGAAAAAAATGGGGGAAAAGGCAACTGCCACGGGCCCAAGAAGTGAGTGCTGCCCCGTCATTGTCGCCGAGAAGCCAAGAAAAGGCAAACCCAAACCCATTCGTTTCTCTCTCTTTCTCTTCCTTCGCTCCTAGCTCCTGCTCTTCCAATTCCTCATGCAAATTTCTTTCAGTTCAATTCAGTTCCTGGAAAGAAAGGCCGGATTTTACTCTGAACGAAGACAACGAAGGGAAAGGTAATATCATCTCTTCTGTAATGCAGCGAATTATGCATATTTGGGCGTCCTTTCAGTTCAATTTGTTTGATCAGGTGTGGCAATGGGTGGCGGCGGAACGCTGATCTCCATCTACCCCGAGGACCTCACTTTCCTATGTAAGTTCAGAGGAGTTCTTGAGATTATCCTAACAACATTTACGAGCGGTTAATTTAGCCTTAACCATCCGTGGTTTCTTCTCTCCGTTGAATTCTCGCGTGCAGTTGAGCTGGACAAACCGTGCTATTGCAATCTCAAGGTGGTGAACAACAGCGAGCATCATGTTGCATTCAAGGTATCTATCGAAACTCGCCAACTCACCGCTGAGAGCTGAGAGACGAGAGCGCCGTGCGCCGGCGACCACTCCGGTCCCCGGCGGCCACACCTCCCACCTGCCTCCTCCTCCTCTCCTTCCCCCCTCTTCTCGACTTCTCCATGTCGAACGAAGGTTCTTCCTCCTCGGGCCCGCGGTACTCTCGATTCTCGAACGATGACCTCACTGGAGCGCGGTTGGAGAGGGAGTCCGGCGGCGCCCGAGGTCGATGAGGCTGCGGCGGCGGCGGAGCCGGCCAGGTCGGGCAATGCGGTTCCTGGGGGTGGAGGGCCCCTCGCGGGATGCCCTGGTCGTTGCGCCTCCACCCAACGCCGGCCGCCTAGCCGGCGGCGGCGGCGGCCGTTGCGGCCGCAGCGGCCACCTCGTCCTCGCGTCCTGCTGCTGCGGGGGACTCCATGGGGATTTAACTATTTTTGCTACTCATACGGATAGCTACTCTCCAAATACCACTATCTACCGGATTTACTTTTACGAGTAATATACAAACTTAAGAGTGTGTGTCATTTACATCCATAAACTAAAATTACACATCTACGTTCACCATCTTGGTTTAATAAACCATAGCCAGTCCAAACCTCGTTTGACTGAAGCTGACCGCCAACATGGCATTCCACGTAGATAACACATTTATAACTAGCCCCCTCTATAGCAAAGAGTGGTGGAAGAATTATATTTTGCCCCTTCACGCTACAGGGCCACCCTGAAACCCACAAAATCCCTCGCCTTCTCTCAATGGCTTGGATTAGCGACTGAGATGGTGAAGTACGGGGTATAGTAACGAGGGAGGGTTGGCGACGGTGAAGTACGAAATAGCGATGACGAAGGCGAAATGGGATTTTGTGGGTTTCGGGATGGTACTATAGCACGAAGGGGCAAATTGCAATTCTTCCGTCACTCTTCGCTGCTGTAATGGGTTAGCTGTAAATGTATTGCCTACGTGGAATGCCACGTCGGCGGTCAGCTCCTGTCAAACAAGGTTTGGACCGACTATGGTTCATTAAATCAAGATGGTAGACCTAAATGTGCAAGTTTTAAGTTTACGGAACTAAGTGACACCCACTATCAAGTTTAAGGATTGGCCATATATTTTAGTCTATTGTTTTTAGAACACATTTCCCGATGTACCTACTCAATTTTATTCACCCGTTGTGCCTGTTATAGTGGTAAGAAAAATTATATACATTAGGAAGAGCGACATTTAAAGAATAGCTATATGTAAGGTAAAGTGACAGATAGTTAAATTCTATGCTCCATTGCAGGATCACGGACATTCAGGATACTTTTCCTTGGGATCCCTGTGATTGGGCCGGAAAATCCCCGTCCTGTGAGCTTACAAATGGAGCTAACAAAATTGACCCATGGAAATTTTCCCCTTGGACCAGCTTCCTAGGATTTGTCCGGGATCCCGAGCTGCAAAGGAGCCCTCAAGATGTACTTGGGATCCATACTATTTTGGAATACCTGTAGTTGTAGTTGTGGTTGCTGATTAGGTCGCGCAATAGTCTTGTCAAAAAGACGAAGCTTCTAATGGGCGATCGATCGCGGATCCGTCTAATACGCAATTAGTCACTAGGGGTCACTTCACGCGATCAGATCAAGGAGTACTACACGTTTTTTCTTTTCTCAACCTCACTCGTGACTGTCTGCATACGATGTGGGTTCTTCATAAATTTAAAATCAATTTGAAAATAAGTGTGAAAAAAAGAAAGAGAATAAATACATATATTACACTAAAATCTATTCATGTACATACACTTTATATATATAAACATATACATTGCTAACTTTGTACATATAGACTATATGTATATAAATATTTTATACAAAATATATTTAAATTTGAATTCAAATTTAAATCGGGTATATAAACTTTCACCGTATAAACTTTATGTGTATAAACTTTAACAATACAATTTTTTTTGACCAGGAAAACTTTAACAATACAAATTTTAGAAGTATAAACTTTAGATGAGTAAACTTAAGATATTTAAATTTGAATTCAAATTCAAATAGGGTATATAAAATTTATGTGTATAAACTTTAACAATACAAACTTTAGATGTATAAACTTTAGATGAGTAAACTTAAGATGTATAAACTTACTAAAACAGAAAAGTAATGCGGTGCGGAAAAAAAGAAAGCAACGTGGGGAGAGAGGTCCACCACCCCGTGATGAGGACCGATCGCTCTCCACTCCGTGACGCGAGCGATCGCTCATTAGGATTCTTGATCGATCGCCCCCCTCTCCTCCACATGGTTTCCTTTTTTTTTGGCACCGCATTACTTTCCTATTTTAGTAAATTTATGCACCTAAAGTTTGTACATCTCAAGTTTACACATCTAAAGTTTAGAGACCCAAAATTTATAAATCAAAAGTTTATATATCCGATTCAAATTTGAATTTAAATTCAAATATTTTTAATATAGTATTTATATACATTTAAAGTTTATACACCTAAAGTTTATAGACCAAAAGTTTATAAGTCAAAAGTTTATATACCCAATTCAAATTTGAATTTGAATTATATTTGATTCAAATTTGAATTTGAATTCAAATATTTTTTATATATAGTATTTCTATACATCTAAAGTTTATACACCTAAAGTTTATAGACCTAAAATTTATAAGTCAAAAGTTTACATACCCGATTCAAATTTGAATTTGAATTCAAATATTAGTTTATAGAACAAAAGTTTATAAGTTAAAAGTTTACATACCTGTTTCAAATTTGAATTTGAATTCAAATATTTTTTATATATAGTATTTCTATACATAAATTTTTCTAACTTTGTTTTTTTTTATTTTTTTAAAATTTATGGTGTAGTAGGAAGAGAAGAAGGGGAGGAGAAAGGGGGGAGAGGAGTGTATGGGGGGATGGGGATCGATCGCCCATTAGCCACGCCCGATAGTCTTGCCAAAAAGGAGGTTCTGCAGCTCTGCTCGTAGCCACATCGGTTGTGAGAATAGAACTTGAGCTGTAGTCCTTTTATTTTCCTCTTAGCTCCTCATCTTTTTTGTCTTTCTTTTCTCTTTGGTTGTAACCAGGAATCTTTACTCTCTCTTAATAAAATGATGCACAAATCTCTTGCGCCCAAAAAAATGTTACAATATTTCTTGACAGAAACCTCCCAGATTTTCTGAAACCTGGCAAGAAGATTTGATGCAAATTTGTTCTTTTTCCATTCAGGTCAAAACAACATCACCGAGAAAGTATTTCGTCCGGCCGAACGCGAACATCGTCCAGCCATGGGATTCTTGCACAATAACAAGTAAATACATGTTTCCAGTTTTGCCATTTTCTAATATGCCAAGCAGTGGTTCTCTTTAGGCTTCTTGTTTCGTCTTGATATTTGGATATCTGCATTCTTGTTTGTTGGTGTAGTTACGCTCCAGGCGCAGAAAGAGTACCCACAAGATATGCAATGCAAGGATAAGTTCTTGATTCAGAGCACTAGGGTAGCTGCCAGTACTGACATGGACGAGATTCCTCCTAATACGGTGAGCATAAAATGCAAATATATGATTTTCAAGCTTTAGTGATGCATTATTGTTAAAATGACATGACTTCTAACCTACAAACTATATGCCATTTTTGTGTGTCCAGTTCAACAAGGAAGTTGATAAGGTGATTGAGGAAATAAAGCTTAAGGTTGTTTATACAGTGCCTAGTGGAAGTTCCGACGACTCTGGTATTACATCTTTAGGAAGCAGGAGCTTCAAATCGTTGTCTGACGATTTCACGGTGAGAGTACTATGCTGGAAACTTGTATGACGCTGACCAAACTTATGTGCAAAGGACTCATGTTTTGCACTGTACTACATGCAGATGCTGAAGAATGCAAGCATTGAAGAGGTAATGCAACTGATCCTAAAGGCATCTCTCATTTTATCGGGGAACTACACCTAAATAATATCACAATAAATATCTCTCCATTGAAGGAAAATTTCTGATTTCCGGACATGTTTTCGGAAATAGAAAACGTCGGTCAGAATTTTTTTCGGAAATTTTCAGAAACAAAAACAAATTTGGATTTTTTTTTCTCGGAAACAGAATCGAATATGCAAAGGCTACTGTCCGTCGGAAACTAGAATCGGTCGGAAACTTTTCGGAGACGAATTTATTCCTGGAAACAAATTTAGATTTTTTTTCGAGATCAGAAACGAAATATTTTTATATGCTGTTGATTTGTTTCAGCCTTCTCTACTCTAAGATATTCAGATTTTAATGAATATTGAGGTCGTTAGTTCAATGGAGATATATTTTTTTAGTCCGGTGCTTTAGATTTGTTTTGTTTTGTTTTTGTTAGGCCATGCCATACTAGATAAATATAGTTCTTGTTCTCTTTACAACTAGTCGTGTTATTGTTAATTGATAAAAAGTTAGAAATGTCGATTTGTTGTTTTAGAAAAAATAATGAGCTACACCTTTTCATTGATTTCAGAAGTTTAATTTGAGGGGGGTTTTATATTCCGATAAATATCCGTGATCATATTCTCTATGTTCGCATTCGATTTTATTTTCATATTCGGGGTTTCCGATTTTAATTATTATTTTAAAAAAACATTGAAATGAAAACTACATAGGGTGGTTTCCGTCTGTTCTGAGCCTTTTTCATCCCTAATTCTGGCAAGAAATTATCATGCTATTTTGGGCATTACCATGATTCATTGCTTTGTAATGTTACCTTATGTTCCTCTACAGTTATAAACGCCTTTTTAATGAGAAAAATATGATCATCTGAAAGTGTAAGTGTTGGAATTTGGAAAACTAGCAGAATGCCAGTACTTTGTTACAGGATTAAAAGAAAAATCAAATGTTGTGGAAAAATTATATTGCTTATCGTTGTAATTTTTAATTAAATATAGAGTATATGAGTATTAATTAGATGTATGTAAAAATAATAATCACTGTGACTTTATCGTGGGTGTGACGATTGATTATTTTAATCATTCTCATCACTCCAAAGACCCAAGTTTGGAAAAGAAAAGATCAGTCTATCTACCTACGGTTGGAAAAAAAAAAGGCTCTATGATAGTTAGCCCAAATCTCTCTATCTCTCAGCTCTGATAGCAAGAGGCAAGGAAGTTTAAATTTTTCACTGCCAAAGAGGAGTTCACATGTCAGTGATAAGAGTGGTATGTCGCCACCAGCACTACCAACATTTAAAATAGTATAGAAAAATGAAGCAACGATATAAGATGGTTGAAATGATCATAAAGTTGAACTTGAGAAAAACTATCCATAATTGAGGGTAGAACCACAGAAGTGAGGCCCTAGAGGCCTATGAGCAGGTTGCCTTTGCATTTCTTAACAGTGCACTGGGACCAGAACTTAGGCTCTGTTCTTTCTGGGGAGATAGGGGAGATTGTTTCTAGTTTTCTACGTGCACGCTTTTCAAACTACTAAACGGTGCTTTTTTTGCAAAAAATTTCTATAGGAAAGTTGCTTTAAAAAATCATATTAATCCATTTTTAAAATTTAAAATAGTTAATACTCAATTAATCATGAGCTAATGGCTCATCTCGTTTTGCGTATCTCCCCAATCTCCTCAATCCCCTTCTCCTCAAACACACCCTTAGAATCCATTGTCCTTTCGTCCATTATGAAAGTAATAGTTTTCTTTTATCTTGACTGACATATTCCAAAATCCAAATATGTTTCCTAAAGAGTTTGCCTCATTAAATGTGCCCTAGCTGATGGTAATTCTATACAATTTTAACTAAATTTGCCTGAACAAAGAAACATCTTTGTGATATGTTCTGTTATCGTTTTTTTCTTAATTAGCACCTCATTTTCTTCTATTCAGATACAGACAATACAACGCTTGAAAGATGAAAGAGATAACATGCTGCAGCAAAATCAGCAAATGCAACGTGAATTGGTCAGCCTTATGTTTTTGCAATTCATTTTGTTTTATGCTCACCACTTTATTTCACCGTAGCCCTTATGTTACTCAATGATATTAACATCTGAACTGTGAACCTTATACTGCCGTTTTATTGTTTGAACCCGTCATAAAAAATGTATAGTATGGAGAAAAAATAATTAGTTTCGATTAAAAATATCTGGCTTTGAGCAAAATGCAAAAGAAATTCTTCGCCCTGGGTGGATAGCAATTATTTATATTTCTATAATTGTGATCGATCAGTTCTTCATTAAAAATGCAAAGTTTGTTTGCTTGGTATTTATTTCTTCTGATGGGTTGTGGAAACAAATGTTGTCAAGGAAATAAAAGAAAACCATATTCTAGTCCTACTATTTTACAGTTCAAAATGAGTAGTTGTCGATTTGATTTGTCTAAAAAAGTATGAAAGTGGGAATGACAAATGTGCATAAAAATCCCATTGCTACTAGCATTTCATGAATGTGGAATATCCTCGTTAGTAAGTTTTCAAGATGATACGTTTGTATACCCCTTTGCTCCCTTATATTGAATTTCTCCACATATAATTTGCATTATATATTTTTCAGGATGTGATTAGGAGGCGTAGAAGCCGCAAAAGCGATACGGGTTTCTCCTTAACGTTTGCTGCTTTTGTTGGGCTCATAGGTCTCTTGGTTGGGCTTCTGATGAGCCTAATCTTCTCTTCCCCGCAGCCTGCTGCTTAAATGCCATGGTCGCAATCAAGAGATATAGTGTTCAGCTTAATGCTAAAAAATGTGATGCGCACAGGTCAATATCAGTCAAACAAGCTTAGCTAGGTTAAGAGTCGAGTGAGCTGCTCTGGGGAGAAAAAAACATATGGAAAATTCTACTTTAGTCTCCACAATTATTCTTTTGTTCTTTCCATTGTAGTTAATATGCGTCAAAATCATAAAAGGGTCGCAATGTTTCACCCCCACGTTCCTTAGTTTTTTATCTGTTCCTCCTATGTAATCTCTCTGTATAATTAGTTTGGCATATATATCAGGAAGAAGCTGTATGCTTTTACCGGTTGGAAATGTAAAAGGATGTCAAGTTAGCGCTTTTAGGATGGTTCATGATCGCAGCATCAATCCTAACTTTATAGTACGAAAAAAAAAACCTTTTAAATAAATCAAAGGGGAAACAGCTCAATATCTAGCTCTATACTCACCCCTAATTTTTTACATGGCAAAAGAGCTGGAATGCTTGGAAATCTTCGATCTACATCACATTCTATTCTCTGCTTCGGTGGTGATGGTATCAGGTATGCCTCTGCAAGTCATCTCCGCTTGCATCTGAGAATCGCCTTTTTATTTTTGAAACCGATGAATCGTTGAGGGTCCTCTGCACTGCTGACTAACATATGGGCTGGATTGTGAATCATTTGGGTAGGAGAAAAAAAAAGTTAAAAAATGTACTGCTGAACTGAAAGAAAAAACAGCTTATTGTTGAGGGTTCTCTGCTTCTCCCAAAAAAACCTAAGACTTGTTCACTTTAATGTTATTTCCAACCATATCTTTTTTTTGGTAAAGTTGCCAGAAAAATGTCTATGTTTAGTTTGTTGCTAAATTTACTCAGTACATAAGAAATTCTGCTAAAATTTTGTCAATATTGCTATCTTGCTAAAATTTTAGCATTGCCAAAATTTGATAAGGTTTATTTTGGCTACAATCTAAACAGGTCCTCAATGTCCACTTTTCTGGACTTCAGGCTAGATGCCCAACTTGTTGAAGGCCCAAGCGTGTAACTAGGGGTGGCGATTTCCCTCGTGGGGCCGGGGACCCGCCCCTATAGGGGCGGTGGCAGGTGGAAATTCTAACCCGCGGGTGCGGCGGGGCGGGGCCCCGCTCATTTTCAGGGGTGGGAGCGGGGTTGAAAAATTACCCGCTGGTTACTCGTGGGCCCCTAAAGTACACAATGCATAGAAGGTGGCCCATTAAAACAAATAATCTGGAGGTAGCTTAGTTTCGGTGGGGAATAAGTTCACTTTGACTCCCTTAACTAATGGCCGAATCTGATTCGTATCTCTAAACCACAATACCGGATATCTCGACACCCTCAACTATTAAAACCAGTGCAATTTGACTCCCTCGATGGTTTTGGAGGACGGTTTTACTAACGTGACGCCTATGTGGCGTTGTTGACCGAAGTATTTGTTGACGTGGCGCTTAGGTGGCATTCAAATAAAAATATATTTGTGGGACCCATTTGTCATTAAAAAAATATTGTGGGACCCATTTACATGTGGGCCCATATGCCATCTCTCTCGTTTCCTTCCTCCTCTCTCTCCCTTTCTCTTCGGTCTTCACGTTGGCCCGTATGCAGGGAGCGGGCGCCGAATCGGCGGCGGGGGCTGGAGGGGCGGCGGCGTGCAGGAGGAGGCAGCGACCGGCGACGACTGCAAGTACTGCGCCGGCACCTTGCCGGTGAGCGTATCGTCTGTACACGTCGGCCTCCTGTGAGGCTGTGACAGCCGCTTGTTGTCCCCCTGCTCCGGCGCCATGTAGCCTCCGAGGCGGGCAGTGGCGTGCGCGGGCTAAGGAGTGCCAGGTTGAAGTTGGCGACACAGGCGGCGCCGTCCTTGTCGAGCAGGACGTTGGTGGGGCACGGTGACGACGGCGTGGCGCCGGTGCCGCCGACATCGAGGCGGTGGGACGCCGCCGACCCGAACACGATCCTCCGCGTGCTCTGCCACCGCGACGACGAGGTCGCCAGCCAGTTTCTGAAGCGCACGTTCCAGCTCGCCGAGCGACGATGATGCAAAAAGCTTCGCGTCGTCTCGTCTCCAAGCTCATAATCTCTGAATTAAAACCTCATAATCTCTCTCGAACGAACTGTGAACCCAACACAAGTATGAATATCTAAAACTTTCTGGCACGGATCTAAAATTTTCAATCTTGATGTCATTCCTTTAGTTGCATTCGAAAGTTTTCTACTGAAAAAGCTTACGATACTTTTTTAGCAATTCCCTATAACTCCCGCACGCTCCTCATCCCCAGTCCCCGCCCTCTCGCTCCGCCTCCTCTCACACGCCGCTGCCGCTCCAGCGCCCGCCGCCGCAGCCGATTCGGCACCCGCTCCCCGCATACGGGCCAATGTGAAGACCGAAGAGAAGGGGGGAGAGAGAAGGAAGGAATGGAGAGAGATGATATGTAGGCCCCATAATTTTTTTTTTGTCTGAATGACAAATGGGTCCTGCACATATATGTTTATTTGAATGACACCTAAGCGCCACGTCAGCGTCACGTGGAACAAATACCAGGTCAACAACGCCACATAGACACCACGTCAACAAAACCGTTCTTCAAAACCACCGAGGAAGTCAAATTACAGCGGTTTTAATAGTTAGGGGTGTTGAGATACCCGGTATTGTGGTTCAGGGATACGAATCAGATTCGGCCACTAGTTAAGAGAGTCAAAGTGAACTTATTCCTTTCGGTGGACACCAAGCCCTTCATAAAGAAGGCCACATCTAGCCCAGTTGCAGCCCAATTCGATGGATGCGTACAACAAAGAAAACCGTAGATGAAGTCACGAGCAGCTAGATGATTTGATCGATCCCCAAATTATCTCTCAGCAAGAGGCCGTGCGCTGCGCCGCCGCCAACGTCGCCACCAGCATGAGGCCGTGCGCCGCCAAACACCTTTCCCAGGTCACACCCTCGCTCCCCAACCCTTTCCTAGGCTCAACACTAGCAGCCGCCGTTAAGCCACCATGCCACCCTGATGCTTCGTCGTTTGCGCCATGCTGTCTCGTCTCCTCGTCGGTCCTCTCCCAGGCGTCGCCCAGCAGTGACTCGACGGCAGCCGTCGTCGTCCCATCCATCGCCGCCGCTAGCCAGCGTCGGTGGCCCGCCTTCGCCTCCCCAAGCCGACACCATCCTAGCCACTGCCGCTCCTAGCTGGTGTTGCATCGTCGTCGTCCATCGCTAGCGCTGGCGGCCAGCCCGCCATCGTCTCCCTAGCCGGTACCTAGCCGGCGTCGACGGCCAGTCCCAACTTCGTCGTCACCGACTCACCGTCCACACCTGTCCCTAGCCTGGTGTTGTGGGTCCCCGGCTCCCTGCTCACCTGGCGAGTCCCCTGCAGGGCCTAGGGCGGGTGGGGTTCTTCACCCGGCAAACAATGCGGGGCCGGGGGCGGGGGGCAAATGCGGGGAGCGGGGCCGGGGCCGTTCTTGCCCAACTCGGTCCCGTCCCACCCCGTTGCCATCTCTACGCACAATGCAAGCAGCATCTGCCATTCGGGAACCGGAGAAAGGAGAGGACGAAGCCGCGAAACTGCCAAAGGCCGAACACCTGAGTGAGTACGTCAGTAACCTGACCGTGCCGCGGCCGCACGAACGCACGCGCGCACGCACGGGAATAATCAAATCATCGAGATTTTTAGAGTCAAACACGTACGATCACCAGGGCGCAAGGCGCGAGCTCATCGCTACTCTCAAGTCTTCTCCACCGAGCTCCACCGAGCTTTTCTTCTTCTTCTTCTGTGTGCTTCCAGTGCATCATCTCTCGGATGACCACGACGACTGCCACGCAGTACGACAAGGATCATCATATTCAGAAGAAGCGTGCCGCGCCATGTGACCCGAAATCTGAAAATGTAAGCCGCTCTCTGGTTGTGATGTGATTGATATCTATCCATATCCGCTGTTGATTACACTCTGCCATGCCTATTCATAAAAGATCGTACTGTGCTTTTATGTTTACGAGCTAAAGTTCTAGCGCATGAAAGTTAAAGTATATACTTTAGTCGATACAAAGTCTTTCTTTTTGAAGATCTATGTCCTCGACACGTCGGTGGCACACATGGAAAGAAGTTAAGGTTACCTATGGCTGTGTTTAGTTTACGGTGAAATTAGAAGTTGGTTGAAAATTGAAACGATGTGATTGAAAGTTTATATGTGTATGACAGGTTAATGTGATGGAAAAAATTAAAAGTTTGAATGTAAACTTTGGATCTAAACACAGCATATGTACACTTGCTTGCACGGCGAGCGGCCACGCCTAGGCATTTGCCTCGCATCGCATGTGCATCGCGCCACATTCCTATGCCTTGATGACTCAGCCGGGAGCAATAATTTACGCCGGCCTTGTCACGGATTTTAGGCCAAGAATCTTTTGGAGCACGAACCCCTACCGAGATCTAGGTGGTCAGCATATGTGACCAAAGTCTCTGCAGATTAATAGTAGTAATGCCATGTTACAACTTTGATGTTTCATGCTGTCGCTGATCAAGTAGTAAATTAAAGGTTTTAGGCGCACAATTTCACATGATTCTCCGGTAAAATCGGAGCGTTAGGACTTAGGGGCTGTTTGGTTTGCAGGGACTTATTCCAAGTCCCTGTCACATTGGATGTTTGGACACTAATTTAGAGTATTAAACATACACTAATTACAAAACCCATTTCATAACATTGGACTAATTCGCGAGACGAATCTTTTGAGTCTAATTACGCCATAATTTTGACAATGTGATGCTACAGTAAACTTTTGATAATTATGGATTAATTAGGCTTAAAAAATCCGTCTCTCAGATTAGCTCTCATTTATGAAATTAGTTTTTTTATTAGTCTATGTTTTATACTCTAAATTAGCGTCCAAACATCTGATGTGACATGGGCTGAAAAATTTTAGCCCCATCTAAACACCCCTTAGGCGTTAGCCATTAGGGCAGTGACAACAATCAGTTAAAAGATCAGACGGTACTTTCTTTACTTTGTTATATGAGGATACACGTGCGAAGTATACCGGACCGGAGGCTCTCTGCTCCAGAGCAGAGGGAAGTGAAAGGTGTAGATATCTGAAAAAGGATTTGCTCAATTGTTCTAGTAGTACAAGATAATTTAGTGTTGTTATCTGAAAAAGATGTGTTCATTGTTGAGAATGGCACAAGAAGTTTATAGATACGACATGATTGATTAGGTGACGGTGCTTAATTGCCCTGCATGTTGATTTGGGTTCGTTAGTGAAAAGGGCATCACAGAAAGGGTAAATCAACATTATTAGATCCTACGTAGGACGGTAGGAGACCATCATATGAGGATTAAGTAGGAGAACTTTAACAAGCTCGTTATTAATATTTGACGGCGCCCCTTTTGATGGACTTATATCACACCCACGCTACCTATGCATGATCATTGTTTAAAGTTCTAAAGTCACCATTAAACTATACTTAAAGGCAATGCAAATTAGTATATAGTCCTCGCATGCTCAAGCTACGTACTTGAGTTATTGTTTTCCCTTTTGGAAAAGGGAAGTACCTGAGTTGTTGTATATCACACCTAAACGATCGAACCAAAACCAAAAGTCCATAAGCGTGGTGCTAAGCTAGCAATCAACAACGCACAAGCAAGCATCATCTGTTGAGCTATATACGTTGATTGTGGTCCAAATTATGATGAGCCATCATGTTTTCCAGCTTTCTTTGCTAAGTTTACATGATCGTCATCCAATGTTCTTTTTTTGAACAAAAATGGCTGTACCAGTACCCCAAAAACTGAATTTTCAAATTATTTTCAAAACCCTTTTAATTTTTAATGTTAGATAAACCCTTATATAATTTATTTTTAAAATTTGAACCCTATCATGCCACATGCAGCGAGCGTGACAGTTTTATCCCGCAACGCCAATTAGACCGGTGTGGCCAAATAACATTGTCACACTAGCCAGACCGGTGAGGTAGTGTTATTTTGCCATGTCAGTAGATTAATTAACAATTTAAAAGATTAAAAAAAAACTAGCCAAGTTAAACAAACACGGACATAAACGTCCATCCAAGCATGGGCCGGCCAGAACTAACACAGATTGACGCGAATTCAGCACGGACACTAACCCTTCTACTTATCGCGAGACGCGAGCTACAGCTCTTCTAGTTATATTCCGTTCCAAACCACAAAACGCTATCCTGACTTCCTGAGACGTCCCAGATGACCCCGACACCGACTACGTACGTGCTACACCCACCATGCACCGGGCCAACAACACACACATCACATCCACTCCCGACCACCGTGGCGGCAGGTGCAGCGCACACAGCGCCGGGGTGCGCATCCCCCCATCCAAACCCAATCCACTCCACTCCAACACCACCACACCAGCAACCGGTTTGGTGTCCCACTCCCACCTCGCACGGGACGGGAGAGAGCCGCCCACCCGCGCGTCGCCACGGCGCGCACGCGACGCCGCCCGTCCGAACCGCGGAAATCCATCGTTTTCTGGCCGTCTTTTTTTCTCCTCTCCCCGGGGGAGAAAAGACGCGGCCGCGGAAAGCGGAGGCAGGCCGAGCCCAGCGAGGCGGTGTCGGGCCATGTTTTGCCCCACGCGCCCGCCCGCCCGCCGGCCGCGGCCGATCGACCCGACTACCCGAGCGACCGCCCTCTTTTTCCCACCGGGTCGCGCCTAACCGTGGACTGGGACGTCTCACCACATCACATGCCGCGACCCCTGTTCTCTGAGCTGTAAGCCTGTAACTGTACACTTTTCTTTCTCTTCTCTGTACCCGTTTTTTCCAGCTTTCAATCAATGCTTACGATAACCTCGAACGCTGATCATGTTACTGTAACCATTTGTGGAGTTGGCATCGCTGCAATGGTAGGACATGATCCGTTGTTTACGTGCGTTGTAGATTACAGCAGTTCGTCACGTACCATCCAAAATCCAATCCACCACGGGGGTAAAGATGGCCACGAAGCACGGATTCAAAGCAAGAGACCAGAGTAGATGAGCGATGCCGGTTGCTGAGAATCGATCGAGGTGTTTGTTCGGCGACCAGAGCTGCCTTTCCGATGAAGAAAAGGTGGATGGGGTTGGAGGACAGTGGGCAGCGCGCGGGCGCGACACAGCGAGCATATGATTCGCGTTTTCGTTCGGTGCAGATCCACTGAACCAAATATTGAATTATGGAATTCGAAACCAAACTGTAACCTCAAAGCTAGCATGATGCAATGGCGACAGCTGAGTAAGCTGAAGAGGTACACACGTAGGAAAAAAAGATCTTTATTAGCAGATTCAGAAAATGACAGCTCAAATCGATCGAATGGTACCGTCTTTTTCCCGCCGATTTAATTACAAGGAGATCCTTGGGTGGTTGAAGTAGACGACCTATGAATTGGGGACAATACATTAATAACGACACACTAGCCATTTGTATCTTTAATATATCAATCCATGAACAGGGAAAAGGTACAAGATGCCTGGGTAAACCTTCGACTGTGCTCGAATCTATTTGTCGCATTGAGCTTAAAAACCGGTTATTTTCACCTTCAACTTTAAAAACCGGAAAAAATAGCACCCTAAACCATCTTACATGGTAGTTCTGAACTTGTGATGATGATAGTGGAACTATGAACTTCAATCATGTACTAAATGACATCTACATCATCAACAAAAGCATGTATAACAAAATTAGAATATAACCTAGAAAAAGAACACCTTAATTTCAAACAAAACATTAAAGAAAATGGTGCAAGATGCTACCTATCCAGTTACGAAGTTAAGGTGCAAAACAACCAGTTTTGTACTTCACGTTGGAAAATGGACTTCAGGTAAAATTTAAGTGCAAAAATAGACTTAAACTAGCAATAAAAATAGCCCATGTTGAGAAAACTTGTACTTGCCCTTTCCAAGATGCAGTCGACAATATATTAGTAGTACTTGTATTGTCTATGCACAGCCTCCACACCTAACAGCTCAAAAGTACCCGCCCTTAATCTGCCACATCAGGACGAAATCATGCAGATCTGCATCTCTGTACAGAAATTCCATCCTCTCAATTAAAACGCATATGCCCCAAATCGAACAAAAGAAAAAAAAAGAAAAGAAGAGGGGAGAGGAGAGGGAGCGGCGAATCGAAGCGAAGCAAGCAGCTGCAGCCGCAACTAGCGCTGTTCATTTATTCGCACCAAACCGAAAGGCGAGACGAGGCGAGGCGAGGCGCGGTGGCAGAGGCAGCCAAACCAACTAACGGACGCGAGCGAAGCGAAGAAGTTCTTGAAGTTGAAGCAGCCGCCTCGCTCGCCTCGCGGCCCTCGCTTGCCTAATCAGGAGGGGGGCTATCTCTTTCTCTCTCTTTTTCCCTTTCCTTTCCTGCGTCCTTGGGATCCGCCCGTGCGATCTCGCCGTGGGTGGAGCGCCGCCGTCCGTCCGTCCCCATGGATCCCCGCAGTCGCGCGGATCGCGGCGAGTAGGGAGGGAGGAGGGGAGGGGAGGGGGAAGCGGGTTCCGGGAGGAGAGGCGTCCTGCTCGAGCAAGGAGCTTGTGGGGGGAGGTAGATGGACGCGAACGCGGGCTCATTCGTCGCCGTCCGCCGGCTCGCCGGCTCCGAGCGCGCCGCGGGAGCGGCCGCCTTCCACCACTCGTCTTCGGGTACTCTACTACTACTACTACCTCCCTTCTCCGATTTGGCTGTCTCCATGCCCGAATTGTGGCTCGTGGTAGCGCGGAAGCTCACCATGGTTTTGTGCTGCTGCTGCTGCTGTTGCTGCTTCGCGCGCGCTCGTCGGTGCAGCGGAGGTCGTGACGGGGTCGACGGCGTGGATCGGGAAGGGGCTGTCTTGCGTGTGCGCCCAGAGGAGGGACAGCGATGCGCGCCTCTCCTTCGATTTGACGCCAGTTCAGGTGATGATGGCTTTTCCCTTCTGTGTGATTTGATCCCCACAGTTCTGCTTCCATGGTGCTAATAATACTGTGTTGAGTTCTGGGTTCTGTTCACAAATTTTGAAAGTTGCTTCTGGTCATCGCCGAATTCATCTCCGAATTACTATCCTTACTCTGATTCTCGCGTTTTATCAGGCATGTCCTGCCTACATTTTCCATGCTCGCTTAAATGGCTTCAATTCTATTTTTAACATAAGTATTCCAAATATTAGTTTACTGTTCCGTACCATACATGTGCGCCACAAGATAATGAGTTTTTGCATGTGTTAGTTGAAAAAAAAAGTGGAACAGTGGAAGTAACAATTTTCATTTTCTGTCCCAGGAAGAGTGCCTACAGAGGTTACAGAACCGGTTAGAAGTTCAGTATGATAGTTCAAACAGTGATCATCAGGTACTTGTTTTTGGCTGATACACGACACCTAACTGTTGGTACATAGGACTTTTGATGTTCCATATTTTTCTCTTTTGATGAAGCGGGGGTGCCACAACTTTATATTAACGTCCAGAACAAGATATGAGTTGGAAACATTCTCTAAAGTTGAATAACCAGAATTGATTCAACTGAAAAAGTATGATTAAAAAAAAGGTCCGTACATATGTGGAATTTATGAGGAAATATTAGATGTTAGTAACTGAATATATTTGATTTCAGATATTTGTAGAGGCAATAGATTTTCAGGATGTAGACAGTCTTTTGAGGTTACAATGCAACAACTTTGGTCGTTTATTTTGTATTTTTTATTTAGGCCTCTTATTCTCAGTGTGGCTTATCCCTGGAGAACTAAATCCTTAACTCTTTTGTGAAGTTATGCATGGCAATACAGAACTCCAGATCATGTGTGATTCTCCAGTATTGTTCATTTCTTCTTGGAGATGACACTTGAAAAATGTTGGAATAGCTACTCGATGTGACACCTCACATTTCTTCAATCAGGAAGCATTGAAGGACCTCTGGCGTGCTTCTTTTCCTGGAGCTGAGCTTCGGGGACTAATATCAGAACAATGGAAAGAGATGGGCTGGCAAGGGAAAGATCCATCTACAGATTTTAGGTATTGGCTTTTCTCCTTCATTCCACCCTTTTGTGAGTATTTCGTGGCTAAAATAGATAAGAAGAAATGTATTGTCATTACAGAGGTGGAGGCTTCATCTCCTTGGAGAACTTAGTGTACTTCTCCAAGAACTTCCCAGTAAGTTTGAATCCTTGATTCCAAAGATACTTGTACCAGCACTGATGATGACTAACGAGTTGAGATTCTTATGTACCCCAGTACTTATGTTTCAGTATAACAGCTATAATCTACTAGATCCGTTTCTGGTTATAGAGCATTTAATGCTTACCTGAAATTAATTTTCACCATTTCTGGCTGTACAGAATCTCCTTACTATGAAAAAGAAATGAGGACCGTTTCATGCATCTGGTTGGCCAAACATAAATAATCCACAGTACATCCGACAAAACAGAGTGCTGAAAATGGTTCTGTTAAATACTTCCTCTGACCCAAAATAAGTAACCACCTTACCACTTATTGTCTAAATTATGAGGGGAGGTAAATGACTTAGATGCCCCTTATTAATTGAGGTATGTATGTGCGTGAGAGGGTAGTTGGGGGTAAAATGGGAAGAAATTTGAATTAGAAGTAATTAATGACATAAGTGGTACTCCAAAGTGATCACTTAATTTGGGACAAATTTTGAATCCAAAGTGGTCATTTATTTTAGGATGGAGAGAGTAGTATATATCGGGTGATATTAAATGTTATTCATACCTTCAGGTTTATTACTACTCAGAGTTACCCCATTAACCAATTTACCTTTCCATGCAGAAATCTTTTCAGGAACTTCTTCGGAAGCAGAATGGTGACCGTGCAATTTGGGAGTATCCATTTGCTGTGGCTGGTGTAAATATAACATTCATGCTCATCCAGATGCTTGATCTTCAATCAGGTTTGTTGACCAAAAGTTCTTTGCTTATCAGCTATTGGATGATTGGATCTATTTATTAGACAATACTAGTTCCTGCAGAGTTGTTGAAACGTGCTAGAAATTCATGTTGAATTGACACTTCACTTCGATTTCCTCTGCAGTTAAACCAAGGTCGTTCATCGGAGCAGTTTTTCTAAAGCTACTTTCTGGTAAAGCCTATGTTTCATAATCCCTTAGGATCTACAGGAGATGCTTATTGTTTGTTTCTTTTTTGAACCTAAACTGAGTCATGCATTTGTTCCTTTGCACTCCATTAGTGACCTGTGATCAGGCTTTAGGGTGTATGATTGTACAGATGTTGCAGCTAGAAGAATTTGTGTTTCAGTATATTTTTGTTATATAAACCAGCTCTATTGATTTTGCAAATAGATGACTATTGTGTTATGACTATTGATAGTCTACGTTTGCTAAATTCACTTTAATGGTCTAAGGTATACCACACTAGTCATACTTCTTGAAACAGACAACATATATTAGATTGGTGAAGGATTTAGTAATAATTCCCTGAATATTTGTTTCATATTATAGTGCTACTAAAATTGATTCCAAATTATAGTGCTCCTAAAATCTATTTCAGTATAGTGTTCCTAAAATTGATTTCACCAATTTTTGGTCCAGAAAATGATCAGGCTTTTGACATTCTCTACTGCATAACCTTCAAGTTGATGGATCAGCAATGGCTTGACATGCATGCCACTTACATGGACTTCAATGTACGTTGTCTTTCTATCCCAATTCTAGTAGCGTCACACCCTCACCCCTATTGACCCCCTTTTTTTTGTACGAAAATCTTCAGAGACAGACAATGGTTGATGAAATCACCCATCCGTCTTGACTTAAATTGTGCTACTAAAATTGCAGACGGTCATGAAGTCCACACGACGTCAGCTAGAAAGGGAGCTCTTGCTTGAAGATATTCAGCGGATTGAGGACATGCCATCATACAAGCTTTTGGCCCGCTAGCTAGTAACTGAACCATAACATGGCTACGTGCTGCAAGGCTTGAGTTGCATAAGGGTTGCAACTAGTGCCCACAAACAGTGTGAATTCCAAAACGCAGATGCACTTGTTTCCTCTCAAGTTTAGGTACTCTGTTAACCTGTCTCCAAATTACAAGATAGAGGTTTCTTGGCCATAGCACGCCACGTAGGGTAACTGAAGTGTCCGATCAGCTGCCAGGGCAGAGTGTTTGTAGGTTGGGTGTTTTGTTGCAGTTTGGTTGATGCCCGTCATACCACGAAATGAAGTGCTTCTAGGTTTTCCTTTTTCCTTTATAAACAAGAGGCTCTTGTGAAAGCTAATCTGAGTGTCTTCTGTAGTGTACCATATTTGCATAATTGATAGTGTTCAGTTCTCCGAGTGTGCAGAAATCATGCTAGCTGTTTCTGCTAGCCCCGCAATGATGCAAATCTGTTGTTTCCTTAGTTGTCCTGGGGCATGAAGTTTGTTCCTATATAGTGCAGACCATTTTTGTGGTACAGCACGCCTTTCTTGATTGAATGGATTCTGAGTGCTCATTTGCTGCTTGCTACTGCTGGATTGAACTGCTCTCCTCAAACAAATGAATGCAGAGCGAAAAGATAAAAGATAAGGGATTCCAACAACAGGAAGTGGACAAACCATACTAATCAACGAAGAACAAACTTGATATGTGACTTAATTCTGTTCTCAGGGGTCAGGATATGATATCATATGACCCTGCATAAAGCTGGAGCGTGCCTGTGCTTCCTAGGGGTGGTGGTGCTTGCCTCTGCTGCCGGGCTCAGCCGTTCAGGACTTCAGGGGTGGCTACTCTTTGGTCGGTCCAGACTCCAGACACTGCAGGTAAAGCAACAGGTCCCCCAGCATCCATGTAATTGTTGTAGCATAATGTATGAGCGACAGAATGCGTATACACTAAAGCTGGCAGCTGCTAATACTAGCTCATACCTGCATCGTTAAAAAAAAAACACTCTGAAAATGACTTAAAGAAGCCGTATCTGTTGTCTGGATGTTGCGTTTTTCTACTAAACAAAATGCATAGTTAGAAGAGGAACGCTATAAAGAAAACTGAACCCTCGATGGAAGAAAAAGAAACACAGAAGTGATGATCAAGCAGCTTATAGTTGCACTGGTAACCGTACGTAAACGCGCTACTAGTAGCTTTGTGCCGGCTATGCTTCTACGATTCTTCCAACCAAACCTCATACGAGCAGTTAACTAATTCCTAGCCTGGATATTCGGTTCGCTGTAGATAATCCGGGAACATGTTCTGCAAAAACGAGGACTTGATCCAGAATAGCTCCAACAGTTACGACAGTTTCCATGCATTCTTGTTAGCCATTCCAATTTCCAAGAGATTTTTTTTAGGACTTCCAAGCAAAAAAAAGATCACTTCTTTGGCACTCATATGCCCTACAGTACAGGCAAAATTCACGATGTAACCTCCGTCAAACAACGATATCCAAATATGCATAATGTCTAATGAGGCTGAATAATTTTTGCTTACAATGTCCAAACAAGCTTCGATAAAATTTCAAAGAAACAAAACAATCTTAAAATTTTAAAAGTCTCTCCCCTATGGGGATCAAACAAAGCCGGCCGGCCGGCCGGTAGTGGTGCTCTCTGTCGTGTGCCATCTCATGGTGGATTTGACATGTGTGCAGTCGCGAAAGATCGCAAGAGATCTGGTCGCCTCCGTTCGTCGCCGGGAGCCATCGATGGCACGAAAGGCATCATCATGGCGAGGAATCTCTGGCGAGCATTAGATTTCTGCCGTCTCCTCCTCAGCTGATCTCTGGTAGTGATACCGTTTGCCTCAAATAATCGATCGATTTTTTGAGTCTTACCAACCCTACGACGTTGAAAGAGCTGGGCCCATTGTCCTACCTCAGCTACCAGTAACTATACACAACAAATGTTCATGTCTCGTGATGTCGATATGTACAGAACTAGAGAAATGATATTAGCTGGCCGTGTGCATTTACATTAGTCCAGCATGGGCCAATTTACTGTAGCAAACTAGCTCTAGCTAGCTAGCTGGGCTCGAACTATTTAGCTAAGCAGAAAGCTTCTTTTTTACACTTAAAGATGTACTTACTTTTCATTCTTGTGGTAATCAGTTGAAGTAAGGTGTGCATGTCTGTGAGTTAAGAGATGCTACAAAGCTGCGTGATCACTTGCTGCAAACTTGCCACTCTAGGTCATTGAGCACCCAGCTCACTCAAACCATGTTCCAATAATTTTCCACCTAAACGTTGATATAATCCCCTCAAATATAAACTTTGATATAATCCGTGCACGCACTCCGAGTTATTTTTGTGAAGCAAATGAACTAGCTTGTGGAGCTCCTCTCCTCCTATGCAGGGAGCTCTATAAGCAAGGTGAAGCACCGTGGAGGTGACGATTGATCAGCTATGAAAGACTTGAGCTGTCAAGATGACACCACGCGCCCAGTTCCGGGTTATCCTTGGGCAAGTTCGGTAAGGAGGCTGGTGGACAGCAGGACGGAGGAGGCCTCAGCCAACACGTGGGGAATTTGCAGCGGGATAGAGGGTTAATTTTGGTGACGAGGTGCAGTGGAGGTCCTGCTGGTGACAGGATTAAAAGTGGGCCGACAGAGAGACGTTGGTCCGATGTGGCATAGGCCGCGTGCAGCCAACGTTTGGATGGTGGTAACTAAGATGGTGGGTGACAAACCATATGTAGATAGGGTTACAGCGGTTCTAGGCGAAAGCCTAGCCCAGCCATTCACTAGGACGACAGTGAATATACCCTCGGGTGTTATAACCCCTCTGGAGATGCTATCGAGGTATCTCCTTCCTCGCCTTTCTTGACGAGAATCTTCGGGTAAAAACCACATCTAAGTTTCTTAGACGGGTGACAACAACGTCCTTAGCATCACAACCTCCGTGGAAGCATCATTTTGAAGACTCGGCTCTGTGGTTGTCTGAACCTAAACTCCAATAGCAGGGAGTCATGTAGCCCCCCTTTTTGGATTTGGCCAAGGAGCAAATGGTGGATGCTAAATTTGGGCCGCGCGAGATAAAGTGAGGCAAAATGATTATACAGGTTTGAGCCGCTCGGAGGCGTAACACCCTACTCCTATTGAGTTTGTTTTTTTAGAAACACAGTACAAACGCAGGTGCTCACAACGCGCACACACACCCTACCCCTATGAGCACCTCCGGAAAACTGGGTCGGCATGTCTTGAGATTGACGAAGTCACCACAGACGCCTCGCTGTCGACGGGTACGTCGCCTACCACTAAAAGAATAATTAGCCGTAAAAGCGAGCACCCATGTCAAATCTATGATTTGAACCCGGGTGGGTTGGTTCCACCACAAGGAACCAAACTAGTTGAGCTACACTCACTTTGCCCTATTGAATTTATTTCGTTGCTTGGGGTTCGAATCTTAAAGGAAAGAGACTTAGCAAACTAGGGCTACTTTGGTTTGATCCCCTACTTCTGTGATCTTGGTCCTCCCTTTATAGTCTAATCTACAATTGCTAGTCACTTACAAGTGAGTCCCATATACACAGGAGTTAGGTAGGGTTAGTCGTATCACGTGCTGACAGGTGGGGCCTTCTATTTTCAGTGTCCCGTCGGAGGAGCTGGCATGATAGTGGACAATTGCCTGCTAGCTCACTGCACCCTCAGCGCCGATGCTGTGGATGACATGACATGCCATGCATGGCCCGAGTTTGGTGACGAGACTGTGGATGACACCTACCAAGCTCACTCCTCGCTTTGATAGACATGCGCGCCAAGTCATGGTATGGCCGGCCAATCGATGGGTTAAGGACCCACGTCTCCTAACAGTCCACACCCCCGGATTTTTAGGAGTGATGATATGTCGCCCGTCACCTGCCACGTGCGACCGCCGGATTTGTATTCGGCGCATTGATTAATAACGCAAGATCGGGCGGACGATGTGCGGGAATGATGAGTCAAGTCCAGTCATATTAATGGCACCCTAAGTCCTTGAGCAGCCCATGGATGGTCAAGCTCAGGGCATGCTCTGTGCTCAAGCTCTGCTTCGTGCTTGGGCAACCTCTGTGTTCGGGGCCTGCTCTTCGCATGCGTCCTGAGCACGGGGCGCAACTAGCCAAACCATGGGGGCCAGGTCCTTGGCTCCACTCACGGTTGATACTGTTGAGCGATCTTGGAGGCCCTTGGTGCCCTAAGCAACTGGAGATGGGGACTCGGGTTTCCACTTTTTCATCATTGGTGTTATTGTAGGCCCGATGACAATTGGCCATGCACTACGGTGCCGGTTTGGTGCTAAGCCATTCTTAGTGATATGTGTTTGTATGGTTAGCTGTGGTTATTGGTCATGTGTGCTTCAGTATACAACAAATCTTGAAAGCCTTCTGTTGACAATAGTGTTTTTGGTAACTTTTTCCCCTCAAACTCAATAATATTTGAATGTCCTCTTCTTGAGTCATCCCGGTAAAAAATAAATTATTCGCAAGTAGAGTATGAAAGGGAAAAGTCTTTTGTCTCTAGAGGGGGTGTTTCCATTTCTTACATGTCATTTAAACAATTATATTTTTTAAAAAATAAAAAGATACATTAATACGTGATATATCATTATACATAGGCATGTAAATTCAAATTTAACCTCTACGATTGTAAAAAAGGTTTTCTAACATGGCTCTAAATACATGCTGTGTAGGAGTTAGAGTTTATTTTTCTTACAACATGTGAAAGTAAACTCTAAATTATTGGTTATAAAATAATATATCATATATTAATCCATCTTCTCATTTTTTATGTAACAAAGAAATAAGGATATCTATCCTGTCTACGAAGAATAGGCCCAATGTACACATCACCAAATGAATCTGCCCCAGCAGAGCGACCTACTACTTGTGTGTGCGTATGTGTGCAACTGCTCACGTGTCTGCTACGTAGTAGTACAAGCAACATTAATTTCCAACCCGTATTCCCGGTCGGTGCGTGCACGTCAAAAGAGAATCACAGGTACACACCTCCGAGAGAGAGACCTGGTATCTGGCCGATCGAGCAGCAGATTCGATCGTCCATGTCATTTAATTTGACTCGGAATCGGATCGAAACGAAACGAGAAGCAGGTGCAGGTGCCGAGATGACACACATCCACGCGCGCGGGCACATGCGCACCGCACGGGCTCGTTTCCTCGCGGAAATGATGCGGTTTTCCTCTCTCTCCGCGTCGGTCTGATCAGGCGGCAGCGATACGGGGCTAAGGGCCGGGGTGTGAGCGCGCGCGCCGAAAGCCTGTTGCCACTCTGCACTGCATGCCGCGCGCGGCACCGCGTCAGTTCAGGGTTTGTGCTTAACCGCGTGCTGGTCCTCCACGGGAGAAAAAGTTTACGGGTTCGGCAGGGGTTTCAACCATCGATCGCCGCGTGCCTTGTTGCCGGGGACCTGTACATGGCGAACCGCGCGGCGACTCGATCGATCGTGCAACGCATCCAGCCGTATTGATGTATTTGTATCGTGTCACAACGACACGAGCCCGCGCGCAGATTCGAGTCATCGATGTGTACAGGAGAACACACATGCATGCGTATACTGAAGCTCGTGCTGATCAGCGCACGCGTTTGCCGAAACAACACATCGCGGTCGCGTTCTCAGCTTGATCCCAACCTGGCTTCATGCATGATCGAAAAAGGTAGTAATCTGGGCCGAAGGGCCAAATTATCATCATTATTCTCATGACAGAGAGAAAGAGATCAGTGGTGTTGAGACTTGAGAGTCATGATGTCTCTGATCACTAGGCCGGTTGTGTGCGTGGAGAAGCAAGAGCGCAAAGACCACCATTTTGGAGGGATTCGAGTGGCCCATTGTACCACTCAAAAGCAGGAACTAAATGCCATCGAATTGAACGAACCAGGAATGCTAATTCACGTATACACACTAGCAGACGAAATCGTACGCGCTGGGTTAGGGTTTCGAGGGTCGGGTGTGGGGGGGGTGGCTATGGGGAGGGAGAGTGGGGAGTTGGGGTTAGAGGGATGACCTATGAGGTGGCGGACCAGCGGTGGGCAATGGATAAGGCGGGCTCAGCAGCGGGCAAAGGTTCGGGGTGGGGGAGGGGGGGATGAGGCCGGCTAGCCAGGGTCGTGCTAGCACATTGATGACTTTCGGCACCAGCGTGGTTGAGACGATGACATTGTGTGCTCGCGGGGTGGGGGAGGTGGCGGTGGAGGAAGAGGGGCAATTCACCAGAAGGAGGAGGAAAGGGCTCGCAGGAGAGTTGTCATCGTCGCCATCGCTTGCTCCGCTCCGCTTGCGTGCACTAAGGTTGAGAAAGAGAGAGGAATAGATAAGGTGGAGAGGGGGGAGATAGTAGGAGGTCATTGTGTATGACTTGTCCATCTCTCTCACGCGCATCGAATAGAATTCCCTTGAATGAACTGCGGTCTAATACCAACGGATCAACCCGCCGTGGACCTCTATATGCTGGTGGGTGCATGTGTTTATGTATGTAATACATGAATGGATTTTACAATTCTGGAGAAGGTACTAGGAAGTACTAAGATAACTGGAGGTGCTAAATTTACATATAGATGAGAGAAGTATTTTCATCCTTAGACCCCTTCATTTTTTGTGCGCCATTCAAATAATTATAAAAAATTTAACATGATAGATATTGTGATATATCACTTCGCAAAAATGAATGTTTAAATTCGACCTACAAAACTTATAACAAAATAAACAAACAAATATGTTGTTTTTTACAACTTGTATGTCAAAATTTAAAGTGATATATTACATATTATTGTATCTTATTAATTTTTTTCACGATGATAGATGGGGAACCAACACATTTAGACTTCTGTGAGCCAAAAAAAGAGAGTCGTGCTTGACTTGATGAATCGAGCCAATTCTAGCTTCAAGCTAAATCCTTTAGATGCACAGCTCGGTCGACACATCCAGAACTATCAAATACAAAAGAACACATCCAATCAATAATTTCATGTTCCTCGAATCAACACATGAAGAACAAACAATAACCCCTAGATCCCCATTTCAATAGATGGACGACATATCCCATTCCCAAAATCAACGCATGAACAAGAACAACATTCAATAATCTCCCAAGTTCTACATACACCTAGATCTAGAGGCGGAGGGATGCAGGCGGCAAGGTCAGAGGCTAACAGGGACCTCCAGGCAGCTAGATCCGGTGACCCCCAACCTCCAGGCTGCTAGATCCGCTGCCCCCAACCTCCAGGCTGCTAGATCCGCTGCCCTAGTCACTGGGGAGAAGAGGAGGTCACCAGTGGTCCATGATGAAGTCTTGCTAGCACCCGTCGTCGTTACTGCCGATCTCGTGACGGTTAGATCTGGTTGCCACCAAGCTTGTGGCGGCAAATCCATTGGCCTGGCCACCGGAGTCCAGAGAGAAGGAGAGGGAGAAAGTGAGGGGTTGTGGCAGCAGTGGTGGAGGCGAGGAGAGGCACTGAGGCAGTGGCGGTGGCAACGAGGGTGAGGATGAGAGAGGAAGAGAGAAGTGAGGGGAGAAGGAGAGAGAGGTGGAGGACTTGAAAAACCAAAACGGGCTCGCTCGGCTCCATTCCCAACATTGTCGGTTTTCTTTAAAAAATACGTTGATATCAGTACTGATGTACTTACAAAAATATCACATATATTATTGGTGTCAAATTTTTAATTGAGCAAAACTTACAAAGGAGTATATATAAATACTGATCTTTAATTTTAGACCCTCGCGAAGGACCAGAGAAGAGAGCAAAATTAATGCCTTATATACCGGCGCCACAGATAATATGTTCCCTGTCAGGGATTCTGTGGTAGAGGAACTAGGGTATGTGTCTATTGATTCCCTGCTCCTAGACACATAAAACAAACGGAGAAGACGAGATGACCAGAGCTTGGGACAACGTATCTGCAGCCTTCCTTGTCGCTGCACCCTAGATCAGGCAAAAACCGATCACGCAATAGTAGTTATGCCTATACCATGCTATCTCCCAGCTGCAAAATGACATAACCATTTCCCCCCATCAACGCGACAGGCCGCCGGAGAGGCCGGCCGGAGCTGCGAATGATTCCGATTGGCGATGGCAACAACACTAGCTAGCTAGCTGCTAGCTAGTACGTACGTGCACAGACACACACGCACGCGCACAGAATAGTACGTGTTGTCCATCATACCGTTCGCGTTTCATCGATATCGTCTCTCGTCTCGCTTTCATACGCGTCGATCTCCTCTTGTCCCCTAGCGTTTGCCCCTCTTCTCCGTGTATATCTCCGTGGTCGTGATCTCTCTGCATATGCACAGTGCTACTATACCCATGCATGCATCAGGGATTGATCAGGGCGCCGCCACTTTGGGGTTTCTATTCTTTTCTCGCACGCCGCTGCATCCGCTGATGATGTTTTGGGACGGCAGTAGTAGGCTCGCGCGCGGCTGCTTCTGCTACTACGACGTACTATTCTGCTACTACATCTCGTGCATGCTTCTGCTGTTCTCTGCAGCGCTGTATAGTACAAGCTCTTTGTGTCTCACCGTTTCTAGGGCACACCATGCGAGTCCTTGGGGATTCTGTGCAAGTACAGCAGGGAGTAGTAGTAGTAGTAGTAGTGGTGGCGATCACATGTCTCTGCCTGATCACGTCTTCATGGACCAACTATTTGGATATATTCACGCATGTGTCAATTGTCATGTGTACTCATGTGTGTGTGCTATACTCAATTTGATCATTGCATGTTTATGTGCATGCCTTGCAATTGCATATTCTTTTTTGAATTGGAGATCGCTGCTATGATAGCAGATGAATAGTAGTGGCCCAATTGGAGGCCCCTGAAGAAGAGGCTTTTGCAGCAGGGTGCAATGATAGGAATTCCCCTCCATTTCGCCCACTGCCTGCTGCTGCAATCCCCGTGGCTAAGGCCGTGTTTAGTTCTTCGGCTAAAACTTTTTTAAGTATACAAACACACATTTAAAGTATTAAATATAAACGAATAATAAAACAAATTACAGATTTCGCCTGTAAACCACGAGACGAATTTATTAAGCCTAATTAATTGTTATTAGCAAATGTTTACTGTAGCATCATATTGTCAAATCATGGCGCAATTAGGCTCAAAAGATTCGTCTCGCAATTTACATACAAATTGTGCAATTAGTTTCTTTTTTCGTCTACATTTAATGCTCCATGAATGTGTCTAAATATTTGATGTGACATTTTTGACCAAAAATTTTTGGATCTAAACACACCCTTAATCTGGAAACATCAATGTGAGTGCCTGCAGCAGCAGCTAGCAGCAATTTGTTCGGTTTGCCAACATCTTTTGCAACCCCCCCACTTTTAGTTTTTTTTTCTCAGTAAAAAATCATACTCCCATATTTACCCGATTTTTAAGTTCTTTTTCTTGGAAAAGATCAGTACGGCCTCGTGAATCCTGCATTTCTGCGGAAGCCGCATCATTGCACTGCATGCATAAGCTTATTTGTGATTATATCCACTTTAGAGAAATGCATGTTACTTCTGACATTTTCAATTAAATCGCCACCCAAATATGTGTTAATATAGATATTTGCCAACTGAATACTCCCTGCCGAAGAATATAATAAGGACATCTAAAGTTCAAATTTTGTTTAATAATATTCTATCCGTTTCAGGTTATAAGACGTTTTTGACTTTGGTTAAAATTAAACTACTCTAAGTTTGACTAACTCTATAGAAAAATTATAGTAATATTTACAACACTGGCATAGTTTCATTAAATCTATAATTGAATAAATTTTCATAATATATTAGTCTTGTGTTAAAAATATTATTACTTTTTTCTATAAAATTTGCCAAACTTATAGTAGTTTGACTTTGACCAAAGTCAAAACGTCTTATAACCTGAAACGGAGTGAGTACAAGATATCCTCACCTAATATAGTTATCGTTATCTTAACCAATTACAACTTTCACTTATTTAATTTCCTCAACTATTTTCTATCACAACCATTTCTCACCTAAACCATAATCTCTTAAAAAAAAACTCCATATGTTCTTATATTCCTGAACAGACTGAGTAATAAACGCAGACCATGTTAGTTTGACCCTGCTGAGTTATCTGTATACCTTTTCTAATCTGCTTAAGCTTATAAGAACTAATTAGTGCATGAAACTCAATAGGCTTTCAAGCTAAGATGCGTTGAGTTTGAGATCTTGTGGTAGGGTTTCAAAAGGCGATGATAATTGATAAGTTATCATGGTTATCGGTCTTATTGAACCGACCATTTACGAAAGCCTCTCCGTAAACTAGCCAAGTTAAAGAAAATCAAACAAAAATTCAATATTTTGGCAAAAAAAAAATCCAAATTTAACCGCTCGATTATCGATGAAACCGCCAGGGGTTATTGACTACGTACCGGTTGCATTTTAAAACCTTTCCCGGTGAATCATGTATGTAAGTATGGGGTTCAGATGCTTTCAAAAATAAAAACTAGTTATTTGATTGTTTTTTTAAAACCTTGCTACATAATTTTTTTTCAGCAGCAACTAGCTACTCCCTCAGTCCCAAAAAAATAAATTAACCTTATATTAGATGTGATTTAATCTAGTACCACGAATCTGGATAACCTCATGTCCAAATTTATTGTGCTAGATTAAGTTCATGTCCAAATTTATTGTGCTAGATTAAGTCGCATCCAATTTTAGGTTTGTTTTCATGGGTTAGAGTGCGCAGCCCGGCCCATACCCATGTCACATTAAGCCTGCTCCCCCACAGGCTAAACATGAGCCACAACTTTAAGTCCTGGACCTACACAACTCAAAAGATTAATCTGATGGGTGAAGACTGCCCCCACCTTTTAAGTCGTATTAATTATTGATATGGGACTAAATCCAACAATCTCCCCGTCACACATCGGGAACAACAATCTTCCCCGTCACATTAACTCATGTGACCCTAAGACTTGTTACCTGGCCTCGGGCCCAACAATCTCCCCGTCACATCAACCCATCACCTATGTGACCTCGAAGACTTGTTACTTGGCCTCCTCACCATGTGACCCATGAAAATCGTTCCGGGTTCTAAACTTGGGCTCTGATACCACTTGTTAATGTGCGCAGCCCGGCCCACTGACCGTGGGCCACCCAGGTCACATGAGGCCTGCTCCACCACAAGCTTAACCGGAGTCACAACTTTAGGTCCTGGACCTACACATCCCAAAAGACTAGTCTGATGGGTGAGGACCGCCCCTACCTTTTAAGTCGTGCTTCTCCATCATCAATTACCGTTCATTGGGCATTTGGGCTGAGTACTGTTTCACTGAGTGAGTTGTTCACGGGAAGCAACTGTGGACGGCAAGGACAAGTTACAACGATGCATTTTCTGAAGTATTGGGATGGCTTGTGCATGGAACAAAAACCCACAACCTACCAATTATATTGCGGATTGCATGCTACGTTAGTTATGCACAGGGATTTGGTTAGTTGGGACCATGCTGTGTGTAATGGTTAATTTGTACATGAGGTAAAGCTGAGGTGATATGGCAAGCCAAAGTATTGGTTCGGCAAGATTGCAAGGGTGGCTTAACTTAGTTATGCAGTTGTACGAGACAGTTAGAAATCCCGGGAAACAGTGGGTGAAAATCGTTGATGGAATCAACGGGCCGTTTGGCAGTACAGGGTATATCCAGAATCTGCGGGGCTTGCATATTGGGGATATATAAAATATGCGTCACTAAAGATGAAGAGCAATCGCTATGTTGGTAATTTCTTCGGGTGATTTAAGGCAATGGTGAATTTTCTCAAATTATCGGATATTCAGTCTACGGATGCGGAAAGCGTGGATGTTGGATTTATTAGCTCGGTTCATAAGACAACAAGAAAGAAAGGGTTCACTTCATGTCTGATGAGTTTGATTTATTTATTTGGTGATGACGTCGGTTATCTGGCCATGGATTAGATCAAGTCAAATTTAAGACGGTAGATGGAGTTGAACATGGTCTTCGCGGAAGTCTATGATGTGACAGTTAGGAAGGAATTCCATTATGCTTGGCAAGACGACTGTGGTAATAGGTGAGAGGGTGGAGCACTGTTGTAGGTGGAGTCAAGAAGAAGAAATTACAGGGATAGCAGGAGTTGACTCTTGTTACGGTGAGCCTGGTGGAGTCTTATCGGGGCGGCTCGGCGTGAACGGCGAAAAGGGATCAAATCAATTTCGGGTGCACGGAGTTTCGTGCAAGGAACAAATTCAGGTTGGCGTGGCATATTCGTCAAGGTGGAGTTTGTTAGAGTTTGTGTCGAATATGTGTACGCAATCGGTTACAGTTTAGGACTTGGAGTTGTACTAGGTGTTAGGATTAGAGTAAGAGTCGGACTCTATCCTAGGCTCTCTCATAAATAGAGGAGCGTGCCTGTTGTAACCGATAGGGCGACATAGCATGCGAGAGAGAGTGGCTGCCGGCTATGAGTCGTTGTAACTCTGATACGCTGTAATATGCTGGATCGGGGAGGAGCGTCCATAATTAATGCCCCGGAGATGTAGGTCTTGGCTGAACTCCGTTATCAAATATCACGCCTCGGTGTCGTCACCATGTTTGGATCTCCTATGGTGTTTCTTCCGTGTTTGGTTTCCGATGTGATTTCGGGACCGGCTTTATAACACATGGGATGGGAGGTAGGTAGGTGAGACCAGGCAGTACTGCAGTCAAATGTTTTATTATTGGTTTAATTGTGGATATTAATTTGTGAATAAACATCAAAACCAGTCCCTTTCGGAAGACACACGTACCCTAGATATACATACGCACCCAATAAAGTAGGATAGTGATGATTCAGGAAAAGACTAGAGTTGATTCACATAGGTGCGCATCACAGAGAACTATGAGCACCAGTATGATCTTTTGTGAGGAGCATCTATCCAAAAGTCATATAAATGATCTGGCAATTGCAGGGAACAAAAGGTACAATCAGTGCTATCCTGTACGCGGAACAATCGCTGCAATAATACATGCGCCCAGCCTGAAAAAGCCCTGCTGATCACAGATTCAAAGTAGTGGCCAAAAGTTTCTGGCTTACACAACACTAAAGTTGCAATTAACTAGCTAATCTGGTATAGAAACATGAACCATATATATCGACTGAAACAGGAAGCTCGTGGCACTGATGAAAGTTCAAGAACCAAATATCATAGCAACAGCGTTTCTCATAGAAAACATGATTAACGATTAATCAGTTGTGATCCGACATCTATATAAGTAGTACACATATCAGCTACAGAAGGCAGATCCGACATCTTGCCAAGAGCCGATAAATTAGCATGCACTATACCTAGCTAGCTCAAGGAGAGGGCAACAGCTACTGAAGCAGGCACTGTACCCACGACACAATTTGAGCAAAAAGCCCTTTAAAGGGCAGCCTAGACTCCAAAGTCCAGAGAGCCATAGCCCACCACTTAGACCCTGAAAGCATCAAACCCTATCAAAAATTGACACCAAAAAGACAGGGAGAGGAGATCTATCCCAAGAAATCCTATGTCCCAAGAGCCACTTTGATCGATTGGCGATAGATAGAGATCACTACTACTGCCACAAACGCCACACACGATATAGCTATAGCCATATGCATACTTGCATGGAAGGAGGTGGCCAACTGGGGACTTGTCTTCCGAATTTCTATCTTTTGCCAGATCACCACGGCATGCCTCTTCCTCCTCCACTTCAACTACCGTGCCATCCGAAGCTACTCCAGATGCCATTCGACCAAGAAGATCAGCCCGGAATCCATGGCGTGATGCTCTCTTCTGACCACTGCGGGCTGTACCCTCTGCCGGCTCTTCCGTTAAGCAACTCCGCCGCCGCCGCCGCAACCGTCGCATTGGGGAAGCACAGTGCAGCCGCCGGTTCCATGCCCAATATTGGCGGCGCCGAGGAGGTAAACTGGCTGGGCTAGATTTTATTCTGATCATCAACAAGTTCTCTTTTCTTGTTCCTTATTAATTCTCATAGAGTATGATCTTGTTCTTCAGGTGGCCACCTCTGTAACCAAAGCTGGCAATGAGAGTACTACTTGCAATGGCTCCACTACATGGTACGCGTGCATATAGTGAAAACATAAGATAGATGCAAACCCATGCTGAGATCTCCAGTTGTGGGAGCTTGCAGGTGGAGGGGCTCGACGATGGTGGCGGCGGGGGAGAAGGGGAAGATGAAGATCAGGAGGAAGATGAGGGAGCCGAGGTTCTGCTTCCAGACCAGAAGCGAAGTGGATGTGCTGGATGACGGGTACAAGTGGAGGAAGTACGGACAGAAGGTTGTCAAGAACAGTCTCCATCCCAGGTACATATGCTCAACTTAACCAAACCCTACATATTTGATTTCTTATATCATTTATACATATGTGTAGATAATAGATTCCCCGTTTCTTATCAATTAACTAATTATAAACATAAACAGAAGAATGTCTCGATGCCTATTCAATTTGGTTAATTAGTAATACGCAAGTTTATATATACCAGATAAAATATCAATTTTATATGTACAGAACTGAGCAATGTTGATCTTGTTTTTTCTCCTAAAGGGCTTCTTCAGAACATGGAAAATTTGTAGGATTTTCACAGGAAACATTTCAATTTCTCCAAAATTCTCGTGAAATTCCTCCAAACCAAATATACCAAGGGTACTCTCTATGGCAGAAGAGAATTAATGCATGCCTGGTTAAACTAACTTGTCAACAAAGGTCTTGATATGAATAGATTAGAAGCTGATTTAAGACAAGGCAAAATATCTACAAATATAATTATATATATGCAGGCTAGATTATTACTTTCCTTTTTATATCAATATGGTTAAAAGCGATTTTACAGTACTTAGGAGATGTTAGGAGGTGCCACCGTTTTTAATGTAAATTCTGGTACCTCTGATAATTAGTATTTAAGGTACTACCAAGTCTTTACAATAGAAAATATGGTATCTCTTAACAAGGGAAATGTAAAATTTCTCATTTAATTTGGTATGTGCTTATCTATTAGCTCTGTACTTATGATATATATGTTTATTTTGCTTCTACCTACAATCGGAATAAACGCAGCTACTCCTATAACATATTGCTGTCAAATTATATGATCCATATGTCAAAAGTGTTCGCCAGTATATGGAAAAGTTTCACACACTTGTCATCAGATGACCCTTGCAAATAATCTTAATTATGTACTAGTTAATTAAGGTCCAAGAATTAATTGGTATTTTAATTAAATTGGGGTTCACTTTGTTATAACAATGAAATTAATCTATTGAGCTGAATCTGACAGGCTCACCTTCTGCACAGTTTTATTAAAAAAATATTTTTAATGCAAATTGTTACATTTTGGTGAACAAGCTTAATTAGTTACTAGTTACATTTCGGTGACAAGTTTAACAAACTCATCATACATAACTAGCCGTATCAGTTCTTTAATTTATGATAGGTACTCTCATCCCTGATGCAGATAAAGGGACGGGTCATAAATAGATTAAGGATCGAGTTCTTACCACAAATATTCTGAATATGCATGTATGAGAAGGAGTCTTGGGGTAATTAATTAAGGTATAACGGATCCTAATATTGGCACCATGAAAGAGAGGACCCTACATTTGCAAAAACTAAGGACGATGCATGCCATTCTACACACTCATACAACACAAGTAGTGTAAGCCTTAGCTATTTCATGCGATAAAATAAACGGCAACGGCAATTAGCAGCCAATTAACATAGGCACAAAAGGTACATTAATAAGAAAGATGCTTCAGTTCCAAATTCATACATCCGTTTGTGAGAAGCTGTGTTAGGAGTATACTGCACTGTATCTGGCATCTTATATATCTAGGTATAATGTTCATATAATGATACTATTTCTTTATCTCATTAAACCATATCATCTCAATTATCTTTGACACTTATATGATTGATTTATGGTCCAAATATTTTTATCATTTTCTTTCTCATACGAAGTTATATCACCTTAGTTTTGTCTTTAGATGATTAATCTATATTATTTCTCCCTTTTTTTTATTTTGTCGTTGAGGCATATCACCTTAGTTTTACTTTTTAATGATCAATTTATATATGATTTAAATTATTAAAAATCACACCATCTAAACTATTTTTAACTTTTTTCATGGTCGATCAAAGATGAAAATTATATAAAATTACGTCATCCGTCATCTAGCTATTTTTACATGTTATTTGTTCTATTATTATACAGAACTTCCGCTGCGATGCGCGGGCCCAATCTAACTCTCATCTGCTTGCAGAACTCGATCGATAAAAATTAATTAATGTTGTCAATTAGCTAATTACGTCGCATGCGGGAGTCATCGCACTGCCAAATATCTAAAAAAACATGTAATAGTCCTTTCATTTCAGTAAATAAACACATCTATATTTTTTTAATCTATATATTAGATTGAGAAATGGAAATTTGTTAGTCAGTACTCCCTCCGTCCCCTAGTATAAGGGATAGACTAGTACTCCCTCCGTTTCACAATGTAAGTCATTCTAGCATTTTCCACATTTATATTGATGTTATATCTATCTAGATTCATTAACATCAATATAAATGTGGAAAATGCTAGAATGACTTATATTGTGAAACGGAGGAAGTATATAGGAGGACACCATGAATATAATCTCTTGTTTTGCGGAGCTTCTGATCTGTTGGAGATCAGAACTACAAACAGGCATTTTTGTGTGATTTGGATGTACACATGCCAAAACTGATCGACGATATATATATATGAATGCGCATATGCATGCATGTAGGAGCTACTTCAGGTGCACGCACAGCAACTGCCGCGTGAAGAAGCGGGTGGAGCGGCTGTCGACGGACTGCCGCATGGTGATCACCACCTACGAGGGCCGCCACACGCACTCCCCCTGCGACGACAACTCCTCCGGCGAGCACACCAACTGCTTCAGCTCCTTCTGAAGATTTTAGCACTTTGCATTTTCGTCGTTGATCCATCCATCAATATATATACCGTCGTATACCTATATGTCCACCATTTGATCGATTAACTGTGGCTAGCTCTAGCTCTCTTTCATTTTGATGGTTGAGATATATAGGCGACGTAATATCGAGCCATGCCTGCGCAATGTACCAGTACTGCTAGCTATACGTGAGATGTATTGCGTGCATGCATGTACAATGTACAAGCAGCAGTCAATAAATTAAGCTATGTATTTCTTCTATGCACACATCAGCACATGCAAAGTTTGAGACCATACTAGTACTAGATGTTACACATAAAAAACTCCAATATTAGACCAATATAGTACTAGATGTTACACATCCTAGCACTACGAATCTGGACATACCTCTATCCAGATTCATTATACTAGAATATGTTACATTCAGTACAAGATTCGTTCCTTTTAAGACGGAGGGAGTATATAGTACTGGGGAAAGTGTTTCCATGAACGCAGTTCACTTTACGACTATAACTAGCTATGGCCGTGTTTAGTTCATCGTCCAAATTTTTTTTAAGTATATGGACACACATTTAAAATATTAAACGTAGATTAATAACAAAACAAATTACAGATTCCACCTGTAGACTGCGAGACGAATTTACTGTAAGTCTAATTAATCCGTCATTAGCAAATGTTTACTATAGCACCATATTGTCAAATCATGGCGCAATTAGGCTTAAAAGATCAATCTCGCAATTTACATGCAAACTATGCAATTTTTTTTTTCGACCACATTTAATGTTCCATACGTGTGTTCAAACATTAAGACGTTTTTGACCAAATTTTTTTGGAATCTAAACACATCCTATATACTGATCACTTTGAGATCAGTTCATGGATCCAGTACTACACTGCAAGTCCGGCGATCTGCAATTCTGCATGCATGCGCATACACGTATTCCCTTCCTACGATAAAAAATAAATCTAGTACGTTATCTCATATTTTATACGATGTCTCGTAAAGAGTATACTCCCCTCCGTCCGATAAAGAGTGCATTTTTTTTATTTTTATAGAACATTTGACTCTTCGTCTTATTTAATTTTTTTTATGATTAGTATTATTATTATTATTAGATGATAAAACATGAATATTATTTTATGTGTAACTATTTTTTTATTTGTTTCATAAATATTTGAAATAAGATGGACAGGAAACGTTAGACATAGAAATCTAAAAATGCGTTCTTTATGGGACGGATGGAGTAGGTTTATTTTTTGGTTGGAGGTAGTATCCGTGAGTCCTAAGTTCCTCCCTCCGTCTCAAAATAAGTGCAATTCTGTACTATTCATATCTAACGTTTGACCGTTCGTCTTATTTAATTTTTTTTATGATTAGTATTTTTTATTGTTGTTAGATGATAAAATATAAATAATACTTATGTATGACTTTTTTTTTTAATTTTTTCATAAATTTTTTAAATAAGACGGACGGTTAAACATTGGACACGGATACCTATGGCTACACTTATTTTAGAAAAGAGGTAGTAAATCATACTGTACACCTTTATTTTTTTTTCCACTTTGGTGTACTAAGTTTGATCATATACTACGTACTGATGAGCGCAGGCCTGACAGAACACACAACACAGGAACTAAAAGGAGGAGGAGAAAAAACAAACACAGGCTCATCAGCGCGGCGCTCCTTTGCGTACTTGTATGTACTCCTACGTATATGTGCATCGATGCACATATATGCTTCGATCGATGCGCGCTAATGATTGTTGCAACAGAGAACCTGCAGTTCCGGCGAAAACGAACAGGGGCTCGCAAACAAAACCGCCATCAACACTCGCGTGCTCGCATCTCCTCGGCGTCTTTCAGCTGGTGTGTGTATTCAGAAGCTAGCCATGCATAGGGAGGGCATGCAGGCATGCAGCTGCACGCGAATCGATCGGTCTGGTATTGTGGTCATCCATCGGGGAGGGCCTCAAAATGTGGTCGCTGAAGAAAAAATTAACACTGTGAGATCGATCGAGCTTGCCATGAAATCGAGGTGAGTGGGTGTGTCACCTTCGAATCTTCGATCATGAGCTCCACCTACACGCGGTGGCCCATCATGATGGCCTAGGAAACACGGCCCGGTCACTGCGTGCGCAGGGATCCCGTCCCGGCCCAACTTGAGGCGGCAGGACGCACGTTCGCGGGCATCCTGGTTGGGCCCAGAGGAGAAGAGGGTGACACGGTCCAATGCGCCCCAAATTGCGTTGATTTCCTCCAGCGCCGTGCGGAGCACCCGTCCCGGCGGATGCGCCGAGCCCGCTATTTTTATCTCCGCGGTCGCGACTCCTCACCTGCTGTCTGCTGCGGTGGTGCCTGCGTGGCTGCGTCCCTTGTATCGCCACTGTTTGAACTGAGCGTATCCTATGTGTATATACACAGGCCCTCACGTGTACACACCGTATACACCAACTAAAAATTTTCACAAAAAATTCTAGAAAAATTTATACATATACTTTTAATAGTATTATATCTACGTGCAAAGTCGCATATTCAAATTCATTCTACATAGAGAATAACAAAAAAAATAAAATTATGACAAAATTGTAACCTTAAAACTGTCAGATTTTTTGTTTTTTTGTTACGGCTAAAATATAATGAATTTGACGTTAAGATTTTAACCCTAGGTGTAATATAATTGAAAGTATGTGTATGATTTTTTCTAGATTTTTTGGTGATATTTTTTAGTTAATGTATACGTGTGTATACGTGAGGGCCTGTGTGTATAAGATATGTTGTCCTGTTTGAAGACTATTTTTTGCTGAAATGTCATGCAAAGACCTTAACAGAAGCGGTGTCACATCTCTGGGATATCATTTTCCCTCTTGCTCCCGTTCCATATAACGGATTCCGTGCTCTCTCCCGAACTTCAGCTGCTCCCCACCAGCTCTGAGGCCGGGTCAGCACATCACGTGCGCCGCCAACGCGCGCCTGCGGAGCGAGGCAAGGGAAGCCATGGCCGAGGGCGCAGAGCTGGTGGGGGAGAGCGCTCACCAGGACATGCCGCGGGTGGTCGCCGCGCTCGCCGGCATCCTGGAGCGCGTCGCGGGGCGCAACGACGCGGCCGCGACGCCCGCGGAGCTCGCCGCGGCGCCGGCGTCGCCGTTCCGGGCGACGGCCAAGCCGGGCATCTCCGTCCGCGCGTACGCGGCGCGCATCGCGCGGTTCGCCGGGTGCAGCCCGGCGTGCTACGTCGTCGCCTACATCTACCTCGACCGGCTCCTGCGCCGCGGCCGGCGGTGCCTCGCCCTCGCCCTCGCCGTCGACTCCTACAGCGTGCATCGGCTCCTCATCACCGCCGTGCTCTCCGCAGTCAAGTTCATGGATGACATGTGAGTTTTCTCTGCAAACTCTGCTGCCACTCTTCACGCATTTACGGTCTCATGATCAAGTAACAGAACGGTTTTAACCAGCTAATATGCAGGCACGTTTACACGTAACACGATCATCTTCTTGATTGGTTCTAGAGAAGAAAAAATGAATTTGCAATAGAACTCACTCTGTTCCTGGCATGTTCTTGTAATCTTGTTTAATTACTCGGGTTGTCAATATTTACAGAGAACTAAATTTCAACACACCTGAGTGGTGAATCGCCGATGGATATTTGATGAATCACCTGAATTTTGTACCGTGCTTTGGGTTCAACTTATAGTTGGATAATTTCAATCACTTTGTTTCTTATTCCTACTCGACATAGTTTTGTTCTATTCACAAACTTCCCTTGTTCGAGACACTGCCAGCTAGGAATAAACTGGGAGTGTCTTCGAAGTAACTCCAGAATCATTTCGGTCCCTAGTTCAGGAATTTTTCTGTTTTTACAATTCCAAAATGAGTTTTTCCTTACAGTCTTGAAACGGAAGGCAAAGAGAACCTCCGAAATAGTTACATCTGAATATCACAGCAACCACCAGCTATTAATTGTCGGTAATCATGCTCCAAAGAAGCCACTGGGAAAGGTTTCCACCTTAACTTTGCTGTCAAAACTAGGCTTTGCACCGGGTACCCAAAGTGATTTGTCCACGCAAACAAACGCAGTACATGGACAGAATTATGCTTGTCCAGCAAAGCAAAAAAAAATGAGGTGGTTTCATTTCACTATTCCTTGCGTCCAACCACACACATCCACCGTGGACCCAAGAACACAAACCAGAATTCCACCCTGCACAAGGACCCCCTCGCCTTTTTGTTTGGAATTTAATTCAGTGCCAGTTGTGGGGGATTGGGACTGGCAACTTGCCCTTGCTGCTGATGTTTGCAGCTCAATTTCCCCGTGTCAGGGCCTCATCGGGAGCATCTCTTTTTTCTAGCTTTTTCTTAAGAGTAAGAGCGACACTACTGTGACAATACTTAATTGGCCAACTTGGCGTACTGAATGAGCCCCGTTTGGTGCCAATTCGGTGATTTGTGGTTGCGATTTTGTTCGGTCGCTTGATCGATCCCTTCGATGCTACTGGTGATTGTGCCGTCAATCATTGGAGAGCAATCATAAACGACCTGAAAGAATGGACGGAGCATACAGGCAATATACAATAATACTGTCATTAATTTCTTTTTGTCTGAAAAGATTAACAGCCGAATTGTTTTGACTTTTGACATGATCGATCGATCTGTATATATATATATTCAGATGCTACAACAACGCCTACTTCGCCAAGGTCGGGGGCATCAGCCTGGCGGAGATGAACTACCTCGAGGTGGACTTCCTGTTCGGCGTAGGGTTCGACCTGAACGTGACGCCGGAGACGTTCGCCGACTACTGCGCCGTGCTCCAGTCCGAGATGCTCTGCGCGGCGGCGCTGCCGCCGAGGCTGCACTACTGCTGCCTGTCCGAGGACGATGCCGGCAGCAGCAGCAGCAGCTCGCTGCGTGAAGCGGCCATGGAAGCAAGCTAGCATGTCACACTGCGTACATACATGTCGTGATCTGTCCTACGTGCTGGAGTATTAGTTAGTGTGGCAGTTGCTTTGATTAGTTTAGTTAGCCTGCTAGCTATAGTAGCTAATAGGTGGTCGATCGCCCTCTCCTCCTCCTGCATGATGCGTACAGCAGTGCATTCTTGCTGTGCACTCCTTTGTTCTTTTTCTTTTTTCTTTTTTTGTTTCGGTGTGTACTAATGGTGTAGATCAGTGAAACATTTATGCAATTTGATCCTATGTAAATTTTGATGGAAAAAGTAATTTTCAATCTTGGAAGTGAAGTATGTAGTCGACCATATAGCTCAGACTGGCGTTGTGCGGTGTCTCACTCTCACACACGGTGGATGCGCCAACCACTACTGAAAGGCAAGAGATGTGACCGTAAGCAATGGGCGGGAGGGGGGCTCACCAAGCTCCTATGACTATCACAATAATTACAGGCACCGAAATCTTGGGTACTGGAGGGAAATGAAATACTACCTCCGTCCCATATTACTTGTCTTTTTTGAGTTTTTGTTTATAATTTTTGATCATTTGTCTTATTCAAAAAATTTTGGAATTATTATTTATTTTGTTTGTCAATTGCTTTATTATCAAAAATACTTTACATATGACTTATCTTTTTTTATATTTGCACTAATTTTTCAAATAAAACGAATGGTCAAACGTTGAAAGTACAAAGTCAAAAACATCCACTATACTGGGACGGAGAAAGTACTATGCCAGTAGTATCTACGGCCGCTCCGTTCCAAATTAGATGTCGTTTTGATTTATTGCTTTTAACGTTTGACCATTTATCTTATTTAAAAAGTTAGTACATATATAAAAAAGATAGGCCATACTTACAGTACTTTTGATAATAAAGTAAGCCACAAACAAAATAAATAATAATTCAATAATCTTTTGAATAAGACAAATTGTAAAACGTTATAAACAAAAACTCAAAACGACAAGTAATTTTGACAGAGGTAGTACTACAGCATAGGAAACTATTCTAAATTTTTTAGGAGACATTCTCTCGTTATTTGTATGTCATTCAAATGATTATGAAAAAAAATAATAGATAATATGTGAGAAATCACTCCACAAACATATAAAATCAAATTTAATTTCTACGAGTTGCAATGAAAAAACAATTTGGCTACGAACATATGTTAACTACCCATAGCTTATGAGCTTACTTGTCAGCTAATTAATTACTGATTTTTGATCTTTCTATTTCTCTTCTTTTTTATTTAGACCTTTTTTCTATCTAATTTTATCCACTTAGTCTAGCTATCTAGTTTATCTACCGGCTCGAACTCGAATTTGATCGCTTTCCATATTTCACAAGCTGCAGCTAGTTCAGGACTCCATTTGCAAGCTGATCGGATAATTTCATTACCTTCACGAGCAAGATCGCGCCCTTCGTTACGAGCTTGTACACAGGCTTCTAAAGCCACCCGATTAGCTGCTGCACCAGGTGCATTACCCCAAGGATGTCCTAAAGTTCCTCCACCAAATTGCAATACAGAATCATCTCCAAAGATTTCGGTCATAGCTGGCATATGCCAAACATGAATACCCCCTGAAGCCACCGGTATAACACCTGGCATGGATACCCAGTCCTGAGTGAAAAAGATACCGCGAGCACGATCTTTTTCAATAAAATCATCGCGCAATAAATCAACAAAACCTAAAGTCTTTTAGTTCTTTTAGGTAATAAGATAGAAGTACGGTATCTATATCCATAAGTAGATATACACAACTAAATGTTACACGAGTTCATTAAGATACACAGAAAAACAAGCAAACTAAAAGAAAATATTAGAAGAGACTAGCTTCAAATTTTCCCTCATCACTTCAAACTTTAGGGGAATGCGGAGCTAGCCCGCTCTTCCACCTCCACACCCTCTCGTTGTTGTTACAACAACCATAAAAGTTCCTCTGCTCCGTCATGAACAAAGGAAGGGGACAGAACTAGTCCACCCAGCCGCCTTGTCATCGATAAGCACCGGTTTCGTGATGTCCGAACAAACTGTGCTCCCTGAACGTGAATATGTTCATCGCTGTCGTGTCGTCGTCGTCATAGACTAACACCTCCCCTGAGCTGCCACAGCTTATCTTGCCAAAATTCAATGGCGCTATGATGTCCCCCTCCCCCCCAAAAAAAAATCATTGCCGCATAACCTCACCTCTGCAAAGCCGTCGAAGCTTATCTCACCAGAGAACATCCGCCGCTACGTCTTCTTTGTCCGAAACCATGACCTCCACTGAGTTGCCGTAGCTTATCTCGTCAGTGATATGCTACTACCACGACATTGTCATCGTAGACCACAACCGAAGCCGAGCTACCGTCACAACCTATCTCCTCGAGGAGTCATCGTCTTCACTGCTGACTTCCGCCACCATGAATAATCATATTGTTTATCACAACTTCTCTCTCCTTTTAAGAATTGAAACACAAGAGCATATAGAAGAATAGGAGAATTCTGTAACCTTCATAAGAAAATATATGTAGTGGATTAGTTAGTGATTGAGCCATTACTTAAAAAAGAGAGGCCCAAATATTATTTTTCATTTATACAGTTACCAGAATCCCCACAAAACTGCAGTAGGCCGAATACTAATGAAGGCCCTGGGCATGGCCCAATTAGTAGTGACCACTGTACTCTGAATATGCTGAAAAGTTTAGCCCATAATGAATATTGGCCCATGGTTTATATTATAGCTTTGTACACTAGGGCATAAATTATATGTTTAATTGGATCCATACTATTATAAATTTTCAACTTTAGAAACATGTTATTATTATTCATTTATTTGGAATCATGCTATTACAATTTCTTGATTATTTGATATGTATCACTACTTACCCTTTAGTGTATTTTTTTTATGATTTCTAGACCAATGGAGCCCGAGATAGGGTGCTAGAGCTCACGGTTGGATGTGGAGGATGAGAGAGCGGCGCAATCGGTGAGGGAGAGATAGATGGCAGAGGTTGCAGACGGTGAAAGGGATGAGGATGGGGATGGGGAGCAAGCCGTGGTTGGAGGCGCCACCTTTCTATATTATAAGTTGTTTTAACTTTTTTTAAGTTAAACGTTGTTAGGTTTGACCAAGTTTACAGAAAAAATGTAACAAAATTTTAAACATAAAACAAAGAAACTACCAAAATATGTTAAATGTTACATATATTAATTGTTATTCTAGGTTGTTTAGCATATATTGAGATTTGAGAAAAAAAGACTATAATACCCCTTGTCAAACGGTTTATAGGTAAGAGTGGAGACTAGTTGAGGGTAAAATAGGAAGAAATTTGGATGAGAAGTGATTAATAGGATCATTAGTACTCTATTGTGATAATTATTTTGGGACAAATTCAAACCCTATAAATACAATTATTATGGGATAGAGGTAATAGATGTAATGAAACTAATTTGGTGTTATATAAGTGTTGTTATATTTTTCTATAATCTTGATCAAACTTTCAAGAACTTTAACTTAAAAGAAAATCAAAATTGCCGTATTTCACATTTGGTAATCCATAGCAGCTCCGCTATACATCAGACAATAGTAGCAGACTAGCAGAGAATTTATGTTTTCATGCCATCCAATACGTTATGCCGAATAGCCTTCGGTTACATCTAGCTTTGCTTCAGAAATCTGACATGCAGGTCGATTATTCAGGAAGTTGGAAACGCAAGCCAGACGGAATTCCGCCACGAACACAGCGCAGAAGCAACTAGCTAGCATGGCGTATCACCAATTCACAAGTCGAGTACTATATTGGCATTTGGGGCATGAACCATCGTAGTAGAAGGTACTACCAGTTACAAAGCCTGAAGAACACAGCACGTACGGTACCGCTATGCTCAAATTGAAGCTCGTACATCAGCGTTCCCCAGTTGATAACGTAGCATGGATGACATGACACTATATATATCTTAGGAGATTCCTATACATTGCTCTAGTTATGAAGCTCATGGTTCGTCTCATGGCCAGAGGAGGAAGACGAGGACGGGCGGCTTCAGTTGTTACCGCCACCGTCCTTCTGCTGTGTCTTGCCGCCGCCGCCGCGGAAGCTCCCGCGCTTGCTCCAGTTTGCACCGACATCCCCGCCGCCATAATCCCCGCCATATCCACCACCTTCTCCGGCTCCGCCACCACCCCCTCCAGGTTCCCCATTATAGCCACCACCATAGTTGCCATATCCTCCAATACCGCCGCTGCCGCCACCATAGTTTCCGCCGCCGCCGCCACCGCCACCGCCACCTCCAAAGCCTCCGGGGTGGCCACCGTATCCTCCACCGAAACCATATGCTCGACCGCTTCCTCCGCCGCCGCCGCCACCGCCGCCGCCACCTTCGCCTCTGCTGCCACCGTACCCAAACCCGAACCCGGAGCCCTTGCCGCCAGGGCTAGCGGCCCAGCCCCAGCCATACCTCCAAGCACCGTCGGGGCTGGACCCCTGGCCGGACCCCGAGCCGCCCTTCCACCCGGGCGGCAGCGGCGGCCCCGTCTTTCCCGGCTCGGCCGCGCCGGCGCCGTCCCCCTCGCCGTCGGCGTCGCCCCTGCACCGCACGAACGCGGACGCGAAGACGAGGAGGAGCACCGCAAGAGCCGGCGCCACCACCCTCTCTCGCCGCCGCTCACCGCTTCTCTCCATTGCAAGCTCTCTCTCACTCACTCTTGCTCTGTTTCTTGGCTCTGTGTACTTGTGTTGCACTTGCAGTGGATGTCCCGTGCCATGCCCCTATTTATAGCGTCCACAAGCAACCGATCGCGCTCACGCACCACCGGCCCATTGCCACGATTTGATCGATCGATTTGCTGCTGCTGCCTTTTGCCATTCTGCTTTGCCATGCATGTCCTCTTCGTCGCGTCGATCGCCAAGCTTTGCTTTGCGCAGCTGCGCTGCCGACCGAGCGTTACAAAAGTCTCTCGCCAAAGCCGCTTTCACCTTTATCCCGTCCGTGCCGCGTCGCACTGTAATGGCATGAGAAGGAATGATCTCTGTTTTCTTTTGTTCCTTCATGTGCGTGCATTTTTCTTCGTCGAGAGCGAGGCCCCGTGAGCTAGAGAATCCGGTTTGCTGATGGCTAGTGTCGAGGTGTGCAAATGTGCTAGCAACAGCTGGACAAAAAATGTTGATGTTGCCACTATGCAGCTGGCCCTGCGTCGTTCGTCTGTTCCCAGAGGTTCGTGTTGATGACAATGAGAGATCTCTCGGCGGCTAGCGGCTAGCGCGCCCGTGACCGCACGCATGGCAAAGAGGAGAAAACGATATGGGCGTGACGTCGATAGTGATTTCGTGAACACGAGTACACACACTCAATCGGGAGTCCGTTTATTTACACTCATAGCTAGCTAGTGCTGTACATTACTGGAGTGGTAGTACTAGTTATCTAGCGGTTTGATCCAAAGATGGGCGCAATAATATTTGATACTCGATCGTGCCAATGCGGCGTGCTTGAACGTCGTAATCAAGTAGCCAAGCCGCGGCCTAAGATATCCAAGGCCATAATCACGGGCATCAAGATAGTGGTATGCAAGCACTGACCACATACGTAGCCGTTAAATTTGACCCTCGGGGTTAACAAGGATATATGAAGCCTTTTGTGTGATACCGTCGGCACTGTGCCCATGGTAGGACACACTTAATAATAGTACAATACTACAATTACAGCATCCTTCTTTTAACAATTCAACTCTAGCTAGTCTCGCGTCTCGCCGCCTCACAACCAATGCATGCGGTGCGGTGCGTGCGTGCGTGCGTGCGTGCAATCGTGCGTGGTCGGCCGGGGGAAAAGGGGCACGATGCAGACATGCGGTGGGATCGATCGGTGGGAGTAATTCAACGAGACAACGAACCCATCCCGTCTCCGCGCGTAGCTTTCGACTGGGCTAGCTTTCTCGTGCGATTCGATGGCGATGGTCACCTCGCCCCCATGTACAGTGAGGTGTGTGCACAGTGCATGCTGCAGCTCGTCCTGGGCCGCCGGGAGCGCGCGGAACGGCGCGGTGGCCAGGGCAATTTCCGGTCGACGGGGGCGCGCCGCCGAGGGGAAGGGACGGAAACGATTGCCGGCAGCTGGGTGGCTCGTTACACCGGCGGAGCCCAGCAGCCACGTGCACCGTGCATATATGGTGCGGCGTATCGTGCCGGTGCAACGACGCGTGTAGGCGCAGGATGCGGGCAGAGCCCACCGCGAAGCGGTTAGGCACAAAAAAGGAGAACTTTTACAGGATTTGCATTCCAAAAAAATGTAAAAACCCAACGCTAGTTACTTAGATACCAAAGATAAAAACATAAGTGCACTAGTTGATAGAAAATGGTAAAATTGTTCCTAATTTTAATCGGTACCGTATAGGTACCAGTTAGTCATTTACGGGAACTAGCTTAGTGTTTCTTATTTGCATGGTTTCCTCTATATTTACGTTATGTACTTTGCTATTCTCATTTGCGTGATTTCCTCTAGATTTATGTTTTGTTTCAGAAAACACGTTAGTAGCGTAAAAGTTATTGATCATGTTTTTTTTTCTAGATTTATGTTATGTTCTAAAGAACATGTCAAAACTTATCCCTTTAATTCATTTGAGACTTATATTTATTTTACGCGGAGAGATTATATTGTGTTTTAAAAACATAACCTGTTAAAATATAACCGAAGGTTTGCATCGTTTTAAGTTATACATTTTATTGATTTATCCGTATAAAACATGAAGGATAATTCGTCGTTTTAAGTTATACATTTTATTAATTTATCTGTATAAAACATGAAGGATTGAGCTTCTTCCACGCTATCTCTCCTTGTGGGTGCACCCATTCAAACCCTTGAAGAACATATAGGAGGAGATCTCGATTCAATTTCTTATTCAAGGAATTTGTAAACTACATACATAAATAGCTAATCAAGTGCGCACATATGCCCTAGATATCTTACCAATGCGCTTGCATCTAGCCGTCAACCGGCCGATCTCGTCTCTTCTTCAACCCTCAACCATGTCGGTGCTTATCCCTTTGTCTCCTTTGGTGAACCATTTAAAGTCCTAGAACAATAATGAAGTGAAGGTAGAGAAGAAAGGATACATGATCTTTTCTTTTTTTCCTCATTACAGATCGAATCAATCGCTAAATCAATGGAGTATCCATGATTCACGTTTTTTTATCTACAGCAATACCAATATGTACAACAATACCGATCAATAGAGCCAAGTATTCAATTCATATGAAATGTCCATATTTTACTAATTAATTACTCTACTGCCGTCATATTATAATAATTTTATTCCGTACTTTGCCCCTCTCTTGATCAACGGTTCATATTGCTCCACCTCTAAGTACCTCGCAAACACCGTGCTTTATGGTTATGGGCCCAAAAGTTAGTGCACGGCATGTTGAGTTGAAGGTGGGTACCCACTTCGTGTGCGGTTATGGTTCCCTGCTTAAGAGCATCTCCAATAACATCTCCAAATGTCTATTTGTCTAACTCTCCATCTAATTTAGCTAGTCAAACTCGTTGTTTACTCCAACAGCTTCTCCATCTACTATCTCCATTATAAGTCTATGACGAATAGGACCCATATGTCAGTCTCTTCTGCCCTTCGACGGCGGACAGTAGCGGCGACTCGTGGGCGCGAAGGTGACGGACGCGGGAGGCAGGCCGGGGGACAGTAGCGAGCGGTGAGCGGAGACGACGCTAAGCCGGCGGGCTGCAGCGAGCGGATTCGCTCCTCACTGGCCTCCCTCGCTCCTCCCTCACCGTCGTCGCCGCTCGGGCCGCGTCCCCATCCGCCGGCGCCGCCACTCGGGCTGAGCTTGGGCTCCATCCCCATCCGCCCTCCGCTGCCACTCGGGCTCCTCCTGCCGGTGCTGCTCTGGCCGAGCTCGCCGTCAAGCCACACCGCCACCGCCACCGACCTCACTGTCGAGCAACGCCGCATCTGCCACTCCCTCCATCCTCGCCCCCATCTCGTCCTTCCACGAGTTGATGCCGGGCAGAGGCGGCGCTAGGAGGCTGGCACCCACCACCATGTCGTCCCGCCCTCGCCGTGCCACCGCCGTGCCGCCGGCGCGCCCTCCCGCTCTCGCCCTCGCCGTGCCGCCGCCATCGTCATCGTGGTCTCGTGGTGGATTCGGCTAGAACCTTTTCATGGTAGAGAGAGAGGGGGGGATAGAGTTGTGGGGCCCACTTTTGGCAAGTGAGTTTGGATGGCCAAATTTGACCAATGAGTGGAGAGATTTGGCCAGCCGGATGGCTTGGCCATCCAGTTGGAGAGGCTGTTGGAGCATGTTATTTTTTGCTAGAGTTGTCAAATTTTAACTTGGAGAGATAGTTAGAGAGGTTGTTGGAGATCCTCTAACACAACCAAACCAACGTATTGTACTCCGGCTCCGGTTTCGCGTAGTCACGTTTGGTTAATTTCGAGCTTTGGACTAGTCGGTAATCTCTACACCCTCCCTCGTTTCCATGAGTTGAGACAGGTGGTTACTCTTTTCTCCGCCGATACAGCCAATAGTGACAATCTTGCGATAAGATGGATACGTCGAGCGTGTTCCTCTTCTTCTTCCCTGCCTCGCCCTTAAGGACGGTGTAGATTCAAATAAGCCGGTGATATAATTCAGCATCCCTGAGAAGAAGTCCACCTGTGACAACATGGTTGAGCACTTGAGGTGTTGAAGAACAATAGCAACAGGGTTGGATTCTGTGCATAATGTCACCACCTCCATCTTCCATGTCCTTTGGACCAGGATTTAGTTGCCACGCCTACCAAATACTCCCTCCGTCCCATAATATAATAGATTTTGACTTTTTACTTACACTGTTTGACTATTCTTCTTATTCAAAACAAATTTTGGAATTATTATTTATTTTATTTGGGACTTACTTTATTATCCAAAGTACTTTAAGCATAACTTTTTATTTTTTTATATTGCACAAATTTTTTAAATAAGACAAGTGGTAAAACAGTATAAAAAAATTAAAATCTCTTATATTACGAGGGAGAGGAAGTACTGACTTGGCAAGATTCAGCACTTGCCTCCTCTCCGGCACGCCTTCTCATCTCCGGTGCTTTGTGCTTCTCGATGAGCCTGTCTCCCCTGTGCTTTTGTACTGTTGTGTCGACGAGGAGTGGACGAGGTACAAGTACGATATTTGGGACGCAGGCCGTCAAAGAAAAACTGCCCATTTGCCCGATAGCAGCCTGTCAGGGGAAGTTTTTACTTCAACGGCCTGGCCGGCTAGCTAGGCGTGCTCGAGTTCTGCCCTGCGCCTGTGTTCAGCAAGATCACAACAACTGACGTGATTGACGGATATTTTTTTTCAGGTATATAAATTACGCTCATATTTATATCTCGTCAAATCTGACGACGAACTCTACATGGCCCGCACCCTGTTTGGATACGACCTGAAGACAATTTATGAAGTCTACAAGATGGATTTTTGGCTACAGCGGTGCAGCAGAATTCAGGAGATCGAAGGGACATCGAAGGTTGAGAATGTCGACGAACCTCCAGTGTCAGATCGATTATTGTGGATCCTGCACACTGAACCATATGATATGATACTGGTTTAGTGGTTTGTATTGTCTTCTCTCATCGTGTGTTCTTTTGCCGTGGCTTGTAATTTGTAAAGAGCTTTTAGGTTCTTTTGGTTTATATGTAATTAGTTATTTTCCAGGAACTAAAAGAACCTAATGAGAAGTAATGAGAATGCTGATGACCTAAAAATTAATGAGAATCGTCTGACAGTTGCTTGGTTATCTGAAGAGTAAGGTGAAAAACGAAAAGAAAGGGGAAAAAAGCTATACATACTCATTTTCTTTTACCAACAAAATTCTTACTAACACTAATTTGTCATGTTATGAGTGTATATAGATTTTTTATAATTTTTATCTATCTAAATCAAATGTTTGAGATGATTGTTAGTAAATTTAGAAAATAAGTTATTCCGTGTAGCAGTATTCAATTCTCATTAATTTTGACAGTTGTTACACAACAAATGACCAAGCAACTGTTACACGAGGGGGTAATGAAGGTGGTTTTCAGCGAATTACACACTGACAATACCACCTTCATCCAAAAGTTTTATTTTTTTTCTTCCAAAAGTTAAGACTATTTTATTTTTATCACCAAACCTTCCCAAATATAACAATGTTATCTGAGCAGCCGTGTTAGTTCGATTAGTTTGAAAATCGGTTTTGAGGACACACTGAAGAAAAACCCAATCTCACGTTCCACCATCTCACACCATGCAGCAACAAATTATCGGAAGTACTGCACTGAGCGTTATGCAAATCTGATAAGATGGGGCGATAGTGATTGGAATAACTGTAATTAACGGTATGTAAAGCTGAACAATGTACATATATTGTGAATTGAGTTGACAAATTTAGAACAGAATTCAGGAGAAGGAAATTTCTGCCGAAGAATTGTCCGCAGAACATCTACGAATCAGTTAGATCCTCTTCTCAGCTTAGCCGCCAAGTAGCTTTCACACTAAATCTCCATGCATAAACATAATAGAAACATAGTAGAGGAACAGACTGTAAAATAAAGACAAAATACTACAGACCCGCACAGTATGACAATGCAAGATGAATAATAAAACATAATCAGCTGCTTGTTATGCAAAAATCACAACGGATATTGCATACTACAAATACATCTCATAGTCCGCATATTGTCATTACAGCCAATAGTACAAAATAAGATTTTACAGGTTGGAAGTGTTCTTGTCTAGTTCTGATCTTGTGGAATAACTGCTCTTTTCACTATCTCAATAGCTGGATGTTGTGGAATAACTGCTCTTTTCACTGTCTCAATGGCTGAATTCACAACTCGAACAGACAACTTTCACATGAAATCAACATTTCATCTAACTTTTAGAATTTATATTTATTAAAAACACAGGTTGATCAAAATAGTGAGCTTGGGTATGCATTCAACGAAGGATTTAACAGCACTAGCTCTCAAGCCTGGCAGGGCGAAAGCTATTAGGCGGCAAACTGCAAATGCTATGAGAAACAAGCCTTGATTTTAGCATCATTAGGCGTCCATCAACAGCTCACTTACATTCAGTAAACATTAATTATAAAAGTGGCAAAACAATAATTTAAAGAGAATACAGTTGGTGTTGCATTGCATCAGACATCCAAGGAAGGAATTAGTAGCATTAGCTCTCAAGCCTGGCAAGGCGAAAGCTCTTAGGCGGCAACTGCGAATGTTATGAGAAACAAGCCTTGCTTTTAGCATCATTTGCCATGCAGATCACCAATTTACAGAAGAACAACAAATAAACTTGCATGAAGAAAATGGCTCAGACATCCAAGGAAGGAATTAACAGCATTAGCTCTCAAGCCTGGCAGGGCGGAAGCTCTTAGGCGGCAACTGCGAATGTTATGAGAAACAAGCCTTAAATTTATCATCATTGCCATACAATCAAGGGACCAAAAAAATAAAAGCAAAATAAAAAAGGTTGTTAATTCAAATAAATCAAATGTAATGACAGAAACGGGCTCTGTAGACCGATGGAGATGAAGTCCCAGGTTCCTATCAACATGTGAAACGTCGGAAACCAACTCTGTTTTGGCCTAATCAAAGCATCACCGGTCAAAGCCGCAGCTACAGGTGACGTGGCATCAGGCCCAAACTCATGAGACAGCTACGCATAATCCCTCAGAGACCCATTTAAAATCACACACAGCTGAATTAACCAATTGCAAATGGGTACTCCTTCCCAGACCAAACCACAAAGGTTATGGTCGAAGGATGGACACTTGCAAATGAGAAAAGCAGCTGCTGTTTAAAGTGTCATACGGCACTTCCTATGGTCATAGAATCCTCACTGGGACTAGATTGCAACTCATAATACATGAACAAAATCTAGATCTTTATACACTACAATATTACTGGATTATAAAACCTCAGGAAGCCAGACAAATGTCGTCATTTGATAATCTGACGGTAATTCCAACAATATGCTAATCATCATAGGCTTAAAATCGTAGATATAGGAAGGAGAAAAAATTATAGAACACGCAAGATTTAAAAGAAAAGAATATAAAAAAGATCTTTAAAGCATCATCAGAAAGAAAAGCCTTCTCATTCACGGTGTTATAGCACTGTGTCAGAAGGTGTCCTAAGATTGTTATAAGGTTTCATCCTCTGATACTGTAAAAAATCCACATAAAACCATAAACGATAAGATCTGTTCTGTGATTGGATTCAGATGCAAAGATGTGTAACGTCACATGGACGACAGAAGCCGTCCTCTGATCAAGTGTTGGATTATGCATCAATTACCTCCTCACAATCCAAACAGATCTAAGAAAAACAACAGAAAAAACATAGCAGAACAAATTGAAGGAGGATTTCAAGTTACTCAGTGGTGGCTTTGTTAATTGGTTCGATTCTGCCAGCGAGTGTCCTCAATGCCTTCAGAAGAGGGAGCTTAATATCCTCATCGCAATAGACTCCTCCAGTGCAAAGAACACGAATATAAACCAATAAGGAATAGAGAAAGATAGCAATTTTTAACAGAAAAACAATTAAACCAGATAAGAAAAAAGAGCAAAATCAGATGGCTCGGCTCAGCGGGAAAATCGGCATACAAATCAATCCCTGAGGAGTAGATCCAGAGAGAAAGACCTGTGATTTGGTCTGTTGAGCTTGAATATTACCAGGTCGTCACTGCCATCGCATCGCTTGCATAATAAAACAACAAAACAACCGTGAAAAAAAAGATCAAAACGAAACAAAATAAATCGCAGGATGCAGAAAAAAGTGCGCAAGAATAAGCGGATCTGGCTGTGGCTGTGGTAGGGAGGGACTGGAGGGTCCCTCCAGTCCCTCCCTAGGGATGGCAACGGGGCTGCCCCCGTCGGGTTTGTGCACCCCGTACCCATCCCCACAGCATAAAAAACAGGACGTTCCCCTTCCCATCCCCGCACAGGGGGTAGATTTCCCCCGTCCCCGTCCCCGTAGCGGGTACGGGGCACCCGCCGGGTCTCAGCACCCGAAAAAACAGAAAGAGCAGCAAGCAAGCAACAACAGGATTACAGGAAGAAGAAAACATAGTAAACTTACTCCAACAAACATTAAACTTAACAAGTTCATCACATAAACTTAAGCAGTACATCGGTGCATGCATAGCATCATAGCAGCACATCACATGCAGTACATAACAAGCTCACATGTTTTGGAGTTCAACAGAGTACACATCACATGCGACGGCGGCTCCACACACACGGCAGCGGCAGCGGCACGCTACTAACCTACGACGGCGGCGCAGGGAGCTTCGAGGCGGCGACGGCGGCGCGCGGCCTGGAGGCACGTCGCTGCCTCGCTGGCTCCCTGGCGTCGCCTCGCCTCACCAATCGGACTTCTGTTCAGAGAAAAGAGAGGAATGGGGAATTAGGGATCGGTAGATGGGAGAAAGAAAAAACGCGATGTGTTTTCTGTGCGCACGTGGTTGTGAGCGGCGGCGGGAGTGGGGGTGGGACGGCATCACGGGATTAGGGTTTTTGTATATATATTGTCTCTAAGTGGGCCTCATAGTTGGGCTGTTATTTTTTAGAATGGACTGACACCCTAGGGATTTGCTCATGGGCTGATATATCTTGGGCCCCATGGGGATACGGGCCGGGGAGTGGTGGAACGACCCCGTCCCCAGCCCACCCGATGGGGCCTAATTTCAGGGGTTAATTAGATCCATACCATTAAAAATTTGCCGGTTTTAAAATATTATTACTATTTGCATATTTGTAACGATGCCATTGCTATTTGTTTGTAATCTTAACGGTGCCACCGAAATACGTATTTTGCATATATTAGACGAAAATGTCCTCATCTTCTACATCTCTCTCTTCCACATCTTCTACCCCTACGCCGCCTGCTCCACCACCATTGCTGCCGCCACGTCGCTCACTCCGCCGCTCCTGCTGCTTGCGCCGCTCGCCGCGCCGCGCGCCGCTGCTGCCGCCACCGCGGCTGCTGCCGCCGCCGGGCCGTGCGCGCGCCGCTGTTGCTGCCGCCGCTCGCCGCCGAGGCACGCCGCTCCGGCTGCTGCTCGCATTGCCGCCGCTGCGCTGCTGTTGCCGCCGCCGGGCCGAGCCATGCCACTGCCGCAGCCAGGCCGCGCCGCGCCGGGCCGCTGAGACCTGAGAAGGAAGAGAGGAGGAAGGAGAAAGGGGAAGAAGGAAGAAGATGGGAAAAGGGGTATTTTGGTCTTTTTTTTAATGCATCCAAGGGATAAGAAGTGGTATCTTTTGAATATGTGTGAAATTATAATGGTATATTTCCAAATACGCAAGTAGTAATGATATATTTCAAAACCAACAAATTTTTAATGGCATGTATCCAATTAACCCTAATTTCAGCCGTTTTCTACCCCCGTGGGGGATGATTTCACCCCGTTAACTCACCCTAATAGAGGAATTCTCCGTCGGAGACCGGGGAACGGGGCCCCATTGCCATCCCTAAGGGAGATGCGGCGTACAACGATGGGGAAAAGATGAGGAGGAGATTTGCTGCGGCGGGGGTGGAGGCAGCGATAGGAATAACAGCTGCGAAGGCTGTGGTTATATATGGGACGAGATGGATGATGAATTAGGGTTTAGGGTTCGAGGGGTGGAGCTTCCGGATTCTTCAATCGTGGCGGCTAGTTGGGCCGTGGCCAGTGGATTAGGCTGGGCCGTGGCGGCGGGTTGAAGCAGTAGAATTGGGCTCCGACTTGCGAGACAACCTCAGGCCGGCCCGTTAGGATGGCTTTCTCCAATAAGATGGGGGCATGGCTTGCACTATGTGAGAGATATCAGAAGTGTGGTTTCATCCCACTTGGCATCACCTTTTTTATGAGACTATACCTTGCGTTGGCCATGCCCTTAGCCCAAACAAGCATCCATAGTGGACTTTACTTGGATGGTTTTTGCAAAGATGAGAAGAAGATTTCTGGTATTATAGTTTAGGGATGTCAAGTAAATTCGAGGTAAAGCTGAGGGACAACGAGTGGACTTATTCCTTCTTGTGCTGATAGGGGATTTTTTTTAAAAAAAAAGGTTAAGTCTGTTTTACAACAACCCCTTCAACTACAAAAGTTCGATTTACCCCTCTCAACCGCAAAAACAGACAACATACACCCTTCAATTGTTGAATATGGACACTTAACCCCCTTATGCCCTCTTTCTATTAAGAAGGAACCATTATGGGGGTAGATTGAGCTCCCTTTCAGATAGGGATGGCAACGGGGCGGGGCGGGGCCAGGTTGGGCCGGAACAACCCCGCCCCCAACCCCCGACCCCGACTCGAGATGTAGGGCCAAATCAGGCCCCGTCCCCGCCCCCCTCCAGGGCCCTGCATTAGGTAGTGGGAGGCTAGAGGGGAGAGGGAAAGGGCGACCAGGACAGCGAGACCAGAGTGCGTGGTTCTGGTTCATGGGACTCGGAGTCCAGAGGAGAGGGGAGGGAGCGAACGACTAGGAATGGCGAGGGGATGCGTCATGCGTGGTGCCGGTGCGCTGCCCCTGGCGTCCTGCTGCCTCCCTATATGTGATATGGGTGCGCGCACTGGAGAGGAGATGGGGAGACCAGAGACTGAAGAGATAAGGCTAGGGTTTCGTGTATATATAAGTATTTTATTGGATTGGGCTCTTTTAGACCTTATATGGGCTACATTGTGAGGGTTAATGTACACCCGCGGGGGGCCGCGGGTGAAATGTCCCCCGTCCCCTCCCCACCTAAATGCAGGGCCCCGGACCCGACTCCCCCGTGGGACACAAATGTAAATGCAACAATCAAATGAGACAATGAGATAAGAGATTTTTCACCGAGGTTCGGAAACACGCCGGTTTCCTACTCCCGTTGAGGCGAGCCCAACTCTACCGCTCAACCACGAAGCCACCGCACGCCCCCTTCGTCAAGGGGTGGGCAAGGCGGGAGCCGGCCCACGGAGAGGACTACCCAAGCCTCGATCACTCGGGGTAGTTCTTCCTTCACTCCGAAGGTAGTGAACTCTAAACCACTTACAAACCGGCACCGGGCCTCCTCCACAATCTTCTCGGAGAGGTCACTAGGCAACTCCTCCACAAGCCGTCTAGGAGGCGGCAACCACCAAGAGTAACAAGCAATGACCCGGCGTGGAGATGATCAAGTGCCACACTAGCTCTACAATGGAAGCAAATGCACTTGACTCTTGGCTAAAACAACCTCAACCACTACAATGGATGAACACTAAGCTCAAAGGTGTATGAGAGAGGTGCAAGGGGTTATGCAATTGAATTGGGTGCCAAGAAAGTCCCCTTGCTGCTAGAGGGGGAGTATTTATACTCCCATCAACCAAAACTAGACGTTGAGGGCGAAATCCCCCAACTCAGTGCTCTGCCGGTCTGACCGGAGGTATGTGGCCGGTCAAACCGTGCTACTGTGCAATGGTTAGTTTTCTAGCTGTTGCAGGGCTGACACTAGGCCCTACTGCCCTGGCCGGTCAGACCGGCCTCGGCTCAGTTAGACCGCCATCAGCTCGGTCTGACCGAATACGGCTCCGGCGGCTCGGGATCGGCACACCGAGACGGCACCATCACCATATGGCCGGCCGGTCAGACCGGCCCGCACCTGCCGGTCAGACCAGCCTTGAGGCGGCGGTCAGACCGGCTCTGACTCTACGGTCAGACCGGCTGCCCTGGCCGGTCAGACCGGCACTAGGTCCGCGGTCAGACTGGTCCTTGTCAGGCTGAACTCAAACAGAGAAGAATGTTTGTGTGTGTGTGATGAAATGAGAGCACAAGTCTAAATGCATAATGACCTAATGTGGCAATTAAAATCATCTCTTTGCTAGGTCATTACCCTACTTAATAGTACGGCAAGGCTTTAAATAAACTAGCACAATTTTGATCGCCCAACGCCTCGATCAATTTAAAATGAAAACACTAGTTTACCGTCTTCTCTTCCTTTTGCTTTGCGCCGTCAGTTTTAATCCATCAATGATCATCCATGTGCACACAAATAAGTGAACCTAACTCAAATAAATAGCTCAAACACAACGGTTAGTCCACAATTAGTGCGTGTCATTAATTACCAAAATTAACACCGGGGGCCTAGATGCTTCACCATTTCTCTCTCTCTCTTCCCCTCTCTTCTCTCTCTCTGTCTCACTCTTCCCCTCTCTCTCGCGCACGGTAGCAAGCGGGGGCGGCGGCGGCGGCGAGCACGTACGCGGACGGGGGCCGGAGGTGGCGGCGAGGACGGCTTCGTGGCCAAGACGCACACGGCAGCGAGGACCGCGGCATGCACAGCACAACGGGGCAGGGCGCGAGGAGGCGACGCGACGGCAGCAGCACGCAGTTACGGAGTGACAGCGAGCGGACGGGGCTCCAGGTGACGACGGCGATGGGCGACGAACGATGGCGCGCGGCGTGGGCGGGGCTCGAGGGGAGATAACGACGGCGCGCGGCGCGAGCAATGATGACAGGCGAAGCGACAGCGCGCGGCGCGAGCGACGACGATAGGTGTCACGCCCAGAAATTCCCGAATAGAATTCCAAGCAGAATGTGCATTAAAACCCCCATCCAGGACCGCCCGGGGTACACAAACGACAAAGTTGACATATAGATTCATGTCTTACAAACATTATAAAAGTCTTACATAAATGCAGCGAAAAATTAAAAGATAACTAGAGCTAAGCCTTGACTTGGACCGCAACGGAAACACCACTCCACAGGCATCCTTGACGGCACGAACGGAGCCTACTCCTCGGAGAAACCGCCATCTGACACGTACTCAAACTCTGGGGTTTTGGGGAAAATAGAGCAAGCCTGAGTACAACCACCGTACTCAGCAAGTCCTACCGGAATAGGGGTATGATGCAGGGTATTACCAATGGATAGCTAGATAGGTTCTTTTGCATAAAGTGAGCATTTATAAACAGTAGTTGAAAGCAGTATAACAATTGTATTAATTACCCAATATTATCCATCCACTGTCCAACGCTACACCATGTTGCAACAGGCCCAACCATCCACCTGAACTAATCAATTCCATTAGACTAGACTAGGGTGAGACTAATCACGGTGAATCTGGTTGACCGCCCATAACCGCGGTCACGGCTATTCGAATAGTTTTACTCTGATCAGAGGTGTACAACTGTACCCACAAGACACAGCCCCACAACGCGTTCCCGTGCGCCGACATGCCACCACGACATACCGAATAGAGGCCGTGGCAGGACCCTTCGCATTACCCCCTCTAACCAAGCACACCACACCTCAGGTTTCACCCCCACTCCTCGCAAGGCAGCGGGCAGTCCTCTCTCATGCCTAGGTGAATCCGGAAGCCGCATAGGCCGTCGCAAGGCCCATCCAAACTCCATCACGCCCACCTTTGCCTGGATGCGTCAGCTAGAGGAAAGCTACACTACAAGCCCAGCCGTTGCCCACGCTGGCTTGTGGCAAGTACGAGGAATTCTTCCAGGGTTTCCCGCGAACCGGTCCTTAAGTGCCATGGGCGCGACCATCAAAACCATGCACCCACAGCCCACCAATTAGTATATTTTAATTGACTAACACCAAGACGGTGGCTTTACTCCGCCGCCAACACTAGAACCTGAAGTCTAAGCATTAATGTGATTTCCCCTATTGTGTGCTAGTTGAACTAAGCAAGGCTAAGCAATCCCTAGTCCAATCTCTAGTCATGTTATATCCCAAGCTAACAAAGGAGCATGGTACAAAATAGCATGGTTGTAACAGTAGGTAAACATCCCATAGTAACATTATAAAACAATGCAGTATTTAAGGGAAAACAGTAGAGCATTTGCAATATAGGATCAACATGTTCAAGTGACAAGCATGACTTCCTTGCTCTGCTGCTGGAGGAACCTCGGCGACTATTTCAAAGTACACCGGAGCGTCGGGAGAGCCGGAATCTAAGCGACATACAAAGCAAACAATACAAACAGGCTATAAGACTACTGAAACAGAAAACAAGACCATTTTTAATGGATTCTATGCACTTTTCTTGATTTTCTGAGACTTGAATGGGCTTAAATGGAGCTCAGATGAATTAGATATGAATTTTAGAAGATTCACTGTGTTTTACTATAAACAGAAAAATCCTTAATTGATTTATTACGCAATAATTAAAATCCCGAGGAGAGAGGGCGGCGCCGACATGTGGGCCCCACATGGCAGTGACTCAGGGGGGTGGTCCACGGTGGACCAGGTCCACGAACCGGGGAAGGAGCGGCGCACCACGTGGTGCACACGTGGCGCCGATGCGGCACACACGTGGCGGCCACGTGGTAGCCACGCGGGCGGCGGGGTTGGACGGCCCCGATCTACCCGAGGGTAGATCAGACGGCGGCGGGAGTACGGGGCCGGCACGCACGGGCGGCTCAAGCCGGCCCGGCGGCCATGGCGCACGGCGGCGCGGCTCGACGCAGCGGCGGCGCAAGGCGGCGATCGGCGGCGACCAGCCGGTGGCGGAGGGCGGCGCTAGCGGCGGCTGAGCGGCTAGGCGGCGGCGCGGCGGCTGAGCGGCGAGAGAGAGAGAAAGGAAGAGAAGGAGGGGCCTCACCGACGACGATTGACGACGGCGAGCGACGGAGGGCGATGGCGATTGAGGGACGAGCTCCGGGATCACCTAAGGAATCAAAAGGGGGGAGTTAGAGAAGGAGAGGGAAACCATGGATGGTTAGGGCGCCGACCGAAGGCGCCGGCCATGGCGAAGCTCACCGGCGCGCGGTGCGAACGGGGTTCCCACGGCGGAAAACAGCGGCGGAGAGGCGGACGGCGTGGCCCTCGGGCTTGTGAACTCGACGGCGGCAACGGCGCGGCGGCTAGCGGCTACCAGAGCGGCGGAGGTGGCGGTGAAGAGGAGGGCGACGGCGCTAGGGCGATAGAGGGCACGGGAGAGCTCGGCGAAATGGAGAAAAAGAGAGAGGGGAGAGTGGGGATGCTTAAATAGGGGAGAGGGGGCTCGGACGTGGCCGGGAGCAGCCCGATTTCACTGGAGTAGTGGGGAGGGGGAGAGAGGGCGTGGCCGGCGGGATTCAAAATTGAATCCCGGCCGTTTCGGCGCGGGCGCGGGCGGGAGAGAGAGGGAGTGGGCGTGGGGTCGCGGGGAAAGCGGGCGCGGGCGGCGACGTGGGCAACGTGGCCCGAGAGGCGCGGGCGCAAGGGGGCGGCGGCGGTTGCGGGATGCGCGGCGGCGGCTGAAGGTTGGGGGAGGACCCGACAAGTGGGCCCCACTTGTCGGCGACCCCGGTAGAGAGGAGGGGGCTCGGGCGGCCGGCTGGGCCGTGGCCTTTGGCCGGCCCAGCGGGGAGGGGGAGGAGGAAGAGAATGGGCCGGCGGCCCATTCGAAAAAGAAAAAGGGGAAAAAGAAAAAGAAAAAGAAAAAGAAGGAAATGGATTTTCCTGGGATTAAATATTGCTTGTGCTCATTTTTAATTGGTTGCAATTAGTTCTAGAGCTCTAAAAATTTCACTAAAAATTCCACATGCCAATTCCGATTATTATTTGCATTAATTTATTAGGGTTTCTCTCTTGCTTTTACACCGATATTTTCTCTAGGTGATTTATAAATTCAATTTAGGCTTGGGAAAGAACTTTAGGGTGTGACAAACGCGACGCGACGGCACGCGGTGGCACGGGGCGCGAAGAGCGCGCGACGGCGGCGATGGCGACCGTCCCTCCTCGAGTTCCTCCATGGGATCGATGAGCTGCTGAGCAAGCTCGAGCTCCTACATGCGGGATCGACGAGCCACCACCGGCGACGCCGCCGCCGCCGTGTCCTTCCTCGTCGACAAGTCGGCGAAGGTCTTCATCGCCGGCCATCGCATCATGGTCAGCTCGGCGGTGCACCGCAAGCTGGACTCGCTGGGGTTCACCAATATCGTGGTCCGGACTCGTGCCGAGCTCGACCTGGCGTGTCTTCTTCGCCGCCGAGCTGCCACGCTACGTGATCCTAGCGACGGCGAACATCGGCGGCGTCCACGCCGGCTCCGCTGCACCAGCGGAGTACCTAACGGAGAACCTCCGCATCACCGTCAACGTCGTGGACGCCGCCCGCCGCTGCGGCTCCGCTCGCAATCTGCTTGTCCTTGCCAGCTCGACCATCTACCCGGCGGATGCGCCGCAGCCGACGCCTGAGTCGGTGCTGCTCACGGGGCCACAGGCGAACGGAGGTCGAGGCCTCGAGCCTGCGGCCGGTGCGTGCCGCCGTCCTCGCTGCCGCCTCTGGCCCCCGTCCGCGTGCGTGCGTGTCAGAGAGAGAGAGAAGAGAGAGCCTGCTGCCATGCGCGTCAAAGAGAGGGGGGGGGGGGGGAATAGTGGAAGAGGATATGACAGGTGGGTCCCACATTTTTTAATAAATAGAATGCTGACTGAGCTGCCACGCGTACGTCACGTAGACCAAAACTACCGTGGATTGGGTCGAGGGGTGTAATTCATCCGGTTTACATAGTTGGGGGTGAAGAATGTCTGGTTTTGTGGTTTAGGGGGGGTAATTCGGACGACCGTAATAGTTCGGGGGGGGGGGGGTAATTCGTACTTTTTCCTAATATTTCAATATATATCTTCATTATTTTTTATAATATCTTATATACCTTTATAATATCTTATCACTTGGTTTATGCTATTTCTCTCTTCTTTAATTAAGCCATATCACATCAACTGATTCTAGTGTTTATGTAAATTTATATTGTTTAGCTATCTTATATATTATTTTATTATTATCATACTAAACTCATGCAGTAACACAGGGGGTTTCACCTAGTATCTGTAAGTTTTGCACACCACCCACATTAACTCCATTCTTAGGTGGTCAATGCGTATGTTTAGGTGGTGTTTGGATAAACGACTAAGTCCATGTCACATCAGATGTTTAACACTAGTTAGAAATATTAAACGTAGTATAATAATAAAACTAATTGCATAAATGAGAGCTAATTCACGAGACAATTTTTTTAAGCCTAATTAATCCATAATTAGCACATGTTTACTGTAGCATCACATAGGCTAATTATGGATTAATTAGGCTCAATAGATTCGTCTCGCAAATTAGTTCGGAGTTATGGAATGAATTTTATCAATATACTACGTTTAATATTTTTAATTAGTGTCTAAACATATGATTTGATGGCAACTAACGGCTTATTCACTTTGCTACCATTTTCAACCTTACGAAGTTTTGGCATTGCCAAATTTTTGTTAAGATTGCTAAAATTTTAGCAAGGTTGACAAAATTTGTCAAGATTTCATATATACTTACTAAAATTTAGCAACAAACTAAATGTAGCCTTTTTTTAACTTAAAAAAGAAGGTTGAAAATGGTAGCAAAGTTAACCGGACATGCATCCAAACAGACCCTAGTGGCGCGCCGCCTGCCGGTGGTAGGCGCGTACGTGTCCCTGTGCAGCGCACCGCGCGGCATCAGAAATCCACTAGTATCGGATATTTTTCCTCTGTGCCCATCAGCAATTTCTTGAAAAGAAAAAAAACTAGTACTCCTAGAAAACATCAGCTCCACTACTTGCTGTCTTGCTGCCGCCACGCTGCTCCTCCCCGCTCCACCGATCGGAGGAACTCAGGCAGCCACCACTTCCTCCCTTCCTTCCTTGCTCAGCTCCGATTTTATCCAACCTATCCATCTATATTTTATCCATCCTTCCTCTGTCACCATCAGCTCCCCGCGCGCGCGTGCATATCCGCAGGGCGCAGGCGATGCTCTGCTCGGCCCGCATGCTGGCCTGCAGCGGCCTCGGCGGCCCCGGGGGGCGGCTCCGGCTGTCGCCGCGGCCGGGGGCCTACGCTGACCGGCTGCGGCCGCCGCTGCCGGCGCGCAGGTGGCGGGTCGCGTCCTCCGCCGCCGCGTCGGGCGGATCCCCCGACCTGCCGTCGTCGTCGTCGTCGTCCTCGCCGCCTCCGACGCCTGCAGCAGCGTCGTTCGGCTCTGGTGATGAGCAGGCCACCGGCTCCCCGGGGTAAATGCTTTTTCTACGATCAGTAGGTGTTTTTTTTTTGGGGGGGTTGGTCGTGGGTCAATCACGCTGGATGGCTGAGTGTTCTTGAGCTTGACCCCCCAATATACGCTCAGTACTGTGTTGACCAGCATACAGGGGATTGAGGGGAGAAATAATTCGAATAGATTTAGCATATGCTTCATGGTTGGGACGAATTCTCTGTTGATAGAGTTTGTCTGAATATGGTGGATCTTGCTGATAAAAATCCGAGTACCAGGGTAGCTATATATATATGATATGCTTGCCTCAGCTTCGCTGTTGATGGAGGATGTCTGAACATGCCGGATCTAGACGATAAAAATTCAAGTAGTTTTTGTAGCCTTTGCTTGGCTCCTTCCGTGTTGGTGCTGGAGTATGACTGAACACGTTAGGTGGATCTAGCTGACAAAACGTTGGTCCCGAACTCTGTCGTTTTGGACCTTTAGAGATGATAACATTTTGGTTTGGTGTTGTATTGCACGGAGCTCATGTTGAGTCATGCCCGGCTTGTTCTCAGGTTTTGTATCATTGAAGGGCCTGAGACAGTCCAGGATTTTGAAAAGCTGGACTTGCAGGAGATTCAGGATAATATTAGGAGCCGCCGGAACAAGATCTTCTTGCATATGGAGGAGGTATGTCGACTTTGTTTTTTCTATGTTACTGTTTTTCATTAAATGGCAATAGTGTAAGCTTGGTATGATCTGATTATCCCTCACAAATAGTTAAAATACAGAAGATAATGTGTAGTCCTTGCTTGGTAATCAGCATATGAGTTCAACTAACGTGGAGATGGCAATCCTCTGAGCTATTACATAGTACTTTTAGATTGTTTACGCAATGATGTCACAGCTTGCGCCGTTGTTAGTTAATCTTTATTCTAGATATTGTGATATTAAACAGGTGTGTTGCAAATCATCAGAGAACTGGAAACACCCGTTAATCCTTTTGAATAAATCTGGCACATCTTCTTTCTGCATGTACTTTAGATTGCTTTCAGTTTGTTATACCTTCTAAAGTTCTTCTGTGCAGTGTCAGATGTGTTTTGTGCTGTATCCTTATTTTTCTATTTTCGTGTATGTAGATTCGCAGGTTGAGAATACAACAAAGAATAAAGAATGTTGAACTTGGGATCTCAGTTGATGTGCCTGAAGGGGAACTTCCTGATTTTCCATCATTCATTCCATTCTTGCCTCCCCTGGTAAGTATATATACTTCTACATCCAGCACCATCTCACATGGTTCATATTTAAGGAGTGTATATATGCTATTGATATTATTTGTTGAATTTGAAGTTCCAAATCAGCTCATTACTAATGGTTCTCTTGCTTTAAACAGAGTGCAGCTAATCTCAAAATCTACTATGCTACGTGTTTCACTTTGATTGCTGGGATAATGGTTTTCGGTGGATTTCTTGCACCAATTGTAAGTTACACTGTCTAGTCCTTGTCACCATTTTTATCATTATTGATTCCATCAATATCCAGTGGATGTTTAACAATTTATTGTACTTTTCTTGCAGCTGGAACTTAAACTCGGTGTGGGAGGAACATCTTATGCAGACTTCATCCGCAGTGTCCATTTGCCGATGCAACTGAGGTATTACAACTATTCCATGTTCTATTGGTGTAGTGAACATCTTTTAACCAGTTCTTGATACCAGGGAAGTTTAGAGATACCGTGTGCTGATCCTTTTCATGATTTTTCTATCTGTACAGTCAGGTAGATCCTATTGTGGCATCGTTCTCAGGTGGAGCAGTTGGAGTTATCTCCGCTCTAATGGTTGTTGAGATCAACAATGTCAAACAGCAGGAGCATAAGCGGTGCAAATATTGTTTAGGAACTGGTACTTATTTCTTCCAATGCTGCTTCAATCCTCGTACCCATAAAATATGAATAAATATCTAAGATTTGCACTTGCTGTTGTGTTTTGGACTTTTGGCAGCACAGTTCAGTACTTCAATGCAGTACAATTTGTGCTTTAGTAAAATCTCTCCATTATGTAAAGAAAAAGTTTAGTACTTCAATGTAAGAATGCTATACTGGTGTTAGCTCAGTCCAAAGATGCTCACAAGAATCAAAAAATCTCAGAATGAATTCAAAGGTCTGATAGCTTGTAATGCTGTATAATGTGTCTAATTTGTTAGTGCCTAGTTATTAAGCTTGTTTTTATGGACCTGTTACCAAAAAATCTATCCCCTCTAAGAAAATTTTCTTATAGTTGCTCAATTGCTATAGGTTTAATTGTTTAAACTACAGCTTTGCTAGGGTACTGACAGTTGTGGCTTGTAGGATACCTGGCCTGTGCTCGCTGTTCAAGTACCGGAACTCTGGTGCTTACTGAACCGGTTTCAACATTCAGCGATGGTGATCAGCCTTTATCTACGCCAAGAACAGAGAGGTGCCCAAATTGTTCGGGCGCAGGAAAGGTAAATCAGCCTTTTGCACAATGATTCCCAACAACAATGTCATTCAAATAATATACGCATATTTCCACTTGCTATTTTGGATTGAAAAACAGCCCTGATTTCAAACAAAATGTTTGCAGGTGATGTGTCCAACATGTCTCTGCACGGGGATGGCAATGGCAAGTGAGCACGACCCTCGAATTGATCCGTTTGATTAAAAGGCACGTCATAGTTCAGAAATTCTTGTACCACTATATAAACTGTTTGTAGATAATAGTATTGACAGGCGCGCCTGGGGTTCCAGGCTTACGAATAGGGCAACACTTCACATCTTAGTGATGTGCGGAGCGAATCGCTTGAATTGAACAGTGGACAATTCAGAGGTGTATGTTGTCAAAGCTGTATCACTGTATCTGTATAGTATGTTTATGGTACCCAACACTAACAGTTCAATTCCACGAATTATTTGTCTGCGTTTTGCTTGCTTTTCAATGGTCTTTTGTAGACCTTCGAATGTGTTGGCTTGGTGCACATTTTTTATGATTTAGCCTAGCTGCCCATGATGCTCTAAATGTAGTTACAGTTTATGCGCGACTGGAGAAAACAAGATTATAAGCCGCTACTTAAAAAATATGGGTAAAACTTTTATATGCTCTTTTCATCCCGTTTGAGCATCACCTAAGATTTTTTTGTCTTTTCAAAATGATCAGTGTCTGTTTATTTGGTGCAAGTGCCTTCTTATTTATTTGTGCAAAGAGTAAATAAATGAATATTATTGAATACGATGCATGTAACCAATCAAAATTAATTTATATTGGTGCAATTTCGTGCAATATTTAAAATTTGATGTATTTCACGGGACATGAAGCGACGTAGCACTTTGATCGCGAGTATTAATTTTAAGAATGATGAATGTTGCGTTGTTCACTTGTATGCTGTTTGTTTAGTGATGATCAAACTGGGAATATTTCTTCAGCGATCTAACGATGAAAAATAAACTATGATTTAAAAGCCAATGATGAAAAATAAGCTATGATAGAAAAACTTTAAAATCAGCTTTAAATTTCAAAATTCAAATTGCAGTAGCGGCTGATAAGCCAAGAAGACTAATGATGGGAGTTCTTCGTTAACCTCTAGTTGGGCCGTCGAGGCAACAGTCGAGTATCCAATAGGAAAAAGTACACCGAAGGTCCCTGAACTTGTCATCGGCATACAAAAATGTCCTCGAACCGCAAAATCAGATATATAAGGTTTCTGAACTGTACAAAACCGGTCACCTGAGGTCTTTTGGTGGTTTTTACCCCGGTTTTGGTCTACGTGGCAGCTGAGTCATGTCAGCGTGCCACGTCAACTTCCCCTTTCCCCTCTTCTCTCTCCCTTCCTCCCCTCTGCTCTCTCTCTCTCGCAGGCTGGGCCGACGGGTAGGGAGCAGACGGCCAGGCGGCGAGCGGGGCTGAGCGGCGGCGCACGCCTCGCGGATCCTCGCTTCGAGCCTCTTGACCTGCAGGCAAACGGTAAGGAGCAGCAGCAGCACCATCAGCCGGAACTAGCAGGGACGGCGGGATCCGCGAGGACGCCGGATTGGTGGGGACGCGATGCCACACCGACTCCACCTTGATGGTGTCGATGCCGCAGGCAAGCTCCCCCACGACGCCCATGAACTGCGCCGCCCACGGCTCGTTACTCGCAATCGATCTCGCCTACACTTCCCATGTTCTCTGCATCGATCAATCTGACCTTGTGACTGCATGCATTTCTAGCTCCCAGCTACCTGTGTCAAACATTCCATTTGCATGATAATAGCATGCTAGAGCCAGATAACAAGAACAAATTAACCGATACTTGAAGAACTGAGACAAATCATCGCGTGCAAGTTCAACTGGGCCTCTTTAATCTACCCATGACAATACTGTCAGCCAGGGTCAACTAGTGCTTGGGTTCTCCTCCGCTCAGGCCCCGTCGTTCACTGAGCTGCTCATCACTGGGGTGGTGGCGTCGGCGGGCGGTGACGCCATTGGCAACCGCGAGCAGAGTCCAGTCTTCCCAATCTCTGCTCCGAAGGATCTGCATGCTCGAGCTCTTCAGCGCACACCGCGTCTAGTCGCTCCACCACGTCCGTGAGGAAGAGGCGGCGCGCCTCGTCCGCGTCGTCGCCAACAAGTGTGCCATGGGTGGCGTCGGCGTCCTTCTTATACTGCCGCTGCATAATGTCACCGCTGGGGCCATCAGTTGCAGGAGGAGGCGGCGTCTTCTCCAGCTCCTTCGCGGCCGGGGAACCCATCGCCTTCTCTGGCTCCGCCATGGTGTTGCGTACCGTGAGGCCATAGGCGATTTGGGAGGAGGGGTTGTCGGGGGCGGTGGATGTGTCGAGAACGAAGGAGGGGTCGCCGGCGGCGGATGCGGCTTCTCCGCCATCCCGCCCGCCACCTCACCGCACCGCGGCTGCTACTCCCGCGCCCGCCGCCGTTCCTGCTCCCTCCTCTTCTCCACGGCCGACGACCTCCTCAGCCTCCTCGACAACGACAACGATGCCAACCCGTTCCCCGCCGACGACCCCGGCCGCACGCGCCACCGCGCGCGCCCTAGCGCCGGCATCCCCATGCCCTGCGAGAGCAGAGAGCGAGAGGGAGGGAGGAAGCAGAGAAACAGAGAAAGAGAAGAGGGGAAAGGGGAAGTTGACGTGGCAAACTAACACGTGGAGCTCACGTGGGTCCCATGCTGACTCAGCCGTCACGTAGACCAAATCCGAAATCAAAACTAATAAAAGATGTCGGGTGATCGGTTTTGTATAGTTAAGGCATATGCATATATAGTTTCGTGGTTCAAGGACGATTTTCTATCCCAATAACAAGTTCAGGGACCTTTGGTGTACTTTTTCCGTATCCAATAAGAACCAGCCCACCAACGCCAAGTATCCAAGCCCACTCATCTTCTTCCTCCAGGCTCCCGCAGCCTTTCGCACCAGCGCAGCGGGCCTCCTCGCCGCCCCCGGCCACCCTGCGCCGCCGGCCGCCGGCCGCCGGCGCCATACTAAGAGGGAAGAGTGGGTAACTGAGTTCCGACGGCCGGAGGCGGGGCCAGCGGTGGATCCGATTGGCCCCTTCTGGCCTCTGACTCGATCCGGTTGAGATAGTGGTGAGGCGATGGATGCGCTCGTGGCGAACTACGCGTCCGACTCCGACTCCGACGGCGATGCTCCGGCGGCCACCGCGGGCGAAGCCGCCCCGGTGCCTCCGGAACCTTCCGCGTTGCTCCCTCCCCCGCCCCTCGACCTCCTCCAGCCCCCAAACTTCGTAGGCATGATTGATACTTCTTTACCGTACTGAGCCTTTCCTCAATTCTTATTCTGAGGCCCCCCGGTGATGTGTTCTTACTGAAGTTTTGCAGATTGCTCGACAATGGCGCAGGGGAGTCGCGTCCGGAGCTTCCCACATGTGGAAGGCAACTATGCGCTACATGTTTACATCCCTGGTCTGTTTTCTCTCTTTCTTTTCTCTTGATCTTTCTATATCTGTTTGTGCTTAGGTGAATGTAAATTATTGGTCGTTTATCGCTGGTTGCATGTTACCGCAAGGTTAGTTGCTTTTCCATGTGAATAGGCATGCTTATATTGCTTAACACCAAGATCAGATGTGTAGGAGTAGGATCTATTGCCTAGCCCTACCTATCTGGTTTCATGGGTTTTCCTTAGGAAACAGGATGCATTCTGAGGACATTACTGCATGTTTGCACAGTACATATACTGATATACCGAAATAAGCATGCACCTTGCCAACATTAAGCGACGAAGGGCACTTTCTATATGTTGCTGTTGCTGAACTGATTTTTCAGCATGTTCATCATCCTAAGTTGTAGAATTAGTAACATAGCAAAATTTTAGTAACATCATTTTCCCTTATTCTGTCATTTATATAGTGTAAGGGGGAATGCCGTTGATTCAGTTCAGTATCATGGTTTCTTTTTTTATTGTATTGAATTGAACAGAAAACGGGTAGAAGGATTCACTTTCTCACTGTTGGACATGTAAAATTTTACGTCCTGAAAGGCCCTTGCTCTTACATATAGATCTCTCTCGTGCAGTTGTCATACCTTCTGATGCAAAGAAACACCTGGCCCTTGTTATGAGAAGAGCCGCGTCTTTTGTGCCGGATCTCTATGCCATCGATGCAGATTATGCACTTTCCGAGTTGTGCAAGGATGAACAAAAGCTTGAGAAAGTGCTTCTGAGCAGGGAGTTTCATGTAAGTTTAGGAAGAACTGTTGCAATTCAGGTGCATCAAATTGAGTCCCTCGTCGCAATGCTTCGGCAAAAGTTCCGCTCACAGCAACGGTTAGTCATCTCTTATACCTTTATTGCTGAGTTCTTACTATTTAACTCCTTTCAGTGGACAGACTATGTGTACTTGTCTACAGATTATACTTGCTTTATGTACCTATTTGGGTATAATAATTTTTTGCACTGATAGAATTGACTATATATTAATCAGGTATTGGATGGACTTCAACAAATGGGAGCATTTTGTCAATGATGATTGTACACGGTCATTTCTTTCGCTAGAAGTTACAAGTACTGGGTTGCCAGAGGTGCTTAATACTATCTACCTAGTGTCCTAGCATCTTTAGGCATTGTATGGATCTTTTTACTAAGTCTGATAATAAAAAAACCATATAATATATGTTCTTATATGTCATTAATGAAATGCACTATTAACTTACTGTTTGTTAAACTTTTGCAGATTAGTAAACAGATAACGATGGTAGATGATGTATATCGATTACATGGGCTTCCTGAATTCTATAAGGTAATATATTCTTTAGCAATGTTTGTGCTGGTGTTCTGCATATTTTACTTGATGGGTACCACATCACACATATTTTATGGTTTAATTTCAAAACATGCGAGCAACATAATTGCAACCTAAAACAGAAATCTAATACACTGCTGCAATATAAGGGGAGGGCGGTAGTGTACTATAATTTTGTTTGGTTTGGAACATCTGTCTGACAGAATCAGTCACTGGCTGATTAGAATGATTATAGTGTCCCACCCAGAGTATTACTAATTCATTATCATCTGTAGCATCACCACATTTGTGCAAAATTATTTAACTAGTGTCTTGAACTTATGGCAGAATCCACAGCCACATATATCACTGGCGTGGGCATTGGGTGATGTTAGCTGCAAACTGAAACAAGCAATTAAGGAGATCGAAAAATCTCAGAGCAGTCTGGGCACATCTCAAAAATCTAATCTGAGATACAAGTTTAGTCATGTAGTGTGTAAAATAGGCAAGAAGGTGTATGATATCTGTAAACTTGCAGACTGAGAGATAAATTTCTTGTGCACTTGACCGTTGAGTTCTGGGGTTGCAACAGAGATATACAAATGAGCATGAAAACAGAGTGGAAGTAACTTGGAAAAACTACAATATTATTCATTTGGTTGAGAGTTAAAACTTCTTGCCAGCATGCTTCTGATCAATGGTTGTATATCTTTTGATGTACAGCAAGATAGTGTGCAGGCTTTCCATTCCAAGAAAGGAATGATGGCCAAAATGATCACAAATTCACAATGATTAAATGACTGCATGAGGTAAAACAAAATCTAGAACAAAAAGGAAGTCTCTCTAAGAGCAACTTTAATAGTATAGCCCACTACTAGCTCCAATTCATCTATAGCCAATCTAATAGCCAATTCATACAATAGTTGCTTACTATACTATTAATATATGGTCCCACCTGTCATACACACATTGCATCTTGGAGTCCGTGCTGCAGCTGGGTACAAATCTGTAGCCCGCTGCTCTTCTCTCTCATCTTTTATCTCATTAAAATATGTTTATAGCTGGTTAATAGCCTGCTATTGTACCTGCTCTAGATGAATTGGAGATGAAAGATGAGAGAGAAGAGCAGCGGGCTACAGATTTGTAGCCAGCTGCAGCACGGACTCTAAGATGCAATGTGTGTATGACAGGTGGGGCCATATATTAATAGTGTATAGTAAGCAACTATTGTATGAATTGGCTATTAGATTGGCTATAGATGAATTGTAGCTAGTAGTGGGCTATACTATTAAACTTGCTCTAAAAGGTGCCTTTAGTTAGAATTCCTTGTAAAATCTAGTGACAACCAACACTGTACCAGATTGTGCCAATATATTACCGAATGAAGATTTTGAATTACAAAATTGAGGTGATTCCTCAACAGATTCTCATGCCTCCCATCCCCTCAACAGAGTAGCCTTTGCAACCCGGTTAACCCCCAAAGTGAATGCCCCCATCCTAAGGTTGCAGTTTTGGGATTTGCACATGTCCTTGATGTTCTGAAAAGCGTTCTTCATGTACTTTTGGAGCTCCCTGTTCACCTTCTCTTCATCCCACATGAAGCCCTGAATGTTCTGCACCATAGGCGTAGCACAAACATATGCCATTAGATTCATGGGAAAGATCCAAAGAAGGCACAAAATCTTCTGTTCTATTACCTGAACCCACTCAAAATAGCTGACGACCACGCCGCCTGAATTTGCATAGATATCTGGCAGCACAATGACTCCCTTCTTTGCGAGTATCTTCAAGGCAGAGAGTAAGCTCAAAAGATTAGAATTATAAATAAATTATCATTCTTGATGTCTTGAGGATATTCATGTTCCTTGAAGGAGAGAGAGAGAGAGAGAGAGAGAGAGAGAGAGAGAGAGCTAATTGTGGTTTTGAGCTTACCTCATCAGCTTCTGTATCAGTGGGATGATTAGCCCCCTCAATTATGAATCTGGCCTTCACTTCAGCTGCATTTTCTCTGCAGATAACTCATTTGAATTAGCAATTCTGCAACATGCAGCTAGACTAAGGTAGAAAACTAAAACAGAAAACTCCACAATACACAGCTAACAATTTTTGGTATCATGACACCGCACACACTACCAAATACCAAGGTGCCAATATTTATATGAATGGAAGCACAGGAAAATATAAAGCAAATCTCATTTGCAGTTTACAAACCTAGAAACTACCATAGGATAAAAAAAACTGACGTCTAAGATTTGTCCTCATCACCCTGAGTAAAACTTTTACTCTCAGATTTAATAATAAGTAAAAAGTTTTATTGGGAGTAAATGCTTTACTCAGGATATCTTAGACGGTTTATTTTTAATTGGATCCTACGTTAGTTTTTAGGTTTGCGCTACATATGAAATTTGTACTACATATTTCTCTGGAAACACTACGGCCTAATAATGAGATATTGGAAACCAGGTGAAAATGTAGCAAAAACATCAATCAAATTACCATAATACGAGATTCTTTTATCAAATGCAGCAATGCGCCGTTCTTACCTGTTGAGAACACCACCCAAGGCGCACGGGACGAGAACATCACATTCATGCACAAGCAGCTCTGCAGCGTCCATAACTTCTGCACCGTAGAAGTCCTCCAAAGATCCACCCTCGCTCCTGTGCTTCAAGAGAGCAGGTATGTCTATCCCGGATTTATTTCTGATTGCACCTGTTACATCTCCAACTGCAACTATCTTGCCACCTTTCTGATGGATGAGCTTGGCTGCCCAAGAACCAACATTCCCCAAACCCTGCAGAAAAGATTAGTAGTTGATCAAGTACAAAGTTATACAATTTTTGGCATCCTAATATTAACATATTGTTAAGTCAATCAATAATGTTGTCATTGTTACCTGGATAACAAAGGTTGATCCTGAAATTGACTCGCTGTATTCAGTCAATAAAGCCTCAGTAGCATACATAACACCGCGGCCAGTCGCAGCATCTCTTCCTAAGGATCCTCCAAGATCCTATATCAAATAAGACAATAAGTAAAGTTAATGATAAAATATGAAGAGTTTGTCTAGATGAAATAGGTTTTTCATGACTCATGTAAACTCACAATTGGCTTTCCCGTGACAACAGCTGGGGAGTGGCCATGGAACTTCGAGTATTCATCTAGTATCCATGCCATGGTCTGTGACAGTTGAAAATAAAATTTTCAGAAACATGTAAAGAAGAAGCAGAGTATGAAGACAGCAGATGATAAATTATAAGGCAGATGGAATTGGATGACTCACCTGTGCATTTGTTCCCATGTCAGGGGCTGGAACATCTGTATTGATCCCAATGAGGTCATGAATTTTCTGGGTAAACACGCGCGTTAAACGCTCAAGTTCACTTCTACTCAGTTCACCAGGAGTGCACCCAATGCCTCCCTTTGCTCCACCATAAGGCACAGCAGCAACAGCAGTCTTCCATGTCATCAGCTGAGCAAGTGCATTCACTTCATCTGGGTCAACCTGTCCAGGGAGAAACCTTGATGGTTACAATACTAATCGATCCTTCTAAAGACCTACTCTTTTGGAACGCAAGAAATTTTGTAGTTTCTAAAGGAATTGGCAGAAAAACATCATCTCCTCACCTCAGGGTGATACCTGATGCCGCCTTTCATCGGGCCACGGGAATTGTCATGCTGCACTCTGAACCCAACAAACGTCGCCAAGGTGCCATCGTCTTTGGGGATGGTGCATTCAACCTGAACACACAAATGCCAATGGTTCAGTGAAGCCGATGTGAACCACTGAATCAAGCATCAAATTGCAAGAAACAGAGAAGCAGGAAATCACACAGAGCATCTATCAATCAATCTATGCAATGCAAGCAGGGAATCGGGTACCTTGATCTCGCGGAGAGGGATCAGAAGGCTCTTCTGGAGTTTGGAGTCGAGGCCGAGTAGCCTCGCCGCCTGCCGGAAGTTGCGGCTGGTGGCGGCTAGCGCGTTCATGGCAGCACCGGAGATCGCCCTCTTTTTCTCACAGAATTGCACGAGGATTCGACGGAAAACAAGCACAAGAACGACGAGAAGCTCACGAGACGGAAATTTGGCGAACCAAAGGCGTGATTTTCATCTCTGGAATCCGAAGGCATTAATAGCTGAGTGACTTTGAAAGCGTGCCGGGAACAAACAGGAACTCTTTCGAGAATACAAACAGGAACTCTATTAGGCTCGGTGACACGGCATTGCACCGCTGGTTAGAGCCTAATAGAATTATTCATCAAGAAAGTTATTCTGCAAGGGAATCGTTGAAAGTAGAGAGTTTGTCGAAGAGGAAAGGGTGCTTTGATGCTATCTTTCTGCATTATTTTCTTCAGTTCAGTTGGCTGGTGGATCGAACTGCTCGAGTCATATACTAGTACGAGTCAAGAATTCTCGACGTTACACAAGCAGGACATCTGTGGAGGCACAAAGCACGTAAACTGTTTTCGGACACGTTTTTAATCAAGTAGCCAAAGTGTTTTTTGCTCAGCGCAGAGCTTAGAGGTCTTGGACCGGCGTCTCGGTTGAAAAAAGAAGCGTTTTGAAAGCATGGACCTTTGAACGTCTGTTCTCTCAGTTCTCAGTTGTCACAAAATTTCCAGGCTTTGCACCGTGCAAACACAAGCTAAAACGTGAAGCTCACCAACGTGTGATTGCATGATTGAACGGTGGTAGCTGCAACCAGGGTTTACCTTACCGCGGTAACCGTTACCGCGGTTACCAGGCTTACCGTGGGGGTACGGTAATATAAATACCACGGTAACCTCCTTATATTCAAATAAATTTAAAAAATAATTTGAATTTTTGATAAATTTTGTACGGTTTTGTGGTTTTTCACGGTTACCGCCGGTGCGCGGTAACCCCGGCCCCGACGGTTTGGGAAACCCTGGCTGCAACTAGCCTGAGACGCGATCTCCCAAATACCCAGGACACTGAAACGTCAATGGATTTCGCAAACCACAGAGCTAGTTAGTCAAATGAGGACTAGTACTGCAACTCGAAAGTAGAAGAAGCAGACAAAACAATCGCCAACTGGGTATTTGTAAAAGCAGTACAACCAAATGTCAACCATCCATTGTGCCATTGTGCAGCTCAAGAACAGATCATCTCATAGTTCAGTATACGAGCTTCAGGGTCATCCATTCGTGCATCTGGCCTAAGAACTCAAGGAAGCCCTGGAACTCTAAGCAATTAAAAAAAATTCCCCTATTCTCAGGCCTTGCAGGTTTTTCTACAATTTCTATTCAGTCCTTTGAGCATCTATAGCTGAGCAAAATTCCAGGCAGCACAGTATGGCGGTGCAGACACATTTTCCTCTCCACAGATAAGAAGCAGCGCTGCATTCCCTAAATTAAGAAAACACATAAGTAACTTGTATACGTAATTTCCAGTTAGGACATAGATGCTGATCAACTAGTAACTTATATACCGATGTGCCTTTCCATATACTTACCAAGGATATGCAACCTCCCTACAAAAACCGTAAGGCTCAGTTAGAAGATCGTACATAGTATGAAGTATGAACCGAGAATCTTCGGTCAGGACATAGGGACATAAAAAGTAAGGCACATCTTCATGCTTCCATCGCTACAGTTCTAACGGTGCCTAGATCACCACAAAACATGGTAGCAATTAATCCCAGTTTCAACATTTGAGCAATCAACACTTCAATATCAGTCGCATAGCCTGACAGTGAATAATTTATTCACATCAACATTCCTGAGCTTACCATCCTCCAAAAATTCAGGTGATTTTCTTCTTGAGAAGCCAAAAAAATCAGATATGGATGAAACTTGAGTCCGCATGCCTACTTTTCCGCAAACAACATAAAAAAGGACAACAAAGTTTAGTCTTAGATGAATCAAACTGACATTTTAATCTCAAAAGAATCAAATTGCATTTTAGTCTCATAAGAATCAAATTACCAGATTTAGCTGTAAGTTTACTGTTAGTGAGAATGGAGAATCTTCACAAACATGTCTTTGAGCTCCCTATGTGATGTCATTGCTTCCAATATCTTGTCATTGAATATCACTTCTTGAGACAAGTTGAATCCTGCAGCATGGGGTTCTTTTGAAAATAGCAGTTTGGACATATGATCCTTCTTAGCTTGCCTATCATATTTGTCCTTCTCCTTTGTCCCTTCTGTGATTAGATTGTATGTATACACAATCTTCTCTTGACCAATTCTATAAGCTCGGCCAATCGCCTGCCTTCCAACTGAAGGGTTCCATACAACATCAAGGAGAACCACACGTGATGCCCCGATAAGTGTAATGCCTTCACAGCATGCCTTCGTTGATGCAAGCATTACCTTGGCATTGCTTTTCATGTCATTGAAGGCCTCCATCAAAGCTTCTCGATTTTGAACAAGGACATTTCCACTCATCAGTAGGATCTCCTCACCTTCTGTCCAATTGAACATTTTACTAAGTTGGTCCATGATCAGAGATAGCGGTTCAAGATATTGACTGAAAACAAGTACTCGCTCTTTCATGGCTTCACACAAACGGACAATTTCCAAAACAAATTTTGTTTTGACTCCTACGCACGGGTTTGGCCGTAAGCTCTTCAGCAAAGAGACATCCACAGAAGATGTTTCTTTTTCCGACAGTTTTGCACATGTGACGAGGAACGGGTGTATAGATGCAAGGGAGATCTTGTATTCTGCATCAAGAGTCCCCATTGTCACTGTGTTCTCCATTGCTGTGATGATTTCCTTTTGATGAGGAAGAGGATTCAGAATCACAACTGATTCTCTCAATCCTGGAAGAGACTTTTGAAGAATGTCACCGTTATGGATGTGCACAATTGGATCGAGTATTTGCCGGATTTCATCTATCTTTTTCTCTGTTATGTTATTCAGTGTCAAGGATGTCCAGTAATCCTCAAGGCCTATTTTCTTGAAACTTTTAGAAGCGAAGTGTCTTGCAAACTTTGGTCTAATCAGGTACAGGACATTAGAGAGCTCAAGAAAGCTATTCTGAAATGGAGTACCAGATAGAATTATTCGCTTTTTGGTGCGAACTTCTTCAAGAACCTTCCATATGAGACTTTTCTTGTTCCTTGGTGTGTGCCCTTCATCAAGGACCAACAAATCAGGCTTCTCAAGGAGCAGATTCCTCACCATGTTCCCATCCATGCTGCTCTGGTTCGCTAGTTTCCTGAAAAGCGTATAGCTCACACCAATTATACTGCTCCCTTTACGCCATGATGCCAACTTCAACTTTCGCCTAAATTTGTGATCCAATTTGTTTCTAGCCAAACTTTGGGCCAAATTTTCATCCATGATAGCCAGCTGTTTGATGGTCCTGTCTTCTTTCCAGTTAATCTCCTTGGAGTTCAATACATGAAAAGGGACCTTCACCTTCCATTTTCTGAACTCCTGTTCCCATGTAGCAAGCATCCCTCTGGGAGCAATTATCACTGGACAGCACTCGGGAAAAAACGCAAAGTAGGATTGAACAAATGTGATTGCTAGTCTGGTCTTCCCTGTCCCTGGTGCATGAGAAATCACACAGCCACCTTCAATAGTGTTTGCATTGTTCCTCAGCTGTTCAATTGAAGTCCCCCCTGCTAGTTTTCTCCACATGAACTCAAAACCTTCTTGCTGGTGCGGGAACATGTCCTCCCGGACCCCAGGAACTAGATCCCAAACCAGGCCAGTCTTTTTACCACCAAAATCACGTGGTCCTTCATATCCCGCTGATGTTAGGATATCATCAAAAAACAAGTCTAACTCGTGATCTTTTCTCATGTCCCTTTCAGTACAGGACTTTACCTATTGAATGAGAAAAAAAAGAAAACATATATAATTTTTTGCAAGATAATAGATGATTAATCAGAAGAAAGGCAAAAGCATCAGTCAGGTGAAGTATAAGGTCTTTGGGAAACATGTTGAAGTGTACAGTAGTAGCTTACCATGGAGGGAAGTACGAATCTGATTTCAAGATCAACAAAGTTGCAGTGCTTGCATCGAAGTCCTATTTGCTCATCAATAATGAGCTCATGCTTCCCTTGGATGCATGAAGCTGCTTTGTCCGCAGGGATTTCTTGCTCATCTTCCTTTTCACCCTGAAAACAACGATATGAGCATCACTTTTGTATTTAGATTTTTTTACTGGAGATAAAAAAACACAGAATTTCCAAAAGAGGTTTACATTTGAATGCATACAAAAGTTAATGTTTGTCCTAACATGCTGAGAGGACAAACAAGGCAACTCAGACCTCCCTATAGGGAGGCTTTACAAACTTATTCTGACAACCACTTCCTGAGGCTGATGGATATCCATTAAGAACATTAAGCTAACTCGTGTATTAGCAAGGGCTATTGATGATGCATTTATTTTGCATACTTATATGCATATAAAATTTTACTACAAATTAAATGATACTACAGCTATGAATAATCTTGTGAGGCAGCAAGACTAACTTTCTTTTTAAATATATATTCTTTCTTTTTTCTTTTTTTTTGAAACCGAGCAAGCAATTGCTGGTGTTATATTAAGAAAAGGCAGCAATATTTACAATGGTGCAAGTAAGCAGTTGCACTTAGAAAGGGAAACAAAGCAAGAAAAATGGGACTGCGACTGCGCCATACATATATATTCTTATGCAAACAAACTTTTTGTTTCTTAATTACTCTTTGTTTTGAATTTTTATGTACATAAATATCTATTCATACACAAAAGACAAAACAGTTTATTGTTCTATAAATTAATGATCAATAGTCAGGTTTGGAGCAGGCTGATTTAATTTCAATAATAGTTTCAGAATCCAAAACTAGTCATTAGACACATTTACTTGGCTTATATAATATATATATAGAATCCATCCTAGCTATTATTCCTGATTAAATAATAAACCTCACATTAAAGCCATTCAAGAAACACAAAAGTCAGGGCTGATAGCGCACTTCTATTGACATAATTAGAATTATCATTTTAGATAATAATTATAATTCTAACTATATTTGCGTAGCAGAGAGCACGATGTACCTCCTCGCAGTTGTGAGAACAAACATTTATGGATTCCAAAGCAAAATCAAATTCTTTCCACAGTTCATCTTCATCCTGTAACTTGTCATGTTTGGATATCTCTTCCAGCTTATCGTCATCCCCAAATGCGAATACCAGGGGCAATCTCCTGTCAATTTGCTCTTCAGGAACAGGCTCATATTGGTTGCTCTCTATTTCATCAAACATGGGGTCGAGCAAATGACCATACTTTTCTTGGTCTGCCGTTGCTCGCCTGCGCTTCCTCCTCTGAGCAATCTTTACATTTCTCTTGAAGGATACACCACCCTGTCCATTGAGCCCATTTGTTTGTCTCCCAACTTTTGGTCCATTGTTTCTGACGCATTGTGGAGTGGAGCCATCCTTTTTCTTGTTGGAACCCTCCTTCTTAACCTGCCTACGAGGTGCTCCTTCTTGTACCCTCCTAGAACCTGATCCTTCCTTGACATCACATACAAATGTTGTATCCTCCTCGCTATCACTATGGGCACTTTGCCTCCTGTTCAATTTCCTCCTCTTCACAGCTCTATGCTCCTCATTGCCATCGCTGCCGCCATCATCATCCGCACAATCCCCACCGTACGCCGACTGCTCCGGCTGTGGCACATCCTCCTCCGACCCCGAGCTAGACACATCGATACAGTAAGGCTTCGCAAACGTCCCACGCTTGAGCAGTTTCTTGTCCAGGAGTTTCTTGCGTTTGAAATTTGATCGTGTGCGAGCTCTGATATCCCTGCCAGTCGAGGTGTCCACCTGTTGTAGAAAACTAAATCCCTCAAACATCCTCTTTCCCATCAGCGGCATTGCCATGATTCTTGATCGGGGAGGAGATTCCTCACCGGCCTCACCCGGTTGATCAGGTGCATCACCCGGTTCCTCCTCCTCCTCGTCATCATCATCATCATCTTCTTCCTCCTCCTCCTCCTCCTCCTCCTCCTCCAATTCCTCTTCATCCCCTTCCTCATCGCTGAAGTTCTCATCGCTATCATCACTGGTTTCATCTTCATCCGTACCCAATTCCTCCTCCTCTATCTCCGCAACATCGTCCGTACCTCCACCTTCTCCCCTGATTCCACCATTGCCATGATCGTTGTCATCTGAACGAACCTCCACCTCCACCTCCATCTCCATCTCCTCCTCACCTTCTTCTTCGTCCTCCTCTTGTTCCTCCACTTGTTCTTCCTTCACTTGTGCAAAAGCTCTCCCCTGCTCTTGTTCTTCCTCCTCCTCCTCTCGTTCCTCCACTTGTTCTTCTTCCTCTTGTGCAAAAGCTCTCCCCTGCTCTGCCAAGCGTGACCGAGTTCTCGAACCAACACCCGTGCTCACCCGGTTCACCGGAGTAGCGCGACCACGAACAGCGCCCTTGCTTCTCTGGCGACCTCTCCCAGGCCCTCTACCTTTTCCCCTGCCGACGGAGGGAGCACCATTGGACGGAGCAGCGGGTGTGGAAGTCTCGCGAACAACCACCCGTCGCCCTTTGCCTCTGCTTGGGGTTTTCTTTCCCCGTTTCCCCTGCTTCGCGTCGGCGGCCGGCACGACCGCACGGCCACCGGCCACATTGCCGTCGGAATCGCTCCCGGAATACGGCTCCTCCTTGATTTGAACGGGCACACGGCTCTCCTGGGCTCTGCTTGGGGCTTCTCTTCCTCCTCGCTTCCTCTGCTTCGCGGCGGCGGCGACCGGCGAGCGCGCACGCGCACGACCTCCCGCACCATTACCGTCGGAATTCGGCTCCTCCTTGACGCGGACAACCTCCCGGCTCTCCTGGGCTCTGCTTGGAGCTTCCTTTCCTCGTTTCCTCTTCTTCTTCTTCGCGGCGGTGGCGGCGGCCGGCGCCCGCGCCCGCGCACGCGCACGACCTCTCGCACCATTGTAGTCCGAGTCGCTTCCGGAACGCGGCTCCTCCTTGACGCGCACCACGCCCCTGTCGCTCCCGCTGTCAACGTCGATGATCTCTAGCGAGGGGCTACGTGCACAGGCACGGGCACGGCGGGCCGTAGGCCGCCGCGAGGACTCCGCGCGCGGGCGGGCGGCGCGGGGGCTCTGCGACCGCGACCGCGACCGTCTCCGTCTCCGCCGGCTAGCAACCACCGGCGCCGCGCGCCGCCCAGAACCCCGCGGAGCCTCCTCCCCCACGCGCTCCGCCGCCCGCGCGCGCCCCCGGCCCGTGATCATCAGCGAGCGGCGCACCTCCTGCAGGTCGAGATCGTCCTCGCTGCTGTCGAGGATGATGAGCACGCGCTCCGGGGGGGACGCCGGCTCGTACACCTCGACCTCGTCCTCGACCCCCTTCCCCTTCCCCTTCCGGCGGGGCATCTCGGCGGCGGTGGCAGGCGAAGCGGCGGGGGGCGCGACCGCGCGAGGACGCGAGCGATGTGGGTTTTTCGGGGCGGTGTTCTACTCTGCTCCGCGTTGGAGATGGGTTTTTGTTTGTTTTACGATATGCACGGGAAGGAGGAGCGCGCATAGGTGGGGAAGGCATTTTCGACATACCAGAACGGGAAAAGGGAAGAGGGGGGGGGGGGGGTGTTGGGGGGTCGGGATCGTGGGGCCCACCCGTCATGGACACGTCGGGTGAACCCCGCCGGTGAAGGAAGTACGCGGGCGCTCACCGGTGCAAGGCAAGTAACGGAAGGTGGGGCCCACGAGTCAGCGCCCGATGGTTCAGGTTCAGGGTCGGGTACGGTCAGGTCAGGTCTCCCCCGGGTCGTCGTCGATCGGGGGATGGATGTCAGTGAGGGCGAACGCACGAAACAGCCGTGACAAAAAAATGTGTGAGGCGTTTGTTGGAAAAGACCAAAGCTCTTTTATTACTCGTGCTGCACTATTGCACTGTTTAGTTCGAGGGGTTGAAAAGTATCATATTGATATATGTACACACATTTAAAGTATTAAAAGTAGAGTAATAACAAAACATATTCTATCTATAAACTACGAGACAAATTTATTAAACATAATTAATTTATCATTAGCAAATATTTACTGTAGCACCATATTATTAAATCAAAAAGCAATTAGACTTAAAAGATTTGTTTCGTAATTTACACGCAATGAAAAGTTTTTACGTAGAAAGTACAAAGGGCCTACATATGCATGTGCTGTTTGCCCCAAACCGTCATTCGTAGGTAACCAACGTAGGGGGGGTTGGGTGGTGCTCAGCACTTCAGCAGTCAGAGCAAGTTTAATAGTATAGCCAACTATTAACTCTAATTCATCTATAGCCAATCTAATAGCCCATTCATATAATAGTTACATATTACACTATTAATATCTGGTCCCACCTGTCATACACACACTCCTTCTTGAAGTCCGTGCTACAGCTGGCTATAAATCTGTAGCCCACTGATTTTCTCTTTCCTCATTTATCTTCTTAAAATATATTTGCAGTTGACTTATAGCCTGCTGCTATTGTACCTGCTCTCAGCAGCCAGTTCATCCTTCCCCGATGAAGATCCTCTGAAAGTACTAGCTGGCCCAATGAATGATACTCCTACATCTCCTACTCCTATCTGGTCATGGACGACACACAGGCCAAAGAGCCAGCCATCATCATTGGCTTCAAGAACAAAGAGGTTGGTAGCGGTAACAGTTAATCCTAGTGTTAAGGATCAAGCTAAGTGCCAGCATTTTTATGCGTTTTCATATACAACTGGAACTTTACTGAGTACAGGTATGATGGCTGATCTTTATTTTGTCATGTATTCTAGGATTCTAATTATGTACAACTTTGTTAGGTGATTCATTTAATATTTAGACTGTACACAGCCACAGAGATTTGGAAAGTTTGACTTTTAGGAATTTCGGATTGTTCTAAACCAAACTTGTGAAGGCTGATTTCACCCAGCAAACCAAAGAGATATAATCCAGGAATGATTGTTTCCACAACATGGAGATGAACTGACCAAATCAGGGTTTACAAAACCGTTTAAAGCAAGGAATGCAAAACTCCGCAAAATAATAAAATCTGTGAAATACCGAGTGGCATGCGCGAAAAATAACAACAAAATAGTATAAATCAATATTTGAATCCTAGTGACCAATTTTGAGTGAACGAAGAATGGATTTCGACCAAGAAAACATTTTGACCTTTGCTATGATTTGGACACCCCCAATTGAAACATTTTGACCTTTGCTATGATTTGGACACCTCCAATTGAAACAACACAATTGATAGTTATGCAATTATGTAACATATGTATAGAATTAAAATTATTATGACAATGGTTGAAAAAGTTTAAAGTCCATGCCATCATCAACACAATATTATAATGTCTAACAAACATGAAGCAATATAATATAATATAATATGACAACAGAATACTCATTCCATCCAAAATAAGTTCATTTTTCACCTCTCCCATTTATCCCAAAATAATTTCACTTCTTTTTCTTTACCTACTCTTGGTCCACAAATTGATGAGTCTTATTCCTTCAATACCACTTACCTACCTTTATATACATACCCACTAATACTACTTTTCATATTGATGAGGGATGCTTTGATCTTTTTCACTTTATTTGAGTACGTATGGTTAAAAATGAAGATATTTTTGAGACGGATGTAGTATTATAATGGCTATGACATCAGGAATATAATAGTAAAAAAATATTTGATATAACAACATATATCATGTAAAAAAATATCCAGTAAAAACCTCGTACAAGTGAAAACCCGTGAACAACCGAACCTAAAATTTTATAAATTCATGGAAAAAAATACTGGAGATAGCCAGATAGGTATAGGCATGAGATACATTTCCACCAAATCTTAATTTCAATCTCAACTTCATTTGGGGGGTGAATAGTGCCTTGGTTTTCACCAGATATTTCTCTATATAACATTCTATTGTCTTTTTGCCTTTTTCTTTTTAGAAAATATTTGATTATGTTGAAGTGCCAAAATTCACATAAATCTACTTTTAAAACATATTTTGATGCCTCATAGGATTACCATGATCAATGTTTATAGGATTTTTCTCAATTTTTTTTATATTCTTCAAGTCAAATTCAAAACTTGCAAATTATACTAAAGTATCCACTACATTCAGGATTCGATCCGGCTCATGCCCATAAAAGAATGAGTGCCTAACGATATTCATCAAATTTCTCAATTATTCTAAATACCAGTAAGCACTCGTACTACTCCCTTCGTCCAAAAATATAACAACTTCTAGCAGTTGAATTTTGTGCCAAATATATTAACTTCACCTATTTTTCTCTTATCAACCAATTACAACATTCCTCATTTAATTTTCCACCTACTTTATCTTCCCAACTAATCACACATAAGCCTATTTAATTCTGCCCACCTACTCCCTCCGTCCCAAAAAGAATCAATCTAATAGGGGATGTGACCCCTCCTAGATTGATGTATGTGGACATAAGGGGTGTCCACATATATTGTCTTAATAGGGGTCACATCCCTGGTCACATCTCCTCCTAGCTTGATACACACATAAATTTTCAACTTTTCCGTCACATCGTTCCAATTTCAATCAAACTTCCAATTTTAGCGTGAATTAAACACACCCTTTAGGACAAATATAGTAGTAAGTATCATGATCATTGGGTATTTATGGCAAACCATTTCCATAACTAGCAGAACGGATAACTAAATAAGCAGAAAGGGTAAAAGCTTACAGGGGATATACCAGTGATGTTCAATGTAGAGTTTGACTTTTAGGACAACCTTGCTGCATAAGCCAAAAACTCCAACAAGCACATCCTATGTATAGTCATGTATAGTCCTGGTCCTGTTTGGAGAGTTGAGAACATCAGTTCCTTCGTAAATGAATCCCCCTCTCATGAGAGATCAACATGATACAGTACTGACTGATATATAAAGGTCAAGGGGAAAATGAAGTCAAACATGGTTAGGTCGCAAGGTATGTCGAAAGCGACTACCGTGTCAACTTGTCAACATTTTTATGTACTCAGCAACACTAGAGCTTTCTCTCAAGTGGGGGAAAAAAAACTGCTTTGATTCATTTATGTACTATATGTATGCTAGCTATATGCACCATCCCGTACATCCCTCCTGTGCATCAGCAACAAAAATTTACCCTGAGCAGCAATTCCTTCGTCATAAGTCTCGAGCACTGTTGCAAACGAAAGGGAGAAAAGAAAGAAAGAAAGAGAGAAATATAGTACATACTCCCATCGTCTTAAAATATAAGGGTTTTGAGATGGATGAAATATATTCTAATACTACGAATCTGGACGGATAGGAAATATATTTCTAAGCTAAAGCCTTGCTAGGGGATATGTTCCGCCAAGAAAATGGGAGAGCCCTTCAGTGGATTGGACACAATCATACCCCCTCAGTATAAAAAAGAGCGAACATCTTCTAAAATTTAAACTTTTTTCAAAAATAAATCAACCTATACCTTCTCATCTACCCGGGTCCATCACGAAATTCTATCATTTCCAAGTTTCCATACCCCTTCACCCCAACCACCAATTCTATCTTCTTATTAATGAGTGGCATTTTAGTATTTACTTCTCACTACTCTTCTTGTTTTGGAGAACTAGGAATCCCCTTTTTTCTATGATGGAGGAAGTACTATGCCAGGAGTATCATAGAGAGGGTGATCATCATGTCGACGAAAGCATAGGATAGAATCGTGAAGTTTTGGATTCAATAGGTTCAAAATATGACCATAAAATAATTGGAAATAGGAATTCTAATATTGAAAATGCTAGTGCATGAGATCACGTGCACAGCGCACGACAGTATTAGCTAGGTGTTCCCGCTGGAAGTGCCACCGTCATAGTCCTCTGCGCGACATCAACTTCCATGAGAATGACGACAAGGGGCGGGTTTGCCAGGGCAATAAGGTGATGTGGCTGTAAATCGACGTGATGCAGGTTGATGATATGCAGCGCATGCGGTGGTCGCTGGCTAGCGACCACTGTGTGCCTCCACCTTGCTCTCCAACGCGTCTCAACCCAGACTATAGCCATTACGTAAGCAACTCGCGGGCCCTCTGCGCCATCGTTTGCTTCATGATTGAATGCAACGGTGGCGCTGAGGACAACAAACATGATCTCCTTTGTACAGTTCCGCACGATTCCACAACATCGACCCCCATGATCACTATAACAATAACAACTAGCAACACAACCGTAACAATGATCTCGGTGTAGACGGCCATGGCGAACACTAGCGCTGCGACCTGCTTCTGGCCACTAGCACAGACACATCACCGGTTGTGCCCGATCTCCGCAATGGTGCACATGACCCATTAGGATGGAACCTGTTGCTGGTACATGTAAAATACCTAGGTACAAGATCTGATACTCAGGTATTAGGTCTGGTACCTGTGGGTACCAATACCTTGGTATCAGATCTGGTACTCATAGGTATCAGATCTGGTACCACCTGATACCACACCATTTTGAAACGGATTCCAATCTTCTAACATATGTTACATCTGATCCCTTTTGTGCTCAACTAAAAATAACTTTTGATTTTACGATAGAAATCCTAACCTTAGGATAGAAGTCCAGATCCATGCTCTAACCACGGTCAATGTCATTTATAAGTCCGATGAGCCATCCTCTCCTATGTATTTTCTTGTTTAGATTTGGGGTTGGAGTAGAAAGGGACAAGAGGGATGGCAAGGGGTGGCGACGCGTCGGGCCGAGCGAGGGTGGTAGTCGGTGCTCACAAGTAAGGGGTAAGATAGAAGAGATAGTAAGGAAGGCAGTGGTGCTGCGGAGTCAAGGAAGGAGAAAAGCAAGCAACGAAGAAGGTTGTGCTGCCATGAAAGACGAGGAACAAGGGAGGCAAGTAGCGGAGAGAAGGACAATTGATGCCGGCGGCGAAAGGCGGCCAGTGGAGTGGGAGGAAGAGAACTAGGGTTTTGGGAATGGCAAGTGAACTTTATATAGGAGGTAAGGATTAATTTGGACCATCCGTTTTGCGATCCGTCGGTGATAGTTTGATTGATTTGTTAAACCTTTTTTTAGCAAAATACCATATATATATCACTTACCTTAATTATATTTTGTGCGTGATTACAATATGTACACTTCTCGATCTTGTTGTAGTTTTTCTTTTGTATAAAACTTGCATTTCAAGAGCATAAAAAGGGGTTCACTATTTAGTAAGCCTGGTTGTCAGTTTTCGCGTTCTTATAGTTTAGTTGTTTAGGTTAGTTTGTTATGAGTTGTTTGTAGTTGTGGTTTTCGTCTAATTATTTCTAATTAACTGTGCGCTATAAGGTTTGGTCTCATTTTCTCCTTAGAGTGAGACATCTTCTTCTATATATAAAACGTTAGCACCAGCATGATCGTTCCAAAAAAAATAAAAAGGGGTTCATGGACGAACCATAGCGTGTCTATGTGTGAATCTTTTTTGTGGTGGTTGATGTTCACGTGTTTGAACACTTCAAACAAAATTAGTGTTAAACTTACAAAATTTTTTGTAACGTGGTTGGATTTTATCAAAGACTAAGCACAATAGAAAATACACCAAACGAGTCCAATTTTGCTAGATATTTGTCATCAAATTTCTCCCCCTAATATTTATCAGATGTAATTACAGTACAATCGTAGTGTAATTACACTATAACTTGTATGTAATTACACTGTAACTATAATGTAACTTGTATGTAACTTTGTAACATGTTATTTCAATAAAATAGAGGTCGTGGGAACAAATCCTTTCATATATGTGTGTGTTGTGATTTTTTTCTTCCTCACCAGAACAAATCTTGTAATAGATCTAACGATTCAAAATTACATGAAACTTACATACAAGTTACACTGTAGTTACATGCAATTTACAGTGTAATTACATACAAGTTACAGTGTAATTACACTATGATTGTACTATAATTACATCTGTCAAATTTTTTTAGTAGAAAATTTGTCGATAAATGTATAGGTGGTCCCGACGAGTATAGTGGGGGCCTGTGGAGCTGCGACCGGGGTGAGTAGTTGTTGCAGTTTTGCATCCGCGGCCTCTCCTGTCACTTTCAGCCCATTTCGTTTGACCCCCTACAAGGTTTTCTTACGATTTGTTCTGAGCCCCCGCGATTCGAGATTTGTACTTCAACCACCTCTTTTATTAATCTGCTTTCTTTGCTTCCTCAAGTACTACTCCCGTACTTGTCCAGCAAGCGTGGCTCAAAATTCTTCGCCTCCCAGGGGAAAAAGAACAAGGAAAATACACTCGAACTTCCTGTTCACCCAGCACAAATTGGTGTCATCCTTCCCTCGTCCTTGCTTGCGTCAAACGATTCTGCGTCAGTTTACCGACTCACGCGAGTTCGTTCGTGTTCGTCTCCGTTTGTTGTCGTGTTTCGTGGAGGCCAGGAGAAAATAGTTCTTGTAGTTGTATCCGATCAGCAAGGAGAAGGAAGAAGAAGAAGGCTTCCGTTTCTATCGCCGAAAGGTTGCTCCCTTTCTCCTCACGATTCGAGCTGACGAGGTGAAGGCCATGGAGAAGAGCACCACGAGCTGACCCGAATCCCCCTCTCTCCAGCTTACTGTTCCTCGGAGATGGGCTGCTTCGGCCGCGTGAGGGATATGATCAAGAAGCGGAAGGGGAAGAAGAGGCCGCCGCCGCACGAGGGGCCAGCGCCGCCGCCGCCGCCGCCGTCGTCGCTCGCCGGCTCGTCCCACTCCACCTCCACGGTGTCGTCGTCGGCCGTCGCGACGAGCCAGTCGACCGAGGACTCGAGCGCGGCGGCGGCGAGGCCCGCCGCCGGGTGGAGCAGGTCGTCCGGGTCGGTCTCGTCGGCGCGGAGCATCCCGGAGCTGTACGAGGAGAGGGGCGCGAGCTCCCTGCAGGAGTTCGGGCTCCGGGAGCTCCAGGCGGCGACCAGGGACTTCAGCCGCCTGCTCAAGATCGGCGAGGGCGGCTTCGGGAGCGTCTACAAGGGCGTCGTCCGGCTGCCCGGAGGGCCCGCCGGTGGCACCGAGGTCGCCATAAAAAAGCTCAATCCCAACAGCCGACAGGTATCCTTCTTCTGCAATTTAATTGTCCAATTGGGCGGTGTTGTCCGGGTTAATCCAACTATATTACTAGTATATAATCACTAGAAAAAAAAATATCAAACTGAAGTTTAAACCCAAAAATTTTAAACAAAGAAAATGCAGCTGTTTTTCAATTAAAAAATTTGGGCTCAAACTTTTGGAATCCCTGATCACTAGCCAGTACTTTACAATTTATAAGTACCAGCCAATTGACATTCATACTTCTGACTTCTATTGTGGTAGTTCTAATATGTGAATTATGCAACTCTGCGGCATATTGGCTTCCTAGCTGAGCATGGTCTGAATAACTATGTATAGTCTAGTAGATAATATGGAATTTGCTAACACGGTAATAAGATTTGTGATGGCGTTAGTGTATCATTTCAATGTTTTTGTCTTCTCACTTCTTTGTTCTGTAGTTTCTAATGGTGTACATAGATGCATGCCTTCTATGTAATTAAAATTGTAGGTTCATTTCAATGCTTATATTTAAGAGCCTAGAAACCATTCAGTGTTTTACCTTATCCTTTTCTGTCCTATCCCAATTCTGATCAGGGTCACAAGCAATGGCTGACAGAAGTTCAATTTCTAGGGGTTGTTGAGCACCCGAATCTCGTCAAGCTCATTGGATATTGTGCCGCTCAGAGTGAACGAGGCCCTCAGAGGTTGCTGGTATATGAGTTCATGTCGAACAAGACCTTGGATGATCATCTATTCAATAAAGCATATCCCGTCCTCCCATGGGACATCAGGTTGAAGATAGCATTGGGTGCTGCTGAGGGGTTGTTGTACCTCCATGAGGGATTGGAAGTTCAGGTAACACCGCTGGCAACTCACCATCAAGAAATTCATTTTATTCATCTGAATCATAACGGATTACCCATTTTCTCCCCTAAAGTCTGAAATAGGACAGCTTTTAATAGAGTTATATTGCTAAAGGCCTCACAGTTTGTTGGTGTCCCTGAGCCGTACCATATTAATGTTGTGATTTAGCAAATGCTGTGCAAGAATGGTTGTCTGCAAGTCAATTATGTTGATCTTTTTGCAACACTTCTGAATTTTAAAGTTAACTATATATTTCATGACTGGAGATCTGGAATGAATCTAATCATATAGCTTGGATGGACATATTACTCAATCCTTTTTATTGCAAGTATTTTGAATGTCCGTTGAGTCATATGACATATTGATTGAATGGGACATACTTGAAAGAAAATGATTACCATGAACGATGAAGGGAGAATAGCCAACATGATCCTTGAAGTTTTGCTCCATGATCAATTTGGTCCCTAACCTTTTATATTGTCCAAACGAGTCCTTATAATTTGTCATGTGGGCTAATATAGTCCTTAGTTCCACTTAAATTGCCACATGAGCATGCCATGTTATGCTCTCATGCAAAATATATGGTAAAATGTCCAATTTACCCTTCCATGTACCATAAAAAATAATGAAAAGAATTTACAAACTTTATTCAATGTGACTGGATATATGGCAAACTTTTTTCACTGGATTATGCTAATACAAAGTTAAATTAGCTACAACCACTAAATATATAATTATCATGCCAAATAAATTTCATGTAAGTAGTTGCATTTCAATGTTAAAACTCTAACGGATATTTAATATGCAGGATCACCTACTTCTTTATTATTATTATTTTTCTCCTTTTCTTTCTCTCTTTTTTCCCTATGACGATATGTGTAAGGGAAAATTGGGTATGTCATCATATATTTGCATTGGAAGATGACATGGCATGTCCACGTGGCAATTTTCGATGGGCCAAGGACTGTATATGTCCACATGATAAAGTTTAAGGGCTTGCTTGGACAATTTGAAAGGTCAGGGACTAAAATGATCTCAGAGCGAAACTTCAGGGACCATAGTGGCTATTCTCCCAACGATGAATGTTACCTCCAGCTTGTAAATGGCTTTTAAGAGATCCTTAAAAATGCAATCCTGTCAATTATGGTTTTGATTTTGCTTGAGGAAACACAGAAAATTCTTGTTTCAGACTTGAAAATTTTATAGGTCATATACCGTGATTTCAAAGCATCCAATGTGCTACTCGATGAGGAATTCAGACCGAAACTTTCAGACTTCGGATTAGCAAGGGAAGGGCCAACTGCAGATAACACTCATGTGTCCACAGCGGTAAGTACTGATTTATTTTCATTGATCAAAGTAAAGGAATTCCTCTATGCAGCTTCTGCACATTCCAGTTCTTATCAAAATAGATAATGGAACATGGATTTCATAGCTCACCAAGAACAATTTTCTTTACTGCTATCAGGTTATGGGGACTTATGGTTATGCAGCTCCAGACTATGTTGAGACAGGCCATCTCACAAACAAGAGTGATGTTTGGAGCTTTGGAGTTGTCCTATATGAGATCCTCACAGGACGCCGTTCAATGGAAAGGAATCGTCCCAAGAACGAGCAGAAACTCCTGGAATGGGTGAGGCAGTATCCTGTTGCGACTAAGAGGTTCAGCAGGATTATAGATATCAGACTCAGGCACAATTACTCTAAGCAGGGCACTAGAGAAATTGCCAAATTGGCCAACAGCTGCCTTGCAAAACATGCAAAAGACCGCCCAACTATGAGAGAGGTGGTGGAGAGCATAAAGCAAGTGATGCAGCACAATGAATTGGATGGTGACGTCGAGGCATCAGGGGAGAGCTCACCACCTCATGAGGTTCCTGGGAAGCCAACCGCAGATGATGTTGCTGTGGCGGCAGCAAGGCGGCGGATGCTTCACCTGGCTGCGCTAGGTGAAAATGCAAACAATATTGCGAGGAGGAGATTCATGCTCATGAGGGCAGCTGCTGCTCCAACTCCAACATAAACTTCTGCAAGAGTTGGTGTTCTTGACTGTATTATTCTGATGTGCTTGTAAAGGTAGGTCCATTAGTCAACTTTTTTATCACTATAAATACTTTAAAAAGATCCAACATTTTGCTTACTGTAGATTTGTAATACACAATTCTGTAGGTTCAGTCAAACATCAGACTTACAGTTAATACTGTGAGGAGTTCTTTGTGGTGTCTTTGTAAATACAAAATGTAATTCTGCTTTCTCTTTTTTGTTACGTGTTCTGAACTTGTGAATGTAGACTCTGAAAATGTTTCCGTATGAAAAAAATTGTGATTGATTTGATATTTGCATGGACTAAAAATCTTGCAGTTAGTATGAAATAATGTTGCCTGCTACCATTAGTATGAAATATGATGTTGCACTCTATTCTTGATTTCTTGTAATTTGTAAGGTAAAACTTAAACTGATCTCCTGTGTTTTCTTCAACAAATTGTCCTTTTTCCCCTTTAATATTTTCTTTATTAGTGATGAATAAGTGATTTGGTTAACTGTAACAGTTCCCTTTCTCATGGGAGAATCTAACATGTGAGTCATAATTTTGCTTCCAATTATGAAAAGTTAGGATTAAGAATTTTCATGTCTCTTTTTGAAGCTTAGGCCCTGTTTAGTTCCAAAGTTTTTTTTCAAACTTCCAACTTTCCATCACATCAAATCTTTCATACACACACAACTTTTCAGTCACATAGTTCCAATTTCAATCAAACTTCCAAATTTTAGTGTGAACTAAACACAACCTTACTATGCTGTAGTATATATTTCTTTTGACTGGCTTGGCAAAAGGATCTCTGTCCACATGGAAAAAAACAGAACACTACGTACTTCCTTCTTCTTCTTCTTCCTTTTTTTTTTTTGAGAAGAGAACACTATGTACTAAACACTAATCACAAAGCACACCGAATACTTAGAAATTACCACCGTGCAACATCGTAAAGTGCATAACGGAACATGATGGCAGAAAAACATTTTTAGCTAGTAAACATGAATTTTAGGGCATGTTTGTGGTTTATTGCCAAACTTGTCACGCACAATTTAGGCAAGTTTGACGTACAGTTGGAAGCATTTGGTTGCACCCAATACTTGCCACCTTTTCCTATCCCCAATCCTTACATGCCACAGGTTCATCTCGTTTTTAGATAATGGGTTAAATAAAACCCGACTTCTACATCCCGAAGGATGTACACAGCCACAACAGGCTCATCTCTTAGCCAAACTTTGCCACAATGGCACTGAGCTCTTTTGCCACCACCAAAATTGCATCATACAAAACATGTGGCTTGAAAGTTTGGCTAATTATGGGGAACCAACCAAACATGCCCTTAGTATCAATCAATATCTTAACGACTTAACTCATTGGTTACGAAAATAGAACTAGAAGAACTGCTGACCTTCGATTATGGCCACCAAATGATCAACATAATCAATATTCCGTCCTTCTGGGAAATCCGACCCAATCTTGGCAACCCATAGCACTTGATGTTCACAAAACATGAGCTCACAGTGACTTGGTTATTATCTTCCAGAGTTCTAGTCCAGCAAAGGAGAAGAGTGTCCATAGTGCAAATTAACTCTGGGCTGACACCAGTCGGTGTATTGTACACAGACTTCAGCAAGCCAGGCCACTGAAACTACATAATGAGCAGTAGCATTTCAGAGTCTAGCTGTAGATCAGCACTTGACAATTTGAGCTTGTAAGTTATGAATTATGATATAGGTGTATGCCATGTAAGTTTTCAGATCATATACTCTCAAGTGATCTGCATACCAGTCACAAGATGCCATGATAAGTTCATAGCCTCTTTCAGATAAATAAGCTATGCCAATCATGACTAACACTTGCCTCATTGCCTGAAACAAGCTGTGGAAGTCTGTGATCTCATTTGACTACTCCACCCCCTCGATTCCTCCCACAGGCACATGAACCAGAGGCAGGCGTGGGCATTGCATCGAACAGCTGGCGAGCGCCTCGGCCCACGTCGCCCGGGGCTTCCCCTCCTCCCGGTCCCGAGCCACCACAGGGGCTGCATTGCATGCACGGTGAGATCTCCTCGGCTCGCCACCCACTGCGGCGTCAAGCGCGACGTCGACCGGTTGACCCTTGGTGAGTAAGCCCCCGTCCATGGCGCCCGACCTCTCTCGCCCTCCATCCCTCATTCCCTCTTCTCCATCGTGACAATGCAAGCGGAAAACAGAATTGGCAAGGGGAGATGGTAAGCAGTAAAGCTGCGCTGCGCAGTAGGTGTAGGTGATTAGCTAGGTTGCGCTGTCGAGTAGCCGGTGGAGGATGGCTTGAGGACAGCTGGAAGCAGCGCCTTCCATTTTTGTTGAGGGAGGATGGCAAACGTCTGCGGCGAGGCGGGCCGGCTTCGGTGTTTGTGGGCCTGTGGCTTGCCGGGCAGCAAGCAGGCCGCCCAGCCCAGCACCGCACCGCACTTCTTTATTGGTCTAAGTTCATATGAGGTTTTTAACTTGCCAACGAATCTGATTTTCATCATTCAATCCGAAAACCAGATATAACGGGTCCTGTCAAAACCGGTGTGAAATAAGTCCCAAGACGGATTTGGCTGACGTGTCGCCTACGTGGCTAGTTTAACTCGGTCTTGGGACGTAGGCGCCACGCTAGCTAAAACCGCCATACAAACTGCCTTGGGACTTATTTTGCACCGGTTTTAACAGTCGAGGGATCCGTTGTATCTGGTTTTCAGGTTGAAGGATGAAAATCAGATTCGTTGACAAATTTCAGATAAACTTATTCCTTCTTTATTCATAGTTTGGGCCGAAACCAAGTATTCAGGCAAGGCTATGGCATTACTGAAACATTCTAGCCTGTTTGGTTTTGATACCTCACAAAACAATTTGGCATTACCCATATACATGTGTCTAATTGGCATCCATTCAAATGGGTTTTAAAATCTACCTTACTAATTTTTTGGTAGTGCTAAAACTTGCCAACCGGCACTACCAAAATTTTGTATGATTTTCAGCCAAACAAGTCCTCTAAACATCAGACATGTGTACCATTCATCTCAAAAAATAGTTTTAAAACCAAACACGTTCTTAAACCAGGTTCGCTTAAAGAGGGCAATTAGTTGTCATTCATCCTTGAATCGTGGTTTAAAATCAAAAGAGAGAGCACAAAAGCATTTGTTGCTTGATACCTCAACCCATCATTTCAAGGGGCATAGGCCACTAAGACTAAGAGCAAGGCGGCATGAAATGGGCGTACTGTTCTACTACTCTTTTTTATGCCAGGAAATGCTGAACCATGATGCATATAGTATAGCATTTGACTCCGCGGACTTATTGAATTAGTGCATTTGGCGTTGCGTGATAAGCATCTTTTCTCTCTCGTTTGACATTCCGAAAGCTGCAGTTGCTTACTTGCTTTATTCATCAAATAACCCCGTCAGTGTGGTTTTGGTTATTTTTATATAGTCTTCTACAAAAATAGTTAATTACTCCCTCCGTTTCAAAATATTTGACACCGTTGACTTTTTAGCATATGTTTGACTGTTCGTCTTATTCAAATAAAATTGTGAAATATGTAAAACTATATGTGTACATGAAAATATATTTAACAATGAATCAAATGATATGAAAAGAATAAATAATTTCTTAATTTTTTTAAATAAGACGAATGGTCAAACACGTACTAAAAGTAAACGGTGTCAAATATTTTGAAACGGAGGGAGTATATATATTCTGTTACTCTATGAATATTGATCACTTAATATAAGTAGAGGCCTAGAGCCGGCTTAACAGGAAAACATGCCAAGTTTTGTAGTGCGAAATCTAGCATGTCTCCAGATTCTCCATCGCAATGTTTTTTGCTGAATTTCCTCATGGTTTTTTCCCGGTTCAAAGTTTGTAAAAATCAAGCTATGAAAAAAATATCGTCAATTCGTTAAAAAAAAAGTTTAAAAAAATAGCAGGTTAATGTACAACCAAAAGTTACTTTCAGGTTAATTTACGAGCTTACTATAAACTGAAGTTGACCACGTTAATTTTTTTGCACTGCCATGAAACACTTGTGGTTTAATGATTCCGCTTCCTTATTAGAGCACTTATTAAGAAAAACAAGAACTAACCATATTGGGGTTTTGACTTTGCCGTACTATTAGTGAGCATTTTTCCTCGGTACATATCATCAGCTTCGGATTCAACAAAATCATGAGTAGAGCATTGCCGAAGTGAATTCCACATCAATGATATGACGGCAAGAAAAGTGCCGCCACTGATTACGTAATATATAGTGATACACAATAAGAATATAAAGTTCCTAGACAACTGGTGCTCAGTCAAATGGAACCGCGATTAGGATATCTAGTAGAACGATAAGATTTGGGAGGAAGCACAGATAGAATGCGTTTGTGTGTGCATCTCTACTGCAGCAAACATTTATAGAAGAAGCAAAACTAGTTCAACGCATGAAAAGTAATCCGGGAATTTCTTTGTGACAAATTGGACACAAAAAATCTTGTACGTATATCGTAGACCTTTTCCAGAGCTCGTGGGTATAAATACATGCCATCGATCGCAGTTAGCATCACCCCTGCATCACTCGAACTTGGAAGCTGCAGATCTCACGTTGAGCAGTGAGCAACTGTTCCATTGGCGCACTGATCGAACGAGCAGTGCGAACTTGAGGTGAAGCATGCTGCCGTGTTCATCGATCTTGGCTCAAATAATGCTCGTCGGAATTCGACGTCGCTGAAGAGGAGATAATCAATTCCGTGTTTCTTTCTTGTCCTCGTGGTGCAGATCGAGCAGCTAAGCGAGATCGACGCCGCCGCCGCCGCCGCCGCCATGGAGCGCGCCGACGCGGACCGCACGCGGGTGGCGCCCGAGATCGGGAGCCTGCACGACGAGGACGCGGAGGCGGACCCGGCGCGGGCGCGGGAGATGGAGCGGCTGCAGCCGTGGCGGGAGCAGGTGACGGCGCGCGGGGTGGTGGCGGCGGCGCTGATCGGGTTCGTGTTCAGCGTCATCGTGATGAAGATCGCGCTCACCACGGGGCTGGTGCCCACGCTCAACATCTCCGCCGCGCTGCTCGCCTTCCTCGCGCTCCGCGGCTGGACGCGCGCGCTGGAGCGCCTCGGCTTCTCGCCGCGGCCCTTCACGCGGCAGGAGAACACCGTCGTCCAGACCTGCGCCGTCGCCTGCTACACCATCGCCTTCGGCGGTACGTCGCCGGGCTGCAGCCTCTGCGTCGATCTCTTATTACTATATAGGCAGAGGGTTCCATTTTTGGAACGGAATTTCCGAAATTTTGATCCTCCAATAGAATATTCTTTCGGCCATTTTTCAAGAAAACATTTAAATTTAAATAAATTTTGTTTAAATTTAAGTATTTAATTTCGTCCAAAACATCTTGAGATTCCCACAATTTCTAAAATTTCGCTTCTATCAGTACTCCTGAAATGTTTTTCAATTTCAATAACTTGACTCTAAGCAGGGTTTTATATTTCAAAATGGAAAAAAAAAGACCGAAATTCAAAAATTTGGAATAACTTTCTTGAAGTTTGAAACATATTTTAGCTAATTTATACATATGCGATTTTTTTTTAAGCTTTGGGCTTCACCGTCGTTGTTAGTTGTGTAGCGGTGAGTTTCAGCCAGTTTCCTTATAATTAACCGTGCAATTGTGTGGTTTTCGGATCCGGTTTTCCTTATAAACTGGATCAATTCTCTTCTTCTAAATATAAAAGTGGAACAAAGTTCATTCCGCCTTATGTTTCAAAAATTTTTTTTTAAGCAGAGCCAATCTTAGTGAAATTTTGGAAAATTGTACCGATACCACCGTAAAACCTGAAATTTCGGAAATTTACACCGAGAATGTGAACCTCACATAGATGTTGATCTGTGCTCTGTATTGATCGATCGGTGTGAGTGGTTCATGCAGGTGGGTTCGGATCGACATTGCTGGGCCTGAACAAGAGGACGTACGAGCTGGCCGGGAACTCACCAGGCAATGTGCCAGGGAGCTACAAGGAGCCTGGGATTGGCTGGATGGTAGGGCTCCTCCTGGCTATTAGCTTCGCGGGTAACCTCAGCTTGATTCCCCTAAGAAAGGTGTGCCTTTCTTCCCTTAATTTGATCCACTTCGGTTAGTTCTTTTTAATTGTTTATAGAATTGTTGAAACAAATTATTTACTTAATGTTTGAAAAATGTGTTTTCTGATAAAACTTTCTACTAGTGTACCGTTTGGATCACTTTTAAAAAATAATTCATTGTATATATTTTTAGAGCCTTTAGAAAAAGTCATCCCTATTATCTAATATATCATAGATTAATAAAATTTCCTTAAAAAGGATATTCAATTATCATAACTCTCTTGTGTGAGGTGGCTAAAAAAAATCAAAGTGTTATCTCACTTTCCATGGACCCCTACATGATAGTTGTTGTTGGTGGTGGATTGGTGGCTGAACACTACCACCACAATCTTTTAAAGCAGTATAGATTTGTTAAGTTTATTTATTAAAATATTTTCTTTATATATATACTATACACACACACACACACACACACACACACATATATATATATATATATATATATATATATATATATATATATATATATATATATATATAAATAAGTAGATAATACGTAGCAATAATCCGCCCAATAATGATCTGTTTCAAACTGCGCCACCCTCTCCTAATTTCTAAAGCCAGTTGGTTGACAATTGACAAAGCTGTCATAAACTCAGTAAGAAAATGCAATCAAGTAAAAAAAAAACTTTTGGAAATAACAAATCCAAGATGCGGTTGGTACGTGGCAGCAATGTAAAAAAAAAAAAAGCAGAGCCCAAAGGATGGGAACATTCATGGACTACAGTAGCATTATATAAGTAGTGATGTGACACAAAACATTTTTTAAGGATAAAAAATAGGTCTCAATTATCTATTCCTACTAAATTAATTGGTACTAAATGCTTTCAGGCTTTGGTCGTAGACTACAAATTAACTTATCCAAGTGGAACTGCAACAGCTGTTCTTATCAACGGGTTCCACACAGCCCAAGGAGATAAGAATGCAAAGTATACGTGTTTTCACCTCAATTAATTGTGCTCATTGCATTATTCTTGTTAGACAGTCGTTGACCCTAAATGAACTAATTCTGCAATCTGCATTCATGACAGATTGCAACTCCATGGGTTTCTAAAATATTTTGGGCTTAGCTTATTTTGGAGCTTCTTCCAATGGTTCTACACGGGAGGCAATGCCTGTGGATTTGTTCAGTTCCCTACTTTTGGTCTGAAAGCCTGGAAACAATCGTAAGAATTATATGCTAATTTCCTAATTGTTCATCACAGATTTATATAAATTGTAGCATGCGGTGACAAATTTTCTAAGTCTGAATTTGTTTGGATATCAGATTCTTCTTTGATTTTAGCCTCACATATGTTGGTGCGGGGATGATTTGCTCACACCTTGTGAACCTCTCTACCCTCCTTGGTGCGGTCATTTCATGGGGAATAATGTGGCCACTTATCAGCAAACATAAGGGGGACTGGTACCCTGCAAACATACCTGAAAGCAGCATGACAAGTTTGTATGGTTACAAGGTCTCATATTTTCTCAATGCTTAATGTAAAAGCAGATACTACTTACAAAACCATCAGATAACTTATGTAAATTGCTCCTTTTGCAGTCGTTTTTATGCATTGCTCTGATTATGGGGGATGGCCTGTACCATTTTGTTAAAGTTACCGGTGTCACTGCTAAGAGTTTACATAATAGATTTAACCGAAAAAGCGTTAGCAACACAGGTGAGAAAATGAAACCATTGCAAATTCAACTACATGGAAATGGAATGCCTCTCACACTCTTCCATCACCTTAATTTTCACATACTCATAACACTGTTAATGATGGCTAAATGAAATGAATTGCAGCATCAGAGGAGGGTGATATGGTTTCATTAGATGATCTACAACGTGATGAGGTATTCAAGAGGGGTACTGTCCCTTCTTGGATGGCATACAGTGGTTACTTCTTGCTAAGCATCATTGCGGTAATCACCATACCGATAATGTTTCGACAAGTGAAGTGGTACTACGTGATCATAGCCTACGCGCTCGGCCCGGTGCTAGGATTCGCCAATTCCTACGGAGCAGGGCTCACGGACATCAACATGGGGTACAACTACGGCAAGATCGCTCTCTTCGTCTTTGCAGCTTGGGCTGGCAAGGACAATGGCGTCATAGCCGGCCTTGTGGTTGGCACCCTGGTGAAGCAGCTGGTGCTCGTCTCTGCCGATCTGATGCACGATCTCAAGACGGGACATCTCACCTTGACATCGCCGAGGTCCATGCTCGTGGGAGAGCTCATCGGGACAGGCATTGGCTGCTTCATCGCGCCACTGACGTTCATGCTGTTCTACAGGGCGTTTGACATCGGGAACCCCGATGGCTACTGGAAGGCGCCATACGCGCTGATCTACCGCAACATGGCGATCCTCGGGATCGAGGGCATCTCGGCGCTGCCCAAGCACTGCCTCTCGCTCTCCGTCGGGTTCTTCGCGTTCGCCGTGCTCACGAACGTGGCGAGGGACGCCCTGCCGGCGAGGTACAAGAAGCTCGTGCCGCTGCCGACGGCGATGGCCGTGCCGTTCCTCGTAGGGGCGAGCTTCGCCATCGACATGTGCGTCGGGAGCCTGGTGGTGTTTGCTTGGAACAAGATGAACAAGAAGGAGGCTGCCTTCATGGTGCCTGCTGTTGCGTCTGGGCTCATGTGTGGCGATGGCATTTGGACCTTCCCTTCTTCTATCCTTGCTCTCGCTAAGATTAAGCCACCGATCTGCATGAAGTTTACGCCTGGAAGCTAAGAGGTGTAGTGTGTTTAATTTCATGGGTGGAGGATTGCAGAAATAAACAGTGATGATTAACTGTAAATGTGTCTTTTGGTTGTAGTGAGCTGCTGTTTGCCTATGATCCAAGTCATGTTTGTGTTTTAATTTACCTATCGAATTAGCTGTGTTTGTACACTTGTACATTTTATAACTTGAGAATTGTTTAGTTTGGCATACATAAAATATGTTATAACTTTTTTTACTCACATGTATAGGATTGATGACTACTACACTGTAATCTCAGCTAAGGTTGTGTTCGAGTATCAATTATTATAATCTTTAAAATAAATTTGTTTAATTCTTCTCTTAGAAACTCTTATATAAATTTTTTAAAAATAAATGTACCATTTAGCAGTTATGGACACGCTAACGAAAAAATAATTTGGAATTGTAGTTTAGAATGGGGCCTAAGCATAATTGTAAAGGCCTCGATACTAATAGGACTCACAATTCCGACAAAAACCGGTCAAATTCCGTGAAATTTCAAGGTTTCGATGAGGCTCGAAAGTAGATGCCGTCTAAGATTTCAATGAATTATATCCAAATTCAAATTTGAATTGATAAAAAAGGAAAATATCAAATAAAATATTATATATAGTATGATATTCATATAACATATTGGGATATAAATTTTCGAAAAAATTGATATATTTCGTGTATTTACTAAAACTTACGGTAAGAGAGAAAAGAATAACGAATTAAAAAAAGAAAAGCACTTTCAGTTCACCTTTTTTTCTAGTTACCGATTGAAATTTCGATGATTTCACTCAGAATTTCGTCAAAGCCAACTGGTAAAGTCAAGGAATTTGTATTCAAATTTTGCTTTATGAAATTTGTTCGGAATCTACTGGCTTTCCACTAGATTTCGCGAAAACCGTCATTTTGCTAGAGCCCAAAACGGAAGACCATCTCAGAATCATAAACCCTGTTTCTTATACTTAATTAATGTCTAGAGAAGTTTAGTATAGAATTACTACATGTACCCCACTCCTATATCTGCTCAAGTATCAATCAGTGGGCAAAAGCATGTACTAATTATTATCTTATGAAATTGAATAGTACTAAATATAGTTAATGCTCTATAGAAAAGGAGTTCCTCTTCTATGTAAATGTGGTATAGTGTGCCTCCGTCCATCCGTCTTTGTCTAGTACCTTTGACATCAATAAGACAAGAGACATGGCAAAGTAATGACATGTGCTTCTATCTTGTTTGATCATTCGGCTTGTCAGTGAAACCAATCATCTATACTTTCAGAGGATCTAATTTAATCCTGTTTTACAAGTTAGGTGCTCAAGATTTCTACTTCCTTCGTTTCACAATGTAAAACTTTCTAGCATTACTCACATTCATAGACAATGCATGCTAGAAAGTTTTACATTATAAAAAATACTCATTATTGAGTGATTCAGAGTTGCGATTTAAACTCAAAGCAAAGATAGGGAAAGCAAAACGGACCTATTCCACATCTGTTACGATCTTACCTGTTTGGATGGGTCTCATCAATCCCGGCCAGATCCGGCATAGGCTAAGAAAGTCGAACTAAAATTTAGGCCCATATATATCATCAGGCCGAGTTTTAGGCCCATACAAACGCCAAACGCCAAACGAGAGGACTCGATGAGTTCCATACATCCATAGCCGGAACTCTGAAGATTTCATAACTGACTCGAGGGATCGAAGTTCGTGAATTTCTCAAACATTTTCAGGATCAGCTTCTTAAATTATGCAGCCTCTTCACGTGGCTCTACACGAACACGATTACACGACACGGCAGCCATCCTTCGATCGGCTTGGCTTCTTCACGTTCGTGGCGCTAGCTGAGCAGGAACGTCAGATTCGGTGCTTATTCGGCTGCATTTATATCAGAACTGCTGCTCCTATTTTGTTTCGTTCGCATGCTTCTTAGCAGCATAATCGTCTATGGGCATCCTCAATGTATGGAGGTCATACGACCCTTAATTGAGATCTCACGCTGGTCATGGTGTTCTATGAATAAAAACAAAATAGTACGTAAAGCCATAAGGTGGATCCCACGAGAAAAAAGATATCCAGAATAGTAAAGCTTGCAGACACAAACATAAACATGATGAAAGGAAGTAAGAGAAAGAACACTTTTTTATTTCTTATGGATGAGTTATAAGCTAGTAAAGGCTAGTCTTAAGCTTAAGGCTATTTCTTATTGCTCCGCAATCAATTATTGTAAGGAATTTTTGCAGTCGTGTTTATCGTACAAGGGCGAATGAAATGACATCATAAATCTTGCCTCACATTCCATTGTGTCGCACCCCAATCTGGCACCACCGTACAACGGCACCTGACAGGAGTGTGTAGTAGGAAAAACGGCGCGAACCACTTCCTACGAAACCGCGATCTCAGTACCAATCCCAGGACATAGCGTTGGTACCCACGGTGACAAATATGAATCATTGCAATCCTTAAAATAAATAGAGGACTTATTTACCTTAACTTAGGTTGCAGCTCAAGACAGCCCGAGAATACAACCGACGACACGGACGAGGAAACACCAACAGCAGCAGCAGCGGAACCAACGGACTAACACCCAACACCACAGGCGACGGCTGGGAACCAGGACGAAACCCTAATCTTCACTTTACTTCATCTTCAACTTCAGGACGGAGGAACTATATATATTTATATAGAGCAAGGGTGAGTACTTTCGTACTCAGCAAGTCACAGGAATTTAGGTGTTTAATGCAAGCTTGGAAGAGAGGCAAGGTTGTTTTGCAAATCTTTTGTTTTGAAATCATTTTGAAATCACTAAGTGGTTTACTTCTTTCTAAGTTTGGGCCGAAAAGAAGCTTGCGTCTCGATTCGACTTTAAGAGATGTTTTTCAACAACTCAATTGGTAATGTACCGACCCCCCCAGGTCAGATCATTACTTCTCGGCTCCCAGAGCCATTTCACTTGATTAAGCGGCTCCCAGAGCCTTATTCATGTTCTCGGACTCCCAGAGTCCAGCTGCCCAGCAGCACAACAATCCGCTTCCGCTCGAGAAGCCTAGTCTATGATGCCCGTAGACATCCCGAATCACACAGATTCGTTTCTTGACCACTCAGGTCATCCATCTGCCACATAGGCTGATTCTGGTAACGATTCCCACACCACAACAACTTTTCACAAAGCACAAGCAAACAAATCTACGCTACAGGAAACACCTCACATCCGCCCATGACCGTGGGCACAGCTGTTCGAACAATTAGTTAACCTCTGCAGAGGGGGTACACTTTACCCGCACGACATTACTAACCCGGATCACCCAGCCCGTGAGATCAGCCACGTCGGGAGACCCTAAGGCTTTCATGACAAGGCATTTTGAAAGCCGACACAGGTTTACCATATACCAACGAGAGGGGTCCCAGACCAACACCAGGTTAGGTCCTAGACCATACTGTGCTAGGAAGCCCGAGGGTTCTCCCCGACACCACCCCGTTGAATCAACATGTCTCTTGGCATCATGGCTCCCCCGATTAGCTAATTACTTAGCCAGGGGCGTCCCATTGCACCCATGTGGTCGCACTTGTTATATGCTCGGATGAATTTCCCACAGGAATCGGTCCTTATATGCGAATACGGGACAGTGCCACATAGGCACAACCCCCGCATCGCGAGTTTTCACAATTTATTTTATTTTCAAACACGCCGACACTACATGTCGGGTTTTCAAGGCTTCTCAAACCCATTTCCCAAGTTTTCGACAAACAACGGTGTATGTGGGATATTTGGTATACGCGCTCAGAGAGCATGGATACCGAGGTACCACAAATGTGGAGCTACAAGGAGTCAGGGTAGTATAGCCTACAGGAATTAGTGCGACTACTAGGTAGGTCCGTCGGTTTGGCATGCAAACCGAGGCCAAGCAAGTTAAACGAGTGATTCTAATAATGCAAGTTGCAAACAAAATAATAATGATTTTTTTGATTATAGGAGCAATTGGTCAAAGGGTGACTTGCCTTGCTCAAGGTCTTCACGAAGCTTCACGAATCTTCGAGAAATCCTTGATTGATGAAAATCCGCAACCGCAACTATACGCAAACAATCAAAAACCTAAACAAAAGATCAAAAGAAAGACCCTATTTAGACTAATTAATAGTGCCATTAGATAGATCTTAATTTTACGGAATTACTGGAAGTTGAACGGAGTCAATCGGATGAGCGGTTGAGAAGATATGGATTTCGGAAGTTTATTTGGAATTTCTAGAATGAGAGGAATGGTTTATGGAATTTATAGAAATAATATTCTCAAGAATATTATTGATAGTCACTGACGTGCGGAACCAAGGGAAATGATTCATGGAATTTTTGGAATAAAGAATTGATTTACGGAATAGGGGGAAAAGGATTTATTTAAACCCTTTTTAAAAAGGAAAAGAAATGGGGAGGAGATTTAGACTTCCCTCGGGCGGCTAGGGCGCGGCTCGGCCGAGCTAACGGGCCGGCCGGCCTGAGGAGACACGGCCCATTAGGGCGCGCGGGAGGGGAGGAGGGAGCCGGTGGACTGGGCTCATATCGCGTGGTCCCGAGTGGGACCCGCTTGTCGGTGACGCGGCTCACGGAGGGATGGGCGCACGCAAGGGTGGCGCTAGGATTCGGGTGAGCGCGGTTCACGCGCGTGCACCGGATGGACCATGGATGCGGTGGGCCCACGCGCAGCCGGTTGGCGCACCGTGGACCGCGCGCGTGAGGGTGGGGGAGGGAGGAGGTGGCTGACCCGCTTGGCTCGGTCAAAGCCGAGGTGGCGGCCACGCTGGCGAGCGGGAGGAGGGAGAAAGGCCACGGCCGGATGGACGGCGGACGGCGGCGACATTCGCCGGGGCAGCACACGGGGATTCAAGGGAGAGGGAGGTCACCGGAGCGACGGGAGGGACAATAAGGAGCGAACCACCGGCCCGGATTCACCGGAGGGAGGCCGGCGGCGATGAATCGCGGCGGCGCATACCGGCGGCGAGCAAAGAGGGGAAACGGCGGCGGTCAACGAGGGATCGATTGAGGGCGGCGGGAGCATCTCCGGGGCTCGGGGAATCCGTTTCCGGCGCCGGATGGGGAGGAGAGGCACTGAGTGTTAGAGATACTATCCCATGTAACAAACATAGACAAGATGAGGCTTGGCCGGTGGTTTAGATAGTTAGACAAGATCAAGTTTGTTATGTAAACAACCCCAGCCGAGCCTCACAAGTCTATGCATATATATGTACTTACCTGTGCCGATTTGTGCACTAAGTGAAACACGCACCGTTGACCCTAGCGTGAAGGGCGACGTTACTCCAGTTCTCGTGATTTCCTTCATGGTAGCAGAGCTCTGAAGTTTAGATCCAATCTATCCATCCACCATGGCCAGTTCTTCCTCTTCCACCTCCCAAACCAACCCTCTATTCGGATCTCATGTCTCCGAAAAACTCAACAAGCAGAACTACCAACTGTGGTCAGCTCTAGTGCTCACGACGATTCGTGGGGCACGACTGGAGGGACACATCACCGGCAAGACCGAAGTTCCTCCCAAGGAGATCGACAAGACTCCATCAGATGACAAGAAGACCGGCGACAAGATCGTCAGGATGGCGAACCCGGCGTACGACGAGTGGTTCGCTGCGGACCAACAGGTCCTCGGCTTCATCTTCTCCTTGTTATCTCGAGACGTCTTGTCTCAGGTAGCCACGGTGCAGACGGCGGTTGAAGGATGGGCTGCGATTCAAGGTATGTTCACTACGAAGACTCGAGCAAGGTCCATGAACGTGCGGCTATCACTCTGCACAACAAAGAAGGGGTCATCCACAATCTCTGAATATCTTGGTAAGATGAAGGCATATGGAGATGAACTTGCAGCGTCTGGAAAACCACCTGATGATGAAGAATTGATTGCTTTTATATTAAATGGTCTAGATGATGAATATGATCCTATTGTTTCGGCTCTAGTTGCTAGGGTTGAACCACTTACACTGTCAGATGCATATGCACAACTATTAAGTTTTGAGAACAGGCTCGAGATGAGGAGAGCAGAAATCGCTGCCAATGCAGTAGGGCGAGGCAACCGCGGTGGCTTCTCCAGTCGCGGTGGCTGTGGAAATCGCGGCAGCGGCCGTGGAGCTCTGAGCGCTGGCTCCAACCGTGGCGGCCGGACTGGTGGCGGTGGCCGCAATGACACCCGGCCTGTGTGCCAGGTGTGCTTCAAGCGAGGACATGCTACGTCTGACTGCTGGCACAGGTTTGATCAGAACTATGTGCCGGAAGAGCGTCATGTAGCAGCAGCAGTCTCATATGCCTATGGAGCTGACTCCAATTGGTATATAGACTCTGGTGCCACAGATCACATCACCAGCGAGCTCGACAAACTTTCCATCCGCGACAAATACAAGGTTAATGATCATGTGCACACCGCCAATGGAGCAGGTATGGAAATCAAGCACATAGGTCAATCTTTTGTTTCTACCCCCATGCGCAATTTACATCTGAAAAATGTCTTACATGTTCCACAAGCCACAAAAAATCTTGTTTCCGCATCAAAACTTGCTTCCGATAACTCTGCCTTTGTTGAAATTCATGGTAAATATTTCTTGGTTAAGGATCGAGCCACGAGGACCACAATGCTTGAGGGGAGATGTCGCCAAGGCCTCTACCCCCTGCCCACTTCGTCGTCATCCACTTCACCAACAAAACAAGCTCATGCTGTGGTGCCGTCTTTTGCAAGGTGGCATGGTCGTCTAGGACATCCTGCTAATCCTATCGTGTCTCGAATCATTAGCAAAAATAAATTGCCATGTCAAGCTGTGGAAAGTAGAGAGTCGGTTTGTGATGCTTGTCAAATGGCCAAGAGCCATCAGCTACCTTATCATAAGTCTAATAGTGTCTCTAAATTTCCTTTGGAACTCATTTTCTCTGATGTTTGGGGGCCTGCACCCACTTCTGTTGGAGGAAAGAAGTATTATGTTAGTTTTGTGGATGATTATAGCAAGTATACATGGGTTTATCTTTTAAAGTTCAAAGCCGATGTTTTTAAAATTTTCCATGAATTCCAAGCTCTAGTTGAGAGACGTTTTGATCGAAAAATTATCTCCATGCAAACCGATTGGGGTGGAAAATATGAAAAACTAAATAGCTTTTTTCGCCAAATTGGGATCTCCCATCAGGTCTCATGTCCTCATACCCATCAACAGAATGGGTCAGCTGAAAGAAAGCATAGACATATCATTGAGGTTGGTCTCTCTCTTTTAGCCCATGCTTCCATGCCTCTCAAGTTCTGGGATGAGGCATTCCTAGCTGCCTCCTACCTTATTAATCGAATTCCTAACAAAGTTATTGATTTTGAGACACCTCTTGATCGATTGTTTCACCAAAGTCCTGAATATTCCTCTCTTCGCACTTTCGGTTGTGCATGTTGGCCACATTTGCGCCCATGTAATTCTCAAAAATTACAGTTCCGTTCGAAGCAATGTGTTTTTCTTGGCTATAGCACATAGCATAAAGGTTTTAAATGCCTTGACGTCTCATCTGGAAGAATATATGTTTCCCGAGATGTTATATTTGATGAAAGTGTGTTTCCTTTTTCTAGCCTCAAGCCCAATGCAGGTGCACGGTTGCGTGCAGAAATTACATCACTTTCACCCTCTCTAGTTGCACATGATCAAGGGGGAGAACAAATAGATAATTCTGTGCTTGATTTTCCTAATACCACTAATGCTCCTAGTGAAAATGCAGAAAATCTGGGTGCAAGTGATGGTGTGCAGGAAGCAGAACAACTCTCCATGCAGCCAGATGGAAGCGACAGCTCCATGCAGATAGATGGAAGTGATAGCGGCACTGCAACACCGTCGCATACTTGCGTCGGTACTGACCAACCGGGCGCGTCCACATCAATAGAAAGAGAGGGAGAAGCTGTTGGCACTCCCTCCCTGACGCATGCACCGGTGAATAATATAATTATTGACACCAGTGCTCCTGCTGCAGATGCAAGTAGTACTCCTGATGATAGTACTGTCGAGCAGACGATACTGATGCCTGAGACAGGGGGAGAACCTACAAGACCGAAAACACGGTTGCAAGGAGGAATCCGCAAACCTAAGGTATATACTGATGGAACCATTTGTCACGCCCGGAATTTCTATCCAAAATTCCAAACGCTTACATGTGTGTGAACCCTCGTCCAGGAATCAGCCGAGGCACACAATAACAAATTGATAATAGAGTACAATTATTACTCTAATTAATAAGCGAATAAAATGTCATTACAGAGGTAGATAGTTCCTCTCAATCAATAAAGATCTAAGCAGCGGAAAATAAGATAAATGGCGCAGACGACTCCACTCCACAGGCAGCTTGACCAGGGCTACACCTAATCCTCCACACCATCAGCATCACTATAGAGCTCCTCCTCTGATGAATGATTGCAAGGTGAGTATATGACATACTCAGCAAGCCACGCAGCAAATATGCAAGTGCACAGGATAACAAGGGATGGCATAATAGGGTTTCATTTGCATAAACAACATTTAATAAACATTTCAGAATTTAATAAAACAGTTAAGTAATAATTAAACAATATTAATCCAACGCTATACAACACACCCTGTTGCATAGGCCCAACCATTCTGAACAACCATCCCGGTTGCACAGTTCTATCTCCAAACCAGGAATATACCATTCCAAACCAGGAGCTAATCAAATTATTACCAGCTATAGCATCTTTTATTATGATGAGAAGTGTGAAACTAATCACGAAAGACATTGTTAGACCCGCCCATAACCGCGGGCACGGCTATTCGAATAGTTTTACTCTGGCCAGAGGTGTACCACTGTACCCACAAGACACAGCCCCACAACATGTCACCATGTGCCTCAATACCACCACGGTACCTCGGAAAGGAGCTGTGACAGTACCCCTCGCACAACACAATCCACCATGGCGCACCGTTCCTGGATCATAATCACCCCCTTATAAACAAGGCATGGACTTCCTAGCGACCCCCGTGGGCTTATCTCTGCCACTTCTCAGTCTGGTGCCCCGCAATGAACCATGTTATACAAAAGGTAAAGCCGTTGCCCACGCTGGCTTTGGTTGGCACGGTTAATGTTTCACAACCGAAACTCGTGAACCGGTCCTTAATTGTCATGAGCACGACCATCAAAACCATGTGCTCACAACCCACCATTATCAGATTTTAGTTGACAAATTAATTAATTAACCAATCATGATGAACCATCTCGAGCTATCATTAAGCCATCATTAAATAATAGTGAGTCACAAGTTATTCCAATAGTGTGCTAAAGTTTCTAAGCATGGCTAAGCAATCGTATCTATTATCTAGCTGAACTAATATATAAAGCTCAACTAGTCAAGTTACAATAACCCAAGGTATCAAGGAATAAAGTAATCAAGAACAAAAGGGCTATAACAAACAATAGGTTAATTCCACCCAATGACATTCGAAAATAAGTGCAATAGTTGAATAGAAACAATAGCTTTAAACGGGATCAACATGCTCAAAGGGTTGTTTGGGATCTGTGTGACTTGCCTTGCTGGCCTTGGAACTCTTCAAAATCTTCTCCCGCAAACTCAGACTCTCTGGGAACGTCGGAAACTAAACAGAAAAGAGCAAAAACACCAAAATAGCACATAAACAAGCATGAACAGTACGTGTGGATATTTTTAACATGTAGATCTCAATTTTAGAAAAATTTAGAGACTTGAACCAACTAAATCCGAGCTAAGATGAATTAGTTATGAATTTTTAAAGATTAAATCGGATTAAAACACTTATATGGATTTTAATTGAATTATGACGCAATAATGAATTATTTTTGAAAAGAAAAAGGGAATTATTGCGTCAGCGGCTAGGGTTCGCGGTGGACCGGGTGCACGGCGACGGTTCACGGGAACGGACGGCCGAGATCTATCCAACCAAAACGAACGGCCGAGATCGACCGGTCCACGGCTGGACCACGGGAGACGACGACGATGACGTCAGCGGTGACGTCACCACCGGCGGCGGCTCGGGCGCGCAAGCTCGCCGGCGAACGACGGCGCGACGACGCGAACGGAGAGCACCTACGGGTAGCGGACGGCACGGCGAACTCACCGGTGACCAAAACGGCGGCGGAAGATCAACGGACGGCGACGGCGACGAGGAAGAAGCGGCGGCGGACGAAGACGAGGGTGGCGACGGGTAGCGGCGGGCTTGGGGATCCTTTTATAGGGGCAAGGAGGTGGCGGCGAAGGCCCACGGCGACCGGTGACGCGAAGGAAAGGTCTAGGGTTCGGGAAAAGAGACGAATCCGATTCGAGATCGAATCCACGAATTTCCAAAGCGATTTAGATGAAGTTTCCAAAAGGGAAAAGGTAGAGGAGGTCCCGAAGATCATTTCCCCTCTATTGATTTCAGCGGAGAAGGAAAGGCACGGCCAGATTTGGAAGGAGACGGCGGCGGCGCGGCGCTAGGGTTCGGGCGGCGATCGGCCGGAGGTAGACGACGACCTGACAGGCGGGCCCCACCTGTCAACGAGCGGACGCGCGCGCGCGAGCGGCGGCTCGGTTGCAGACTGGGCTGGCTTGGGCCGAGGAGGAGAGAGAGAGGGTTTTGGGCCGACTTTCGGCCCAAAGCCAAAAGAGACTTTTAAAACCTTTTCCAATTTAAATTATTCATGAAATGCAATTCCATTTATTAAAAATACTTCCTTAGCTCAAATAAATCCCAGAAAAATCTAGGAATTATAGAATTAAGCAAAGTATTTAATGAAATTTTATCTAGCCCCATTTTATATTGGAATTTATTTTTTTAAAATTAGATCTTCTCTTCTAGGCTTTTAAAATCATTTCTAATAATTCCAATTAAACAACAATTTATATATTTAGGATTTTTAGGGTGTGACACCATTCCATATAAATATACTGGGTTTGCTGCTACAGGTGAGCCTCAAACTTTAGATGAGGCTTTAACTGATGAAAGATGGAGAAATGCAATGGATGTTGAGTATACTGCATTAATGAGAAACAAAACATGGCACCTTGTACCTCCTGAGCAAGGCAAAAATGTCATTGATTGTAAGTGGGTATACAAAGTGAAGAGGAAAGCTGATGGCAGCTTAGACAGGTACAAGGCCAGATTAGTAGCAAAAGGTTTTAAACAAAGGTATGGAATAGACTACGAGGACACATTTAGTCCTGTGGTCAAAGCAGCTACTATTAGAACTGTTTTGTCTATAGCTGTGTCCAAGGGATGGAGTCTGCGTCAACTGGATGTTCAGAATGCCTTTTTGCATGGTCTTCTTGAAGAGAATGTCTACATGAAACAACCACCAGGGTATGAAAATTCATCTCAACCCAATTTTATTTGCAAATTAGATAAAGCTTTATATGGCTTGAAACAAGCACTAAGAGCCTGGTATGCAAGACTGAGTGGGAAACTACAGCAGCTAGGCTTCAAAGCTTCTAAGGCAGATACTTCTCTGTTTTATTATAGCAAGGGTGATGTCATAATATTTATGTTGATTTATGTAGATGATATAATTGTTGCTAGTTCAACACAGAGTGCAGTGTCAGCTTTGTTGCAGGATCTTAAGGAGGATTTTGCACTAAAGGATTTGGGTGATTTGCACTATTTCCTTGGAATAGAAGTGAACAAGGTAAATGATGGGTTGCTACTAACTCAAGGAAAGTACACTGCTGACTTGCTTAAGAAAACCAATATGAGTGATTGCAAACCTTTTAACACACCTTTATCAACATCAGAGAAACTCTCTCTACATGAGGGAGATTTACTTGGGTCTAGTGATGCCACACAGTATAGAAGCATAGTAGGGGCTCTGCAATACTTAACTTTGACTAGACCTGATATCTCCTTCTCAGTGAATAAGGTGTGTCAGTTTTTACATGCTCCTACTACAGTTCATTGGGCAGCAGTGAAGAGGATTTTAAGATATTTGAAGTATACAGCCAGTCTAGGACTTAAGTTTGAAAAATCAAAGTCTGGTCTTGTTAGTGCTTTTACAGATGCAGATTGGGCTGGATCCCTTGATGACAGGAGATCTACTGGAGGCTTTGCTGTTTATCTTGGCTCCAACCTTGTGTCATGGAGTGCAAGAAAACAGGCAACAGTGACTAGATCAAGCACTGAAGCGGAATACAAAGCACTTGCTAATGTAACTGCAGAATTGATGTGGATACAGACTTTGCTTCAAGAATTGGGCATTGAAACTCCTAGAGCTGCAAAGGTATGGTGTGATAACATGGAAGCTAAACATTTGTCAGCTAATCCTATCTTTCTTGTTCAGAAACAATCTCAACATTAGAAGTTTAGATTGAGGGGGAGTGTTAGAGATACTATCCCATGTAACAAACATAGACAAGATGAGGCTTGGCCGGTGGTTTAGATAGTTAGACAAGATCAAGTTTGTTATGTAAACAATCCCAGCCGAGCCTCACAAGTCTATGCATATATATGTACTTACCTGTGCCGATTTGTGCACTAAGTGAAACACGCACCGTTGACCCTAGCGTGAAGGGCAACGTTACTCCAGTTCTCGTGATTTCCTTCACCGAGGAGGGCCAGCGACGAGCGGCGACCTCCGGGAGCGGGCGGCAATGGCGGCGAGGTCGTGCCGGGCGGCGGCGGGCATTGGTCTATGCGCGTTCGGGACGGCTACCGAGCTTCTGCGCAAGCTAAAGGAGGCGAGGGAGAGCGAGGAAGGGGAACGGAAGGGGGCACTACCAAATCGAGATGGGCGCAGGCATGCACGGCCGATGGCGCGGGGCAAGCCATCCGGTCTCGGGCCTGGGAAGGGGAGGAAGACGGGCGCCCGGAGTCCCGCGTCACGCGTCCTCGCACGCACCGGTCTCCCCGGTGCTCGGCGGCGGACAGCGACGGCGAGAGCAGAGGGAGGGCGACAATGGCGCGGTGGAGTAGGAGTCTGAAGCGGGAGGGATTGAGATGGGGAGGGGAGCTCGGCTTTGGGCTTTATAGGGGTGATGAAGTCGGTTTGGGAGGAAACCGACCTAGGCGGTCAAGGAGCAGGAGATGGTGGTCGAGCGTGGTCACGGGCGCGACAGAGGAGGCGATGGTGGCTGGAAGGGAAAAAGCAAAAAGGGAAAGGGGGAAGGAGCTTTGCTCCTTGCTGTTTTTGGGCGAGTTGAGGGAGGAGAGAGCGCGTGGGAGAGAGAGGCGCTGCCTCCGCGTCTTGGACGCACGCGCGCTGCGGCGGCAGAGGAGGCGCGGGCGGCTGCGCGTGCAGGCGGGCCAGGACGGACGGCGACCGAGGGCGGTCGGCCACGCGCGAGCACGCGCGCGGATGCGAGGGCGCGGCCGGATTCAAACGGCGACGGCGGGAAACCGGCGCTGGGGGGAGAGCTCGACGAGAGAGAGAAACAGAGAGAGCGAGAGAGAGAGGGAGAGAGAGAGAATCGGGTGAGAGAGAGAGGAAGAGAAGAGAGCAAGCGCTCTCTCTCTCGAGCGCGGCGCACGCGCGACGCACATACGAGGGGAGGAGGGGGAACGGCTGAGAGAGGAGATGGGCTGATGGGAGGGGATCCGGCCCATCCAAAATTAGAAGGACGCAAAACAGACTTCTGCAGAGATATTGAATTGGAGAGAATTGGAGTTTAGGTTTGAATTCAAATTGCATATTTGAACTCAGCGAAATACGGAGGAGCAAAGGAATGGATTCAAGGTGGACTCGGATATTTTGGAATCAGGACAAATATTTGGCGAGGATTCAAAGGAGGCGATTGACCTTTGGAATAATTGAATCGGAATTGGAATCTTGAGGTGGAGGATTTTTGATCGCGATGAGGGGGAACAACGATGGAGATTGAATTGAGATCTACGGCACGACTTAACTCTCACTCAAAGAACGAAAATTTTCGCAATTAGGATTTTCTCAAACTAGTTTTTAACGTCTCACGAAAAGCGGAGCGTTACACATTGGCACACCTATCATAAACCTACAGTAAGAAATACTGCTAGCATTTGCTTCTAGAATATAATACTGATCCATGCTCCCTCTCTCCTAAAATAAGTGTACTCTTCTAGTTTAAATTTGAATTAGATGAGTGCACTTATTTTTGAACGGAGAGAGTATTAGAATAAATTACAGTGTGAGTAGTCTTCTATTGCTAAAGTTTCACTTTGGATCACCCTTAAACCAGTCTTTTTACATTAGACCGGGTAACTTTACCATTTCTTCGGTATGGACTACCTAACTCTCCTTACTATTCATTTAGGTGTTTCTCAAATTTTATCCTAAGCTTGTTAGACTCTAAGGCTCATTAAGGTGTCCATAACAACAACATAAAATATAATGCAATACTAGTAATTGAACGAAGTCCTTCCAAATCCACTTTGGCTTTGACTCCCAATCCAATCTATGATTTACCAAATTTGATCGTTAACAATAATATAATTAATTTAAAAGAACTCATGCGGGCTATCATATTTCAAAGGATAAGTACATTACTAAAATAACTCTCTAAATACTGGGATTAAATTGTTCAAAGGAGGTGCATGTCTTGCAACCTTCGGGCTCGATGTAGTCATACAAACCGTCTCCTCCTGGCACGGAGATTTCACTCGCTCCGACTACAGGACCAACGTCGGCGTTTTCTATTTACGCAACAATCATCACCACAATAAATAACAAAAAAATAAAGATAACCCAAACAAATAGTATTACAAAGTGCAACAATGGGTGAAAAGGATTTAAATAAATAATTTTAAAGATTTTTGGAATTTCGGCGAACGACAAACCTATGCCAAAATTAGGGTTGCGTCAACGGGTGCTCAGATTGCAATGAAACTGGCACGGATGGGTTCGGAATAAATCTAGGAGTTTGAAGTAGGTCTCAGATTTTGATTTTGAGGTCAAACGGATGGTCAACTTGATAGGAAAATAAAAAGGAATTTTCTGATTTATCTTTCAATAGGAAAATCTATTTTTCCTCTTCTTCTCTCGCTCTGCACAGAACTGGCCGGAATCCCACGAACGCCGGCGGTGGAGGCGGCCGGTTTTGGGAGGGATGCCGCCGGTTTTGTGGTCCCCAAGGTGTAGGGACTCCGTTACCGTGGTCGGCGGTGGCATAGGCGCCGGTGGCGAGGCTGGCGGCGGCGGCCAGAAGCAGGAGGCGGTGGCGGCCATGGCGGCGGTGGTTCCAGCGATCTCCAGCGAGGGAGGCGGGCTTGGTGAGCATAAGAGGAGGGAGGCAGAGCCAAAGGTGGCGGCGGCTGAAGCTAGGGCGGCCTGGAGCAGCGGCGCGCCATGCGGCTGTCGGCGGCCAAACAGGGCAGTGGCAGCGGGAGGCAGCGCCGGCGGCGTTCCAGCGACGGATTGGAGGGGAAAGGGAGTACTTCGCATGTAGATTCCATTTTTACCTTCAATTTCAGAATATTTTCGAATTACGCGACGAATTTTGGAGCTCCATTAGTGGCGCCGGTAATAGGGTTTCGGGGATTTTTCCTCCGGTAATGGCGATTGAGTCAGCAGGGGTTGGGGCGGATTTGAGAGGGTGGAAGAGATCAAAGTTGCGGTTCTTGAGCCTTCTAGCTGAGTAAGGAAGGGGATATGATTGCGGGAAGCTGTCACGGCGGCATTCGTCCGTCGATCGTCCTCGTGTGTGCGTGTGGCGTGCGCGGGTTGGGCACGAGGTGGGCGCGAGCGCACGCAAGCACGGCGTAAGGCGGCACAGGGTTGGCGCGAGGCGGCACGGGCTGGCTCGGGCCTAGCCGAGGAGAAGAAGAAGGAAACAGAGAAAGGAAGGAGAAAGAAAGAAATAGAAAAGGAAAAAAATAAATAGATGGAAAAAAGAGAAAGGTAAAAATAGAGAAATGGAAAATATGGAGAGAAATTAAAATGGTTGGGGTTTGAATTGATGTGGAATTCAGAAGCTTTTTATTTTTGGGATATAATTGAATTTGGATTCAAAGGAATTATTTGACGGGTGAGATGCACTTAGCAACAAATTGTTGGGTGGTCCAAACGGAAAAAATAACTAAGTTACTCGGTTAAAAAGTGAAGAAAAAAGTTATTTGAGAATGTTCAAACTGAAACTTAGCAAATAAAATGTGAACCAAATTATAATTCACTCATCTGGACAGAGCTCTATTACACTTGAAAACAAAATAAATTCCTATTTGGCAGCTTTAAAAATGGACGAACAACTTCGGAAACGGGAGTTCTAGCAATCATGCAACAACCCCCTATATATCCAATCCTGCATATCATCATCGTCTTTGCGGGAAATACTAGATTCTTCCATGGACGCTTTTGATTTGGAGCAGTATAAACAGCCGTAGAGGTGGCAATGGCAATTTGGAGGCATATCGGCTTTTTGCGTTGCGTTGTCGTCTTCCCGGACGATGGGCCGCGTCCCAGCCGGCATCCGTGAATTGATTGATTATAACTTATAAGCAGCCTCCTAGGTCTGCGCAACGGCGGCGCAGCTCTCCAACCTTCCATAAAACAACAATCTAATTAATGTGAAATATTTTCTCCGCTACAAAATAAATATAGTTTTGCACGGTTTATATTCAACGTTTAACCATTCGTATTATTTAAAATTTTTTTATGATTAGTATTTTTATTGTTATTAAACGATAAAACATGTATAGTTCTTTACGTGTAACTAATTTTTAAATATATACTTCACGGAGTATATATAAGCATAACCCTACGCTATCTACTGAACCTATTTACAAAAACAGAATGGAGAGAGATTAGAGAACCGTGTGAATTAGCACAGATAAGACTTCTTATACAAGAGATGACATGCCTAAATATATCACGCTACCAACTTCCTCCCTCTCGTTTCAGGGAGACGACGAGAGAATCTGCGGCTAAGCTGGTGCCGCCACCTTTCACATGGAAGCCGCCGCTCCCGAGATAGAGAGGTGCGACGCCGGCGACGTGGAGTCGGACCACGACGGCGCCGCCGCCGCCGCCGAGCGCGTGCCGCCGTGGCGCGAGCAGGTGACGGCGCGGGGCATGGTGGCGGCGCTGCTCATCGGATTCGTCTACACCGTCATCATCATGAAGCTGGCGCTCACCACGGGGATCATCCCCACGCTCAACGTCTCCGCCGCGCTCCTCGCCTTCCTCGCGCTCCGCGGCTGGACGCGCGCGCCCGCCCTCCTCCTCCCCGGCGGCGGCGCCGCCTCCTCCTCCTCCCGGCGCCGCCCCTTCACCCGCCAGGAGAACACCGTTGTCCAGACCTGCGCCGTCGCCTGCTACACCATGGGATTCGGCGGTGCGCGCCCCGCTACTACTTCCTGTTTGATTTCTCTCCCCAAGTCTTTCTTAATTTGTTCTTGCGATGGCGCCTGTATATAAAATTGGGGGATATCGTGCGCCCAGGTGGGTTCGGGTCGTCGCTGCTGGCTCTGAACAGGAAGACGTACGAGTTGGCCGGGGTGAGCACGCCGGGCAACTCGCCGGGGAGCTACAAGGAGCCCGGGGTCGGGTGGATGACCGGATTCCTGTTTGCGATTAGCTTCGTTGGGCTCCTTAACTTGCTTCCACTCAGAAAGGTGTGTACTTTGCCCACAATTTTTGTTCCGTTGGTACTGAATATGCAATGGATTAAATTAGACCTGTCCCTGCAAATTCAGGACTCTCTGGAGTTCCTGCTATTATGTTCGTTAATTGTTGTGATTTGCTATCTTTCAGTGAACTGTTTTTTTCTCTCAGTTTTGTTTCGGATTTTTGGAGAATATAGCTCAGTTGTTGCATGTGAAATCCGTGCTATATTCTCAGTTTTGTGCTGATATTAAAAATTGTGAACTCACTCCTATTTTAAGATGATATTTTACATAAACAATCTGTTGTTACATTTGTAAATTTGTCTGATCCCAGTATACGGATAGGTCATGTTTTCAAGAAAGACTAGGAAGTTTAAGTTACCCATCAGTCTACCACTATCTGTTTTACTTTGTTAGGTTCTTGATCTGCTTTATCTTGCTAACCTTTAAGGCTTTAACTAGAACTACTTGTTCAGACTCCAGAGTAATGCACATCGTGTGCATGGCATGGAAACCCAACTAACCTGCAACAGTTCAACACCAATTGGGAGTTCTACATAGTACACATCCTAATATTTGGTATGCGGCATTACATTTCCATTATCCTTAACCAACAAGTTGACTAAAGTGCTAAAACGAAATGAACTTTTTTGAGACAAATAAAATGTCATAGACTAAATGAGACAACTGTACACACGAATTCCCTCTAGATACTCTTCTTCAAGTCTAAAAAATTTGTCATTACAATCTGTAGTTTTAAGACAGAAACCAGTTTTCTTTGCATTTGTCTGTCCCACCTAATGATGTGCATGACGTTTTCAGGCTTTGATCATAGATTATAAGTTAACCTATCCAAGTGGGACTGCAACTGCTGTTCTTATAAACGGATTCCATACCCCTCAAGGAGAAAATAGTGCAAAGTATGGTCCAGGTCTCACTTGTGCTAAATACATCATCGCAGTTCGTGATATGAATTATTAATTCTACTTTTCATGCCAGGAAGCAAGTCCGCGGATTTCTGAATTGCTTTGGGATCAGCCTCTTATGGAGCTTCTTCCAGTGGTTCTACACTGGTGGAGAGAGTTGTGGGTTTCTTCAATTCCCTACCTTTGGTCTAAAGGCTTGGAAACAAACGTATGCACTATTGGTCACCCATTGTTTGTACCCCTACTTTATGCATAATTGCATATTCGTCAGGCAGCCAGATTCTCCTAACTACCAATTTTTTTTGCTGCAGGTTCTATTTTGATTTCAGCCTCACATATGTTGGTGCGGGAATGATCTGCTCACACCTTGTAAACCTCTCTGCGCTCTTTGGCGCAATACTTTCTTGGGGGATAATGTGGCCACTGATCAGCATACAAAAGGGTAAGTGGTATCCTGGAAATGTTCCTGAAAGCAGCATGACAAGCTTGTTTGGTTACAAGGTCAGGCATACAATTTACCTTTTTCTCAAAATAGTCTGATGTGAATCCATAATTTTATATGGTACAGTATCTCTAATTTTCTCCTTCTCAGTCCTTCATGTGTGTAGCTTTGATCATGGGGGATGGCCTTTACCACTTCATAAAAGTAACAGGTATCACTGCTAAGAGCCTGCATGAACGATCCAATCGTAGACATGCTAAGAAAGGTAAACGTGCTCTGCGAAATTAACTATTTCCACGTTTTCTTCCCTCTTATATCACCAAGGTAGCTGAAGCTGAGTGAATTGCAGCGACAGATGAGGATACATTTGTAATTGCTGATATGCAGCGTGACGAGTTCTTCAACAAAGACTATATTCCAAACTGGCTAGCGTATGCTGGATATGCCTTACTGAGCATTGTTGCGGTAATTGCGATACCCATAATGTTCCAACAGGTGAAGTGGTACTATGTTGTTGTAGCCTTTGTGCTTGCTCCTGTGCTGGGATTCTCCAATGCCTATGGAACTGGGCTAACTGACATGAACATGAGCTACAACTATGGCAAGATTGCTCTCTTCATCTTTGCAGCTTGGGGAGGGAGGGACAACGGTGTCATTGCTGGTCTTGTTGGTTGTGGAATAGTGAAGCAGCTAGTACAAGTCTCTGCTGATTTGATGCACGACTTTAAGACTGGTCATCTGACATTAACATCACCAAGATCCATGCTTGTTGGGCAGGCCATTGGTACAGCCATGGGCTGCATAATCGCTCCACTGACTTTCTTGCTCTTCTACAAAGCATTTGATATTGGGAACCCTGATGGATACTGGAAGGCTCCATATGCCCTGATATTTCGAAACATGGCCATTCTTGGCGTCGAGGGCTTTTCTGCACTACCAAAGCATTGTCTTGAGCTGTCTGCTGGCTTCTTTGCATTTTCTGTGCTCATCAACCTTATGAGGGACTTCTTGCCACGCAAGTACAGGGATTATGTGCCCCTGCCGACGGCAATGGCTGTGCCATTCCTTGTTGGTGCAAATTTTGCTATTGACATGTGTGTGGGAAGCCTGATAGTCTTTGCCTGGCACAAGATCAACAGCAAGGAGTCTGCGTTGCTAGTGCCAGCGGTTGCGTCTGGTTTTATTTGTGGAGATGGTATATGGATGTTCCCTTCTTCCCTGCTTTCCCTTGCTAAGGTTAAGCCACCAATCTGCATGAAGTTCACTCCCGGAAGCTAGAGAAACAGGTGTTTCCTGGATGCTGAGTTCGACATGGTATGATAGGTGAGATGACTAATATATAATCATTTTGGATACTAGTGTTGTTCTGTTACCGTATTATTCCTTTTAATGAATCGTGCTTATTGGAGGTTATCTGTTCTTTTAGGTAATGGATAGACCGGCCTCTGTATCTAGGATGCACAAAGCAAACCATCACTTATTACAATAGTTCCACGCTGTTTTGGAAAGATAAAAATGCAACAAGTTTGTCAAGTACTCCCTCCGTTTCAAAATGTTTGACATCGTTGACTTTTTAGCACATGTTTGACCGTTCGTCTTATTCAAACAAATTTGTGAAATATGTAAAACTATATGTGTACATGAAAATATATTTAACAATGAATCAAATGATATGAAAAGAATAAATAATTACTTAAATTTTTTGAATAAGACGAATGGTCAAACACGTACTAAAAAGTCAACGGTGTCAAACATTTTGAAACGGAGGGAGTATTAAATAGGCACCATTTTGGAGGTTATCTGTTGGTGCCTTGAAAATCAGTTTTTCTCAGTATTTCCAGAGGGAAGTGGATCTTAACTTCTTCAGACTACTGTTACCGGTTGTGTATTGTGTTAAGTACATAATAGAGAACTTGTAGTTCTGCATCATTTTGAAGGATAAATATGAATAGAGTACTATTGCCCAACCTCCTGTATTTAGTTATTTTAGTTTGTTTTTTTAGATAGTTGCTACACCAAAGAATTACAGTAATTAATAGTGCTATGACCTTGCAAGTAGCATATTGCAATTTTTGGAGAGTGTACTCATTCAGAACCTTTCCGGGTTCTGAGTGGAACTTCTGGCGAAATTTCTGTGTTCCTCTCCTGCCGCATCCCAGGCAGGTGAAGAGCTCTCAGCTTTGCCTAGGGAACTCTATGGAAAATAATAATGGATCTTATTTTATTTTTTGGATAAAGGGGCGAGGGAGACCTCAGCTTGTTTTGAAAGCTGATACTTACAGAAGTAAATAAAAACAGAAAAAGTTGATGATGAGGACATCAGCTTACAATCAGAACATCAAAAGAAACAACTTTCCACCTGTGTGGTAACGTTACAACGCTTCAACCTCTTCAAAAATTTCCTTTGATTATATATCTCTTATCCGATTCCTATGTTTTTTCTATGGTCCAATTAAACGATTATTTCTATTTGTTGCAATAATCTGTTTTACACATGTATCTTGTATTTAGGTTAGAATCTTGTGTTTTTTTTCTTTGTTTTTCTATTTCTACAACTACGAAGGTAGCCCGCACATTCGTGTGGGCATGCGTCATACACAAATTAAGTTTGAGACACTTATAAGAACGAAACATTAACCGGAGAACATCAGCTATGATTTTTCCGTAAATTGTTTTTGGCGGCATTAATTGCTTTTATAATTTTCTAACCTAAGTTTATTAGAGGACAAATTGGATGGGATATGAAGCTCCACTAAATGTATGGGTTTATAAAGCCTAATATGATTGATATAGTTTGAGAGGCGGTCCATCTATGAACATTTCAGTAAAGTGGGTCGGAGGTACCACACAATCTAACGTGAATACGATAAGGACGAAATATAATTGCACAATAATATTTTTGAAATGTAATGTACGATGAATACACACATGTTTTTTCTAATATAAGATAGATCTAACGGTTAGAAATAATGGTTCCACCAGTTTAAAACGCATATGAGTATTCTAGAAATATAGTTTAAAAACTATGGTTATTTTAATATCCAACATTATTGTGAAGTAAACTAACTCAACTGGTTAGGTTTCTTATGGTAGAACTTGCCCACTCGGGTTCAAGTCCTAGACTTAACAAATTCTTTCAGTGCTAAGCAACGTATCTGTCGACAGCGTGGCACTCGTGGTGACTTCGTTAATCTCAAAATATGTCAGCCTAGTCTGTTGGAGGTACTTATAGGGATAGGGTGTGTGTGCGCGTTTATAGGGGTGAGTATGTGCGCGTTGTGAGCGTATGCGTTTGTACTTTGTTTCTCAAAACAATATCCAACTTTATTGATTTTTTTCTCTTTAATTTTAATAGATACAAATATGAGGGGGCGGATAGTGTTGTGTACATGTGAGGGTGAGGAGGAGGAGGAGATTTTATTTTTCTATTTTTTTCTAAATGATTTAAGTGAAAGCCGATGATGTGGTGTTTCGTTTTTTCTAAGAATTTTGAAGGTTCTTTCTGTTTTTTAATAGGACGTGACACATGGCGATTCAAGATTTTTTTAAAAAAAAATAATTGATCTAATAGTTAAAAATTATGGACACGTCAATTTATTTGGTTTTTCTTAGAATTTTAGAATATGATATACAATTATTTATAAGCGTTCTGGAGGGTGTTTAATTGATTTTTGTTATGTAGAATGATTTAGTATAATATAATACATATGTTCAATTAATTTTTGTTGTTGTTATTTAGTTGCCATGCGAACGATAGAGTCTACCTTCAAATGATGTAATTTTAACTTTTATATAGTAAAATATAGCTAATGCGATCTTGATTTATTTATTTAATTATAAATAAAACAATATCTATGACTGTTTTTATTTTATGTTAGTTAAAAAAATGGAAGAGGTTAATTGAATTGGATAGAAGAGGACGGGAGGGTCAGAGATATACATACGGCATGAGGATGGGAGGATATTAATGTTTTAAAGATAGATCGAATGGGTCCTAGTTTCGAGTTATCTATTTTTATAAATACAGTTAATCTTAGATTTATTAGAAAATATTTTGGGTATTGTATTTTTTAATTAAACTACTTAAATTGTTTTAAATTATTCTAATTTAAGTGTATGTTATTAATCCGAAGGTTAAAAATCTATTTGATTTTTTTTCTTAAAGATGTATGGATCAGTGAACAATAGCCAAAGTAATGATTTTTTTAATAATATAGTTCACTTGTATTTTCAATTTTAAGTTCTATAGTAAATAATCTAGTGGTGTGCACCAATAAGAGGTTAGCTATATGATTTAGATGATGTAGTTGTTTAAAATTTGTTACCATAAAATATTTTTTCCATCTAACTAAAAGAGGAAAATAGGAGAGAAAGGAAATAGGTGGGGAGGTATGTACGCACAATGGGTTCACTGCATATTAGTAAAAAACTACATCAAAATGTTTTGTTCATTCTCATATTTTTTTGTGATTTTTCTAATTTATTAAAATGCAGGCATATAAGCGTTTGTAGAAGTGCTACGTGATGGTTTGACAGCGTTTATAGGATGTTTACTGGACAAAGAGTTAAATATGCTTACATGTGATAATTATTAAACTAAAATATAGTTAATATCTCCTTTAAAAAATATAGTTAATATCAAATCTAGTCGTAATATTTTCCATACATACATCTAATTTAGATAAGTTTAGGGCTCATTTGAATCGCAGGGTTGAAAAAATGGAGGAATAGGAAAAACACAGGATTCTGATAGGAATTAAAGTGTAAAATAGAGGATTGCAAAACATAGGAAAAACACAGGAATGGTCGTTTGATTGGAGCGCAGGAAAAACGCAGGAATCAGATGAGAGAGATAGACTCAAAGGAAATTTTCCAAGAGGTTGAAGCTCTTGCTATATTTTCTCTAAAATCCACATGCAATGTGCCATTCCATAGTAATTTCATAGGATTTGAAAAGCTTCAATCCTTTGAATCAAAGGGCCAAATAGGAAAATTTCCTATAGTATTTGAATCCTATGAAATTCCTATATAAATCCTTTGATTCAAAGGGGCCTATTATGGGATGGATGGATGTTGCTTGTATATATAAAGATTCAAGGATGGTAGGACGGTGCATAGCATGTACATATTCGAAGATTTTTTTTCTCAATCCATGAATAGTAGTACGTATTGTACATGTGAGTTTTTTTTCACTTTTTCTGGGGAACAGTATGTATGCAGTTTCTCTCATAGCAATTTGGTGGGAGCGGCAGGGCTAATCCTTCTTTCTTTTTCTCAACCGTACTTACGTTTTTTGTTTATTTTTTTTCATGAGTAGTAAAGTACGGAAGTACGTATATGTACGTACAACTATTCACATGATTTTCTTATTCGGGGAGGTTATATAGGATGTATTTTAAGTAAATTTAATCTAATGGTTGAAAATAGTGTGTTGGATGTTTTTATTTTTTTTATCGGAAATTTGTAATGTTCTCTCTAATTTATTAGAGCGTCAGTTGACGGCTCAGAAGCGTTGGTAGGAGTGACCCGTGATTGTTTAGAAGCGTTTATACGAAGTTTAATTAACTTTTAATACGTAGTCCATAGATAATAGATTGAAAGTTTTCATAAAGAGGCAGAAGCACTCGTTGGTCCGCAGATGGAGCTCCCGTACGTGCCGGACTGCCGGTGCGCATCGGCGTCATGACCCGTACGTCTTCGCTCACGTTGGTGTATTGCAGGTCGGTCCTCCACAAAGCAAATGTTGGGTTGACATCCATGTCCCACTCCCACACAAGTCCTAGGCCCAGCACGACTTATAACAACCGACCCAGCGTGCGCCACGAGAGCTTGAACGGCGAAAAGGCTATGGGGCGATCGATCGGATCAGCCGATACCCCCTCTCCTCCAGTGGTTTCTTTTTTTTTTTCACCGCATTACTTTTCTATTTTAGTAAATTTATGCACATAAAGTTTATACATCTTAAGTTTACACATCTAAAGTTTAGAGACCCAAAGTTTATAAGTCAAAAGTTTATATATCCGATTCAAATTTGAATTTGAATTCAAATACATTTTATATATAGTATTTCTATACATCTAAAGTTTATACGGAGTACACCTAAAGTTTATAAACCCAAAGTTTATAAGTCAAAAATTTATATACCTGATTCAAATTTGAATTATATCTAATTTAAATTTGAATTTAAATATTATTTATATATAGTATTTCTATACATCTAAAGTTTATACACCTAAAGTTTATAGACCCAAAGTTTATAAGTCAAAAGTTTACATATCCGATTCAAATTTGAATTTGAATTCAAATATTAGTTTATAGATCCAAAGTTTATAAATCAAAAGTTTATATACCCGTTTCAAATTTGAATTTAAATTCAAATATTTTTATATATAGTATTTCTATACATAATTTTTTTCAACTTTATTTTTTTTTATTTATTTTAAATTTATAGTGTTGTAGGAAGAGAAGAATGGGAGGAGAAAGGGGGAGAGAGCGTATAGGGGGGATGGGAATCAATCGCTCCAAGCGATCGATCGCCAATTAGCCACCCCCTTGAACGGTGGCGACGCCCGCACGGCTCCCGGCCCGCCAAAGAACGCAGCTCGTTGCAAGCAGGGTTTACGTAATCGTATGATTACCATGCAGTTATCATGATTATCACATAGAGTAATTACCATACGGTTATCATGATTAGCAGGGTTTACATAATCGTATGATTACCATGCGGTTATCATGATTATCACGTAGAGTAATTTTTTCAGTTTCTAAAATCACTGTATATCTCACGATAATCGTACGATTTTTACAGTAACCACACTTGGGACGGTTTGGTGAACGGTACCGTTAATGAAATGGAAAAGGAGAAAATTGGCTATGAGAATAACTCGTACGAAGAGGATATATGAGAATAAAATGGATAAGCGTATATACTATCTTTGATGCTAAGCACAAGATGTCTTACATATGAAACCAATCAAATTGAAGATAACAACTATGTGGTTAATATGGTAAAGACTAGAGAGTCCATTTTATTGTGCCCACGTGTATATACTTCAATTTGATCTAAACTAAAGATAAAAAAAAAACCAAGTTACTATATATAAGGACGTTTGTTTTTTTTTCAGTTATAGCCTACAGTACATATTATATTACATTTTTTTCATGCAAATATAGTTCTCTTTGTCACATATCATTGCCAAAGGTACCATTGTGAACCATTGGTAAAGGTATGTCCTCTCAGTAATTTTTTCTTGTACCTTCAGAACTTATAACCATTTCCGAGAGGCATATTAAACCCATCGGTTACTAATATACCCCATCGGTTACTAATATACCCCGTCGGCCACTAATAATAATTTCCGAGAGTTATATTAAACCCCTCGGTTACTAATATACCCCGTCGGCCACTTATAACCATTTCCGAGTGGTATCTTATAACTCTCACTCACTGATATATCCCGTCGGCCACATGCTAAATAGCCAAATGTTCTCGTAACAACCCTCGCTAAAATTTTAAACGGTCAGCCACCTAAATCTTCCTGACGGTCTGTAGGATTTTTTGCTTGGACGCTTGGCAAATCTTAGGATTCTAGTAGTGGGTGAACCTTAGCCGCAGCAGCATATGCTCCTCTCGCGGCAGCCGCTTCGCTTCCGCAGCGCCGGGCCGCTTGCCGTGCCAAGCGCGCGCTGACGCAGTGACGCCTGAGGCTACTCGGGTCAAGTCCTCCACTCTGCCAGTCCGCCTCCGCCCACAGGTATGTCGCCGCTGGTTTGCACCTTCGAACCGCAGTAAAATAGAAATGAGGGGGGCGAAATTCATGTGCCATTTCCTGAGCAATCTTTGGCCTTTTGCCTAAGCATTTTCGCTGATATCAGTGTACCAAGACGCTGTTAATTAATTTCCGAAATGGAAGACCATGGAAGCCTTTACCGGCCCGGTCAGACAAATCTGAATGATGGAGATACGATGCCTCACTCGATGCCTTTGCTAACTGCTACTACTACAACTGTTGTGTTGCCCGTGAAAACACCTTGGACCAGATGGAGACTACTAGGCGGAAAAAAACACGAATATTAGAGAAGGATCTAATATTAAATATTTTTTAACTAAATTTTTTAATTGAAAATATAAAATATTTAGAAAGGGTGAAGCTTCGAACGCAGATCATATAGCCCAGAGCTAGTCAGAAGATCCCTGAGCATTTCTCGACTACTAGCCAGGTCGAAGCTCGTATGTCATCACCTCTTTACTTTCGAAGCCAAGGTTGGTGATCTCTGCTCGCAAGGAAGATGTTGTATACTTGTATGTTGTATCAATCAATATGAACATTTCCCTTCAAAAAAAAAAGAATCAATATGAACATGTGCCGTTCAGCATCAGAGAGCAATTTTGTAGTTATATAGAGTTCTGGAGCTGTTGCAGTACATACCTTTGCCCCCGCCTTCCCAAGAGGAATTTTAATTTACAAGTCAAAAAGATGCAAACTTCCAACGAATTTTCGCTGATTTTACCAAACGTCTGGTGTGTGAGAGCTACTTCGGAGAGTACGTCCTCCAATTACCAAACGTCTTAGCATGTGGGTCTTACCATTAGAAATTGACACCTGCCGAGGCACGCGAGGTCAACACCAAAACCGCATGCCGCCAACACGTGACGAGACTCTCTCTATCTATATAGTCAGCCGCGGAAGATGCCGCCCGGCACACGGGATGAGCAAAACGGTGGGATAGATTCATAGATAGATAGTAGTAGTACTGGATAGATAGAAAGATAGATAGTCCAGCCAGAAAGGCGCCGTCGCCTGTCTGTCTGGTCCAAGAAACAGAAACGTTCGTGTCGCCGTATAAGTTGCAGAACTCGTCGATCTCCAGTGTATAAGCGAATCAGTTTGTGGTTTGTTCCGGGAGGAAGAACAGAAGACCGGAAGGGTTGGCTGCGATGGCCGGAGGGAAGGCGGTGTACTCGTTCCAGGAGGTGAGCAAGCACAACGACCGGAAGGATTGCTGGCTCATCATCGCCGGCAAGGTTAGCTCTCGCCACTTCCAGACTCTCTCCTCCTCCCTATCGTTTTTCTCTGAACTGAATTCAGCATGATAATTATGATGGTTTTTTTCATTTCTTCTTTCTTTTATTCTTTCTTTCTTTCTTTTTGAGGTTTGGCTTTCATTTCTTCTCCAGGTGTACGACGTGTCGCCGTTCATGGAGGAGCACCCCGGCGGCGACGAGGTCCTGCTGGCGTGCACCGGTGAGCCGCCGCTCGATCTGATTCCTTCCCCCCAACACCACATATGCTCTGAGACTTTGATCGACATGATCACACAAGCTGATCCAGGGAATGGATTGAACTGTCTCACTCTGCAGGCAAGGACGCGACCGCGGATTTCAACGACATCGGGCACACGGCGACCGCGAAGGAGCTGATGCCGCAGTACTGCATCGGCGAGGTCGACGCCTCCACGGTCCCGGCCAAGCCGGCCTACCGCGTCGTCTCCGAGGACGCGAGCGCCAAGCCGGACGCCGCGAGCCAGGGCGCCTGGCTCACGGCGCTGCAGCTCGCCGTGCCGGTTGTGCTGCTGGGGCTGGCCTACGCGCTCCAGGACTTCGCCAAGACCAAGACGGCGTAGGGCTAGGGCGGCTCTGCCGCTGCAGGCTGGGGGCCTCTTGGAATCGTCATCTGAATATTTGGGTCCATAGGTCGAAGTGTCAGACTGTCAATTAAGTGTACCAGTGCTAAGTGCTAGTTAATTATTAGTAATCTCCGTAAAGAAAAATAAATGTTTGCCGATGAAGTTCTGTTTTCTATTTTTTGTTGTTGTCTGCTTTTCTGCCATTCAGCATCTGAGCATGAACCATTGATTCATCTCCATCGTTCACACTTCACATTCTTTGGATCATCTAGAATCTTCCGTTTATAGTACTATAATGACTTAAAATCTGCGGACTACTCATCTTCCGTTTATAGTACTAGTATAATGACTTAAAATCTATGGACTACTCTCTCCATCCAATTTTAAATGCAACCATAAATTTTTCACCTAATATTAGTTTTTTTGAATTTTTTTATAATTAGTATTTTTTGTTGTTATGAAATAATAAAACATGAATAGTACTTTACTGACTTATGTTTTTAAATTTTTTTAAAAAAATTAAATAAGATGGACGATAAAAGTTAGGTGCGAAAAATTATGGCTACACGGGACGGAGGGAGGGAAGATTGAAGCAGGTTGAGCCGTTGAGGCAGTCATCTGCCATAATGCTTTCATACTCTTTTCTCAATACAAATGAGATATATCTCAATGCTATGTATGCCTTCTTTAAATGTTGAAAAGCTTGTCCAGGAAAACATCGTTTAACCAGGCAATTGAGCAAGCCAAGCATGGGGGAACAGACTGAGTAAATAATCCAAATACAAGGATCAACGACGTATATGAATTATTCCTATTAATATTTGCCAAGATGACAATGTAACAAAAAATTCCTTCCGCAGGATGAACAGAAAGAGAAAGAACACAGAAGAAAAACGAATATTCTTTTACATGTGTACCACCCGCCTAATCTATAAACAACATCCAACGGCAAACGAGGAAACCGAAGGAACTTACAATACTCCGGGGTTTACAACTCGCTATGAATCATTCCTGGTAGACCTGTAGTCAAGGGTCGTGGAGCGGCACATAGATATATACAGCATCACAAGGGTCTTGGCTTGGGCGTGAGTTGCGTACCTCAGAACTTGTACAGTTTAAACTGTTGGAGCTACTTGTGTTAAATTAATTAATTGATTCTACGAGACCAATGTATAGTGCTAGGAGCCTGCTTCCAGCTGAAGAACCTGCTCTTGCTTTCCTCTTATAAATGAGGTCAATTCTTTTGGTGCAACAACCGACTTGAGCCACTCTTGAAGCTCCTCGCCCTCAACCTTTTCATTCTCTGAATGGGGTAGAGAAGAAAGCCGTTATGCATAGGTTAAACAGTTTTCATTTTTAATCTAATGAAGCAAAACCCATCATAGAAAGGAGAGCCACAATAACATATGCAACCTGATAATTTGGTCTAGTTTTTTACCTTCTAAATATGCTCCAAGGCCTTCCAAAACTGTAGGATTAGCACGGACAACTGAAAGAGCGACATCAAGGGCTGATTGAAGAAGGGCTTTTACTTCCCGCTGGACAAGGTCAACTAGATGGCCCTGTCATTAGTTTTGCAGTGTGAGCACAATACATGCAGATGGTAGCTTATGCATTTGTCAGGCAAAGAGACTTTTTTTTTTCCAAAAGAGTAAATTCATAGTTTAATAAAGGAATACGGAAACATGAAAAAAAGAGCTTCTGTTCGTAAAATTTGTTCAAAATGTGGACTGATTCATAGGCGTGGACAAAGACGGGTAATCTTTCTAAAAAAGAACTTGACTTTCTAAAAAGTTAAAAAAAAAGTACCCGCGAAAATGTCCAAATTCCAAATAAAAAATTCAAGTAAAGGAGTAGGGACATTTTGAGACAGACCTGATCCCTTCCCCATGGAGAGCCTCCGGATTCATCTAGCCCACCATTTGACAATGTTGCCACCGATATCGGACCTATGCGCTGATTAAGACCATACTCTGCTACAGCCTTGTATGCCATGTCAGTGGCACGCCTTATGTCATCAAGTGCTCCAGTAGAAACACGCCCTGACAGTACTACTTCCTCTGCTGCCCTTCCACCCAAAAGTGTTACTAGACGTCCACGCAGTTCATCAACAAAGAGCAAATATCTATCTTCTGTTGTGGGAGGGGTGTACGTAAAGCCCAATGCACCACCTGACCTTGGCAATATACTCAATTTCTGGTGGAAAAAAGAACAACACTAAAATGTAAGCCCAATACGAACATTTTCTTAAACTGTTCTATCGATAGTTGCTTGCGTTCAAACCTCCACACGTGGCTGCCCTGGCAATAGGTTTGCTACAGCAGTTCCCACAACGGCATGACCAACTTCATGCCGTGCAACAACAGCCTTTTCATTACCCTTCAGCTTTGCATGCTTTTTCTCAATGCCCTAAGAAAATAATTCCAGTTAGTTTCCAGGAAACAATGTGGAAGTAAAACAATGTCTACTCTAACAGCTGGAACAGATACATCTTCCATAACAATATTGAACTAGGGCAAGGATCAACAAAAGGGCCATTCCTTCAGTGCTGAATCAATGGACAGCATGTAGGAAAAGAATGAGGACAGTAACATCATATATGACCTTATGGCGTCCCCATTATCAAATAAAGAAAATCCATAAAGGGCCTGCTTGGCATATCTCTAGCTCAAACTCCACCGCTCCTAGAGCTGGAGCCCAACCAAACAGTTTCAGCTCCACCAATGAATGGAGTGGAGCTGGCTGGAGTGCTCTCACAAAATGAACTAGAGAGGTGAAGCTGGGTTTAGGCAGCTCCATAAATCCACTTCAGACCCAACTCTTGGAATTAAATTTAGGAGTTGGAGCCCTACCAAACGGCCCCAAAATCTATCAAAAAACTCACAAGTTGAACGGTATTTCAAAAACTTCAAAAAATTTGACTACCAGCAAGGGTGGAAATAGACATAAATTCATTGCAAGAAACCGAACGCATTTAGTGGACATAATGCACTGGCAGCTTTATTACCTATACTACAAAAGCAGAATTGGGAGAGACAAGTCAAGAATAGTTTCAAAATGGATATCTAGATATTTGTCTTGTATAAGTTGCCATTCCACATATTCTTGTAAATCGGTTAAGAAAACTAGGATAGAAATAAGAAACCAAGCAGACGAAATTTCCTTGTATAAAATGACCTTAGCAAACAATAATAGCAAACGAATTTGAGATAAAGGAACATACAGCAATAGAGCGCTCCACTGCACAGATGAAGTCAATTTTTTCCACTATTTCTTTATTTGATCTCCCAGCCAACAAAGCAGCTTCATTTACTAAATTTGCAAGGTCTGCCCTGTATAGTGTAAAAAGAATGTCAAATCAACTGAAAATGCTGCATGCTTATTAAAAAGGAGCAGAAGAATTCTCACCCAGTAAAACCAGTTGTCATTGCAGCAATGTCACTAAGATCTACATCTTTACCAAGTGGAAGCTCCTTTCTGCTCACATGAACTTTCAGAATAGATTCTCTTCCAAATCTGTCGGGAGCTTCAACCTATCACATAAATATCTATGACCTCAGACAACAGAGATCCAGTATCACTTTTTTTTATTGAGAAGATCAATTTACCATAACTACACGGTCAAATCTCCCAGGGCGTCGGAGGGCAGGATCTAAAACATCTGCTCGGTTTGTTGCTCCAAGTACAATGACAGCTGAGTTGGTGTCAAATCCATCCATTTCCTAGGTAGATTCAGAGAAAATTAAGACGAAGATAATTCAATTGGACCCCAACTAAAGATGTGTGTATGTGAGTAAAATATAGTCAGAATCACAAGATTAAAGGACTCTTTACTATCAATACCGTGAGTAATTGATTTAGTGTCTGCTCTCGCTCATCATTACTGACGATACGATAACGGCCATCACGGCTTTTTGCCACAGCATCAATCTACAAAGAAATGCAATTAGTTATCACACATTTAAGCACATAAAACTAGATTTTTGTCCTCAAACAGTAGGTTACCTCATCAATAAAAATAATCGAAGGAGATTCCTTTTTAGCTCTAGCAAATAGGTCACGCACTCGAGCTGCTCCCATGCCTACATACAACTCCACAAATTCACTTGCAGAGCAACTTATGAATGGGACTTCAGCTTCCCCTGCGACAGCTTTTGCAAGAAGCGTCTTTCCAGTTCCTGGAAGGCCCACCTGTAAATAATGAATTACATCATAGTACAAAAACTCTAGTCCAGCAACATTCATCATTACTTAAATGACTGCAGAACTGACCAACAAGACACCTCGTGGAGGTCGCGCACCAAGACGAATATATCTTTCTGGGTTCCTTAGGAACTCCTGAACATAAGATTAAGATATAACTAGCTTATTCCCCTCGAGTCAACAGATAAGGCATAATATCAGTGGATAACTGCATATACCAGTAACATTGAGCATAAAACACATACCACAATCTCTTCCAGCTCTTCTTTGGCCTCATCTACTCCAGCCACATCAGCAAATGTAACTATATCGGTACTTTCTGAAACTTTGGCCCCACCAGAGTTTGAATTCTTCCGATTCCTCAGCTGGCCTGCTGAATGCTGATATACACAAGAAACTATATTATATCTATTAAAGATATAACCGAGTATGTTCATTAGTTGATTGAAGTAACGAAGTGCATTCATCAGTACCTGAGAAAAGCTTATTGGCAATCGCTGCAGAACTACAGCAATTAATACAACATAAATAAGAGCCACCTGCAAAAAAAATAAGGGCATGGTTAGGACAAAAAAAGGCAGCTAGGAGAGAGAGCTGTATATTTCTAATAAAGAAGAAGTTAGGAACAAAATGAAACAGCAAAACAGTGCTGTCTCAGATAAATGGTATGCTCTGTAACCTATTTTCTACTTAGGATTCCATTTTGCATACTAAGTTTTAACAAAACCCCATTAATTCATTGATCTGTAAGTTCCAACATTCAACTGGAAGTTCAGTTTTTCGTGTGAACCAATCCATAAATCATTCCATCCTGTTTTCTCATTCAAGGTATACAACAGTGGTGATGAATGAAGAGTTCACAAGGATGAAGGGACGAGGGGAATATGATAATAACGAAGAAAAGTACTAGTGATTTTAAAGTCTTAATGTTAAAAGTTGTGCTTTCAATTTGCATTTGAAGTCAGGTTAGAAACTCAATCTACTGCGTAATATTACAACTGCATGTAGAAATACCCACATGAATCCTCAGATAATTCCATTATTTCAGGTCATATCCGAAGATTTATTTGGCATATTGATGCGAGGATTTTTTGTGATATGCAACTGACTATAATTTATGTTCTTGTAATAATCGGCTTATCTGTGACCAGGGCACAAATATAGTAAACTTTTAACTCTGAACTACCATGTCTATAAAACATCATTTCAACTATCACCAAACACCATGGAATATGTGATTTCTGAGTCTTCTGTTAGCAAATTGAGCAATGATGCTTCTGATTTTCCATAAGTTGAAACTAACATGAATTATGTGCTCTCGCGCAGTTGCAAATATCTCGAGCCTTCATGCTAATAGTAAACAGTTAAACACACAGCATTTTCTTCTCCTTCATGGCTGGCCAGTGGTAAGTATGCTGTATATAGTGCTATAAGCCACAAAATAACTAGTTTGCATAAGTCACTGCAACTAATTGATCTCTCCATTTCAAAACTCAACACCACACCAGTCCTACAATAACCATCATTCTACATGCTATACTGCATTCTTCCCTATCTATGTTCTGATGTGATTATTGCTTTCCCTATACTAAGATATCCAGCCTAAAAATACCACACGTATAACAATTTTATTTTTCAGCTGTAGTGCCTTACCAAAGCCGAATTGAGCAAGCCACCAGACCTTTTGTCCGGCGACCCAAACTCAACACTATTCTCCACCATTTTTTCATATGGTGTCTTAATGTCCACTGGACGTGTTGTTGTGAAGACAATTCGCCTTGGAACTCCAGCATTATCAGCAACAGAATCTGTTCCACGCTGCACCTGTGGCTGCTCCATTGCACGGGCCTCAACCTCAGGACGGAGCCTGAACATGATGTGCACCCCGTCCACCTCGACCTTCTTCACCTGGTTCTTGTCTATGCTCGCCAGGAAGTCGCTGTATGGGACGCTGACGTACGTTGTCTGTGGCCGGGGCTCTGAGCCAGGCAGCGCGATCTCGGGCCGCAGCATTCGGAGCGCGAATATGGCGAACCCAAGCTGGAGCAGGAGGAACCCCATTTCCCTCCCCTGAACTATGGGCTCCCAAAGCCACCGCCCAACGCCTCCGCCCTTAATCAGCTTCCGCCGCCACTTGTTCTCCCCCCTCTTCGATGAGGGCGGCTGCGGAGGCGTCGCGGCCGCGCTCGTGGTGCTCGTGCTGGCGCCATCACCTCCTGCCTCCGCCGCCGCCGCCGCCCCGTCGCGGTCCCCATCTCCAGAGGAGGAGGACGACGCCTCTCCTGGCCCGGACGCTTCGGCCCCGTCCCCTTCGCGCTCGACGTTGGCGCGCGCCGCCGGCGGGCGGCGGAGGACGCGGCGCTGGACGACCGCGAACCCGAGCCCCCGCGGCGGCACGGCGGAGATTCGTACGGACGCGGAGCAGCCGCCTCCCGCGGACGCTCTCCTGGGGAGCGGCCGCAGCAGCGACCGCGAAGGCGACGCGACGGGGAGCGACGCCGCCGCGAGGGTTTCGGCGGCGGCGGAGGCGGAGGCCATGTCAGCGGACGCGTGCCCCCCCGGAACCCTAATCCCTCGGAGCCGGAAGAATCGGAGAGCGCTCGCTGCGCCGCGCCGCGCGCGCGTGGAGGAGGGAGGAATCGGCGGGGAGGGGTCGGGGTGAGGAGGAGGAAGAGAGAGAGAGAGAGAGAGAGAGAGAGAGAGGGGGAGAGATGAGGAAGGCAGAGGCCGAGGCGAGACCGGCGAGGAGGGAGGGAAAGAGGGTGGCCGTTAGTTACGCCACTACGCCGTCACACGGGATGGTTTGTTATACGGACATCCCGTCACCGATGCATCTGTACGCGACGTGCCGCTGACGAGGTGGGCCCACATGGGCTGCTGCAGGGGTTTCACCGCGGAAGAGCGCGGGGCTTATCCGTTCCGATTGGATGTCGCACGGAGCGGTAACGGGATTGGAGGCGGTGGGTCCCGTGCTGTCAGTCGGAGTAGTTTTGCTCGTGTGTCGTCAGAATGTGGGGACACTATTATCACACGCTAGAGATATTTGGCACGTCGGATGGTGCAGCGCTGCGAGGCGCTCGTGTCCACAGAAACGATGGAACGACGGCGAGAATTTGGGTGCACATATCTCTTCCACTGCAAACAAAAACCGATGGATTTAATTTGGATGTAGTAGTAGCATGTTTTGAACTCGTTTTTATTCAACTTTATTTTTGCGGGGAAGCTTGTTCTGAACTCGTTGGCACAATCTGCACCTCTTTTATCACTCTGTCAGTTTTGTTACGTTGGTGCATGTAAATGGTCTGCGTGATAACCATGTAGCCATCAAGTTATCCAACTTAATTGAAAGCCGTCAGATTTGTGGGGTTCCGTTTGTCACTTTGTCTGGTGGTTGCATTAGGCGGAGCTTATTGATTCTGTGGCAACCACTAATTAAGTTCAGCTCACAGGTTGGATAATAAAATACTGCTTATAAGACAAATTTAATGTAGATAACTAGACATATGCCCAATAGTGAAAGTTCAACCTTAACAAAGAGCAGATACAAGTTATGTGATGTGATTTTCGGAAGTGGCTGTGGTAAAGCCATAAAGGAGTTTTAATTAGGTCAGCAATCCGCATTAGGATAAGCATGATAGCATCTGCATATTTTTCGGAAAAAAAACATCTCGATAAAATAGGGCAAAGGTGTCTGAAGCTTTACGTAGTGCATATGCGACTAGGTCTTGTTTTGCGAGCTCCTAATAGTTAACGACTCGCACAAGACTGCTAAGTTTATATTGATAGTCCGGTCTAACTGATTGAGATGTGTAATTATAACTCTTTTCTTCTAATATATTGACGTGCAATCCTTTTTCATGTTCATGAAAAAAAAAGGTTCATATTGATAGAGAAAAAAATTACAAGATTATAACACTGGCAGGTTGTAACTAGGAAAACAAGAAAAAATGACCACCCCGCGCACCGACAACACCAAAACACAAACCCGACAACCGCTAGGCTAACAAAGGAACTACAGCTGAGGATGCCCAAAACATAACTCTAACAACCGACACCAAAGCGCACTCTAGCCACCTCTTTTGGATTAAGGGAGAGAGAGGGTGAGAGAGAAGATGGCACCGCTCTCCCCCTAAGCCCTCCGACGTGGCCATCTTACATAAGCTAGGACGCCGACACAAGAGGACAAGCATCTAGAGCACGGTCTTGCACCAGTTGTCTAGGAGGGTTTCGGCAAAGGGGGTTGCCTAGACGATGTCTCCAGGGAGAGAAGCGATGAAAACACCGCTGTCGTCGTCTGTCAAGTTCTCAAAGAGAACTGAGAGTAGGTTTTCACCCGGCAGACCCACTGGAGGAGATGGGATGGCACGACAACACCCTCAAGAGGGAAGAGACTCAAAAATACCGTAATTGCCGGCCCAGACCAAGGCCAGGCTAAGTTTTCACTCGCCGCCCGCCGCCTACAAAACCACAGCTATCGTGTCGATGCTCCACCGCCATCAACCTTCGCCGATGCATGGGCGTTGCACTGGTGCCCCCCGCCGGCCAGCCTCCACATGTTGCCACGCTACGCCGGCCTCCGTCGTCGCCGACCGTGTCTCCTTGCACTGCACAAGCCTTCGCTGCCGCCGACCGTGCCTCCTTGCGCCTCGCCGGCGTCCGCCGCCGCCGACCGCACCTCGACGCGCCGTGCCGACTAACGCCGCCGTCGGTTTCGCGCCGAGCCGGCTGCCGACCGTGCCTCTCGCGCCGACCAGCCGTAGCGAGGCCGCAACCTCTCTGCCTCCTGCTGCCGTCGTCAATGCCCTCAACCTATTGCTGACGCTGTTCGCCCGCATCCTTCCACCAGCGCCACTCCCGCACTTGCTCACCGTGCCCTAGGACAGATCCAGCAACGGCGGCGCCGGATCCAGCCGTGGAGGGGCTAGATCTGGCGGCGGCTATTAACGACCAAATTTGGTAGAATATGAACCAGGTTCGATATTGGAATCAAGACGGATTCGATATTGGACATGCGCAGAAGCTAAGCAGATCTTCTAGACCAGTTTGTGTTTTTCGCATCAACAGCGGCGCCGCCAAATCTGCAGCCACTCGCCGCGCCGCCGCACGGCGGGCGTGCTACGTCACCTCCTCATGCCAGAGACAGACTGCCGCCGCTATCCCGGCGGGCCGCGCGGTTTCTGGCGGCGGCGAGGTGGGTAGGGGGGAGGGGAGGGTGGCAGTGGCCGGGGCTAGGGTTTGCCCCCGGTCAACCGCGCGAGGACGGCGGGGGACGCGCTCGAATGTGTAATTTTCAGTGCTTAATAGTTACTATCAGAATCTCTAGTTCCCTAAATAGTATAATTTTCCATGTAAACTATGAAACATAATACATATAGATATGATGTTCGGTTGGACAACTAGGGCCCTGTTTGGTTCCATGGGCTAATGTTTAGCCCTCACCTTTTAGCCTCAAATTAGCCCTCAAGGATCCAAACAGGTGGGCTAATTTTGAGCTAATGTGAATTAGCCCCCCTCAAAATGTTAGCCCCTCCAAGAGGTACTAATGTGACTAATTTTGTGTGGGGACCATAAAAAGGCAGCTCTCTCTCTCCTTCTCTCTCCTCTCTTTCTAATCTCTCTCCACCTTTTAACCTTGAATTAGTCCATAGATCCAAACATATCACCCTAGGCTAATGTTTAGCCTACCAATTCATGACTAAATATTAGCCCTCAAAATTAGCCCTGGGCTAATCTTCCAAACAGGGCCTAGGAGGAAGGTCCTTGCCATATCATTGGGACAATTTATTCCAGCATATATAGTTTGGGAAAATCCAACTTTTTTATATTCTCATTAGATATTTGAAATATCATGTTTTTCCAGACATAGCTATGTGACAATTCCTCTTACTGGCTATTAGTATAACTCATTTGCTACCACAAATTGCAGCTTGTTAGTTAGTAATCTCTAGCAAGTTCAATGGATGAGCTGCATTAGTTGGACGAGGATGAAAATTATACTCAGACCACAAATGACACTAGGAAGAGAAAAGGTGTAAAACTATGGCAATTCGTTAATTAAGTAAAAGTTGACTTGTCGTTTATACTTTTGGTCAAGAAGCGTATGCGAGGAAAACTTATTGATAGAAAATGATTCGTACAAATAAGGACAAATCAGAATTTTCCTGTCTGATTACAAAGTTTTACTTCATTAGAAGCTTCTTTGAAAAATGTTGCATAGAAATTTGATTCAAGTGGGTAGGAACCACGCAAGTAAAATAAAACCAAGTAAGGCTGAGTTAGACCGAGTTTCCTAATTAGCGCAGACGCGCTGGCTAGCGATCTGGCGCGCGTTTTAAGCCTATATCCTCACGCGATTCCGCTCCAGTCCACTTCTGTTTTCTTTGTGAAAAAAAAACACCACGAGAGGCGTGTGCACGCGCGCCGCCGCGCTAGATTTGGAGAAAAATCTGACGATTAGTTCATTCACGTAATTAGTTTCCGATAGTTATTTTTTAATTAATCTTTCCTTTTTTTCCATGAAGTTGTTTCCTTTTTAACTAAAGATTTAAAATTCTATACACGAAATTTGAAATTTTCTATAGAAGAAATTAAAAGTCACGACCATGATTTAAAACAACTCAAAATTTGAAAATTTAAACTTTCAATTTAAAATTTGAAAACTTTCAACTCAAAATTTAAACTTTCAAGTCAATTTTGAAAACTTTCATCTTGAATTTTAAAAACTTTCAACTCGAATTTGAAAATTTTTTACCCAAATTTGAAAACTTTTTACCCAAATTTTAAATAATTTCAACTCGAAATTTAAAAACTTTCAAGTCAAAATTTAAAAACTTTCAACTCAAATTTGAAAAATTTCAACTCGAGGTTAAAAGGTTCCAACTCGAAATTTAAACTTTCAAGATAATTTTTTTTAAACTTTCAACTCAGATTTTGAAAATATTCTTCATATTTTCAAAACTTTCAACTTAACTATATTATTATGTATTATTTTGATAATAAAAAACTATAATTAGATTAATCCGGGCCCACGGGCTTAACCTTCTACCCCCGACGCGGAACAGAAAAGTGCGCGCTAGCAACATTACCGGCGCAGGTGCGCTAACTAGAAGCCCCTGAGTTAGACCCAGTAGTTCGGCCCATATATTTGGTGATACATGAAACGAAATAAATCATTACTGTATGATTAACCAAGTATTAATTATTATAAAATTTAGAAATGGTTTTTTTATTTTTCTTAACAAATTATATATATATATATATTTAAATATATATTATTTAACCGTTTGAAAAACATGCTAATGAAAAATAAGAAAGTTGACGTTAGTTGGAGAAAAAGAACAGGGCTGAGTCCTTTTTCAGTTTCTATACGAAGTCTAGTTCCCAGCTCATCCCGTGAAAGGGCCTAAAATAGGCCTATAAATCAACAAACACGGCCCAGCCCAAGATTTGAGCGGCTATCCTCCCACGATAGCCACGTGGCCGCAATCCCGGCCACCAGATCCTTCTGGCTCCTACCTGTCCGGCCCCGCAACTCGAAAAGCCGAGGATCCCAACTTCCCAAGCCCCACCCTGTTCACTCCAAGCACCAAACTACCACCAAGTCCCAAACCACCACCAAACCCCACCCCCACCCCTACCCCCCCCCCCCCCCCCCAATGGCCGCGCCACCCACGCCATCATCCCCACTGGTCGCCTCCACCCGCCGCTTCGTCGCCCCTCGCCTCCGCTCCCTCCTCCCGGCCGCCGCCGTCTCCATGTCCAGCACCTCCTCCTCCTCCATCTCGGCCCCCTCCAACGGCCGCCCCGTCTCAGGCGGCGCCGGGGAGCAGCGGCCGCCGCCGAGTCCCCTCCTCCCGCACGCGAGCCTCGAGGTCGCCGGGGCGCGCTGCGGCCTCCTCGCCGGGTTCGACAGCCTCCGCCGGCCGTACCGAGCCTTCCCCATCGTCGCGTCGAACCGGCACGTCGAGACCATCTTCGCCGCCTTCGCGCGGTCGCTCCCGGCCGTCGCGCTCCGCCGCGAGTGCCTCCGCACGCCCGACGATGGCGCCGTCGCGCTCGACTGGGTCTCCGGCGACGACCGTGCGCTTCCGCGGGACGCGCCGGTGCTCATACTCCTGGTATGCCTGTCGTTTTCCCTCTCGTAGTCTCGTGTGTGGTTGCGCGCTGTATGCCTGTATACATCGAGCGTCAATGCATTTGCTGGTAGTTAGAAATGAATCGATGAATGAGATTTGATTCGCATTGGGATTGGGATAGTATTTTTTTTGTTCAGAAATGGCCAAATAACACTGGTAGGATGACTAGTCCAGGATCGAAGTAGTCTAGTGTTCAGAGTGGCTAAGTGAAAAGCAACTAAGCTTTTGCCGTCATAATATTTCCCCCAAACGGGAGATTCTAGCAACATTTCGTTGACCTGCTCCAAGGAACAGGTTCACGACATCTCAGATGACCCATTGAAAGCATCTGACAGAACTAAAATTAATCGTCCAATGTGCAGTCAAAGACATCCACTCCATATATGACCACAGAACTGAAATCAACTGATCTGACTTCTATTTTACCTTTTATCTTTACTGTTAGATGGCCAGTGCTTATCTGTAGTTCAGACATGCATTTAACTAGCTTATGGTTAGTGACTAATGCTTAAAGTTCGACATCGGCAGCCTGGTCTAACAGGGGGAAGTGATGATACATATGTAAGGCATATGCTGTTAAGAGCTAGAAACAAAGGATGGCGCGTGGTGGTGTTTAACAGCCGTGGATGTGCAGGCAGTCCAGTGACTACAGCCAAGGTACTTTATCAAATATTTTATTAATCTCATTGTATTCACTAAATTCAGTAGATCCTGAAAAATCAAGTAACAATTGAAAAAAGAAGTCAGAATCAGTTGATCAACTTTACTCTCTCAGCTGGTAGAGGTTGTTTATTATGGGACTGTTTTTCAGATTTTCATCCTGTCTGATACATGTAGCTTGCACTTTAGTTGGTTCTGATCACTCTTAATTAAGCTGAAGGTTGTTTATGCTCTTGCTGGGAATATGACATGAGCCACCTACTTCAGCACCATATGGTGAAGGGCTAATCCATATGGCTCCTAATTCCATGGTAGTGTTTGGCACTCAGATATGTAGTCAACAATGAAAGGTTAATTCAGTTTTGCACTTCATTGTTGACCTTTTTTTTTCTAGAGAACATTTCTTCCTATTATATTGGGAAAAAAAATGGTTGTCTTGTGTCCTTCAAACTTATCAGCATCTTTTGGCTAACCTGATCTATAATGCAGACATATTGGCAAGCCACCATTCACCATGTTCATAAGCCTTAATATTGAATATTGTGGAGGAAACCTACGAATTAGCAGACTGTATAATATAATGGAGTCAAATCACATTTAAAGCAAAAAAACGCTACAATATCTCGTCTTCTTAAAACGTGATTTTCCTGTCATGTGCAGTTCTATTCGGCATCATTTACTGGAGATCTCCGGCAAGTAGTTGATCATGTTTTAGGACGTTTTCCTCAATCTAACGTTTATGCTGTTGGCTGGTCTCTTGGAGCAAACATTCTTGTGCGCTACCTTGGAGAGGTGAGTTCTTTACTCATTGATGATGAGCCTACAGTTCTACACAACAGCATTTTTTTTCCTTGTGCCATATTTATCAGGGTTTATTTCATCTTGAAGTCATATGATTTACGTACTACCTTTTGTAGCTGATGATGACTAGGAGTTGACCTATATATGTGCCACTTTTGTTTGATTCAGTGTGTGATTTAATCCAATATGTTTTAAACTTATGGACTTGCTCCTTTTTATCACCTAATAATTTGACATGTGTTTTTTTTTCTGCATTAGGTTATATAGAATTGATCCCAAGGCACGCTTTACTCTAACAGTCTGAAACTTTACAGCTATATGTTTTCTCTTTCCAGGAAACTGATAAATGTGTTCTTTCTGGAGCTGTGTCTTTGTGCAATCCATTCGATTTGGTAATTGCAGATGAAGATTTCCACAAAGGATTTAACAATGTCTATGACAGAGCCCTTGCTAAGGCTCTGAGGAATATATTTAAGAAGTATTCTTCTGTTCACCTTTCATCAAATCTAAATTACACTGCTCTCCTTCAATGAATTCTAACAGTTGACTTTTAGGGAATTCATAAAATTTTAGGCATGCACTTCTTTTTGAAGGATTGGAAGGTGAATATAATATACCAAAGGCAGCGAATGCAAGATCAGTTAGAGACTTTGATGAAGGGCTAACCCGAGGTTTGAAATGACATCAAGCATAACTCTTACCAGATGCTATTCATTTTTTTTCTCTGTTGGGACCCGCATTTAAAATTACACTTCAATTGTATGCAGTTTCATTTGGCTTCAAGTCTGTGGATGATTATTACTCCAACTCAAGCAGCTCAGATTACATAAAAAATGTTTCCATACCCTTATTGTGCATACAGGTGAAACTACTAGTTCTATATGCTTCGCTCGCACATTAGGAACAACAATTATCTTATTACTTAGTTTGATAGTATCATTTTGTCATCCTTAGGGAACAGTAAAAATATTTAGTCAAAATTGTAAAGCAAAAATAGAGCAGGAGTATCTCAATGCAAGTCAACTCATGGCCTCTTAATTGTGTAATTTTTTTTTTAGAAAATGGATTAAAACCTGGCCTCTACATCCACAATGGATGTACACAGCCCACTTAATTGTGTAATTGAAATGCCAGGGGAAAAAAACTTTTGATTGCTTGCCTTGGTCTTGCCAATATAGAACAAATTACTTCAATAATTCTAGATGACAATAGTTACGGTATTGCACTTCCATTCACACATTACTTCAAGTCGGCACTATGGAATTCATAGAGCAATCATGGAATAAGGAATACATGAAGGCTTTAAAAGTAGTTAGATCTGTTTGTACTTCCATAGACATGCTGGAAAACAAGGTCAATGCTCAACAGTTTGTATTCAGTTGTCAGTACTGGTTCATATATTATACAATGAAAACAATTTGGCTTTCTCTCTCAAAAAAGAGAAAACAATTAGGCCGTACAATCACATATTAAGGGTTGCTTAGATATTTTCTGCTATAGTTTTTTATTCTTGCTTAATTATGTGCAGGCGGATAATGACCCAATTGCACCATCTAGGGGAATTCCCAGAGAAGATATCAAGGTATTCGCTTGTTGCAGTTTGTACTTTGTAGTATGCACCCTACTGGACCCTATTACTCAGCGTTGATCTCTTGCATAAGAACATGAGGCCAGCATACCGAGTCTAATCCATGAGAGTTCTGTTTTAAGTCAACAAATAAGAGTGCATGCAGATCCAAAGGGTGAAAAGTAGAACTTTGTTACTTCTGTGTACTGTAACTTGTTGATTAAAAGTACAATTTCCGGGTCGTGCTAACTGAAATGAGAATCATATCTAACTGGGATTCAGGTACTCTTATGTGGGGGGTTTTGTTTTATTAATTAATGAGTGAATTGAACTATACAACAAAGACAACAAATTTGGGTTTGGCTGTAATGCCATAGTCTAATGCGTCTAATTGGAGAGTCGATCTTTCTTTTTCCACATCACCAAGATAGTCATGAATCCTACCAAGATAGGATAGAAAACTCAATAGGGTACTGCACCTACCTTTTACACTGAGATCACTGAAGGCCTGTAACTTATGATTCATTCAATAGTTATGTATTTATTCTGCTCTGTGTTGCTCTAAAATGACTCAAGAAAATCTTGTTATTTTATCTTTTCAGGCGAACCCGAACTGCCTACTGATAGTAACACCACAGGGTGGTCACCTTGGATGGGTGGCAGGTGAAGATGCTCCATTTGGATGCCCTTGGACTGACCCAATTATAATGGAGTTTTTAGAATATGTTCATAACGAAAAGAACTCTAGTACCAAGGGTAGCATCTCATATGAGCAGCAGATTGTTACACAAACGTCAGCCCCAGATGTCTCTGTGCATGTGCAGCGATAGTAACGTTTCTCTTGCCAGATTTTTCCATTCACTAGGCATGTCTTGTGCACATAGTTGTTAGGTCGAGATGCTCTACAGTGCTCCAGGATGACAGGTACATGATCAAATCTCATGCACCCCTAGTTTTGTTCCTAAGTATAAATATTTTCTGTTCTTCCATCAATAGTTTGATGAATATTGTTCGCTCTGCCTCTGCTTTACTTGTGCAGGTTCTACGTTATTGAGTTGTGACGATATTGTCGCGGCCTGCAGTCTGGGATTCTTTACAGATTTATGGGCTTTGCCTGTTCAACTAATTTTAATATTTATTCCGTATTGACCATTGCCGATACGTGCTGTATAAAACGGTATAAACAGTATATCGATCGTGTTCTTAATATACATCCTACAACTATACGTCTATACAAGTGCGGCGCTGATATTCATATGTAATTATTAGTTCATAGATAGGCAGATAACACCACATAGTAATACTCCTATAGGCCATATGTGGCACCAACAACCACCGGGCCTGTAGAAAATGTATCCAAACGAGCACCGTACCTACATACCCTACTATTCCTAGATATAGTACTATCATATGATCATCCATAGAAATGATCTATAGGCTAGTTTAGATTGAAGCCAATTTGCACCTTACAAAAAAATTGGCAACTTTAATGGTACCACGTGGATATTTGGTTTGCTGCCAATTTTCACGTCCATACTAGTTCAACTTCTATATTACCAAATTTGGTTGAAAGATTTTGACACTAAAATCTTAGTATATGGTAAAAATTATCTTCAAACCGAACAAGTTCTATACTAGTGTCAAAACTTGATGAGGTTTTAACACTATAAAAAATTAGTAAGGTAAAAATTGGCTCCAAACCAAACAAGCCTATTATTCTATATATTGATTCTAACACTAAGATCATGGTAGAACATCTCATTCTCAGAATGGCTTGAGCTCGGTACAACAGCAAGGATAATAATGAGTTATAAGCCTACTATAAATTTACGTGGAGACAGGTAAGAAAAAAAATCAAAGGTGTTGGCTCTTATGTAAGAGCAGCTTAACACAAGTTTTAAGACAAATACAATAATTGTATACTCCCTCTGTACTCGTAAAAGAAGTCGTTTAGAATAATGTTTAAATCAAACCTTGGGAATATAAATCATGAATAACTCTTAAATTGTTGAGTTTGAAAATGTAAAAATTATATGAATAGATTTGTCTTGAAAAATACTTTTATAAAAGTATACATATATCACTTTTCAATAAATATTTTTATAGAAACAACAAGTCAAAGTTGTGTTTTGGAGACCGTGTCAATAGAGAGAGGAGTAGAAAATTGTGGTCAACCTTATTGCTAATCTATTATATATGTTGGCTTTAAGTGCCCATTTAAATCGTAGCAATGAAAAAAAAGGATGAATAGAAAAACGTAAGATTCTAATAGGAATGCAAGTGCAAAACAGAGGATTGTAAAACACATGAAAAACACATGTATGACCGTTTGATTGAACCGCATGAAGAACACAGGAATCGGATGAGAGAGATAGACTCAAAGGAAAGTTTCCAAGAGATTTAAGCTCTCGCTAAATTTCTTCTAAAATCTCTATAGGATTGTCCATTTCGTAGGAATTTTGAAGGATAAGATAGAATTTAATCCTTTGTTTTAGGATTGGAATCCTCAAAATTCCTATGTTTATTCTCCAAATCAAAGGGATCCAAAGATGGACTAATAGCAGGAAATTAGCTCTACTATTATTATCTTGCTCTTAGTCCTGCGCAAAGCGCCCTCGATTCCAAGAGCTCAACAGCACCTATGGCTGCGCTACGTCTTTTTCGTGCTTCTCATTTGGCCTCGCGTCGCTTTCATGTCCCACTGGCTCGCTTCGATCGTTCCGGCTTTCCACCACACATTTGGCCGCCGGCACAGCCACACGCATCCAGAACTTTCTTAATCCTCGCTAGTTGCTCCTTGCTCGCCGCAGCATATCCTCTCGTCGATCTCTCTCCGCGACAGACACCTGCCCCCGCATCTCTGCTTCCCCCGCGCAACAGCGCCCGGGCCGCGGGACGACGAACAGTCGATCGCCACGCCGAGCGGATCGACCGCTAACCTCCAAACGAGCTCGAGGAAAACGCGACCCATCTCCTGTGGTGCGAGTACGACCTTGTCGCCAACGATTGCGATGTTTTCTCCGTTGATCTCTCCCTCCGCCGCTCGGTGCGGTCGCTGCACGTCCTACAGTAACATTCACTGCGCGCGAACACAACAACGTTCAAAGCATGGACGACAAGCGCCGGCATGCGCATGGGCATGGCACACATGCGCAGCGTTGATATATATGTTTCACATATGTGCACGAACGGGCTCCGAGGCAGGGGAGCCAGATTCACGAACATGAATAATTAATGTAACATCCTAGCATAACAAGCAGCAAGACTCGGCGATCGACCGGCCGGAGGATTTCTATATGTGCAACGCAATGCATGTGTGGATTTGCATTGTTGCATGGTTTGCCGGCCGGCCGGTTGCATCCTCCATCTCTAATCTGCTCTCCCGTCTAGCTTACGAGCGCCGCGGCTCTAGTCGATCTCTCCGGACCAACTGACTGCACAAGCCAGCAGCAGCAACAGCAGCAAAATATCTATATAGACCCAATACAACACGTACTCATACACATATATATTTATATACTGTATGCTACGCTGATTGATTAGCATGATCATGCTACTGCGTTCCATTCCACCATTGGCCATGTCTCCCACAGATCCGGCATGCCGCAGAACGGATCGGGCAGCTGGCCGCCGCCCAAGTAGTCTAGGTGATGGTCGTACTCGTACGACGACCCGCCGCACGCCGCCGAGCCGTCCTCCGAGACGTCCACCACCGGCACCGCGAGGCAGCTCACGTAGTCCTCCTCCACGAGGCCGCTGCTGCTCGCGTTCATCACTCTATTCCTCTTGTCGTCGTCGTCCCCTTCGGCGCCGCCGCCGTCGCAGCTGCCGCTCTGGTCTTGCCGCTCGTTCAGCTTCCCCCTCAGCTCATCCACCTGCAAGAAGGCAAAGCGCGCATTGTCACCATGCGTGCACGTATGCAGCAGGTATAGCTGATGATTGGTCGGCAATGGCGCACGAACCTGGGCTGCGAGGGCGAGCTTCTCCTGCCTGAGCGACTCGACGCGGGCGTGGAGGGCGTCGTACTGGGCGCGGAGCGCGGCGTAGTCGTGCTCGATCTGCTTGGAGCGCCACCGGGCGCGCTTGTTCTGGAACCAGATGGCCACCTGGCGCGGCTGCAGCCCGAGCTCCCGCGCCAGCTCCGCCTTCTCCCGCGGCTCCAGCTTGGCCCGCCGCGCGTGGAACGTCGTCTCCAGCGACCGCACCTGCTCCTCCGTGAACCGCCGCTTCCTCTCCCCGCCACCGCCGCCGCCGCCGCCGCCGTCGCCGTCGCCGCCTCCTCTCCCAGCGGCGGCCGCGTGGTGATCCGCCGCGGCCACCATCTGCCGCAAGAACTGCGCCTCGTCCACCGCCGCCGCCGCCGTGTCGTAGTACATGTGCGGCTGCGGCGGCGCCACCAAGAACTGGCAGTCGCTCTCCATTTTTCCCAAGCTCCAGGTAGGAGGAGACGTCGTATCGAATATCGATCAGTTCGTCGAATGTAAGACCAGAGCACTAGCAGTCGCAGTAGTGTGTGTGTTCCAGAACAACGGCGCGCGCGGCGACCTTTTATACCGGAGCCGATGCCGACACGTGGCACCACGGTCTCGTGCCCCGGTACGCGTGGGCCCCACCTCGCCTTTTGTCCCGCGCCAGGTGTCCCGCATCGGAGCCCCCACACTCCCCCGGATGGTTATCCGTCTCGCGATCGATTCGAGCTCTCGCCGTACACGTGGCGCGAGCTTGGAGTGTGAGACCTCCTCACCTCCTCTACGCAAAAAAAAAAAAAAAAAAAAATCAATTCCAAATTGCCAATGTGCAGCAGCCATCAGCCATGGTGCGTAGTAGTATAGGTGGGCAGCGTCCACGTCAACTGGGCCATGCGGCGGAGAGCGTCTCACGGACGGGAAGCCGAGGTGGCAGGGGGTGGCTTGTCACGTTGCAGCGGCTGGGGGGGCTCGCGTGTGAGGCTATCTTGCAGGGGTGAGGGCTCCCAACCATCTGGGGGTGTGTGGCCGTGCGAGGGAGGGATGATGAGGCGTCGCTGTACGCTAGCGTTTTTTTCCCGGCTCGGCAGGACAAGCAGAGTATACACGCACTGTACCTTCTCCTAGCTAGGACCGGTCGTCAAAAGTCAGATAAGCTTATCATCCCCGGCGTTACGTGTCCCAGGAGTGACTCCGCGTCGAACAGATGGTCGAACCGCCGCTGCACGCGCCCAGTGAGCTTCTTGGGCAATTTTCACCGTGCAGGTTAGCTGCAGCTAGGAGCTTCTTCGCTTGCTTTAGGAGGTGTTTGGGGGAGAGGGCTCTCTCTAAGGACTTATTTTTTGGAGAGGACTAAAGTTTAGTCTCTCTCTCCCAAACACCCTCTTAGTTTACAGTTTTGCAGTTTCTTATCGACAGATATGATTTGGCACATATGTCAGGGCGCGATTAGCATGCCAGGTTCTCCTGCACGTGATTCGTTCGGTGGTCGGCTCGGCTGAGATCAGTACCATGTTGTGTCATCTATCCCTCACGTAGGGGGAAACGAACTGATGGCTGCCTTTGCCGTTTCGGCAGCCACAAATCCCCTGGAAACGTAGTCGCAGCCACTAACATCAAACCAAATCACTCTTAACATAAAACTAATGCTACAATACAATACTCTCTTCATGCGTACGTACTCACCGTTTGCTTGCGCGCGCGGCCGAGCCGGCCGCGGAGTCGTCCCGTCCCCGGAGCCGACACGTCAGTGGCTCTCCGAGGTCACAGTTCACAACGACACGCTGATCACCCGATATATTAAGGATGACCTGTCGCCGATAAGCCCGTAGTTAATGGGATAATTGCAGTGATTAGCCAGCCCGTCGTGGCTGGGCGCGCGCAGGGGCGCCGGGCCCGGGTCAGCGTCGCGCTCGCGGTCCTCGTGCGCGGGGTGGTGGGTGGTGGTGCGGTCGCCGCGACGTCGACGGCGTGATGGCGACGTACGCCGCGGCGAGGCCGAGCGAGCCGGCGCGTGTCCGCGCGGACAAAACCGCTTTTGTTTTCGCTCGATCGGCAAAGCTTTCGATCGCCTCGTCGCAACTCGCAATCGCAAGTGCTTTTTTCCGATATGCACTGTGTGTGTTCTTGTGTGTGTTTATCAAGTCGGAGTAGCTAGCAACTTACTTGGCGAGCACTACTACTGGCGGGCGGATGCATGTATGTAGGCATTGGGTTTAGCTTTTGCGAGAGCCTTGCCTTTAGGGGATTGGATTGTTTTTGCGTACGTGTTTTTATCTGTGCGTTCAAAGCCGGGAGAGAGAATTGTTATCTGGTCACTGATAGGACCATGTCGGCAACACGTATCTCGCGGTCGCGGTGCACAGACCTTTTGCTAACTGGAGTGTGACCGTTTATGATTTATGAGTCACTTGGCACTCCTTTCTCGTCTGCAGTTTTTTTTTAAGACACTGATTTGCAGATCTGACATGCGTGATTGGTTGATCGCCATGGCATTATGGCACACTACTCTCTTCGTCCCATGAAAACAATCTACTACCACGAGATGTGACACATTCTATTAGTACGAATCTGAACATACCTATGTTCAAAATTGTTGTATAAGAATGCATCACATCCAATTCTAGATTCGTTTTCGTGGGACGAAGAAAATTTATTAGTTGGGCTGCTCCACATTTAGGGGCTTTTAACTATTTGACACTCTTACGAGTGGTGCTTAACGATTTTTCACTAGACCCACATGTCATAGACACATGAGGGCCCACATGTCATTGACAGGGTGTGGCAAATCGTTAATTGCCATGTCACAAGAGTGGCAAATAGTTAAATTTCCCCCACATTTACGGTGGGTTCGGGAAGGGGGTTGACCTTCAGTACACAAAAGAAAAAGAAATGTGCATTAGCGAATAATAATTAAGTATTATTTTAAAAATAAAAATAGATTAATATGATTTTTAAAAACAACTTTTCTATAGAAAATTTTTGAGCAAATTTCAGAAAAACTACATGTACTTTTAACAAAACTATCATAAAACTACAAAGAACTATAGATCATTTAAGGTGAAAGATCACTAAACTACAAATTTAGTAATAAAATTATCACTATTGTACATGTTTTGCATCATGTTAAGTACAAAACTACAACATTTATCACTCTAACATAGTAGTAGTGGTAGGGATTTAAGCTATAAAATATATAGTTTTGTGATAACTATAGTATTAAATCTATAGTTTTATCATAGTTGGTCCTAAATTTGTAGTTTTGTGATAAATTTTATGTTAAATATGTAGTTTTGTGAAACAATGCCTTAAAAATGTAGCTTTATGATAATTTCATCAAAATAATTGTAGTTTTGTGAAATTCACTTAAAATTTTTAAAAAGCACATCGTTTAGCAGTTTGAGAACTATGCGCATAAAAGCGAGTGAGGTGTTGTTTAAAAACATTAATTTAAGGACATACTCACTCCGTCTCAAAATAAACCAACCTCGTACCAAATATGACACATCTTAGTTCGATGAATCTGGACATAAAATGTGATACATTCTAGTACAATGAATCTGGATACACATCTGGTACGAGATTGATTTATTTTAGAACGGAGAGAGTATCCTAGTAGGCAGGAATCTTTTATTCTAGTATGAATGACGTAGTTGTCGACGGGTGATACCTGCAGTCCGTATTCTGATGGTATAGGGGTACGTTGGTACGAGGATCTACACGATACGACATCAAGCACACGGGACACAAGGATTATACTGGTTTAGGTCCCTCGTGAGGTAATAGACCTAACCTATTTTATATGGGATTATGGAGAAAACCACGGAGATTACAACAGAGAACAATAGTACCCCGAGATTACCGAAGATCCATGTCGAGAACGGCTCGACGAGATCCACCGGCCAGTTGGCTTCGAATCCTCTGGATTGCTTCTACTATGGCAGGCGTCTTGCGCTAAGATTCGATACCCTGCACCCCTCTAGGGGTCATGTATTTATACCACAGGTTACCTTATTCTCCAAGTAGAATTCGAAGATACATTTTTATGTAAGAAATCATAAATCCCCTATCTTCCCCAAATAGGACCCTAACACCTTTTATTCGGGGAGACGGATTCCTTGCGCATCGGCTATTTTCGTTGATCTGGAGGCAACCTTCTCGTGTACTTGAGGATATACCGTATTCGTATACCTCACAACCTCAAGAATAGGAGGTATATCTTATACATAACCCTGACAGTAGTACTTACATAATTTTGGACTAGATATTTGTACTAAATATAAAAGATGGTAGTGGGGGTGGTGCTGTCACCATCACTACCACCCAACTATCATGCGAGATCTACGAGTTGTGAGGCAAAAACTTTGCTTGTTTCTGAACCCTCACATGCCATGGACTTCGTCGAAAGAAAAAAAAATGATAATATAATATTATGGAGCTTAATATTTTTTGAAATGATAACAAAATTAGCATCATACCAATATATTAGACAAGGAAAAAAAACCTGCTGCAAGCAATATGCTAGTTTTGCAAACTTTGTTTTAGTTGATATTTTTATTAGAGGAAGTTGGGAGGGTCTCCCATCACCTTGTTTAATTTTTACTTCTAATAACTATTTTTAGTTGTGCCCTTTGGTAAAAGCCAGAAATATAATCCATTTTTATTATTAAAAAAATTGGACTGTTGTCTTTTGGATGGGCTAGGCTGTTCATTTCGGCCTGTTTGGTAAGCGATCATCCAATTATAGTTTGGGCCTTCAGTCTCACAGCTATTCATTTCGGCCCTTCCCTTGTTACAGGCTCCGCTACCCTCGCATTCTCTCCTCGGAATAAGTCCACTTTGACTCCCTTAAAAGTGACCGGAATCTAATCCATAACTCTAAACCGTAAAACCGGATATCTCGACCCCCGAACTATTGAAACCGGTACAATTTGACTCCCTTGGTGGTTTTAGAGGGTGGTTTCGCTGATGTGGCGGTGTTGACCTAGTCTGTACGTTGACGTGGCGCTTAGGTGGCATTTGAATTAAAAATGTATACGTGGGACCCGTTTGTCATTCACATGCATAAAAAATTGTGAGACTGTTAACAGCGAAATTTGGTAAAGCCCCGAGGTTATCATCAGCCTAGAGCCAGTATCGGCTTCAGAGTTTTGGAATCGGCCGATGGAAGTCATCAAGTCGCCATAGTCGGATTCTTGCTATATTCGGTTAAGGAAATCAATCTATTAAATGAGCTTATCCAGAAGTGACCGAGTTTAAGGAGGATGCGGCATAGCAATTTATCTATTAATTAGGAATAGTCTATTAGTTTTCTTTTTATCTTTAGGAAAGTATGTTCAGTGTCCGATTAGGACTTTATGTTTTCCTTTTATCTTTAGAAAAGTTTCTTTCTTGTCCTACAAGGACTAGTATCTACTCATGGGTATAAATATGTCAGTGTTGTGGAAAACGAAATACGGGTGTTGGACGGACGAGGTGCCATCAAGCGATTAATCGAAATACGGATGATTAAACGGAATTGTACGGATTTTTGGCGTTCGCACTAAGATGTACATAATTGATGTTAATGGCAACGGTGGAGACAAAACGCATCATCTTAATAAAAAAGTATTTGTATAAATCTCTAACTATATTTTGAAAATACCATTTATTAGTTCAATAGATATCAATACTGATGGTTAGTACCGCAATAGCATTGGGCTTGTTAGTCAAAATACTGCAGCTGAGCTGCAATTTGCAAGTTTATGTTAGTTCAATAAGCAGACATCTGATTTGATGATAAATAACCCATTAATCATGCCATACTACTGCATAATTACTCTGAAATGGTAATGCAGCTCCGACTTGATGATACGGTACGGTCTGGCTACCGTTTCCGTTTTGACGGCCGATTAAACGGTTGTGCCGGCCGACTTCCACAACACTAAAATATGTACACCGGTCATTGTAATCTATCATCACGATCAATACAATTCGGCGCATCGCCAACTTTTACCTTTTCTACTTTATTTTATCGATCGGCGGAACTTGGCACCTGACGCGGGGCTGTATCGGTGTTCGATCTCCGGCTAAGGGGTAAGTCCAATGTTCCGTCGGTCCAGGCAATTGTATCGTCTACGTCGGCGTCGTTCAAGGCTGCATCAGGATATTTGACCTCTTGGATTACTCTGGTTTGGATAATATATTTGCCTGGCTATTTATCATATGTCTATGTTAATCTAGTCCTAGCATCTCAATTTAGCTCTATCGGCTGTCTCTCGCTTTAGGTTTCTGCCAGTATCGGCTAAATTGCCTTGCTAGATTAGATTAGCCTAGGCATCTACCACCCTGAAAATCAGTCATCGGCTTGATTGTCTAGATATTATGTTTCTTTTCATACTTAGTGTTGCATCAGTTAAGTTTGATCTACTAAGTTGTGCTTAGAACCATAATCTCTGGCCTGCTTCTTGATTGCCAATAAGGGTTTCATCGTGGTTTTAGCCGGTGAGTTATTTGGACGTTGCATCGGCTCATAAGTATTGCATATACATATAAGTTGGATTTAGCCGATGACAACAAAGGTTTCACTGTTTAATCTAATCTTGTGGATTTCATGACATCAGACCTTCAGCCGATGTATGCTTTAACCTTCGGATCGATGCTTATTTATCATATCATTATTTGCCGATTGGTTTATACTGGATTATATTGTTATTTCATTACATCGTCATCAGCCGATTGCCTTTATATCATTATCTACATTGGACATATAGCCGATTTCTTAAACTCTATCGCTATCGGCTGGTATCGGCATCGGCTATTATCGCCTATCGGCTGGAACTACTCCATCGGCTTATCAGCCGATCGGCTGTTTTGATCTACTATTTACATATCTTGTCAGTTGCAGGATCAAACTGACTGGCACGCCCGCATCTCACTAAGATTTGGACCTGCACATGAGCTAAGCAGATCTCCCAGGCCGATGTGTTCAATTTTTCGTCAACAGAGACCCACCGACATGTGGGCCCCACGTGTCATCCTCTCTCTCTTTCTTCTTCCTCCCCTCTTCCTCCCTTCTCTCTTTCTTTTTCTCTCTTCTCTCCCCTTCGGCTGGCCGCGGGGAGCACGAGCTGGAGTGGCGGCGGGCGGAAGCTGAAGCGGCGACGGCGGCGGAACTGCAGCAATTTGCTCTGGATGAACCTGGCCGACAACCAATTGACCGGCAGGATTCCGCCGGAGATGGCAGAGATAGGGAGAAACCCTGCTCCGACTTTCAAGAAGAATCGGAAGGATGTCAGCGTGCTCGCACGCCTCCCCGCGCACCCCGCCGCCGCATGGGGCAGCTTCCATGCCACACACTCCAGCGCCCGCCCGCCAGCCCTCTCGCCTGCCGCCGCCGCCGTCGCTCCGGCTCCCGCCCACTTTCGCCGCCCCTGCCCGTCGATTGCTCCACGAGAGAGAAGGTGAAGAGAAAAGGGGGAGACATCAGCTAAGACACCGATTCCACAAATCCCCCGTGGCCGTGATCTGTTCAAGGATTCACAGCTTCTCTTACGCGTCGTCTTGCTGTCCGGCGCCGCAAAGGGTACATGACTTACAGTCATGGCGGCAGCGGCGCTCTGCTTTGTCACCCTCCCCGCCTTCTGTTTCTTGGGTCAGTTACTCTGAATCTCTGATCAAGATTGTCTTTGTCGACAACACATACTACGTCTTGCTATAACTTGCTTTGATCCTTTACATTGATGGAACAGCGCCGGCGGCGTTGATGTTGGGGTACTACCACGGCTCGCCGGAGCTAGTCGTCGTCGGCTCAGGTTGCTCGAGGCTCGTGGAGACGAACTCGTTCATTGTGCAGGACATCAAGGTGATCATCCTCCCGTAGCTCGGTTCTGCACAAGCTCAGTCAGGAAGAGTGTTTTAATGTGTGCACTCGCTCTTGCAGGCGAGGACGGAGGGAGGGTCGCTGGAGAATGGGTTGGTGCTCTACGGGATGTCGGTCGCTCCGCCTCTCGGCATCCCAGCTGCTTGGTTGGAGGCTCGCCGCGCCGTCGTACCAGCCAATTCCCACATGTCAAATTTTTTTTTTTGTGAATCACATATGAGTCCTAAATATATTTTTTAAAATTCTAATACCACGTAAGCGCCACGTGGGACGAAAAGTATGTCAACATTACCACGTCAGCGCCACATCAGCAAAACCACCCTCCAAAACCGCTGAGGGAGTCAAATTACACTAGTTTTAATAGTTTGGGGAGTCGTCCTATCCGGTTTCATGGTCGAAGGTTACGGATTAGATTCGGGTCACTTTTAAGGAAGTCAAAATGGACTTATTCCTCTCTCTCCTCTTGTGTTTCGACGACAAACCGGCCCAGAGACATGCGTGGAGTTCCGCTGAAAAAATATTAAAATAAAAAACTGGCACACCAACATCAACACGAGAGCTGTCTGATGCAACAAATAACTGCAGAGAGGAGAAAAAAAAAAAGGCTGAGCTGCCAAGAAAGAAAACAACCGAACAGCAAATCACCACTTGCACCTATCTTCGTTTTCTTCAGAATCACACTGAGGCTGAGTTCGGATGGGGGAGATGGGAACCTAACTCCTGCGCACGGAAAACGGAGCGGTCCATTAACACGTGATTAATTAAGTATTAGCTAATTTTTTTATAAAAAAATAGATTAATTTGATTTTTTTAAGTAACTTTCTTATATAAACTTTTTTTTTTTGCAAAAAATACACCGTTTAACAGTTTGAAAAGCGTGCGCGTGGAAAACGAGGGAGAGGGGATGGGAAAAGGTGCATGCGAACACAGCCTGAGTGAAGCTACTGCCAACGCTTGTTTCTATTCATATCGTTCATGTTCTACATGACGCCACTACATATACACCTTCAGCTAATTCTGAGTTCTGACTGTAGATCAAACATGGTCATGGACCATATGGTTTCTGGCTTTCAACCCTCCTGGTCGACCAGGATACCGATCACTAGTGATCAGGGCATACAGTTAATAACTTTGTCATCAACACCAGCAGCTGATTTCAACATCACCGGCAGAACAGTCGTCAGCTTGGCTTCTGGCAGTAGCCATCTTCCCATGGAAAAAGCAGTGGGCCTGAACCTGAATCTCCCATCGGCACAAGCGACGGGCTAGCCAAAGTAGAGCAGCATCAGATAAGCACAAACTAGTCAGGCACATTATCTATTCCAAAAGGTTCTTCATATTCTCCATTCCCCGGCCCCTCCCCAAAGCACAGGAACACTACAGTATTGGCCATAGAGGCTTGCAGCAGGTACTGCTGAAATGAAAGCCTGAAAGGGACACAAACAAATTTTCTCAAGGGCTGCAAGGAGCTGTCAGCTGTGTGCCTGTGTACCTGTAGGAATTCCTTGGATTTTTTTTAAGAATTACATGGTACAATACATACACTCACCCCTATGAGCGCATGTACACAAACTCTATTCCTATGATCATCTTCGAAGACTGAGCCGGTAAATCCTGAAGATCGACGAAGTCACCACAGACGTTTCGCTGTCAACGGGTACGTTGAACCTGCTGCTTCTTGGTGCACCCTAATACGTACTCAAGAATACTGTACAAGACCGAAATATTAAAGGACAGAATGAAAATTGTTTCTTTTATGCGGTACAGTAGCATTGATTCTGCTTTTACGTGTAAGAAGACATTGCCGTGTCGTGAAAATCAAGTATGTCGCGCTCTTCGTACATGTCGTATGCCGTTCGGTTCGCATACACAAAAAACTTCTACTGCGTACTTTTTATTGCAGATAAGATTGGACATTGCATATTCGGTGATATGCTAGTGTCATCTCATCACTCGTCATATCATGTTCTTTGCCTTTGTTTCACTGATCATATATCATGTTCTAAAAAAAAACATCATGTTTATACCAACAATCTGCCCAACCCCGCACGAGAGATCAAGAAAGAGAGAACACCCTTGTAACCGGTCTCGTTCGGATTATAGAATATAAAAAACATACGATAGAATAAGTATAGGAATAGAATAGGAATCTAAACGTAAAAGAAAGAAATGGAAAAACAAATGAATAAAAGAGTTGAGGACATTTGGACCACAGAAAGTTGATTGCTTAGGATTTGTATGTATGAAGGAAAAAAAAGAGTTTGAGGTCGTTTGATTTTTCATGTACTTATCTTATGAAATCAGCATCAAAGGCCAAGTTTAGTTACCAACTTTTTCTTCAAACTTTTAACTTTTCCATCACATCAAAACTTTCCTACACATATAAACTTCCAACTTTTTTCTTCCAACTTCCAATGTTAGTCAAACTTCTAATTTTGACGTGGAGCTAAACATAGCTAAAGAAACTTTTCTTTGGATTTCCTATAACCATTTTTCATGATTCGAACGATAGGAAATGATGAAAAAAATCCCATGCTAGTGTTCATCCGAAAATCATGTGAAGATTCTCTAATCTGAATAAGCCCGCCTGGTGAAGTAAGCTATCTAAATGTTCTTAAGGCACAGGTATTAAAGCTACTGCATTTTCTGAACTAAAGATGATTTCTGAATCTACGTACTTGCAGTTAGCTCAGTGGTGTGGATACAATTCCCTCACTTTATTTATGTTCTTTGGACCCATCCTACCAATGTGTGTCCATAAACTGGCATAAATAGGGGAAGACATTGAATAGAGCTTGCATCTTTCTTTCCATCAAGTACTTCACATATGAAGGACAACATGAACCATCGCTATGCTTAGCTCATTCGGTTTTGGTGCACCCAACTATTTCTTGCCCCAAGTTACTTCGCACAAGACAATTACAGCATAATTCCAATGGCGTGCACTTGTCTGTCAAGCTAAACTGCTTACAAATTACTGTTAGTTGCCAGTGCTATATTGCACCCCAAAACAATTAAAATGTCTTTCATTTCGAATATAATGAATGAAAGTTGCAAGTTGGTATTCCAATATGGACAGTAACGCGCCGTTTCAGATGACTCATTACACATGCAAGATGCAAAGATGTTCCATAAGAAACGAATTGTATATATGCAACACATTATCATGGCTAACTATTCGAAGTCTATATCTTTGAAGTCTTATTTGTACTGATAGGAACATTTTCCTCAGTTTTGCTACTCCTATTTCACAACATAAAAGTATACTTGATGATGTTTTCTTCCAATGAACCGACACTTAGACAATATGAAGTTTCATTGGATGTAACAAGAAAAAAAAATTACAGAACTACAACTAGGAGGTTATAGTCCAGAAAAGAAAAAAAAACACCTCCACTACGCACTGACGCCTTCCCACACTACTGAGAAAAGGGCTAGTATAGTAACAAACCGACTACCGCTAAGAATGGTTGATCAATGCTAGACCAACAAGAAACTACAGCTGTACCCCATAACGCCTAAAAGTAAACTTGATTAACTTGTTAACATTATGCAGTACAAACATACGTACCTTCGTTGTCTTGTAGTTTTTTTTTCTAAGACAGCTATAAATAGGTCATGACGAGACAAATCTTACAGGCATGTACTGATCATGCACTTCTGGCAATTCAGACATAATCGTGAACAGTAAACCTGTGACATCTGTTATATACATATATGAAACCACGCCATTGCTTGTCTCCTCTTCCAAGAAAAATTCACCATTACCTGCCATATGACACATGAATTGGTTCTATCCCGACCCCGAAACAAACACAAGACCTGTGAAAGAGGAGTACTCCCAGCTAGCACAGCCTACTTTTACTAGTGTACTACACGAAGTAGAAAAAAAAGATAGACTAATTGTATGCCAGCTCAGGATCCTCATTTCCACATTGGTGGATTAATTATTAGCAACTATACATATAGTTCCAATGCAACATTGTGAGAACACCGAATTTATATTAATTAGCCTGCCAGGTTATATTCATGTTGAGTATACTTAGCTCAATGCTCATCAGAACATATATATCTCAGTAAATGATTATATGTATATACGCATGAAGGTTCCATCATAATGCACACTATCTTCTATATATGCAGAATCCTAGGCTACCTCCTAGATAGCTAAAGAATATAAATTACTTGTACATTGAGGATTCAGCTTGTGTTACACTGCTAGCTATTCAGAAAGCAGCATTAACATTTGGTCCCTAGCTTTTTTTTGTCTCCAATCACCGTGGTATACATTCATAGAATGTTTCAGAACTTGATTGGAATAGCACATGCAAGGAGATAAAATTGCAAACTTACCGCTGTCTACTCGCTAGACAAGATGATCAGTCGCATGTGTCCTGTATTAATGGATGAAGAAACAAAAGGGAGAAGACAACTACCAAAACGAATGAACAAATATAGATCATGGATGGTATTTATGATATTACCTGTAATGCTTTATAGCATTTGTCCTTCTGAATTGAAAGAACAAATCTGCACAGATAATATATATAGACAGAGGTTTTATGTGCATCAAGGAAGAAATTAAATGTATGAGTAAAAGCTGTATATGTTCCTCATGAACTTCTTCCACACTTGAACAATAAACACATCAAAAACTTCTCTGAAATCACGAGTTAATACCTTGAGAGTTTCGCTTGTGCGTCGTATATGTAAACTTAGGGAACAAGAAACAGTTGTTAGATCAACAATTTATCAAAAGTAGTACTTTTGATAACTGTACGTGTCTATGATACAACTACATACAGTACAATTGAATGAAACATATTAAACTGTACATATAGTTTGACCAACGAAATCAATAGGTGGATGCAAAGTGATGGAATCAAAGGAAGATAGTAAGTCCCCTCCATGTAAAAAGCAAACTTTTCCCCTTTGTTTCTCCTACCAGATTAGATATCATATCAAAAAGCAAACAGGAATTAAAGAGAGACCGCAACTACAAGATAGATGCCCATATTTTAGAGAAGAAAAAGGAGAAAGCTTTCAGGCATCTGTGTGTCAAAAAGTTCATGATTACACCAATCTGCATGCCATACTACACGAAAACCAACACAAGGAGCGAGAAATTCGCCGGGATAATCATACCCTAATGATTCCTGCGCACGCCCAAACCAAGAAATCGCCCAAGAAAAGAATCGTTTGATGTCCAATCAGAGACTCACCAAAATCTCGGGTATGCATGCGGTCCAAGAACCGCGGAGATCGATCGATCGATCGACGAGACATAAATAAATATGGGAGCTTTACTTGAGGGGAATGAAGCCTGGTCCGAGATCAGTCTCTACAGATCAAACCTGATCGATCAGAGGTTTCTCCATGCACCTCGAGCCAGACAACATTCCCCTCAAAGTGAAAAAGCTTCCTCTCTCTTTCTCTTCCTTGTTTCTTTCTCCCTTTTTGCAGTGATTCTTTCTCTCATCCTTCTCCTGTTCCTCTCCCTTGTTTCAAGGGGGGAGAGAACTCCTGGGATGGGGAGGACGATGACGGTCTGTTTGGTATCTTAAAGAGGTAGAGAGATAGAGAGAGAGAGAGAGAGGAGAGAGAAAAGGCGGAGAGAACAGAGAAGATTGGGGTTATCATAGGTGAAATCATTGCATTTTTTTGAGGTCATATTTGGGAAGGGCAACAGATTCACAGGGGGAAAAAGTTGATGAAACACACATCTTCAACTGATGACGTACTACGTAGCTGTACAGGGACGCAAGTACTGACACAGTTAAGTGTACTGAAAAAAAGTGTTGATTCATAGTTCTAATTAATCTTATTAACATGGGAACATTATGTGGTTTAAGACTTTAAGTATCTCTATATGGGGCTCAAGTCTCAATCTTTTGGTGTAACCCTTGCTCATCCACTTTTTTTCTTTCTCTTTTTTTTTTTTTTGCTTCACTGTGCACCACAGATGACAAAGGTGTAAAGAAGAATGGGAGATGGAAAGCTATAAAATTCTTAATGGAATAAGCTAGAGGGGACCAGTTGAGCGTTGGCCATCATTTGAGACATCCATTTAATTGACATTTGTCCTTTTTCCTAAAAGCCAATTTGTCTTGCCTCCAATCAGTACGTGCAGTACTTCTCGCCTTACATTTGACCTCATAATGTGTAGGTACTGTACTACTTATCTAGGAAAATTATAATGCCATAAAATGCATCTTGAGCAAAAGAAATTCTAACTGTATTCATATAACAATCTGAATGTAAAAGGGTATGTAGCCTAGTGGTTGCACTGACCTGAGTAGCATCCTAAAGTCCTGAGTTTAAATCTTTATAGGAGCGAATTTTAGATTGGGTTATTTGAGGGCTAGTTCCCTGTTCGATAGGCTAAATTCCTATTAAAAATTATTCGGTTGGATATAGAGGCCAAAAAAAAATATAACAATCTGAATATATAGTCTCAAACATATTGTCGACCGTTTGACTTTTTGACTGCACCGATCTTACAATGACAAGTAAAAGATATAAGGTGATGTTTCTATGCTACTAGAGTATCACAGACACACTTTTCAAGCTACTAATTAAATGATGAGTTTTTTTTAAAAAAAAACTTTCTTCATCAGCATTTCTTAATGTTTTTTTAATATCTCAACCTTTTAATATTTATTTTTTGTGCCTTTTAAATAATTGTTATAAAGTCATAATAGTCTACCATACATTATATGCCCTCACTTTAGAGCAGGAGTAGGGATGAAATTGGTTCGAATAGTTTCTGTCCGTCCGGACCATTTTTTGGATTCGGATAGTTTCGGTCGGAACTATCCGGAAATTCTCGGATTCGGAAATGAATTCATATAACAATCTGAATATATAGTCTCAAACATATTGTCGACCGTTTGACTTTTTGACTGCACCGATCTTACAACGACAAGTAAAAGATATAAGGTGATGTTTCTATGCTACGAGAGTATCACAGACACATTTTTCAAGCTACTAATTAAATGATGAGTTTTTTTTAAAAAAAAAACTTTCTTCATCAGCATTTCTTAATGTTTTTTTAATATCTCAACCTTTTAATATTTATTTTTTTGTGCCTTTTAAATAATTGTTATAAAGTCATAATAGTCTACCATACATTATATGCCCTCACTTTAGAGCAGGAGTAGGGATGAAATTGGTTCGAATAGTTTCCGTCCGTCCGGACCATTTTTTGGATTTGGATAGTTTCGGTCGGAACTATCCGGAAATTCTCGGATTCGGAAACGAATTCAGATTTTTTTCTCGGAAACGAAAACGAATACAGTAAGGGTGCTATCCGTCGGAATCGGAAAACGGTCGGAAACTATCCGGAATTTTTTTTCGGATATCCGCAGACATTGAGCAAATTTTAGAAAAAACACGTATATATACATAACTTTTTCATATAGAATCAGACGAAGACAAACTTTATATCAAAATTGTAGAGCTTGATGAGATCTACAACTTTATTATTGACTATTTTATTATTTGAGGTCATTTAAGGGTCTAAATATTCATTATAATATACCATATTAATTTTTACAAAATCTCAGATCTACAATTCAAACGACATCTGATGGAGATGTGTTCCATATCAAAGTTGTAGAGCTCAACGGGATCTACCGCTTTGTAGTTTATAACAATTGTATTTGAAAGCATTTAAATCATAAAACAAATATTACAAGTTTCGAAGATGTGAAGTAAAATAAATAACATCTCCAATTTATACAATGGCAAGTAAGTTATACATCTAGTAAAAGGTCTTGAGAATAGAAAATGATAATCATATTTGCATATGGATCTCTTAGAGGAACAACCATGAAAATCGATTTTCACATGCGGTTGTGAGATCATCTACAAAATTGACAATATAAATATTGGAGATGTTGAACTAAAATAATAAGTGATATCTCTTCCTTATCAAGAAACTCAATTTGAGGGGCTTTTTATATACCGGTAAATATTCGCTACCGTATTCGTTCCGTCTCGTATTCGCTCCGTATCTGTATTCAATAATATTCGATTTTATTTTCGTATCCAAATTTTCGATTCCGATTCCGATTCCGAAAAAAAAATGAAAACGAATATGATAAAGCTGGTTTCTGTCCGTTTCCGATCCGTTTTCATCCCTAAACAGGAGTGCAATTTTTCTGAAATTTAAAGAAAAAATATTTTACACCTTGTGAAGTTACCAAGAGAATTTGTATTTTTTTATTATATAATCTGGCTCCACGGATACTAAAATTTAAAAATTTGGTTTCTCATCACTACTTAAAAAAACTGTTTTTACTGGCAGCCAAAATGGGTTTTCGCTGGAGGCCGGCTATACTGCCAACAACCAAAGGCAAGTGAAAATAATTCATTTGTGCTGGCGGGCAGTCGGCTCGCTAGCGGCCACGCTAATACAGCGTGCCAGTGAAAATCATTTTCATTGGCGGCCAAGCTAAGACGACCACCAGTGAAAATAGGATTTCGCTGGCGGCAATGTTAAGATACTCGCCAACGAAAACATTTTTTTCGAGCAAAAAAAAATTCCAATAAAAAATCCCTAATCCCCAATCGTCGGATGCCGTCATCGAGCTGCGTCGGCGAAGGAGGGAGCTTGTTGCAGACGTCACCGTGGCTGCTGTGGTTGCCATCGTCGTCGCCAGCCGAGCCACAGTCGCCGCTCACCGAGCCACGGTCGTCAGGTGACCCCGACCCGCTGCATCGTCGGAGAGGCAAGGGGGTTGGAGGATCCGTCGTCGTCGCGACCGGATCCGCCGCCTGCGCTGCTCCCGTGGCCATCCGGTGGCCGGTCGATGCAGATCCATGGCGGTGTCTCAAAAAGGAAGGAGGCTGTCCACCATCTGGACTGAAGAGGGAGGAGGCCGACCACCACCGTCTGCACGCGCCTCTTCTATGACTGGATCCGCTATTCGGCGGCCAGATCCGCCCCCCGGGCCAAATCGATGCGGCTCCACGGCGGTGGCTCAACGAGGAAGGAGGTCGTTCACCGTCGCCGTCTCTGCCTTGGCTGCCGAGAGGAGGAGGAGAGGCGTGGGGGGAGAGGGGCTAGGGTGAGGAGGAAAGGCGCGGGGAGAAAGGAGGTGAGGAGGAGTTGGGGAGACGGGGAGAGGTGGGGTTGAAATTTTAATATAGCAATTTTTTTTTGCAGGCGGCGGCCATTAGCAGCCGCGAGCGAAAATCATATTAAAATATCTCTATTTTTGTAAGCGGATTCTTAAGTGATCACCAGCGAAAATTGATTTTTGCTGGATGTTGGTAACGGAATCCCTCTCATTTATTTTCACAAGTGTATTTTTATAAAACCCACCAGTAAAAATGAAAGGGTGATGCTATGAAAAATTATTTTTTAAGTAGTGCATGGTAGATTTTAAGGACCGTACAATTTCTTGTTAAAAAAGGCATAAGATCAATCTTCTTTTTTTTTGCAAAAGAAGAAATTAAGTAGGTGGCACAATAAGAACAACCATGTGGTGCAGAATACTTTTGGCCTTGTTTAGTTGGAGAAAAATTTTGAGTTTGATTGTCCCATCGGATATACGGACACGTATTTGAAGTATTAAACGTAGTCTAATAACAAAGTAAATTACAGATTCTGCTAGGAAATTGCGAGACGAATTTATTAAGCCTAATTAATCCATCATTAGCAAATATTTACTGTAGCACCACATTGTCAAATCATGACGCAATTAGGCTTAAAAGATTCGTCTCGCAATTTACACGTAAACTGTGTAATTGGTTGCGTTAGGGAGGAGGGGTTCCCAACCCCTCCTCCCTCACGCAAAACGGAGCACACATTATTGCATGATTAATTAAGTATTAGCTAATTTTTTTAAAAAAATGGATTAATTTGATTTTTTAAGCAACTTTCGTGTAGAAACTTTTTGTAAAAAAACACGCCGTTCAGTAGTTTGAAAAGCGTGCGTGTAGAAAACGAGAGAGAGGGGTTGGGAAACTGAAGGAAAGTACACAGAATGTACACGCATGCCCTCCACAAAACTTATCAGCTTAAACATGCATTTCAACAAATTAATCCGCCGTCCTGACAGCGACGATAGCTAGCATTGGGAGGCCATAAATTGAAGTACAACAGTATAGCACGAGCACAACTGCACCGAATCTTAGGGAACCTATCTTGCTGAACACAAAAGAAAGTATTAGTACCTTTGTTCCTAAATAAGTGGTACATTTCTATCCCATGAAACCAAATTAGCAGGGAATATAAATGGTATATATGTCCCCAATTAAATAAGGATGGTCATAAACGTAGTTGGTTGGGATAAGATGAAAAAAAAATTTAACATTCTTTTACGAAAGTACGCAAAACAAGTAAAGGTTGCTAGTTACCCCGTACAGCTGAACGGAAAAACACGACGCGGGGGGGGGGGGGGGGGGGGGGGGGGGTGGTGTCACTGGCTACAGAAGTAGCTGCGGAGTACCGCAACATTCGCCAATCGTCAAAGAGATGCTTCTTTTGCCATTGCCTTTGAAATGTCAACCCAATTCGTGAAATTTAAACAAGAAATGTTTGATGGGACACATATAGTAATTTGAACGTGTATTTATTTTAGGATAAAACTAGAGTGTTAGAAATATATTTATATAGGGACAGAGAGTATAAAAACAGACAATGACATCTTAAAAAAACTTCGGTTACTACTCTGTCTTAAATATGAAGAACAGATAAATATCAAGAACACATAAAAACTTCGGTGGTACGTTTCATGGCCGGGAGCCGGACGGTGGTAGGTGGTTCGTGTGGGATTCCGAATTCGGAATCAGCTACAGTCACTTATTACTTACTTTCTCCTGCCGTAAGAATCAATCTTTCTTCATTCCATAAAAACCGAAAATAGTAAATAATGAAATATGTTTTATTGTTATGAATTTATTTAGATTCGTAGAACTAAAATGAATTATATCTATAACTAATATAAATATTCGTATTTTTTCGGTCGTCACACCTAATTTTTGTCCGTTTTTCGTCCATACACAATCCTATTTGGTTAGCAATAGCGATAGAAAAATTAAAAAAAAAACCACCGCCGCCGGAGAAGAGAGGCGGCGGAGGGAGCGCCGCTGCCGGATCCGCCCGCGGTGGCCACCACCGCCGACGGATCCACCCTCGGACGAAGCTGACGCCGTCGTCGCCCGTCGACGCCGTCGTCGCCGCCGTCACCATCGACGCCGACGGGGAGAGGGAGAGGGAGAGGAGGAGGGACGGCCGTCGCCACCGTCTCCGCCACACCCCGCCGTCGCTGCGCCGTGCCGGCGAGACGGGAAGGAGAGCCGCCGCTGCCACCGCCGCTAGCGTGGGGAAGGGCACCGCCGCCGCTCGCCGTGTGGGAAGCCGCGGCCGCTAGCGTGGGGGAAGCCGCCGCCGCAGCCCTCCATCACCGCTGCCGCAGCCTGCTGTCGCCGCGCCGTGCCAGCGAGAAGGGAGGGAGAAGGGAAGGGAAGCAGCGCCGGTGGTGGGAGAGACGACCGGCTGGGGGGAGGCGGAGAGGCGGGAGATAGGGAGAGGGAGCGGCGCCGCCGGAGGGGAGGGGAGGGGAAGCTCCGGCGGCGCTGGTGGGGAGAGGGGGAGGGGGGAGAGGCGGCGTCGGGAGTGGGGAGGCGGCTAAGCGGCTGGGGAGGAGGGGGAGGGGGTGGGGGAGGGTTATGGTTAGGGTTTTCATAAGGCCGTGGGCCAACCGACAAGGGACGAAAAAAAAGTCTACTTTAGGTCCCTCGGGCCGAAGAAAAATAGAAGAAGTTAATTTGTGGTACTTCATTTTTTCAAAGCATTATAACAATTATAGTTATTATAGTTATTGAATATGTTTAATTCGAAGCAAACCTAAAAAGAAGTAGTTTCTTTCCTTTTTAGTTAAATAATTGTTAAATAATGTTTGTATTATTAAAATTAGCAATTAAGCTCTGAAAATTCCAATAAAATTTTAAAGAGTGTAACTAGTCATGGAGAATTTTTTAAAAATAAATTTAACCATGTCATTTTGTTTCTCACACTTGCTTTACTTGTAAATTTATTTGATCATATACATACCTACTTAAAAATACCAAATATTTCAGCGAATTTGTATTTTAGTTAATTGCATATTTTTCTGATCTGTACGCTTCCTGTTGCAACGCACGGGCACTATTGCTAAACCAAACAACACTTTTAATCAATATACACACTCCGTAATCACCCGGTGCAACGTATGGGTACTTTTGCTAGTTCTATATTAGATTTGTTTTTAATGGGGCGGAAATAGTACGCATTTTAATAGATGCAAATCGGATCGACCAGGTTGTATACGGCACAATAATAGTGCTGTAATAAAAGTAACACATTATGATTTTTGGACCGTTGAAGATGGTAAAAGAAAGCGCATTGTGCAGTTACAAAAATGACTGCACCGGAGTCCGGATATGAATTTGTGTGGGTGTGCACGGGCCTAGCCGCCTACTCCCTCGGTAAAAAAAAAAAAAAAGACAAACTATGGGTTTTCGTGTCCAATTTTGACTGTCCGTCTTATATGAATTTTGTTTATAATTTATATTTTCATTATTGTTAGATGATAAAACATGATTAATATTTTATACGTGACTTGTCTTTTTAATTTTTTTATAAGTTTTTCAAATAAGATGGACGGTCAAACGTTGGACACAGAAATCAAGTTTTTTTTTTTTTTTTTTTTTACGGAGGGAGAGGGAGTAGCTACTAGCTGGTCGGTCGATTTCCCTGCGTGGCTGTGGCTGTGGCTGTGGCCGCTTTCGCTGGCGCGCCTGTGCCGTGCATGCATTCATCATCGGGTTTCGTTTCGGAGACGAACAAATTGGAGGGGACGTGACGAGGTCAGGTTTGTCCCGCGCACAGCATGGGCGTACGTCACCGCGTCAGGAGTCAGGACCCCCCCGCCCCGCGCGGGTCTTCTGCGCCTTCCCGTCCCGGCTCGGCTCCCGCCTCCCGGCCCGCGCGTCTCACGGGGGAAAACCGGAAAAACCCCGTGCGATCCTCGCGAAAACCACGCGGTGGCCACAGGGAGGGAGGGGGGCGGCGCTGGAGAGCATCGTGTCTCCCTTCGTCAACCGGACCGGTGGGGGTGGTGGCCGGACAAAGCGGCAGCACGTAAACGTCGCGTCGGCCCAACTGTTTCCCATGGTTGTGCGGGCCTTAAATAAAAATAACCCGCGACTCGCCCAGGGCCCCGGATGGCCTTCAACTTCTATTACGAAGTGAATTGGCTGTTTTTACCGCGATAGTTTCTTTTCCTTCCTTGTGGCTGCGGTAACAATAACAAGTCCAATAAAAACTCCTGGAGCACTTCTCGTGTCTCTGGAGTCTGAACTCCCGTCTGTAGAAACCGAATTACTCTACCGTCATCTGTAAAACTAGGGTCCGTCTAAGGCCCGGTTATAGATGGCAAAAAAAAAAAAAGTATCACGTCGGATATACGGACATACATTCGAATTATTAAACGTTAACTAATAACAAAACAAATTATATATTCCGTCAGAAAACAACGAGACAAATTTATTAAACCCAATTAATCCGCCATTAGCAAATATTTATTATAGCACCATATTGTTAAATCACAGTATAATTAGTTTTAAAAGATCCATCTCACAATTTACACGCAAACTGTGTAATTAGTATTTTTTCACATTTAATACTCTATGCATGTGTCCAAACATTCGATGTGATGGGTGAAAAGTTTTTGTTTTCGGAACTAAATAAGGCCTAAGTCTACCAAATTATTACTCCCTCCGTCCCAGTATATAAGAAGTTTTAGTGTTGGACATGATTATTGAGAAAGTAGGTACAAATGAGTGGTGGAGAGTTGTGATTGGATGAGTAGTGGAGGTAGGTGGGAAAAGTGAATGGTGGAGGGTTGTGATTGGTTAAGAAAATAATTTTGGTAAAGAAGTTGTTATATTTAGGATAAATTCTGAGAGCCAAAAGTTGTTATATTTTAAAACGGAGGGAGTAAGATCTTTTTACTGTGTTTTCTTATACTTCGAGGTCTTGCTCCATGGATATCACAGTTGGAGACATACCGGAGTAGTTAGTGATATCATAAACTTTGGACAGACTATGTGGGTGTCGATTGCTCGAGCGATTTGGCTGGAGTAAAGGCAGGCTCTGCCTATGCCAGTATATACCCTTTCCGTAAAAAAAAAATCATGTGTGTCTAGATTTATTGTTAAGATTATTTTTTAATCAACTGGTATGCTCTAATATCAAAATAAACAATGACGCATTGTAATCTTCCATTTATTACTACCTACAAGTTGACAATTGATGTTTTAACTCGTCCGGTAGCATCTGTACTACTGTATATCTATCACGATGACCAAGTGACAAGTTCCTGAAAATGACGTGCAAGATGGACGCCATCATGTTAAAGTAAAAGGGTCACACGTACATCCACTTGCCGATTCCGATTAGCCTCGCCTTCCTACTTCGAGGCTCGAGCAAGCCAATTACTACCATGCATTTTAGCCCTTCCCTTAACCGCTTCCATGCATTGCATGTTATGCCTATGACCACCAAAGAGCCTTTTCTTTCCTCTCGCTGCAGCATGCACGCAACAAATAAAAACGTCTAGTTTGATGACATTCTAAAAGGTGACAGGGCGACAGTGAGAGTGGCACTCTACTATAAAAACGATTTTTAGCGACGTTGACCTTTTATTCTTTTAGACGAGTATAACCCTCATAGACAAATGTCCATCTATAAAAATATAAATCAGGGTGTATTTTCGTCATCCGCCTGCGAAAATCAATTTTTCCAGGCGGACCACTTAAGAGTCCGCATGCGAAAATATATATAGTCCACGTGCAAAAATGTCAAAAAAAAAATCTTCATCTTATCTCTCCTACACCACCATCCTTATCTTCTCCTCCACCCCTCCGCACCACTCATTTCCCCATCTCCTCTCTCTCCCTCTCCTCTCCATCACGCGCGGGTGAGCAGCGGCCGGCGTTGGCGCCGAGTAGGAGCGGCAGGATAGGGCGGCCGCGGCGGCGGCTCTGCTCCTCGTCACCTTCGAGCGGCGGTGGCGGCTCCGACAAGCCGGCGGCGACGAACATCGACGGCGCCGACAAGCTATGACGACGGCGGCTCCCCTCCTCACCTCCTCGGGCGCCGAATCCACCGCCGACTCTCCTCCTCGCCGCCGGCCGGTCTCGGGGAGGGGAGGATCGGGAAGGCGGCGGCGACGAGGAGAGGCCGCGATGACGACGCCACCTATGGGTAGGGGGAGGAGACGCGTGACGACTGCCGCGACGACGACGGCGCTAACGCACCGACGACGAAGACGACTGCCGCGATGACGGCACCGCTTGTGGAAGCCGGCGGACGGAGGAGAGGCGCCAGCTCGGCTCTTCCCTCTCAAAGAAGTTCGTCGGCGATGACAACGTCGTTGTTTTTTTTTTAAGTTTATATGTTGATTGATGTTAACTTGCAAGGTGATGATGTGAATTCGAATCCAATGCTTTTTCGTTGATGTATGGATCTTTGTGATTGGATTTTGTATTCTGGATGAGATTTGTGAGAATATGTGATTTATGATTTTAAACCTATTGAGGGGGGTGGGGCTGGTGGGAAATTTTTTTTTGCGCGGCGAATATTTTTGCAGGTGGGGCTACTGTAGCGCATGGAAAGATCTTAACTGCCGTCTGTAAAAATGATTTTCGCCGGCGGTGCTTTTGGTCCGGCTATAAAAATTGTAGATTTTTACAATCGTTTAGGTACAGGCGGAACGCTAGCCCGTCTGGGAAGATGTTTTTGGCCGGCTTGCAATTACTTTTTTTTAAGTAGTGGCAGTGGAACATACAGTAGCTGACCGCCTGTAAAAATTGTAGATTTTTATAATCGTTTAGGTACAGGCGGAACGCTAGCCCGTCTGGGAAGATGTTTTTGGCCGACCTGCAATTACCTTTTTTTAGGTAGTGGCAGTGGAACATACAGTAGCTGTCAACGGTGGCAGATGTTGAAGGGAGCTGCTGGTACCAGAGAATTCGAGGGAGTTAGGGGTAGGGATGAAAACGGATCGGAAACGGACGAAAACTAGCTTTATCATATTCGTTTTCAAGGGAGTTAGGGGTAGGGATGAAAACGGATCGGAAACGGACGAAAATTAGCTTTATCATATTCATTTCATATTTTTTTTCGGAATCGGAATCAGAATCGAAAACTCGGATACGGAAATGAAATCGAATATTATCGAATACAAATACGGAGCGAATACGAGACGGAACGAATACGGTAGAAAATATTTACCGGTATATAAAAAACCCCTCAAATTGAGTTTCTTGATCAAGGAAGAGATATCGCTTATTATTTTAGTTCAACATCTCCAACATTTATATCATCAATTTTGTAGACGGTCCCACAACCGTATGTGAAAATCGATTTTCATGGTTGTTCCTCTAAATGATCTATATGCAAATATGATTATCATTTTCTATTCCCAAGACCTTTTTACTAGATGTATAACTTACTTACCATTATATAAATTGGAGATGTTATTTATTTTACTTCACATATTCGAAACTTGTAATATTTGTATTATTGTTTAAATGCTTTCAAATACAAATGTTATAAACTACAAAGTGGTAGATCCCGTTGAGCTCTACAAGTTTGATGTGGAACACATCTCCATCAGATATCGTTTGAATTGTAGATCTGAGATTTTGTAAAAATTAATATGGTATATTATAATGAATATTTAGACCCTTAAATGACCTCAAATAATAAAATAGTCAATAATAAAGTTGTAGATCTCATCGAGCTCTACAATGTTGATATAAAGTTTGTCTTCATCTGATTCCGTATGAAAAAGTTATGTATATATACGTGTTTTTTCTAAAGTTTGCTCAATGTATGCGGATATCCGAAAAAAATTCCGGATAGTTTCCGACCGTTTTCCGATTCCAACAGATAGTACCCATACTGTATTCGTTTTCGTTTCCGAGAAAAAAATATCCGAATTCGTTTCCGAATCCGAGAATTTCCGGATAATTCCGACCAAAACTATCCGAATCCGAAAAATAGTCTGGACGGACGGAAACTATCCGAACCAGTTTCATCCTATCTGGGGGCAAGGCAAATGGCCAAATGCTGACTGGCTGACCGGACGCACGAGAGAATGGGAGTTTCGACCTGCTGTATCTCGTTTGCCTACTGTCATACTATAGTACTACTGTGCAAGGTAGTGAGTTACAAATCTTCAACAGTGTCAACAAGAGTGGTTTTAAGAGGCATCATGCCAAGTAGAGAGCACACATACGTGCTTGATGTAAATTTTCTACAGAAGCAGAATGCAAACGATAATTGGACGGACCCTGCTTATTGGCTAAGGACTCTTTCGAAAAGAAAATATAGAAATAGAAAAAACGTAGAAATAAAATGTCATACTCATTGGATTCCTACATGATTCTAAAACAAGAAAAGTTTCAAAAAACAGTCATTTGGTTAGCACACAGAAAAATATAGGAATTCTATACATAAAGGCCCCCTTTCAATCGAAGGAAAAACTATAGGAATTTTAGAGGATTTTATTCTATAGGAAATAATCCTATAGGGTCCTTTGAAACAAATGATTTTTTCCTATCAATTCCTTTGAAATTCCTATGGAATGGATCTTAAGGGTCCCTTTGATTTGGAGGAAAAATATAGGAATTTTAGAGGATTTCAATCCCATAGGAAAATTTCATATGAAGCCCTTTGAAACAAAGTATTGAATCCTATCCAATCCTTTGAAATTCATATGGAATGGACAATTTTATAGAGATTTTGGAGGAAATTTAGCAAGAGCTTCAACCTCTTGCTAACTTTACTTTGAGTCTATCTCTCTCATCCAATTCCTGTGTTTTTCCTGTGGTTCAATCAAACGGTCATTCCTGTGTTTTTCCTGCGTTTTGCAATCCTCTGTTTTACATTTACATTCCTATCAAAATCCTACGTTTTCCTATTCCTACGTTTTCTCAATCCTACAATTCAAAGGGGCTATTATTAGAGCAATTTTGAAGAAAAATAAGCATGACCTTATAGTTTTCCTCTTCATGTATATAAGATTCCTGTGTTTTTCTTGTGCGCTAATCAAACGATAATTTGGAGACTTTCCTGTGTTTTAAAATCCATTTGGAATTCAATAAGTGTGTCATTCTATTTCTATGTTTTTTTTCCTATTCCTCTGTTTTTTCAATCATGTGATTTAATGGGGCCTGAAGAGGAAAATATGAGCTGAGACCTCATACTTATTTTTCTCTAAAATTGCTCTATAATGGTTCATTCCATTGGAATTTCACAAGAATGGGTAAAAACAATCCTTTGTTTCAGAGGGTTCCATATGATTATTTTCCATAGGATAAATCCTATGATTTATTCTTTGTTTCAAAGGGGACGTAGGTCTGATTGTTCGGAGTTCACCAGGTGAACCAAGATTTCTTTCGAACAAAATCAGGAAGTGAAAACAAGACAAATGTTAATTCAGAAGCATTGCAGCAGGTCACAACATCACTGTTTGGCACGTAAACCCAACTGACATGTCCCAAAAGCACAGCGTTGAAAGAGAGCCTCATCGTTTGCTCTACAAAGAATCAACCGGTGTTAAATTTTAAATTTTAAAAAATAAATTTAGAGTAAATGTATTTTCAATGCCGTCCATTTTTAAAGTTGGTACTTTCAACTTGCTAAAAAAATATAATATAAAATTATTCTTTATCACTAATAAACCATTTTAATATATAATAAGTTCTTGACGGAGCTGTCACATGTGCCCATATATATTGGGCATGTTCGGCTGTCTGTCTGCGGTGGCCGCATGTGTGGGCAGTACTGTTGATGCTAGCTGCACCGCAGCCGCAGCACAAACAGCCGTACAACCCGATTACTCCATGGTACAGTGGCGGGTACCCAGTCAATATTAAGATCTAACTCATGTTCTTTAATTTGCAATCAGCTGGTTACAAGACCATGGACCTACTTTCACTCCTGAAACTTCCGGTTTTGATCTTGGAGGACTACCACCCCAGATATGATTATACCTAAGTCAATATAGCTATCACTCAATCTACCAAGGATCCTATCCACCTATACTTCAAATAAAATTTTCTCTTAAACTACTCATCCAATCTACGATCCGATTACATCGTTGTATTCGTAACAATTAAATCTTTATAACAAGATCTCACATGATTATATTTTGATGAAAAAACATAAATTATTTTTATAATATATCTAAATTATTTTTAGATTTCACTAAATTACTTTTTAGACATATAAAAGTAAATTCAATAAAGGCTAAAGGTAATTTACATATATTATAAAAGTAACTTATAACAAAAAGAAAGTAATTTTAATGTATGCCTTTATTTTATTGGACGTGACTATATAGGTAGTGGTAACTGGTTTGTATTCTATCTAGTGTCTCCTTTCAACTTGAAAAATACAATAGTATGTATCTTTTTTTAATCTCTTTAATAACTTATATATTTTAAATTACATATTGTTTTTAAGATCTATTTGCATCATTGTACTCCACTCAAAATATGTGACAAAACGAGATTCATATCGAATATATTCAAACATTTTATTAATTTAAAAGTAATTTATTACATGTTAGAAAGTAACTTCCATTTAAAGTTATTAGGAAGTAACTATTACATCTTATACATGTTTAATTCTTATTAGTTATTTCATCAATGTTATTTACAATCCAACAAAGATTTTATCTTCTTGTCTCATTCAACACGAAAAACAAAATGAAAGGAAAAAAAATAATCGGTGATTAAACAGATTTATAAAGAATTACTTCTAAACCATGCAAAAGTTACTTCCAATTAACATTGAAGTTACTTTTAAAAATTGTTAAATTTACTTGTATTGATATGTACTGATTAAATTTAATTTCTAGATAAAGTCATATTTTTGTCTCCACAACGACTTTACTTCTAATGTCGTGACAAAGTTACTTCCATTTTATTTTAAGTTACTTTTATAATATATGTAAATTACTTTTAGACTTTATTGAATTACTTTTATATGACTAAGAAATAATTTAGTCAAATCTAAAAGTAACTTATATATATATATATATATATATATATATATATATATATATATATATATATATATATATATATATATATATAATTTGTTTGGTGCACCATGATGTCCGGGCACCATTGTTGAAATTAAGTATATACCCAATTCAAATGAGTATGAAACTTTTTCAATTATTTAGGTATTAACATTAACTACTTTACTAACTAGATCAAAGCAAGTTTGAACTAAATTTGAACTTGTTTTTGTTAGATTTTGATTCTAGGTATATAGCATCCATATATATAATTAGTTAGGTATGTAATCATAGATTGTGAAATAAAGTTAAATTTGAGTTGTTTTTTTGATAAGTATAGGTATGAATCGAATTCTTATAACTAGTTATATACTCACAATTTGAAAATTTTGATATATATATATATATATATATATATATATATATATATATATGTGTGTGTGTGTGTGTGTGTGTGTGTGTGTGTGAGAGAGAGAGAGAGATAGAAGTAACTTACATATATAATAAAAGTAATTTATAAATATAAATATTTTTTCATCGTAATATAATCATGTAAGTTCTTATTGTGAAGATTTAATTGTAACGAACATAATGGTGTAATCGGATTGTAAATCGGATAAGTAATTTGAGAGAAAACTTTATTTGAAGAGGAAAAAGACATACATGTCTATTAAAAAAAAGGTATGCATGTTGTAGACTTCTCCACGTGCATGAGACGGTTCGGGCGTCGCTTGTTAAGGCAAAAATTCTCCACGTGCATGAGACGGTTCGAGCGTCGCTTGTTAAGGAAAAACGAGATACCTCTCCAAATGGATTTTACTAATAAATAAATTAAATTAACGTCAAGAAACAGTGAAACACCACTATCTCACCACTGACATTGGGCTAATTAATCACCATCGTGTCAAGCCCAGCTGCTCAGGGAACGTCGTGTGAGCTCTAAATCAAAACACACCACAGGAATATAGTACTCCGTAGAACAGAAAGCATCAAAGCACCGAGGACACGTACCTGCATCTAACTGAGGACACCGGCGCGGCCGAGTTCCCGAGGACTCCCGTGGCCTATGAGTGGAGCTGCAGCGGCGGGTTCGCGCGACGGGTCGTGAATCGTCGCCGTCAGGGGCGAGTTGGGCGCCGTCGATGGCGACCCGAGCTAGGCCTCTGTGCAAGAACGCCTTAGTGGGCTTTGTCCATTACGGACCATGTAAAGCCTAGTGTATGCTCGTGTATATGCGGCCCATTTGATAGGCTATCTGCGGCCCGTTGTCCCCAACACTGCCGGAGAGGACTGAGTTGGGTCAACCTAGGTGTACCGGTTGTTATGCGGAAAAAGTACACCAGAGGTCCCTCATCTTATCACCGAATTATAAAATCATCTCTCAACCTAAAAACCAGATATATAACATCCCTTAACTTATAAAACCGGGTCACTCTAAGTCCCTAGGCGGGTTTTACCCTGGTTTTATCCTACGTGGTAGCCGAGTCCGCGTGGGACCCATGTGGGTCCCATATGTCAACGACTACTTCCTTTTCTCTCTCTACCTCTCTTCCTCTCTCTTCTTGGCAACCGGCCGCGCGGAAGGACTGAGGAGCGCGGCTGACGACAGGCGGGGAGAGGAGCGGAGGGGGAGATGGACGCGGCGGCGGTGCCACCGGCGAGGGTGAGGCGACGGCCTCGCCCTCGCCTCGCTCTCCGCTCTGCTTGACGGGAGGCGACTCCAGCTCGGCCACGCGTCCCCCTGGGTGCTGCGCCCTCCACCGCTCCCAACCCGGCGGCGGCGGCTCTCATTGGCGGGATGCTGAGTCGAGAGCTGCTACTGATTGACAAGAAAGAATCAACTAGCGTCTCGCATGTTACTCGCCAAGTTTCAGTACGCAGCGAGGTGACGAACAATAATCAACTCGATTTGATCGAGCTTCGCTCCCAGCTGATCCCATGGGGGACTGTTTCGGCTCCGAGGAGGCTGAAGTTGCTGCGACCGTGAGGGCACCAACATAAGGCCACCATGGACGCTGGCAAGGTATTCAAATGCTTGTGGCATTTCTTCTCCCTTGGTTCTTGACAACATATTCTGATCAAATTTCAAACCTCGCAGCAGAAGCAGCCGCTCCAGCAAATAGGCATAGTCCCATCATGGCACTGCCCAACGTGTTTGCTTCCATGAGCAGCGCCACCGGGCATCACGTCGGAAGGTCGAGCTCGTCCATGAGCAGCATCACCAAGTAGCAGCAGTAGCAGCAACAATATGCCCCTGGGAGCAGCCGGCGGTGCAGTCATCTGCGTCGCCGGGGCGCTCTACCCGGAGCCGGAGGGGAGGATCCTGGAGATCCCCAACCTCTGAATCTTCACGTTCGCGGAGCTCAGGGCGGCGACGAGGAACTTCAAGCCGGACAGCGTACTCGGCGAGGGTGGGTTTGGGCGAGTGCTGGAGTTGCTTCTCGTCAAGCAGAGCGGAGAGCAAGGCGACGGCGAGGCCATCGCCGGTGGCGCCGCCGCCGCATCCGTCTCCACCTCCGCTCCTCTCCCCGCTCGTCGTCAGCCGCGCTCCTCAGTCCTCCCGCACGGCCGGTTGCCAAGAAGAGAGCGAGGAAGAGAGGTAGAGAAGAAGAGAGAGGAAAGAGGTAGAGAGAGAGAGGGGAAAGAAAGTAGTCATTGACATATGGGATGTGGGTCCCACGCTGACTCAGTTGCCACGTAGAACAATACCGGGTTCAAAACCGTCTAAGGACCTAAAGTGATCCGGTTTTATAAGTTAAGGGATACTATATTTCTGGTTTTTGGGTTGAGGGATGATTTTGTAACTCGGTGACAGGATGAGGGACCTCCGGTGTACTTTTTCCTTGTTATGCCAATAGCAGCGCCGGGCAGCTAAGTTTGTATGGAAGAATTGTTGCGCCGCTGGATACCGATGAAAACAGAGCTGGGCCACCGTCCAAGTACGCCTGCCAGTTACCATTATGGGCCTATGGTCGGTAAATTATGAGGCCCGTTTTATGGGCTCTTTTGCATAACAGTCCCCATTTGTTCTAGATCGTAACAATCGATAGCTGTTCATAGTTTTACATGGTACTCCATCCGTTCCACGTTTTACTTTTGTCATGAATAATTGTATAAACCATCTTAATCATTACTCTTGTTTTAATTTTTTTCCTCCAAAAGGCAATTTGTCGTAAATGTCCACCCACCGAAACTTCTCCTCATACGTGACGTGAATAGTTGAGTCAGTCCATTTCCACCAAGCTCTCTCTAGTATGTGCCAAGGTTTAATGCTCTGGCCTCTACATGGCATGCTCTGGCATGTCTGTACTACATGCCAGGCATGTCTATTGTCTAGGCCTTCTGTTACGGCCTACGACGGGCCAAATTGGGCCCTCCTGAAGTTCACTCCCGATCTGATCCTGTAACTGCATATGCAGCTGCCCTTGCTGCGTCTTCAGACTCTTCAGAGTTCAGTGTACGCGGGCGCGTCCGGCCACGCACGCCGGAGATAGTCTCAAGTCCGCGACACAACGACGAAACCAGTGGTGGTGGTGGACTGGCGCGCGATTGCCGATCGACGCACGCCGGCACGCGACGCGAGCCTCGCGCGGGACGACACAGCCGGTACGTGAGCGGGAGGGGGACCTCACACAGTCTGATCGATCGACGGATGCGCGCGGCAGCAGCAATAGCACGTGAGGCTCTAGCGTTTTACCGTTTTACCGCGCCGGGGAGGGGGGAGAGTGATCAGTCACGCCCAGCGTGTGCAACAATTTATGTCACGTATTTAACTCGCTGTCGATCTGCGACCGATGATTGGGTCTGCAGCTCTGAGCTCTGTACATCGTGGAGTATCTGATGCCGAGAGGAGATCGACAGGAGAGACAACAAGCATACGGGTGAATGGTATGGCCAGTGCTTTTCAGTTACGTTTGCTTATTTGTTTTTGGAAAACAACACGAGACGGTGTCTTTTCATTAAATATAGCCGGAGAAAAATACAGCCCCCTAGAGGCAAGAAAAGGGAAAACACTCTATACGCTATGTGAGGCAAAAATGTCACGTAAGCGCTTTGCTCCTGTCATTGCCCATGTTCGCGCCTCTTCCTTAATTTTGGTAAAAAGTAAAGACGATTTGGCCTCGTTATGCTCGAAGGTTTGTTGGTTCCTCTCCTTTCAGATCTCCCAAACGACAAGGAGGATGATAGTGTGCAATCCCTTTTTTGGAACTCCCGTTGTGTTTGCTAGAGCTTCCAACCAGTCTTTTACGGTCTGGGTCACCTCCTATTGTCTAGGGCCAAATTGATAAACCACCTAGACAGCTACCATGCTTAGAGGTGGACGGAAAGCTTATATCTCGTTAGCTCGCTCGACTCGTGACAAGCTCGGCTCGACTCCGCTCGGCTCGTTTTATTTTCCTAACGAGCCGAGCTAGCCTTTTAGCTCGTTAGAGATAACGAGCCAGGTCGAGCTGGCTCGCGAGCCGCTCGCGAGGCGTAACGAGCTTTCGTAACCAGCAGAAGCAAGCAGCCCACAAAGGTCACAAGCCCGGTAGGCCCATTAGACTAGAGCAAACCCTAATACTGATGTCTCTCGAGTCTCGATCTCTCCTCACTCCATCGCTCTGCCGCCACAAACATCACGTCGCGTGGGATGCTCCAGTCACCCGCGCCGCTCTCCCCCAGCGCTCGAGTCTCGATGTTGTTGTCCGCCCGCAGCGCCTGACGGCCTCCAGCGCTCGACGTCGCCGCCCGCCTGCAGTGCCCGACGGCCCCAGCGCTCGACGTCGCCGCCCGCCCGCTATGCCCGACGCTGCCGCTCGCCCCTAGCATTCCTCCTCGTGGTCCAAGTGCCGGCGTAGGTCGAACTCGTCTCATCCACCGTCGAGCTCCTCCCCATGGTCGCCGGCGATCTCGAGCTCGTTTCCTTCACCATCAAGCTCCTCCCTGTGGTTGCAGTGCCGGCGATCTCAAGCTCGTCCAATCCACTATTGAGCTTCTCCCGTGGTCGCTGGCAAGCTCTCCCCATGGTCGCGGCACCGGCGAGGTTGAGCTTCTCCCTGTGGTCGCCAGCTAATTTCTCTCTTGTCCCCAAAACTCACGAGCTAAACGAGCTAGCTCGAGCTTGCAGACAAGCTGAGCCGACATAGGTTTCTAGCTTGTTAGGATAACGAGCCGAGCCGAGCTAGCTTGTTATCCTAACGAGTTAGACCGAGCCGAGCCAGCTCGACATCCACCCCTAACCATGCTCCATATTCTTTTTGTGTATCCGCAACTGACAACGAGATGTAGAACCGTTTCGCCTTCTTTATGGCAGAGGGGGCACAACCCATTATTTTGCCATCCACTAATCGCGAGCCAGTCGAAGGTCCAAACCCTGTTTTGGATGACTAGCCTATACATGGAATTTGCATTTCCCCGGCACCCAAACTTTCCAAATGAGCGAGTCGAAAATTGTGTTTGGTGCCCCAAGGCACTGTGGTTGGTACGCCGACGACGGCGAGTATTGGACTGTTGTGTGGGACATCCAACTAAGTGAGGATGCTTATTTGTTTTTGTTTTCGATGAGTTTGCTTGAAATTTGATGGATCGAAAACAAGCATGCAGCGGCTGATGCAGTTCAAAAACAATAATAGGCCAGATATACTTGATAAAGATAAGCTAATATATTGCAAAAACATATAACTATTTATCATTTTTTTAATGTGTCGTTTAATAATGTCACCATATGTTAATGATATATGGGCGCTTATAGGTCTAGGTGAGAAATTGCTAGGTACTACTCGAAGTTATAAATTAGGTACTGTCTTCGGCCTTTGTCTCCTTTTGACCTTTGGCCAGAAGACATTGTAGCCTCCTCTTTTGATAACGGGATAAGCCCGAAGAAGTCCTCTATAAATTGGGTCGCATTTGAAAAGGGAAGTTTAGAGCCGCATAATCTTTTTTTATAGTGGCTAGTTATTAAAAAAAATATGTTTTTTTGGCAACGAAAATGTTGTTCTTTGATTAAATTTGCAAAGTGAACATTGTTTCATCAGGCTTGTCATGAAAAATATTTGCAGTAAGCTAGTAAGCACTAGACTCCTTTGGAACACAGGAATAAGAAAAAACATAGGAGTAGATTGCCACATGTTGTGCAATATTATAGAATTTCAAATCAGAGAGACAATAGAAGTTGATGCCTTTGGATGGTGCATAGGTATTGAAACACAGGAATTTTACAAGAAGTTCTATATGGAAGAGAGAGGGAGAGAGAGTAGGAGGAAGAGAGAATGTGTATTGGATTTATCATAGGAAAAATACAGCATGATGTATGAGCTCAGTTCTTATGAAATGGGTGTGTAGGGAAGCAATCTGTAGGAATTTTGCAATCATATTCCTTTGTTCTAAATGGTGTCATTGGAAAATTTTCCTACGGATTTAATTCCTCCTAAATCCATATGAATTTTCTTCATTCCAAAGGAGCCTTAAATTTTATTTTTCAATAGCATATCAATTTGAAAATGGTGGTAAAATTGGATATAGGAGACCATACCGTAACAGTAAAGTTGGGTCACATGGTAATTTGTTCTCGAACACAATAGTGTAGTAGATCTTGTGGAAGTTACACTAGCGATCACATGCGTTGTGTTGTGTGTAAATTCGCTTCGAACCGAGCGGGACAGCGTTAGGACAGTCGATCCTTTCCTGAAACTTTGGAGCCCAGAATTTCTAGATCGCCGGATGCAATCTAGCATTGCATAAAGAAATGAACAGAAAGAAGAGAGAGAGAGAGAGAGAGAGAGAGAGAGAGAGAGAGAGAGAGAGAGAGAGAGAGAGAGAGAGAGAGAGAGAGAGAGAGATATGCATCTGTTCTGGGGGCCATGCAGGCTAAGCTTGGACCAGCAGCGTGGAGTGCCCGAGCTCCAAATCTGCGATGGAAAATGATCGAGGTGGTCCCGGAGCCCACCACTACATACTCTGCCAGTGCTCTCACCTTGTCATCTTCTTCCGGAGCCCCAGGACTACTCACATATTTATGCTCTCTCTTCAAAGTAAGCGGGGGCATCCACCACCATGCGTCCTCTCGATCGATACATTGCTTCGGACTGGGCACAGGTCTTTCTAAAAGAAGCAGCAGATCATCACTGGATCGACAGGCTCGTTACAGTCGCGCAGGCGACGTACGAGTACGAGAGCTGAGCTCCTCTTGCCGCTGGCTTTGGCCGGCCGGCCGGCACGACGAGGCCACGGCAGGTGTGCGACGCAGGGCTAGCAGCAGCAGCAGGCCCTGCACGGGATCGGCAATCCCGAGCAGCAGCTACGTGCTGCTGCCAGCGATTGCAGAGCAGAGCGCCCGGTACTTGTGCCCATTCACTGCACCACTGCGCGTCTGCGCCATTGCCGCTAGCACTGTTGCTTTGCCCCCCACCTCACTCACCCTGTCGCTAGCGACGGGCGGGCGGCAGGCGCTGCCTCTGCTGCAGCCTGCTTGCTCGTACGTAGTATGTACTGAGTGCTGCCGCCGCTGTGTGCCGTTTCCTTGGATCACGCGACCGTGGCAGTGTCAACCGATCACGCCGTCGCGTCTCGCGTCGTCGTCGATCGAGAATTCGAGATCGAGAACTCTCGGATTCCCTCCCCTTGGGATCCCTGTGTTGTTTGTACTCCGCATCGCTAGCTCCCGCGCGCGCCTCGGTGTGAGCGGCAGATCGAAACGAGTTGTACACTTGTACTGAAACGGCCGGGGATGTCGTCGTTAACCAGAAGAGGGTGGAGCGTGGCGCGAGCCAAAATTAACACAGTAACACGGCAGTACGGCACAAAGAGGCTTGGACAGCCGCTTCGATCGGTAGCTGACCTTTAGGGGGTGTTTGGGAGAGAGGGGCTAAACTCCCAAACACCCCCCTTATATACAAGGAACGTGCACGAGAACGACTTTTGTTGTGAGCAGAGCTTATCCATTCCTGGTGTTGTTGTGCTGCAGGTACTTTATTCACTACTATGGTCAGTGACGAATCAGGTACAAAAGTACATGGGTGAAGAATGTGGATCTTGGTATTTCTTGACAAACTACTCTCTCTGGATTGATAATACTTATCGTTATCGTTTTAGTAAGTACGATGTCAAACTTTAAAATTATAAATAATTTTCAAAATATCCGTCTTACAAATATAGAGGCAATAGTATAGATTGGTCTTAAAAAGTACCTCAACAAAAGCGTACATTTGTTCATATTTCTATATATATTATAATAGAAAATAGCAGTCAAAGATATTCTTTGGAGGTCGTGTTTTTGTTCAAAACGATAAGTATTATCAACTCAGAGAAAGTAGTTTATTTCAAAAGAATGTCTATTGTTTCCAACTAGAGACTCTGCCAATGCCAGGATTCTTATGCAATTTCACTTCTTCAATTCCAAAAGAAAAGAAAGAAAGAAAAAGGGAGTAGCATCAGATTGACCTTAGAAATTGAAACTATATATAAGATGCATTTGTCATGTGATTGCTCCACCAAATTAGAGTGTATTTGGTGACTGGTACTGTTCATCTGATGCCCCCGGGAGGGTCAAGGACAGTTTTGATCTAAACTAAAAACTTTGAGGGATACATGAAACAATTAATTAGTTTAGTACTTTATGAAACACTACATACCAAATTTAGACGTTGGACGAATTTGAGGAAGATCGAATGAGCTATTGACAAAACAGAACTAAGGGATCAACATTTACATATTAATCCCTTCAAAATATAAGGATATATTTGTTTGTTCCAAGTCAAACTATTATAAGTTTTATTAAATTTACAGAAAAGAACAATAATACTTACGATATCGAACAAGCATTATTAGATCCTGATGAGATGCATTTTCATAGTTTACTTCTTTCATGTGGTAGATGTTAATACTCTCCTCTATAAAATTTGGTCAAAATTAGAATAATTTGACTTAGGACAAGCCCCATAATACCTTATATTTTGGGACGAAGAGAGTACTATTTACTACGTAGCTCAAGACCATCTTGTGCCATTTCTTCTTGAAGTATTAGGTTTCTACTAGTTGCCAATCCACGACAATAACAGGTTACTAGTATAAGTAATATAATTTGCATGGTCATGTTAAATATGTTGGTTATATTTTTAATTATAGCTGATAGACTAAAAGAGTATCCATTAAAAAAATAACAAAAGAACAAAAGAACAGTATTACACATCACTCACTACTTGTTATTATTTGTTTTGTATTTTAGAATTAAATAAAATACTAAATTCAGAATCCATCCTAATATATCTTATATGTGTTGTTTACATTTTTATTTAATATTTGAGAAGTTTGGAATCAATAATTATCTAATTGTATTCATGTTGGAGTTTCAACTTAGTATTCAAAATTAGTAAACAAAGTTGTACTTCATTTGGACTTTGAACGTTAGTCTTTCACGTTTCAATATTCCCAAAATCTAGAATTAATTAGTAGTTTCTAACCGGTGTTGACCAGTATTATTTTATCTAAGCCTAAGTAAAAAATTGAAGAGTCCATGATATCTTTTTTTTTGGCAATAGAAACCTTAAAAATGATTATTGGGTTGTGACTGCATGATCCATCTAATCAATGATTAGAGCTTAATGGTTAACATTAGTACATATATGGATTTATATTAGGATGTAAATGTTAAAAAAAATGTAGTCCATTGTTTTCATACGAAAACAAATTATTTTTTCAATGCTGGTAAGAAAGTTTTTATACAAAAAAAATAAATACAAAAATAAAATGGGCGGGAACTAAAATCATAAATGACATTACTTACAGCAAATATATACAGTACAACTTATCAATTAGTTGGTGATTAAGTATGAAAAAACACGAGATAAGCATTAGCATCAGACCACCAACAAACTTATGCATATACATTAAAAAAGAACTCTATCGATCTGCTCGCCTCAACCAAACAAAGCTTATGTCATTATCCATATATGCTCCGTTTTACCTTCACAAGAGATTCTATGAGAGGTTATGGTGAAATGAATTTGTGGTAGTCTTTGGTTAGTGAAGTTCAAAGTGTGACTGTTGGAGTGTGTTTAATTCTTTATCTATAAATGATAGTACTTTTTACAGGCCTAACAATTGCCTAAACATTCTCTTTATAAAATAATTTGACATACTCCCTCCGTCCCAAAATAAGTTCATTTTTCACGCATATCACATATACCAATAAAAAAAAACTAGAATTACCCCTACTCTACCAAATTTCAATACAACTATTTTTCATTTTATCTACTCCCAATACAATTATTCCTTACTTTTAAAAACTTCGATGCAATGATTACTCTAAAAAAGAAGTTATTTTGGGATAAATGAAAGGAGCTAAAAAATAAACTTATACGGGACTAAGGGAGTATCTTTGTTTTATTTTTTTTTACCGCTTCACACCCTTCACCTTTAACTTATAGAATCAGAAGTGGAGAAAGCAAAACATTTATATATGCTGAAATGTAAAAGTGATCCCTTCATCCTCCCCTCCCCTGGCCACAAAATGTACAATTGAGTCTACTCCCTTCATCCTAGGACTACAGAGGTAGAATGCCATTGTTGATTATGCTTTAATGATATCATGTTTGTCATGCATTGTCATAATGTGAATATGATCAATTATACCAGCTAATTTAGCGTTGTAAAAGGTATTGTATATTGTCGTATATTCTCAGCTCACAAAGTTGACTACCAAGCGTCAGCGTCACCATTTTTGAACGAATGCAAGGGACTTACTTAAATACGTTTACTTTTGGACTCATGTATTTATTTTTGGAGATGGTACATGTCATGCCCTATAATGAAATTTATGTTGGATATATCAAATTGTCTACATGATGCATATCCTTCTTATTACTTGAAGTTAAACATGTTTATGTTAGGTGATAGATAGATAGATAGATAGATAGATAGATAGATATTGTACCAGTACACTACTCTTCTATCTCCAAGATGTCTGAAATGCATCATTCACAAAAGAAGTGTGAAATATACCCAATGAACTAAACATAAACATATTTTATTTGTTGTAATTTAGTACATGTTTCCAACATATCTCTTACAACAATTTCATATTGTCGCGACCAAAATTTCATATTGTTCAAACCTATACCAATCCCTCCCCCCCCCCCACCCCCCCCCCCCAAAAAAAAAAACTTCAACCAAAATTTCTTCTTCTCATTTTGTTACATTTACTATTTCATATTGTCGTGACGCATGGCCGGTCAATTATCTAGCTAGGTTGATGTCATCAAAGATATTGTATTTATTGTCGTATATATCTTCTCACCTCACAAATTTGACTACCAATCATCACCATTGATGAATGGACGCAAGGGGCTAACAATAATATTTCCACATGCGTAAGACCCTATAATAACATTTGGACAAGAATAACTAGTGAACTAAAATTTAAACTTGTTTGTGTTGGTTAAATAAATATATACAATATAACATTGCACGACATCGTGTATAGTCTAACATTTGTGAAAAGTATCCCGGGAAAGAAGATGCAACATTATTTTCCACAGGATTAGAAAAATATTCATGTTGAAACACAGACATGGAGCACTCCGTATTTCCAATATGTGTAATTATGGAACAAATCCGATAGTTTTGAAACTAGAAGATGCAATGCTTGCTCCATCTCTAACATTTATACGAGAGATAGATACGGCGTATATACTCACCATCTATACGGCATCCGTAAACAAACTGATAGACTAAATCATAAAAAAAGGGTCCATTTGGGGATTAAAATATGGAGATGTCGTGAGGTGGACATATGATGCATTCGCTATCTCTAACATTTATCGAAGAAATCAACATAGATCATTCATACTATCTCTAATATTTATGGAACTAGATACATATATTTACTTCTGTTTAAGTCAAACAATACTATGTCACGAGATAGATGGATACGACGCATTCCGTATCTCTAACATTTATGAAACGAAACGGATGCACTAAAGTGTAAATAGCTTTCTTCCCATGGTTAAATGTGAATATGGCGAGGGAGGGATTTGGTACCATCTCCCAGTCTCTCAACATTTATTGAGCCAATCTGATGGACTAAAATGTGAATAACATTTTTCCTTTTGGAACCTGGACATGTTTTTGCTGGATGGGTGTATAAATCTTGGAGGGGCTAGTGTAGTGTACACATGTACCAGACCCCCCTCTTCTCTGTAGACTGTAGGGGCTCTTGGCTTTCTCTGCCTGCCTCTCCTCTCCCACCCTCTCTTTTGCCCCTTTCCAGTTGTCCATGCCCCCATCTTTTTCACCACCGTCTCTCCTCTTCCTCCTCCCCTAGGTACAGTCCCCCCCGGTTTGCAATTTCCGTCATCTCCGTCGTCCAAAGTTGTAAGTTTTACTCTCTCTCCCTTACCACCACCACACTCTCTCTTGGTTGGAAACGGAGGCCAAGATAGATGGGCGTAGAGGCAAGAATTGTCCCCAATTCAGCGCCCAAATCGCTCTCGTAGGGTGTGCTAGTTGGTGGTACGCGAGTAGCAGCAGCAGCAGCAGTGCTTGCTTGTGGAGTGGCAAGGCAGCACTGCAGTTCCTGGCTTTTGTGCATCGCCTATCCCTGTCTTGTGTGTGCGTAGATCAACTGAATTTTGTGTTTTGCGCAGGGAAGGAAAGGTGGTGGTGGCCATGCAGCACCCCCAGGGTGCCGGCGACCCGCCGTATGGCGTCGTCCCCGCGCCGCCGACCATGGCCGCCGCGTTCGACCTGCCTCCGGTGACCACGCCGGCGCCCGCCGCTCCAAGTGACGTCCTGCTGCCGACGCAGCCGCAGGTGTCGGGTCCCGAAGAATTCCCCGCTGCCGCCGTCAACTCCAACGACGACGACATGATGATGGTCGACGACGTCGTCGTCGCCGGCGGCGTCGGCGGGAGCGGGAGCACCGGCAACCGGTGGCCGCGGGAGGAGACGCTGGCGCTCATCAGGATCCGGTCGGAGATGGACGTCGCCTTCCGCAACGCCACCCTCAAGGCGCCCGTCTGGGAGGAGCTCTCCAGGTACGGAACTCAACTCAACTCAACCCAACCCGCGCGGTAATTTTTTCCCCCCCTCGCGCGCTGTCGGCCGCCGTCCTCTCCGGAATGCTGCTGTTCTCGCTAACGGAATTCACCATCACCCCGTAGTAGCAAGCACCGCGTCCCGTGAAACGACGGCGAGTTTACTGATCCTTTTGCCATCTTTTTTACCGCGCGCCCGTCTCCTAGCTAGCATAGCACCATCTTTCTCGGCTCTTTTGGCGTAATGCTAGCTAGTAGCTCTTCGGTTTCTGTGGCAAAGATTGGGGTCCTGCTGGTAATATGGTAGGTGCAGGGACGATACAGGTATCTCGGCGTATGGCGCCACAGCGTGGGCGTTTCGTCTCGTGGAGTGCAGGCGGCTGCTGCTGCTGGCAACGACACAGTCACACATACACACACACACAGACATAGCAGTAGCTGCAGCCTGCGAGGTGGCAGCTGCACCTGTGTTTTTCTATTCGTTTCTAAACTTCGATGCACTCCAGTTTTTGGGAAAAAGAAGGAAGGAAGCCTTTTGCTCCCATCCCGACGCCGCTATAGTTTAATTCTTTTTCCACCCTTTTTCTGACTCTCCCCACTCTCACGACGCCATCAACTTGACATCATCACTTCTCCTCTGAGTTTCTGACTTCCGAGTCCTCATCTTCAGAGTACAACTACTAGTAGGAGGAGGAGGTACTCTCTCCGTCCTAAAAAACACTTAATCTAGTATTTGAATTAGACGTTTTCTAGTACAATATATCTAGATATACTCCTGTCCAAACTTGTTGTACTATAAAACGTTCCATCCAATACTAGATTAGTTTTTTTAGGACGGAGGGAAGTTTTTTTAGGACGGAGGGAGTACTTGCTGAATTCTAATTCAACGCCGCCAACTCTAGTCTCTTTCATGGAAAGACGAAAAAGAATGTCAAGTCTTGACTCATCCATGTACGTATGCGTATGCCACTACGATCGATAGGTGAAAGATGCTACTACTATACCTCCGTGCGTACCACATACTGTATGTAGATTGTAGTCGTTGCCACTTCGTACATGCTTTCATTGTTGTTGTCGTGCCTTACTACGTTTCAGCGTCATGGTTGAGGCGTGAAAGCAAAGGAGCAATTAACTGACAAGAGCCAGCGCGGCGTGTGTGCGCGATTTCTCTCTCCTTTTTTTTGTTTTTGGCAGGAGGCTTGCGGAATTGGGGTACCAGAGGAGCGGCAAGAAGTGCAAGGAGAAGTTCGAGAACGTGGACAAGTACTACAAGCGCACCAAGGAAGGGCGCACCGGGCGGCAAGACGGGAAGAGCTACCGCTTCTTCTCGCAGCTCGAGGCGCTCCACGCCGCGGCGCCGCCGCCGCCGCCGCAGCAACGGCAGGGCATGCCGGTGGAGGACCCGCAGCCGCTGGCGATGGCGAGGATGATGTTGCCCGGGGCGGCGGACCTCGGGTTCTTGTCGATGTCGTCGGAGTCTGAGTCGGACGATGAGTCCGACGAGGAGGAGGAGGAGGAGGAGGAGGCGGTGGCGCCGGGCGGCGGCGGTCGGGAGGGGCTTGGCGATGATGGTGACGGTGATGGCGAAGGGGGCAGCAGCACCAGGAAGCTGATGGCGATGTTCGAAGGGATGATGAGGCAGGTGACGGAGAAGCAGGACGCGATGCAGCGGGTGTTCCTGGAGACGCTGGAGAAGTGGGAGGCGGAGCGCACCGAGCGGGAGGAGGCGTGGCGGCGGAAGGAGGTCGCCCGGATCAACCGCGAGCGGGAGCAGCTCTCCAAGGAGCGCGCCGCGGCGGCGTCCCGCGACGCCGCGCTGATCGCGTTCCTCCAGCGCGTCGGTGGCGCCGGCGGGGAGCCCGTGAGGCTCTCCCCTTCGTCCGCCGGCGCCACCCGCCACGACGCGGCCGCGGCGGGGCTGCAGCTGGTGCCCGTGCCGGCGCCGAGAGCGAAGGCGGAGGACGCCTGGGCGGCAGCAGGAGGAGACGGCAGCGGGACGACGGCGCCGTCGCGGTGGCCCAAGGAGGAGGTGCAGGCGCTCATCGACCTGCGCATGGAGAAGGAGGAGCAGTACAACGACATGGGACCCAAGGGCCCGCTGTGGGAGGAGATCGCCGCCGGCATGCAGAGGATCGGCTACAACCGGAGCGCCAAGCGGTGTAAGGAGAAGTGGGAGAACATCAACAAGTACTTCAAGAAGGTGAAGGAGAGCAACAAGCGGCGCCCCGAGGACTCCAAGACCTGCCCTTACTTCCACCAGCTCGACGCCATCTACCGCAAGAAGCACTTCGCTGGCAGAGGCGGCGGCGGCGGCGGCGTCACGATCGCCGCCTCCCACTCCAGCCTCGCCATCGTCACCGTCTCCGAGCAGGACAACCCGAGCCAGCGTGAGCTCGAGGGGAAGAGCAGCAACGACGTCGGCAACGTGCAGCTGGCGGTGCCCCTCCTTGTCCACAACGCCCCAGACAAGGTAAATCACCTGATCCAAGTTAGTCTCAGTTTCAAGTTGATTGCACGGGAGCTAATCAAATTTGTTTCTTGTACAGAAGGTGGAAGGCTCCGAAGGCGAACCAAATGTCACAGCAGCAGCGGAGGAGACGGACAGCGACGAGATGGGTGGAGAATACACCGACGATGGCGACGACGACGACAAAATGCAGTACAAAATAGAGTTCCAGAAGCCAACTGCAGGCGGCGGCGGCGACGGCAACGACGCAGCCGTGCCGGCGACAACTGCGGCAGCGACGAGTTCAGCCCCAACCAGCAACACCAGCTTCCTTGCGGTTCAGTAGGTGGCAGTGCGCGCAGAGTGAGGGGGCTAAAGAAAGCCAGGCAGGCATCACCGTCTTCTTTTTCAGTTCAAGAGGGTCACAATTGCCCTATTATACTTTTTCAGTTGTTTTGCTGTGATGTTGGCAACATCCCGTATACCATTTGTTGATTTCTTTCTGTGGTAACTAGCAAACTATCAAAAAAAAAAACATGAACCAAATTAGGTTCACAGACAGAGGGGTTGTTGAGAAGAATACCAGCATAACAGGTTTTATAGGTCATGATATGATTTTGCGTATGCTTTTCACATTTTTGCATTGGTTATTAGCAGTCTGAAATATGTGCTTTGCATTCCCGTATTACTAGTTCCATTCAAGAAAGTGAATATTCCTATGACGCAGTTGACACTCACAACTATGCAGTACCCATACCATACATACAGGTTGGTGTGTCTCAGTGGCAGGTACAATACGAAATAGGATCGTCTATCGTAGCATGTGGCTACGGCGGAGGACAGTAGTAGGGGTGCATTATGCATATCATCTAATGCCTTATTCATCACAATGCATGGTCCAGATCAAAGTGCTACAGTACATATTTCTCTCAATATACAGTACGCTCTCTAAATATGAAATATAAAGCGTAATTGTTTTCTGATAAATCAACATTTTTTTAACTAATAATTGAGCTAACAATATAGTTTGTGTTTAGTATTATTAGATTCACATTTAAAATTATTTTCACATGATGTTAATTTTGTTGTTCTTGACAATATATTATGAAATAATCAATAGTCAAACTATAAGTGGAAACCGTGTAAAAAGCTAATGCGTTTTATATTTTGAAACGAATGGAGTAGTTCACAGTACTGCTGCACCTATCTGTAACATGTTAGGGCCCCTTTGTTTTAATGGAAAAGCAGAGGAATTTTGGAAAAAATCATTCCTAGAGATTTTTTTTTCCTACTTCGAAACAAACTAAGTACACTATTGAATCTTACAATACAAGTATTAGAAATCTCATAGAAAGTTTTCTTTAGGTCTTTGTCTTTTCTTAAATTCTAGAGTTTTCCTGCGGTATAATGAAATGATCATTAGTACATTTTGCCTATGTTTTGCAATACTTTATTTTACAGTTGCATTACTATACTGTAATTTCTCCATTTCTTTGTTTTCCTCGCTCCCCTGTTTTAAGGGGGGGGGGGGGGGGTTTACCATTTAGTGGATTGATTTACTAGAAACCACACGCAGCTATAATAATCTCTACATTACTGCAAAGGCTGATACGTGCATAGTGAAATAGGTGGTTAGATCTTTTTTTTTTCTTTAGAAGTAGGAGTAGGTGGTTAGATCGATCAATGCTTAAAAAGGGACCATTTCAAAACATCTAGCATGACAGACAGCTTTTCACATAGGCCTAGTCATCGCTTCACGGGAATTCCACATGAAAACCGTAGGATTCTGGTTACTATAGGATTCGGCACTGTAGTGTCCTTTGATTATCAGGATTGAGATACAATAAAGCTGAAGGAAATTTTCCTATGGGATCATTTCCCGGGAGAAATTAGAAAAAAAAAAACACTCCAACCATTTTTTTCCCCATTATGCGTGCATAGGATCAAGGATTTAAATCTCTAGAAAAGCAATAGCTAAGATATCCTAATTTTGCCACTACAGAATCTCGAACGCTAATAGCTGGTCTTAACGGGAGATAGCCGCTAAATTAACTTGAGTTAGCGCCTTAGCAACAGCTAAACCTTGATGATGGCCTGGAATTTGCTGCGGGCTAAGGCTGGCCCTTATCCCTCTCTCATGTGAAGGTGTAAGCCCTAAGTCCCCCTCTCTCTCTCCGTCTATCTCCCCCTCCTCTCCTCGATAGAGAAATAGGCAATGGCGGCGATTGCGGCTTGCGTCGACGGTGATGGCTGTGGCTGCGCCCGGTGGTGGCGACGGTGGTGCCTAAAGGCGGCGGCTGAGGCTGTACCCAATGGCGGCGACGGCGGCGCCCGGAGGCGGCGGTTGCGGCTGCAACCGTAGGTGACGACTCCGGCGGCTGCGGCTGTGCTCGGAGGCGGTGGCTATGGCTGCACCCGGAGGCGGTGGCGGCATCAGCGGCGGCTGCGGCTACACCCGGAGGATGCGCCGGAGTTGGTGGCGGCGGTTGTGCCAAGAGGTTGCAGTGGTCCCTCCCCAGTCCCCACAATTCTTTGTTCTTTGATTCTTTCCCAAGCAGTGATGACGGCAATGTCTCACGGAGGCTGCAACAGTGGCGGCTGCATCCTGATTCCTGACTCCACAGAGGCCCACTCCTCTCCGCCAAGCAAGACATGCAAGATTTTTTTTATTCCTATGATGAACTGTTTATTCTACTGTGATGAACTGTTTATTCTAAGACTCATGTTCAATTTTTGCAAAATAACTAAATAGCTTAGCTACAGCTATAGCCCACTATAGCTGATTGTAGGTGATGAAAACTCTAGCAGCTAAAGGGCTTAGGTGGAGATTTAAATCCTTCCACGGGATCGAGGTAAATGAGAAGCCAAATACAAAGACGACATACTGACGAGAGAAAGTAAGAGTTTGTTCATATTTGGTGCCAAAATGAACCTTATCAAAATTTGACAATATACCAAAATTTTGGTAGAATTGGCTTAATAATGTTGCCAAAATTCCATATACATTGTCAATATTTGATAATAAACTAAATGTAGCCACATAATTATCAATTTTACTAAATAATGGTATGGTTGAAAATATCATCAATTTTAACAGGCCCTAAATGACAAGCAAAATCAACATGGCAGCTATTTTACAGTTCCTAAAATTTCTTTTGCTATGAAATTTCTGTACTGCTATACCTTTCAAAACAACTATCACAATTTTCTTACTATATTTTATAATCCTTTGTTTTGCAGTTGTCTTTTTATGTGTTTTTTTTCTGTTTCTATGTTTTTTTGTTATGATCTTTTTTCTATGTATGGCTAGCTAATGTTTCGAGTGTATCCCTTCTTGCAAAATACCAGCATAGCAGGAAATGGAAAGATTTGCTGAACTAGCTATTTTTTGGCGTCTAGTACACAGCTTACACTTACACAACTACATGATTTTGTACCTATGATTTGCTCAAGTTGGGGTGGCCGGGCCATTACTTGTACTCCTGGTTCTGCCGTTGCCCATTCGAGCCATAATCCGACACCACCTTGATAGAGCTGAACCCACCACTATTTTTAATAACACAATCGCTTCAAGCACATGGTTTTTAATAGATAACCGGAACAGGGAGAGGATCACGTTTCTTCGTCTCTGTCAAGAGACTAAAAAAGATGAATTTGACGAATTTCCTTTGTATCAGGATTGCTATATACCATTCGATAGAAAAATGAGAGTAAAATCTTACTATATGTTGATGCATGTTCTGTGGTCCAAAATTGTTCGAGTTGAAAAAAAAATGAATCAAACTTGATTTAGTTTGTTTCCACATTTTCTTTTAAAAAAAAGGCACAACATGCATGATCTCCATCAGCTTTTTGGCCATTCATCCAAGCTACAGTTGCTGCAGTGGCTTGCGACGGAACGAAACAACTCTGGGCGCCACCAGAGTTTTGGACCGGATAACGCTCCAATCTCTCTATCCTCTCCTCCGACGCAACAAATTAAACCGTGAACAAGTACGCACCAATCGCATGACCCTTGCTTTCCTTTTCTTGTCACGTCAAGGCCATAACTATGTGTTTCCATGCGCACACCAATCATGGGTTAAATCGGCAACCGCGCGCGAGTTGCTGCACGAACGCGCACCGGACGTGGTAGCTGTTCATGCACTACCAGCGCTACACCCCCACAAACATAACAATTAATTGGATGTTAAAAGCCCGTTTCTTAGAGGACGCTCTGTCCGGTTAAAGTTTTGGTTCGTCGGAGCAGGTGATTGGCAAAGGCTCTGATTTTGTACTACGTCGAATTCTCCTGGCTCTGACCGGATAGCAGGGCGTGCATGCAGGTGTTATAAAGGAAAAGGTCTACTGTACGTAATCATTCCCCCAATCGTAAAATCAGACACAAAATATTTTCTAACTTTTAAAATCAGTATAAACGGTTCCTTAACAATGTTGAGAGCTGTCAAAGTTCCACATACGTTTGGCGGGGTTGGGGTACGCACTGGTGAGCTCAAAGAGTAGGGAGACAACTCGGAGCCACTCGTTGGCAAGGGAGTCGCCGAAGAGGAGCGCACCAAGAAGGTGAAGGCTTCACTCTGGGCGATGGCCCCACCATCTCTGATCTGATCCCAATCTGGTCCTCCCTACCATCATCGACGACCCCTCCGCAGTGTGGCTGCCTCCTCCCCAACACCAACATCTATGGAACAAGGACTCCGATGACATTGACTTCAATACCACATTGGCCCAAACCATACCACCCCATGCCTTCTACTCAGCCGCCGTTGTGGCTAGCCCCGGCGGTAGCACCAGTGCAAGTGGTGCCGAGGAGCGACGACTCCTATTCCAACAGTTGTGGACGAAGAAGGATGATATTGTGATCCTCCATGGAATTCACGATGCAACGCAAGACGACGTTCGCGTCGCACCAATACAACACAGACCCCTTCTACGAGGAGATGCGCGATGGCTGCCACCCCTTTCTCCACCTACGACCGTCCTAGATAAAGATTGGTAAGAGGGAGAGGTGGGGAGAGATGTGAAAGAGATAGGAGAGAGGAGAGGTTGGAGGTAGACGACATGAGCTCTTGACATATGGGTCTAACTTTTTTTTTCTAACTGTAAGTGCTACGTAGACATCACGTAGGATGAAATCTAGTCAACATGCCATCTCAGCTTAAGCCGATCTTAATTGTGCCTTGGGACTACTTTGTACTGGTTTTGGAAAATAAAGAGTGTGTTGTACACCGTTTCACGGCTAAGGAGTGACATTAAAACTCGACCCTTAGGTAAGAGATGTAAAGTAGACTTTTTTCTTGTTAATTTGTTATAAATGGTACTCATATTTGGCCCATTCATGGGAAGCATTGGGCTAGAAACTAGAATCTGATGGCCCAGCTGTAACGTGTTCAACGGTATCGTGTCCCGTCCTAAGACTTGAGAAAGAAAGGCCCAATTATTCAGGAAGGCCCAGAGGGCTGAATCAGTTGTGTTCCGTACATACAGCACGTATTGGGAGGACTTGAGGCCCATATATTTTCCAGCAGGCCGAAAACCCGAAGTGCGTAAGAAGCAGTGCAGCATTTTCATCTGGATACAGCTGGAATGCTGGATACAGTAGACTATTCACGATCACAAATTAAAATGCTGGATATTTTATAAGTGAAATACTTCTGAATATCATTGTATTCCATATGATAGCTGCATACGACATTCACACCATGTCACTATCCTATCGGTGAGTGTATATATATCTTGTCGTACCGCGCGTTTCTCTCACAACACGTTCATCGATCTATTTGGGCTGTGATTAGTTCCACGCCAAAATTAGAAGTTTGAAGAAAAAAATTGAAAGTTTAAGTGTGTAGGAAAGTTTTGATTTAAGTTGGGAACTAAACTCGGCCTTGTTCTATTCTTTGTGTTTAGTTTTGAACTCCTCTTGCATGCGCCAGTTATCTCTTGTTGAGACTAGTATCTAGCTAGCTTGAGAGGTCTCACAAAGTCTCGAGGTCTCAAGTTAGGGCTCCTTCTCATCAGCTCTGAGCAAGAAGCTTCCAAAGTTGAAGTCTTTTCCATCATCGCACCAACAACATTCTTATGTCAAAGTAGTACCACGGTTCGTTAGTTGGGTCAGGTAAGGTTAGACCCCGACGAACCATCCTGTGTTCATGTGACGCCTGGTTAATCAGCTGCTCCCCCCGGTCAACATCTCAACCGCGTACTCGCGTAGCCCCCTGCTGTCCCCACATGCATGTACGTGGTTAATCAGTTTGCGTTGCGTGTTCATGCACGCGAATGCATGCCGATTATTGTCTCCAAACTGGACTAGACGAGTAGTACTAGTAGTAAAATTTCACGGAGCCAGTACACTGAATTCGTAGCCACGCGTTGAATTTTACTCGTAAGATCAGTGTGCTGCATACTCCTTTGGGAAACCGGTGAAAAACCCCGTTGAAATGGTGGGCATTCTGAGTATAGGAACCGATCTGAGGGCCCCTTTGAATCGAAGGATTTAGAAAACGTAAGAATAAAAAAAACGTAAGATTTTGATAGGAATGTAAGTGTAAAATAGAGGATTGCAAAACACAGGAAAAACACAGGAATGACCGTTTGATTGAACCATAGGAAAAACATAGGAATTGGATGAGAGAGATAGACTCAAAGGAAAGTTAGCAAGAGGTTGAAGCTCTTGCTAAATTTCCTCCAAAATCTCTATAGGATTGTTCATTCTATAGGAATTTCAAAGGATTGAATAGGATGTAATCCTTTGTTTCAAAGGGCTTCATAGGAAATTTTCCTATAGGATTGAAATTCTCTAAAATTTCTATGTATTTCCTCCAAATCAAAGGAGCCCTGAAGGAATCTCACTCGGTAGCTACCATGTGACTGCATGCGTGAGCAAATGGTATTTACATTTTGTTATCTCTGTGGCGCGGTAAGTAAGCACGCGCACGGCGCACACGCTGTCGAAAGTGAAAAATGGCTTGGCACTAGATCGCTCACAAGAAGCCGGACATTTCCGTTTGGGATGTTACTTGCCCTCGGATACCATCCATCCACTAGCCAGCCAGAAATGTTTTAGTATGAACAAAGGCCATGACCTGGAGGAGATAAAAGGCGCTCTCATCAGTCTCTGACAAAAAGGCGAGAAAATGTCTTCGACTTGTGCCTGCCGGTAGGACGTCACATTCCACGCATCCATATCTAGCTAGTGCGTCCCCGCAAAGCGGCTTTCGTCCAAAAAGAAAAGAAAGAAAAAAGTTTTAGTGGTACGAGTAAAATACTTGTCCGAATTTAAGCACACCCATGACCACGCGGTGCTGCACCCTCAACGTTCCGGTAATCCTATTGGCGCACAGGTTTAGAACGAGACGCATGACGATATCAATCACCCACCCACCTAAAAAAAAAGTGGCCCGATCGATCGAGCTCGCATTTCTTTATGCACAATGATTAGTTGAGGTCCACTCGAGGGGAGAGGTGCGATGCAAAACCTCGCGGTATATAGCAACGGCGCCACTAGGCTCCGGCTGATCTAGGTCCCCGTTGCGCTTGCACCACCTGCTCTCCATCGCGATCGTAAGCGAAGCCGGTATCAAGAGGGCGTGTACTCGTGACATCGTGTGTGTGCGTGTGCGCGAGCGCGCGCTGCAAGATGTTGGACAGGTGCGGCCTCTTGGCGTTTGCCCGCTGCTGCTGCGTGGGAGGCGGCGAGATGGAGAGCGATGCACGCGTGTCGGACGAGCCGGGCTGCGGCGGCGGCGGCGGCGCGGGGTCGGTGGTGGAGAAGGGCGGCGGGGTGGTGGCGAGGCGGTTCGGGTGGGCGGAGATCGAGTCGGTCACGGGCGGATTCTCGTCCCGGGTGATCGGGCAGGGCGGGTTCAGCACCGTGTACCTCGCGTCGCTCACCTCCTCCCGCCTCGGCGCCGTCAAGGTGCAGCGCAGCAGCGAGCGCCTCCACCGCGCCTTCTGCCAGGAGCGCGACGTGCTCCTCTCCCTCCGCCACCCCCACGTCGTCCGCCTCCTCGGCTACTGCGACGAACGAGGTAAACACGAAATCACTCGTCACCTCATCGACGAACTCTATCTACGAAATCTCCAACTCGTTTTGAGTTAATGCGGCGGCGGCTGACATGAACTTGTTTCTGTGTGCAGATGAGGGTGTATTGGTGTTCGAGTACGCACCGAACGGCGACCTCCACGAGAGGCTCCACCACCGGAGCGGCGGGAAGAGCCGGACGGTGCTGCCGTGGGCGCGGCGCATGGCCGTCGCGTTCCAGGTGGCGATGGCGCTGGAATACCTCCACGAGAGCCGGGACCCCGCCGTCATCCACGGCGACATCAAGTCCTCGAACGTGCTGCTCGACGCCAACCACGACGCCAAGCTCTGCGACTTCGGCTTCGCGCACGTCGGGTTCTCGGCCGCGGTCCGCCCGCCGTCCGGCGCCACCAGGGCGTCGGGCCGCCCCGTCATGGGCTCCCCGGGATACGCGGACCCGCACTTCCTCCGCTCCGGCGTGGCCACCAAGAAGAGCGACGTGTACAGCTTCGGCGTGCTGCTGCTCGAGCTCGTCACCGGGCGGGAGGCCATCTGCGCCCAGACGGGGCACCGGCTCACCGCCGCCGTGGGGCCCTCGATCGGCGAGGGCAAGCTGGCCGACGTGGTGGACCGGAGGTTGGGAGGTGACTACGACGTCGAGGAGGCCGCCACCGTGGCGGCGCTGGCGCTGCGGTGCGTCAGCGACGGCACCGGGCTCCGCCCGTCCATGGCGGAGGTGGTGCGCGAGCTGCAGGAGAAGACGACGGCGTTGATCTCAGCCGTCGGATCCAAACCAAGCGATAAGATGGTTTCATGAGTTACCCGTCGAAAGGCTGTAAATAGCATGTTAGGGAGGCTCCAAAAGTTCATTTTTTTTACCTTATCTCATCATCATCCGTGGATTAGTTGAAACTTTGGGATCAAGTAGAAAAATTTTGTGATGTCATGCATGGATGCGGTTATTGTAGGTATGTAGTGGCCCATTAACAAGGGATCTTGTACATGTTGTTGAAAAGATATACATGATTTACCTAATCTAAACATGTGATCTTGTGAGTACTTTGAGACGGATTATTGATAAGAAAGTCAAACTGGCATTCAGCAACGAGGAATTGAACAGATCTTCCTAGCCGCTAAGTCTATACTATTGCACGCATGTGAACAAGGTTAATTTAAGAGAACAAGCCGCCACACTGCAGAACAGCAGAAGTTTACTTGGCTAGAGCAAATATTGGAAAAAAAAACAAAATCTCAAAGCAAAGCAAATTCCACTATCCATGCTGCCATGGAATATAAGTTTGAGCCAATGAGTAAATGTACTCCCTCAAATTTCATATTATAAATCGTTTTGATTTTTTCTCTAATTAAACTTCTTTATATTTGACCGAGTTTATGGATAAATTTGGCAACATCTATAAAATCAAATTAGTTTTATTAAATATAACATTAAATATATTTCGATAATATGTTTATTTTGTATTGAAAATATTACTATATTTTCCTATAAATTTGATCAAATCTAAAAAAGTTTTACTAGAAAAATTCAAAACAACTTATAATATAAAACAGAGGAAATAGATGATATATTTCTACATTAACGGGAAACTGCTATAGTCTCTTGAGGAGTATCCCCTCGTTTTGTCAACACCATCTAAATAGTTAAAAAAAACATTGTCAATATTCATACAACATATATACCACTCGACAAAATCTTAAGATTACAATTAATTCACATGTCAAAAAATAGAAAAAGACAAATTGAACATATGAACAATACCAGTACTATTTACATATTGATTTATCCTTTTTATTTTCCTACTAGTGTATATTGAGTTTGAACTCAATTTTTAGTAGAGTAATTTTTGTAGATAATAGATGTTACTACTCTCTACATTGTTTTTATTCTTGAATTTTTCACAATAATTTACATTAAATTTAATTAAAAAGGTATACGAGGGAATATCCTCAAGAGATTATATCCATTCCCCTACTTCAACATGTACAAAATCCTGTTATCCCCCCGCCCCCCTCTAGATAATGCGTTATTTCCCCCCTTTAGAAAACAAAATATTGCACCTAGAAACATTGTACGCTCGTAAAATCCCAAATTGAAAAATGAACATCATCTATATATACCGCTTCATTTCACATGGCAGAGGAGGTGCATGCAGAGCCATTTCTTTTTACCAAATTACCAGTTCATAAATCATAAGCCTTCCCGTAGTGTTCTTGATTACACTGTTTTTCCTAATCAGTTTTCTATGCATCCCCCAGATCCCCTCCCATACACCTGCACGTTTTCCAACAGGAGAAAACGAAATACAGATCTCTGCAAGGCCAACATGTGGAGCGCGCTGCTTCAAAACGAGGCATGAACCTGACCAGGTCATATGGAACCTTGGAAAGAAAACGCACGAAGAAGATGGCGTCGATATATATTATTGGTCGCTGCTGTTGACACCCCAACTGAACAGCTAGGCTAGATCAGGGACGACGACGGCCCTGAAATGAAAACGACTTTTATCGTTCAGAAAAGCCTTCGAGAAAGACTACAGGCGAGGGCGAGCAAATCATAAATGTGTCCTATATATGTAACTGTTAACAAATCGTCCCCGGTCCATTTGGTCACCTACTGTAGTGACGTTAATTATAATAAGCTGCAAGTTGTATGCATGATTAGCGTTGCATATACAGTACAGCTGAATGAATGTAGGGGAGCCGTGCAACTAATGCAACGATATGTCCGAGTGTACATCACTCATTCCCCCTAATTTTGCTTAAGAAAAATCATTACCGTTCGCGCTGCCTTATTATTAACTAGTTTGCTTTACGAGATGCCGAGTGCTCCTTCTGTCTCAGAGAAAATCAATTTCTAAATATGAATTCAGATGAGTTGATTTTGGAAGTTCTTTTTTTAACGGGAGAAGTATTACCTTAATTCTCAAGTACTACATGTCATCCTAAAATACTTGCAGTCAAACCTTAAAATCTTAAAAACAATTAACATAAAACATAAGGATTTAACATAGGAAATTGGTATTAATATATTTATCATGAAAAAAACTTTCATACAGTTATATTTTTAATATAGCTTTTATATACATGTAATTAGAAAAAGTAGCGACGCATGCGGTGACTTTGTCAATCTCAGGATTTGCCGGCCCAGTCTTCGAAGATGATCATACGGGTAGGGTTTGTGTGCTGCGTTTATAGGAGTGAATGCGCGTGCGTTGTGAGTGTCTGTGTTATACTGTGTAATTCTAAAAAAAGAAGAAGAAAAAGTAGCAATGAAACATGTGTATTTGAGATTGTTTCGATGAATACCTCACAAAAACTGGCCATGTTGATATATCACAGTGTCATTAAATCTGAACATTTTATAACTCCCAACTAACTAAATTAAGTGGTTGAGATATTTATTAATAAGAAGTTTGTAAGAACTTTTAAGTAGAGTAAGAACTTTTAAGTAGAGATGTACCAAGAGGTATCATCATTTTTAGCAAAAATTTTAGTACACAAAGTACTGAGAGAGATACTAAATTTTACACTAACAAAATATGATATCTCCAGGTACGTTCTCTGGGTCGTAAATTTGCTATTTTAAGTATGTGCAGCATGGCTCATGTCAAAATTTGGGTACAATTTATTTTTTTTTAAGAGAGAAGGATAGAGTTATCCTTTCGTCCTGTGTAAATTGCAGCCAGCATCCAAAATTTTACGGACCCATCGTTTCGCTTATTCAGGGGAATAAGCGAACGGCATATTTGTAAATGAAAAATAATTTGTGAATAAAACTTTTATATATGTGTTCTTAGCAATCTAAAAGTAATGGCTGAAAAATAAATTTCGATGAAAAAAACCTAAAATCAACTCCAAATTTAAAGTCGAAAATTTAAATTTTCGCTGATAAGTATAAGCGAAAAGATTATACTACATACTCTAACTCAGTATCCCAAATTGATTATTTAATTATAACTACTTTATGTTATTTTAATTAATATATAAATTAAACATCAGATAATTAATATGTATAGTATTTTTTTAGTAATTTGTATTCTAGGTTCCCTACGGGATAACCCACTTGCAGTCTGCAGTTGAGGGTCCTGGAACATTACAGCGGGGCAGTAGGGTTCATTGAGACACGGGATATGTAGCTGCAATTGTTGCATCTACTGCCCAGTGCGTTCCGCGAGGCTGGCTGGACAAAGCCTGATCATAAAATACTCAAAGACAGCGTGGTTTCAGAGCAGCAAAGCTGGTGATTTTTAGCATTTTGCTCGCCCCCAAAATCCCCACTCACATGCAGTCCAGAATCCAGATCGCTTAATTCTGGAGGGTGCAAAAGTCTCCCTGAAGCTCTCTGTTCGTCAGCGACGGATCAACCGGAAAACTGATGCTCGCAACGTGATTCAGGAGTAGGCATAAGGCATTATTCTTGATCGCTTGGCATTAGCGTTTAGGCAAGCTGTTATCCTGCTCGCTTACACCAGGCTGGGTGCAGTCTGAACTCTGAAATCCTCGTTCGTTTGCGGTTGTGCTCTGCTCCTGCCACATGGGGGAATTGATAGATCTCTGTCTGTGCTTGGTTTGATTAGTTATTAACGGATAACGTGTTGCATCATTGATCATTCTTTATGCGAATAGTAAACTGTGGAAATATTGTGCAATTATTGTTGAAAATGGCAACGCCCAAAACCTACTTTGCATGACTATTCAAAACTCTCGAGGGGATGTCCCCTCGTTGTTTGCATGTCACCTAAATGATGATAAAAAAATTAAAAAAATTTAAGAAGATGTATTAATATATGATATATCACTCCACAAACATGCAAGTTCAAATTTAACTTATACATCTCACAACGAAAAAAACAAATTAAACTACAGCTAGTTAACGTATATTCACAGTCAATTTTGTTTTTTTCATTGCGACTTGTAGAAGTTGAATTTTAATTTGCATGTTTGTGGAGTGATATATCACATGCTAATACATCTTCTCATTTTTTTTAAATTTTTTTATAACCATTTAGATAACATGCAAACAATCATCCCCTCGAGAGTTTAAAATCCACTCCCCCAGTGCCAATTGTACTGATGACAGCCTCACAGGGCCGGCACCATCTCATTCTTCAGTGAATGTATGGATGGAGCCCTTGTGTGAAGGTACATCCAATGTATACAAAATTGTGCGGTTTACCGTATGAGGTAACCTTTTCAGTTTTTAAACCATGTTATATTTTGCTGCATGCGATTAATTTAGTGTCAGCTAAAAACTTAAAAAATATATTAGTATGATTTTTTAAAAATTAGTTTAGAAAACGTGTGCGTAAAAAAGAGAGGGTAGAAGGTAAAAACTTGTAGTTGCAAACACAGCCTTAATCTCCCTCCAATATTCCAAGTGAAGTACTAGCATTTTTGTGTATGCTTTAGATAAATTCACATAGCATATACCCCCTTGGTCCAAACCTAGGCCTCAAAAGGAATTTTATTATAGGATTTGAACGTTTTAAAACAATCTTTCTCAATAGCTTACCTAAACAAGGTCCATTATTTGGTTAATCTTGCGTTGACTGAGTAAAACATGTATTTACGGAAGTTTTCACCAGCTCAGCGTATTTACTGTTGCGTGGTTCAACCCAAAAGCTTAAACTGAAGAGAAAAGGTGGACAATTCACTTATATTCCAACACTTTCCCTCAAGCGAGACTCCCTCAAATCTCTAGCGTTCACTTTATATTCCAACACTCCCCCTCAAGTCTCTAGCGTGGAATAGAAGCGGGTTGTAACTTTTATTTAATTGCGCGCCAGACAAGATTCGAACTCGATATCTCTGGCTCTGATACCATATTGAGTTGCATGAACCGACCAGTTCAACTCAAAAGCTTAAGCTGATGAGGAAAGATGAGCAATTCACTTTATATACCAACATCTTCAAAAGCTATTTTTTTTACTTGTATTAAACACTTAACCTGCTAGACAATGCTAGGATTGGCCTTGCTGAGGATCCAAAGCACCCTTAAACTCTTTACATATCTTCTTTTATGTATAACATGTCGGAGCACCCTATTTCCACTAGTCATTTTTTTTTAAAAAAAATAAAACAATCCCTCCCTTTCTTTCCAAAGAGTACAATAAATAAGAGTATAGAACGTGACAATACAATATGCAACTGAAGTATAGTGATACATTATCACATCACACAAGGTAGAACCGTATATAATCCACGTGTTTAGCTGTAGTATATTACTACTACTATATAGTAGTAGCTTCTTTCTCTGCTTACTTCTTCACCGCCGAAATCTTTCTTCGGCTGGCTTCTTCATCTCCTAAAGCCGAGCAGGTTGAAGAACAGCAAGAAGTAGTTATAGCTGAAGACGTGCCTCAGCGTCCCGATCTTGCTCTCATCCCATGGTGGGTATCTGAACATGAACTCGATCAGAAAGCTTCTCTTGAACACCGCCTTCTTGTGGCTGAACAGCTCGAATGAGTACTTGCCGTGGTACTGTCCGAATCCGCTATGGCCAACTCCGCCGAAAGGGACGCTTTCAAGAGCGTACTACAACATGACAGTGGTAAAAAACGATGAGAATTTTACTGCGGTACAGTTTTAGCTCTGAAACGGGGTGTGTGGCCGTGCATACCTGCACAACTGCGTCGTTGAATGTGACACTCCCGGACGACGTTTCCTCTACGATCCGGCGTTTCAGCCTCTCGTTGTTGGTGAAGGCGTACATCGCAATCGGTTTCGGCTTGGACTTCAAATACGCGATGCAATCCTCGATCTTCTTTACCTGCAAACGGATGATCAAATTGGTTCAGTCGTAGGTTGCAGATGTATGTGAAATCATCCACCCAGAAACTATGCAATCGTTGTCAGTGCGTACCGTGATGATTGGGAGAATCGGGCCAAATACCTCCTCCGTCATGACATCAGAATCAGCAGGAGGATTTAGCAGTAAGGTTGGCTCAATATTCCTGCAAGCAATTGGGATGAAATCGTGCGGGACCAATTGTGTGCAGACGCTTGGCCAACAGGTTTTCAGAACTTACAGTTTCTTGGGGTCCATGTAACCACCGTGCACTACAGAAGCTGCCACCCTATTATCCTCCAGATAGCCACTCAACCTCTCAAAATGTTTTGCGTTCAGGATACGGGCCATGCCACCCGGTTTGGCCATGAACCTCTTAAGAGTTGATTTCAGTAGCTCAATCTACAGATAACAGAAAAAAAATGTGCAAGAAGAGACATTGTAAGTCACGGTGTTTGTATGGCAAGAAGTTTTACAGCGTAGGATTTAGAATGATGAACCAGACCAGAATCGGTGCAAATCTCTCCTCGACGATTACGTGATCGATGGCGATGCAAGCCTGACCAGCACAAGTCGACCATTTCGCTCCGATTATGCGGTTCACCGCAATCTGTGTCATTGGTGTACGGGACACTGTCAACCTGTCCTACAGTGTGACTGTATACTGCAGCGAAACTGAATATTGATGAGAAATTGAGGATTCTACCTGCCTATCCCTCTTACTGTCCAGCCAATCAACGATGCATGGGCATTTCGAACCCAGTTCAAGTGCAACCGGGGTCAAGTGTTTGACTGCTTTAGCCATGATAATGCGTCCTATTCTGGCACTCCCTGATCAAACCCAAGAAACGACCATTAGATATGCATTGAGAACAACTAGATTTACATAACTTTTCCGTCTGAAAAATGGTGAGAAGAGAAACAAATTAGAGGTGATTTTGCAGGCAATGGAATTTGTACTACCGGTGAAAAGAACCTTGTCCCATCTGTGCTCCATGAGTTCCTCTCCAACATTGGGGCCTCCCAGGACGACCTTCACTGCCCTGCTGTCCAGATACCTCGGGATGTTGGCGGCGAGGAACGCGGCGGTGGACGGCGCGAGCTCGGAGGGCTTCAGAACAACGGCGTTGCCGGCCGCTATGGCGCCGGAGAGTGGCTCCAACGCTAAGCCTGCGGACAGAGCGTACGGACACACGGAGAATGGCCAGATTTAGTGCAGTGGGCATGATTCCATTAATTTAGTTTGGTGACACTGGTGACGGAATATCCTTAAATTAAATACAGTACAATTAAGCGTTACTACATCCGTTTATAATTTTTACATTATAAGTCGTTTGATTTTTTTTAGTCAAATTTTATTAAGTTTAACTAAGTTTATAAAAAAATTAGTAACATCTAAAATATATAATTAGTTTCATTAAATCTAATATTACATATATTTTGATAATATGTTTATCTTGGGTTAAAAAATACTATTATATTTTTTCACAAATTTAATCAAACTTAAAGAAGTTTGACTAGAGAAAAAACCAAACGACTTATAATATGAAATGGAGGGACTACATACTTTTATTTGCGGGGGTTATCATATTTATGTTCAACACCTCGAGAAGCAGGAGCAATCACATTAATTTTTTTAACTACCCAACTAACTGCAATAATGTGTATTGTTCTATTGAATCTATATTTGGATCATATAGTTTTTTTTAAAAAAAACAAAGCTTTAAAGAATCTGAACCATATTGCATTATTTCCACCCTTTTTTTCTCTTGTAAATTTAAGTAGGCGAGGTACTACTTTCTCTGGACGAGGGAAATATGAAATAGACAATAAACCGTTAATTTGTCTCCACGAGGCCTCGATTGGATGGGTTTAGTCCTGGTCCAATCCACCCATCCATGTGGATGAGCTAGGACGGAGGCCCACCCAAACAAATCCTAAGGAGTAAAGACCCTGACACAGTAACACCCCAGTTGAAATGCATAGTTTTTATTTGTAATCCTAAATTTGAAATTGAGGTCCAATTCGAAATGTTGAATTCTTACATATTTTCTATACAGAGTACTACATTCATTTACAACAGAAACTTTCTTTCTTTAAAAATTTTATTAGAATTCAAGAGGTATTGTTTGATTTGCGCAAAAAAAGAAGTAGTTGAGACCCATCTACATTTTGAATCATTTAGTATATGAAGCTTCAAAAGTGTTTATGAAGCTACTCCTTCCGTCCTAAAATATAAGCATTTTTGAACTTTGATACGGTCTCTAAGATACTACTTTGACCAACAATATCTATAAAAGTAAAATGTTTTAAATAAAAATAGTTACATATTATGATAGTTTGTTTAATGATAAATCTAGGTAACATCAAATTTACATGATTGATCTTTTATATTTTTTTTGCTATTAATAGTTAAAGTTGAAAATGTTTGATTTATCACTATGCTAAAAATGCTTATATTTTAGGACAGATGGAGTACATGCGTCAACCAAGTCAACCAAAAAACTTGAGCTAATGAGAGAGAGCCAACGGTTCACTTCAAAACTCCACATGAATCCTGTGGATGTTGTACCTTAGAGCAGGTACAATACCAGGCTATATGCCAGCTATAAACACATATCAAGGAGATAAAAAAAGAGAGATGAGCAGTGGGCTACAAATTTGTTGCCAGCTGCAGCACGGGCTCCTAGACAAAATGTATGTATGGCAGGTGGGACTATGTGCTAATAGTGTAGTATACGTTTATATGTTACTATTGTATGAATTGGCTATTAAATTAACTACAGATGATTTGGAGCTAGCAGTTGGTTGTACTATTAAACTTGCTCTTATAATACATGGAATGGAAGAGCTTTAAGTTTTTCATTTAATCACATCAGCTATCATATGAATTTCATGCCTGACTCTAATACCATATTAACGTGCATCATGGACTATTAGCCAACTCGCTTAAAAACTTAAGTTCATGAGAAAGTACGAGCAATTCAATTCAACTAACTTCATTAGCCAAGCATTTATAAAACTTTCTACTCCATCCGTCTTAAAATATATAGTAACAATTTAGAATGGGATTAAACTTATCCTAAAACAACGAATTTATCATACGGTATGTCCAAATTCATGGTTTAGGATAAGTCTAATATTATCATAGGTTGTTATATTTTAGGATGAGAAAAATAGTATAAATTTTGTTTTTCTACAATATATCTGCATTTAGGGTAACCATGGAGTGCATTCCATTTCCCAGCTGTCAGATCAGGGGCATGAACGTCTAAACATTTGACCTACAGTAACCGTCACAGCTTTATCTACGTACTCCTTCCGTCCAAAAAAAAAAAAAGACAAACATTGGTTTCTTGTCCAACTTTTGACCGTTCGTTTTATTTGAAAAAGTTATAAAAAAAATTAAAAAGATAAGTCACGCATAAAATATTAATTATGTTTTATCATCTAACAACAATAAAAATACTAATTATAAAAAAAATTTATATAAAACGGACAGTCAAACGTTAGCACAGGAATTCACGGTTTGCTTTTTTGGAACGGAGGGAGTAATCTTCTGGGACAGTGCTGTGATGAACAGTGTTACAGATTTCTGGACCACATCAATACATCATCTTGTGAACACCCAAGGGTGATGAGTGCAACTGATAACAACCCCGTGTGATACCAAATTGTCTCAATTGCCCGTATGAGTCGGTTAGATATATATCAAATCAATCTACATAGTATTGTGACCCGTGATTAACCTGTATCGAAATAACGTGATTTGTCGTTACAACCACGCACGTTCCTGTCGATACAGAGTTGTCTTCACTGCTTCGTAATGTGTTCTGGTAGGTTGAGTGGAGTGTAATAATAACTTAATCCACGAGGCAATTAATACCGTGAGATGATGCATATCCAACATGATAACAACGTGCCAGTCCCTGATTTTTGGGCGGGCAAGTGGGCAAGGGAGTTTATTTGTGATTTAACAGACACCTTTTGCCCATTATGGCAAAATATAACTCTAGAGAACTTGCTACCGGGAGATTTCTGCTTCTTCTAGAACAGAACAGAGTATAGGGTTTATTTCACTTCACCTAGTGGCAGATTCCAGCAGGAGAAAACGAGCACGACACCGAGCGGCTCCGGCACCACCATCGCGGTCGCAGGGAATGCAACCAACGGCGATTCCGCCTACAGCAAACAAAAGCACAGCGTATGAGGCCACAGCCATGGTAACAAGAGCTAGTACCTGTCTGAAATGCATGCAGATGTAACACTGCACGAGCTTACTGCTCACCCTCTCCGGAGCCGCCCATTTCTTGAGGTTTTGCAGCGTGTACTTGATCGACTTGACAAGAATCCCAAGCTGAAGACGGTACATACAAAAACCATATACCAGCTTATAAACCAAATGCAGAGAGACCAAAGCATGCATGCATGGGACGGATTAGTAAACGTGTCGGCGGTGACTCGCTCGATCGTCACCTCGTCTCGGAACGACTCGCCGCGGTGCTTGCCGAGGTCGTCGTGGAGGACGGCGAAGATCTCCTCCTCCTTGTCGGTGAGGAGCCTGATGAGCGCCTTGAGCTGCGACTGCCTCCACTCCAGGTCCTTGGTCCTCCCGCTCTCGTACACCTCCCTCAGCCCGCTCACCATGCCGCCCAACACGACTGCGGGCTTCGGCTTCTCTCCCATGGCGGCTACCATTGCCGGGGCCATGCGCTCGCTCTCGCTTGCTTTTCTAGCTCGCTCGCTCGTGCACGTCGTGAACTCGTGGTGGGGGTCTAGTGTTTGGTTTCTCTCGGCTGGCGCGTGTGTTGTTGTTACACGGCGAGAGAATTATTGCAGGCGATTTGGCCTGATCAGTGTGGCGCACGGCATGGTGGGGTTAAATAGTGCACGAGCTGACGGGCGGGGCGCTGGGCGTGGCAGACAGGCAGTTGCGTCGCGATGCGCCGTCGCTCGTCACGTACCGGTGGGGCGGGCAGAGCCAGAGGGGAGGAGGGATAAAGTGGCGCTCGTTGATCGATTGCTAGCTGTTGCGGATGACACGGGTACAGTTGGGACTTGGGACCTGTTTGCCTTTGTTCCGATCCCTATCTTGGATCGTCAGCGTTACGGAGTTAAAGTTAAAATGTGAAGTGAAAGAGTACCGGCCTTCATTCGTCCTAAATCAAATGCAGCTATATACTAATTCAAATTTTGAGACGGATAGAGTAGCAGTCTTTATAATAGTGGAAGCATTTGTTTCAAGGGTTTATTGGAACCATATCACCCTAATTTTATAAAATTTAAGAGATGCCACTCGTATCTCAATGACATGTAGACCCCACATGAGTCAATGACACGTGAGTCAGGGTGACATATCACAAATTTTGTAAAATTTGTGTGGCATGGTTCAAATTTTCCCTTGTTTTAGGTTTTCAAAGGTTAATTTATGAGTTCTACAACCAGTAATAAATGTGGTACTTTGAATAGGTAACTGCAGAAGTTCAAAAATAAATGTATTTTTTAATTTCTTTTCAGGGACTAAAAGGGAGTCTGTTGGTAAAGAGAGCGCTAGAGTATAAATGGATCAATCATTCTTTGTCTTCACTTTATATTTTTATAGGTTGATCGCCTAGTATAACAATAGTATATTGTTTTGACGTAAATATGTAACACAATAAATTAGTGAACTATAAATGCATTTCTAAAGAATAGTGAACAAACTAGAAGTCCACCGACCTAACATGTAGTTATGTACTCCCTTCGTCACATTTTAAGCGTAGCCATAAGTTTACGTGTTCAACTTTAATCGTCCGTCTTATTTGAAATTTTTTTATGATTAGTATTTTTATTGTTATTAGATGATAAACATAGTACTTTATGCGTGACTTATATTTTTCAATTTTTTTTAAAAAATTAAATAAGACATAGATTAAAGTTAGACACGAAAACTCACGATTGTATCTTTACAGAGAGAAATGATCTTTTATACTATAAGATACTAGGATGCAGCCCGACAGCAGGCAAACACTAAACTTACCTACACCGGATTGAGATCCAGACTGGACTGCATGTATTGTAAGCCGTTCATTTTGATGATCAAAAGCTCAGATTCATTACGATAGTACCTGTTCTTTTAACCCCACTGCTACTGTACTGAAACAACAGTATATAAACAATATTTATACTACAACAGTTTTACTGCATTACAAAGCTAATATATACCGTTTAATTTCAATCCAACGCAACATATACATTTGGTACCCTTTTATTGTGGAACAAAAGTGTGCGATCGTATTTTACTTTTTCATTGTGGATCAAGACACTATAAAAAACACATTTTTTCTAACGTAGGGGTCTTTTTTTCGCAGACGGACATGATTCTTATAGCCAAATGACCGTCTAAAAAAATATAAATCAGGGTGAAGTTCGCTGTCCGCCTGCGAAAATCCCACTTAAGCGGCGCCTGCGAAAATCATTTTCACAGGTGGACTACTTAAGCGGCGCCTGCGAAAATAGATTTTCGCATGCGAACCTTTTGTGGTCCGACAGCAAAAATCGTACCTACCAAAAAAAACCCACCCTTATCTTCTCCTCCCACCCCCACCACTCAACTCTCTCTCTCTCCCTCTCCCTCCACTGACTCAGTCTCCTCTCCTCTCCTCTCCCTCACTGACTCTCCTCTCCTATCATCTCCGACGGCGCGGCGGGGCCGACGACGGACGCGACACGCGCGGGGCGGCGCGGGGCGCGCGGCCGGCGGCGTCCCCCCTCGCCCCCTCCCTCCTAGATCTGGCCGGAGGAGGGAGGGGGGAGGCCGGCGGGGACGACGGCGGCGACGGCGTGCACGGTGCGGCGCGGGTCGGCCGGCGGCGTTTGCCCTCCCTCCCTCCCTCGCAGATCTGGCCGGGGGAGGGAGGGGGGAGGCCGACGGCGGCAACGACGGCATGGAGCAGCGGCAGCGACGACGACGGCGGCAGCGGCGATGACGACGACGGCGGCGGTGGTGGCTCCCCTCCCCTCCCCTCTCAGATCCGGCTGGGGGAGGGGGGCGGCGGCGAGGCGCGTGGCGGCGGCGGTGCGGCGATTTTTTTTGTTCGTTTTTTTTGCATTTTCGCAGGCGGGGCGTTGCCCCGACTACGAAAATCATTGATTTTCACAGTCGTTGTGTTGCAGGCGGACCTCCCTCCCGCCTGCGAAAATTAGTTTTGGCCGCTTGGGAAAATTGGTTTTCTAGTAGTGAGAGAATTGTCCTGCACAACATATAAAGAAACTTGGCATCATAATTAAGGATACAGCCCACGAGCTAGGAATTCAACCCACGACCTTAAGGTTGAAACCACGTAACCCTTATCCAATCCCTATATTAGCAAGTGCATATCTACATTTTACATTTAGATCCTTTTTGCAAATGATCATAACATCATATAATTTGATACTCATAGCAGTGTATTGTAGTATCCTTCATCAACCCATGGCACATAGGTGGTGGTGTTTGAATCTCATGAAGATTAAGATTAAGTGTTTCACGCAAAACGATGTTGTAATAATATGTGATTAATTGAGTTTTAATTATTATAAACTTAAAAAATAGATTAATATGATATTTTAGAGTAACTTTAATATAAAAAGTTTTCGCACGAAATACACCTTTTAGCAGTTTGAAAAACGTGATACAAGTATCCAAAATTTAATCCTCTCTTTACAGAGGAATCGAACGTGCCACGAGTATAGTAGCGTAGTATAGCTACTATACTACCTATCTAGGGGTACACGCGCGCAGAATAGGTGAGAGCGGCAACGTGCGTCAACTAGGAGAAAATAGACAATGATCTATCGGTAAAGTGATATTTCATCTTTCGAGTAGGCATCCACTTATTTCTTACATAAACGTTTTGACTGTAGTCAAAATCAAACTATTTTAAGTTTAATTAAGTTTGTAGAAAAAAGTAGTAACATTTTCAACCCAAGATAAATTTATTATGAAAATATATTCAATAATTTGATGAAACTAATTTAGTATCTATTATATTATTAAAACAACCTGGAAATGAGGCACCACGTTCGCTGTGGGGGCTAGAAATTCCCATATTAATCGGAGAAAAAGAAAAGAAGAGTCCAAATAGAAATACAATCTAAAAAAGCTGAAATTCGGAATTAAAAGTAAGCAATATTGAAAGAGGAGTCCGTATAGGAACCCAATACGAGATTAATCAAATTCGGAATAAAAATAAAATAAAATCCTGAATTAGCAAAAAAAAGGAGAAGAGTTCGAGTAGGAATACAATTTTAAAATAACTGAAATTCGGAATTAAAAATAAGAAATATTGAAAGAAGAGTACATACAGGAATCCAATACGAGATTAATTAAAATTCAGGATAAAAAATAAAATCAAAAAAATCAAAATTAGAAAAAGGAAAAGAAAAGAAGAGTTTAAATAGGAATACAATTTAAAATTAATTAAAACTAGGAATTAAATATAAGCAATATTGAAATAAGAGTAAATATAAGAACCAATAGTAGATTAATTAAATTCGGAATAAAAATAAAATAAAATCTGAAATTAGAAAAAGAAAAGTAAAATTTCAACTAGGAATATAATTTATAAATAACTAAAATTGTTGATAAAAATAAAGACTATGGAAAGAAAATACCATCTAAAACACATGATGAGATTAATTAAGTCACACATCTATATAGGAGCAGAGTGGTGGCGGTTCATGGGACATCTAAAAACTATTAATAAAACACCAAACAAAATCCTAATGACGATTAAAACGAAGGACGATGGGCAAGTCGTGAATCATCGGTCAAGATAGTTGGTGGGGCTTCTAGAAAGTAAAAAAATAAACCCCAATGATAATCATATTTGATTTTTAAAATCTCAATTACAATAAAAATAAGAGGCAGCTGGCGGGTCGTATAGGAGTACAATGGCATAGCCACTGATGGTTGTGGGTCTTCTAGAAAATAAAAAATGAATTCCAACGATAGTTATGTTTGAGATTTACAATCCCAATGGCAATAAAGAGTATGCGGCGGATGGGTCTTAGAGGAGTATATTGGCAGCGTTTGATAGGATTTCTATTATGAAAAAAAATGAAACCCAATGGGACAATAAACTCTAAAAACTATAAGATCCAATTTTTAAAGGTTCGGTCTTCTAAAAATAAAAAATAAACCCCAATGATAATCATGTTTGATTTTAAAATCTCAATGACAATAAAGAAGGGCGGCAGCGGGCGAGCCGTAGAGGAGTACAGCGACAAAGTCGCTGATGTTTTGGCGGAACTTCTATAAAATAAAAAAATGATCCTAAACAATAATTATAATATATTTTAAATAATAATGACAATAAAAAGAAGATGCAATGGACGGTCGTAGAGGAGTATAATGACAGCGTTTGACGGGACTTCTAGAAATTATAAAAAAGAAGTCCAACAGGACAATAAAGTCCAAAAAGTTTTTAGATCTAATTTTTAAAGGTTATAAGAAGAATGAATAGAAACAGTGGTAGATTGAGCTATATAATAACGAATAATATGATAGAAGTAAAGGGTGCTGATGTGATTTTCAAAAACTATGAATTTTGAAACACGAGGATAATAAGGTTTGGCCTTTCAAAATCTTAAGACATCGAGATAACTATTTAATAAATTTTAAGTGAAATCATATTAAAAAATATATAATTTTATATGGGTGCTAGCCGCGCAATTGCGCGGGCCACCCAGCTAGTTATAAATATTTATATATTTGTTTATAAGCTTAGTCAAACTTGAAACAGTTTGACTTCGATCAAAGTCAAAACGTCTTATAACCTGAAACGGAGGGGTATCACCTAAAGAGTGATCCGAAAAAAATTGATAAAAAGAAAGACAAGATAAATTAATATGAGATATATTACTTCACAATCAAGTTCGATTTCTACAAGTTATAACAAAAATACAAATACAACTATATATGTATATAAACTATTTTAGTTTATTTTGTTCTTTTTTTCACAACTTGTTGAAGTCGGATTTAATTTTAAATGTTTCTGAAGTGATATATCTCATATTAATATATATTTTTATTGTTTTTATAATAACTATTTAGGTGCTATAAAAAATGAGAGGATGTCCTCTCAACCGACGAAAATCAAATTCGGCTGGACTACGTTCTGTGATGATCAGGCTTCAGCTGTACATGATAATCAAAACAATTATCTAAACTGGCGTAGTGTCCCTGTTGTCGGGGCTAGGATCTACGTATTGATTATGCAGTTCGATCAACGCCTCAACTGTTTGATGTGCAGTTCAAATTCATTGGCAGTTCATTACTCGATGCAGATGGCGCCGTACGTAGCTGATGGATGGCTCTCTTTAACGATGGTTTTTAGAAGCCCCCATAATGAACGTCAACCACCGTCAACCAGACGATTAATTTGTCCCGGTTCTTAGCTACTGCCTGAGGTGAACGCCGACGTACACATGCAAAACGTTGCGACCCAATCCGTATATATAACGGGGGATGTGTACTGGTGTCAAAACTGATCAAAGAGGCATACGTTGGGTCGGATTTGGTTCCTGTGCAGTCCTTAGTATGACTGCAACTTAAGGCAGTCATACTATAGCTGTAGGATGCAAATCCAAAGGCCCAAATTTGATAAGACATTGTTCATGCAAAAAATCTAGCAAAGACATATTATAGGAAGCCTACTGTATCATTTAATCTAGACCTTCTATTGAGAAATTGAATGGATAAGATCTTGTGCAGTCCCTAACGTGCAGCTGTAGTTGGGACTACATCTAATCCCAATCGGGTTGGGTCAATCAGGCATTAATTTCTGCCAAATCAGCAGATGCAGAGATTGCACGAGCACCAGAGGCAGTGACGTCGTTCCTACAGTATTATGGAGTACTTTTGCAGATGGGATATTAACGTTCGTCTATATCACCTCAACTATCAACCAGATAAAGTTATATCGTAATTGCGATGTTTAGAATTAGTTAGAATTAGGATCATTTGCTCTTATGTTTAGCTGAGGATATTAATGGATATATAATTTGTGCGGTTTGGGCGCCAACTGGAATGACCAACAAACATCTTAACTTCATAACTGTACCGACGTAGGTAGCCATCTGCACCGGCTCGTTGACTTGCAGGGATAGCCTTCCGGCCATCTCCAATCCTCCATGTAATCTGGTATCCATAACAATGAATACAGATGTGGTAAGAGAGTTAAGGAGGAGAGAAACAAAAAGATGAAGAAATCGTTTCTCATGTAAGAAACCATCTCTACACAAGAATCAAGAATAAGAATCATGAATAAAAATAAAGGGATCGGATATGTGGATAAAATGATAGAGAAGAGAGGTAATTGGATGAGTACTTAATTTGAAAACATCATCAATTGGATATATAGTTTATATACCTAGTATCTACTCTGTCTTAAAATATAACAACTTTTTAGTTGGATGTGATATATCCTAATACTACGAATCTGGACATGCGATATGTGTCCAGATTCGTAGTACTAGGATATGTCCCATCTAACTAAAAGTTGATATATTTTGAGACGAAGGGAGTATATAACATGATAAGTACGGAAACTAATTGATGGTTTCTAGGTGAGTGATGACCTCCTAGGTAACAATTACAAAGTACTTGACATTAGCTTTTACTCCCTCGGTTCCAATCCATACAATTGGTTGCTGCTAAGTTAATTCAATATTGTTAAGTTTGATTAAGTTTATAAAAAAATATAGTGACATCAATAATATTAAATTAGTTTTATTGAATCCATTATTGAATATATTTTTATGATATATTTGTTTTATGTTAAAAATTTTGCCATATTTTTTTTATAAATTTGGTCAAATTTGTAGAAGTATGAATTAGTATAATTCCAAAGCAACTTATAATATAGATGGGAGTAGTTTTAAAGATAATGATGATAATTCGTTTAAAATATTTTACCTTCTCGTATCTTTCCTAAATATGAGTTGTTTTATAGTTTTTTTTGGCACTTTTTCATGATTTCTTTCTTACTACCTCTATCCCAAAATATTTATAATTCACTACTATAAAAATCGTTTTTCTGTACGAGGGGGTCGGTAGGTTCCATGCGGGCCGCTTGTGGCGGCGCCTACAAAAACCGCCCCCCCGGGGGCGGGTCGATTAGCCGCATGCGTAGATCCATTATCGCATGCGGCTGCTTTAAGATAGCCGCATGCGATAATAGGTCTATTTTCGCATGCGGCCGTCTTAAGGGGCCGCATGTATTAGGGCATGCGGCTCCTTAAGACGGCCGCATGCGAAAATAGGCCCATTATCGCATGCGGCTGTCCTAAGCAGTCGCATGCGATAATGGATCTTCGCATGCGGCTGGCTTAAGGGACCGCATGCGATGATCGGCCATATATGCTCGTCCAGGCCCGAGCTTGACCATTTGAAAACGAAGCTTTCTCTCTCCTAAAGCAAGCACCAATTAGGGGGGGAGGTTTTCAACTCGAAATTTTTGCTTGAACTCTATACGAAAGGTGAAGAACTCTCTATCCTCCTTCATTTGGCTCCATTTTTGTTATATTTCGTTGGTGGAAAGTGGAGTTTTTTTAATATTTTGACAAGGTTTGTTCTAACTATTTTTTGCAAAATCTAGCTTCAAAATATATGTTTTGATGGGCAAATTTTGCATGTAATCACTTGTACATACTAGTTACATGTATTGTTGTAATTTTTTTTGGGAGACAAATGCATTTAAACTTTTGTATGAAATACCCGCGGTCTATTTTTTTATCTGTAACTTTTTTGCCTTTATATAATTAGATGGATCGGTCATCATGGATGTATGAGATGCGAAGAACGCAGCCGATATTTATTAAGGAAGCATCTAAATTTATTGATCAGGCTAAGGCGCATGCTTTGAGGGAGAATATGACAAAGATCTTTTGTCCATGCCGTCATTGCAAGAATCAGAAATTGTTGGTAGATCCTGGTGAAATATTGGGTCACATAATGGAGTACGGATTCACCGCCAACTACAAGGTTTGGACCTATCACGGGGAATTCGCCAATCCGGAAGATGACGATGAAGAGTTAAGTTTTGAGATGAATGAGGCAGAGAATTTTATAATCGAAGACATGTCGCGTGAAAGAATGGATGTCGATGTTTCCACCGATAGTGATGATTTCGATGGTGGTTTTGATTTAGAGGATATGCTATGCCATGTTGAACCAGAGGTGCTAGCAGGCAGGTCACGAGGATTGGAGAATTGGCAGGCATTAGATAAGGCAACGAAGGATCTTCTTTACGATGAAACGAAGAGATGTGATAAGGATTTCACAATCTTGCGTTCAGTGCTTGAACTTCTGAGATTGAAGGCTAAACATGGATAGTCGGACACAAGTTTTAATGATCTGATGAGTTTGTTGCGTGTGTTGCTTCCTAAGCCTAACTTTGTACCATCGAACACGTATCAAGCGAAGAAACTCATATGCCCTTTATCTCTTGGTGTAGAAAAGATTCATGCTTGTAAGAATCACTGCATATTATACCGTAAAGAATATGCGGACTTGGAATGTTGCCCAACGTGTGGCACAAGTCGGTATAAAACGGGGAATGGGCCCGCAGATTCAGAGTGTACCGATCCAGATTCTGCTAATGGTAAGCGCGGGAAGATTCCTTCAATGGTGATGTGGTACCTACCAATTAAGGACCGCCTGAAGTGTCTATACTCAAACCCGACTGATGCTGAGTTGATGAGATGGCATCAAGAGAGCCGGAAAATAGATGGTATGATTCGACATCCCGCCGACGCTCGCCAGTGGAAGACATTTGATGCAAAACACCCAGAATTTGCTAAGGATCCTAGGAATGTAAGGTTTGCGTTGAGCACTGATGGAATGAACCCGTTTGGTGACTTAAGCAGCTCGCACAGCACATGGCCAGTCCTTCTCACAATGTATAATTTTCCAACATGGATATGTCAGAAACGAAAGTACATTCTTCTCACTATCCTCATACAAGGTCCAAACCAACCTGGAATCGACATAGATGTTTTCCTTGAGCCTTTGATGGAGGACATGGAGGAGCTTTGGAAAGAAGGGTTACGACTATGGTATGAGTTTAAGCGAGAGCACTTCAATCTACGTGCGATCATATTCGTTACCATCAATGACCTACCTGCAAACTTTTCATTATCTGGGCAGATTGAAGGGAAGACTGGATGTCTGATATGTCTGGAGAAAACTTCGTACAAATACCTGACGTCGTCTTTGAAGACAGTGTACATGCGACATCGACGGTTCCTACCACAAAGACATAGGTACCGTAAGATGGCTAGATTGTTCGATAATACAGTGGAGAATGACACTGCCCCAGTAGCAAGAGGTGGTACATACGTGTATGAGATAACAAAGAAGATGAAGGTTGTATATGGAAAGGGAAAGAAGAAGACAGTAAAGAGGAAGAAAGCTGATGGTGACAACGGTACTGCGTCGCCTTTCAAGAAGCACTCAATTTTCTTCAAATACTTAGATTACTGGAAGGACCTAGAGATTCGACATGCAATTGATGTTATGCACCTCGAAAAGAACGTGTTTGATAGCACCATTGGCACATTGCTGGACATCCCGAGTAAAACGAAGGATGGATTGAAGTCACGTAACGACCTTATAGATTTGTCCATACGGCATGACCTTCACCCAGTAGTGCTGCCAAATGGGAAGACCGAGATTCCTCCTGCTTGTTACTCGTTGACACTTGAAGAGAAAAAAGCCTTCTGTAAATGTTTACAAGGGGTTAGAGTGACTACTGGTTTCGCATCGAACATCAGGAAGCTAGTATCAATGAAGGATTTGACCATATCGGGATACAATGCGCATGACTGTCATAGGTTGCTAACGGTATTCCTACCAATTGCTATAAGGGTAGTCAAACCAGTCCATACAAAGGAGGTTATAACAAAGTTGTGCTACTTTTTCAATCGAATTTCGCAGAAGGTATTTGATCCTCTAGAATTAGGTCCGCTTCAGACATTTGCCGTCGAGACTGTATGCCAGCTTGAGATGTATTTCCCACCATCATTTTTAGATATGATGGAGCATTTGATCGTTCACATCGTCCCTCAGATTATTGAACTTGGTCCATTATACTTACATCAGATGTGGGCCTATGAGCGTTACATGTCGATCCTCAAAGGCTATGTACGCAATCGCGCTCACCCGGAAGGATCAATGATAGAGGGATACACAACTGAAGAGGCAGTCGAGTGTTGTATGGACTACATAAAGGATGCTAATGCCATTGGCATTCCTGTTCATCGACATGAAGGTAGATTGTCTGGAAGGGGTACTGTTGGTAGGAAGCAGTTCTTCGATAATGATTACAAAAAGGTGTCCGCGGCACACAACAGCGTTCTTCAACAGCTCGCTATCGTTGAGCCATTCATTGAGCGACACCTAGAAGAAATCAAAGCCTGCTTCCCAAGGCGGTCCAATGATTGGGTATCAAGAGAGCACAAGCGTCGCTTTCCTCTGTGGTTGAAAGATCTAAACCTGCCAGTTGGTGATTCTGTGGAGGAACTTACTCTACAAAGACTAGCATGTGGGCCTTCAAGTATTGTCAATTCATGGCAAGGTTACGACATCAATGGATTTACCTTGAATACGACTACGAAGGACATGAAAAGCACCGCACAAAACAGTGGGATCCGTATCGAAGTGATTGACACGAGTGGAGAAAAGAGGTCGTATTATGGGACCATTCAAGAAATATGGGAACTGGACTATGGCCTAAACATCCAAATCCCTGTGCTCCATTGTGAATGGGTTAAAGACACAACAGGGGTTTCCGTTGATGACTACGGGCTAACAATAGTCGATCACAGTAAAACAGGCCACAAGGATGATCCATGGGTTTTAGCAGAGCGTGTGGCTCAAGTGTTTTATGTGAAGGACCCTTCAGATGAAAGAAAAACTATTGTCATATCTGGAAAGCAACAGATCGTCGGCATCGACAACATCGAAGACCCCAATGATTACAACCAGTTCGACGATGTACCATTGTTTACTGATCTTCCTATGCGAATTAAGAAGGTTGAGAGAACAATCGATGAAGCGAATATGTCGTACGTTCGAGCAGATGGTGTTGCCAAGGTTATTAAGTCATAGTTATTTCGTAACCTTTAGTTCTCATTGTGTTCCAAATGTACGTGCATGAATTTAGGTCCCCCTTATGTTGTAATCATTAGCATGTAACATTTGGTTACGAGTTTTGAGCAATTTTCATGAGTTTTCTTAGTGCCAAAAACATTTGGAATGTATAATTGTGGCGAAATATTGGGAAAAAAATATATATGTACAGTTTACTTAGAGGAAATAAAAAATATGAGTTTTTTTTGGTAAAAAGATCTTTCCATGCGGACGACTTAAGCCAGCCGGATGGAAAGATCTTTTTCGCATGTGGCCGGCTTAAAAGACCGCATGGAAAGATATTTATTCCATGCGGTCCCTTAAGCCGCCCGCATGCGATGATCTGCGCCTATATATAGGGAGCGCGGGGAGCCAAAATTTTCTAAGTCCCGGCGCCCACGAAACCCTAGCCGCCAGGCTGCCAAAATCTCCCAAGTCACCGTCGCCGTCGTCACCGCCGCCAAGTAGTCCCCACCACCGCCGGCTCCTCCCCAAAGTTGCCCAGCCCCATGCCGTCGCCGCCGCCGCCGCCGCCAGGACCTCTCCACCCTCGCCGTCGCCGTCGCCGCGGCCAGGTCGCCGTCACCGCCGCACGGACCTCTCCCCCCTCGCCGTCACCGCCGCGGCCAGGTCGCCGTCGCCGCCGCCAGGTCGTCCCCGCCGCCAAGTCGTCCTCGCCACCGCCAGCTCCTCCCCGAAGTCGCCCCGCCCCTCGCCGTCGCCGATGCCGCCGCTAGGACCTCTACCTTCTCGCCGTCGCCGTCGCCGCCGCACGGACCTCTCCCCCCTCGCCGTCGCCGCCGTCGCCGCCGCACGGACCTCTCCCCCCTCGCCATCCCCGCCCCTCGCCGTCGCTGATGCCGCTGCCAGGACTTCTACCCCCTCGCCGTCGCTCGGTAACATTTACTTTTAAAAAAAAAGTGAAATGTGCAATTGTGGATTGTGGATTGTTTAATTGTGCATCGTGGATTGTGATATGTGCAATTGTGGATTGTTTAATTTTGAGAAGGTTTAATTGTAGATTGTTAAATGGAGATTTATGTTTAAATTGAGACTTATGTTAAATTGGGATTTATGTATAATTGGGACTTTTGTTAAATTGGGATTTATGTATAATTGGGACTTTTGTTAAATTGGCACCTATGTCAAATGGAGATTTCTGTTTAATTGTGACTGATGCTAAATTGGGACCTATGTTAAATTGTGACTTATGTTTAAATTGGGACTTATGTTAAATTGAGAATTATGTTAAATTGGGACTTATGTGAAATTAAGTTATTGGGACTTATGTGAAAATAAGTTAAATTGTGACCTATGTTAAATTGAGATTTATGTATAATTGGGACTTATGTTAAATTGAGATTTATGTATAATTGGGACTTATGTTAAATTGAGACTTATGTCAAATTGAGACTTATGTGACATTGCGTTAAATTGGGACTTACGTAAAATTGGGACATATGTCAAATTTTTTTACGTCAAGTTGGAAGATGTCGAACGAAAAGGTTCCATCGAACGCACCAATAGCGCCTCAAGAAGGTAACGCTCCTCAAAATTCCGGTAGCAATAAGCAGCCAGACGCTTGTAGTGAAGAAACGTGGCGCACACCAAGTGACCCGTTTCTAATGGAAATAACACAAGTCGACCCCCGCGATGATGATCCGGACTACATACCTATCGAACAGGCCGTAACTGCTGAAAATCGTTAGCCATACATTATTCCCTAACTATGATGTGACATGAACCTAATGGTGTATAGAGTTACCTAATCTGTGCAGATGGTAGTCCGACGCTGCTCGAAACGTAAAGCCGGGAGGAACAGGACAGAGCAAGAAGTTGAGATGGACACCGCTACGTCTGCACCTGAACGTACGGAGACATCTACAAGTGCAGGCGGGAGTGGGAAAAAAAGACGTGGTGAGAGAAGCAAGAATAAATTACCCAAGGAAACTTACAACGTGATTGCTCTCGATCAGGATGGGAAGCCCGTCGAGCCACCGATAGTGCGGTCCAAGTTCAGCAACGCCTGTGGCACTCTAGTCAGGACGCGTTGTCCCATTAATGTAAAGTTGTGGGAAACGGTGGACGACAACATAAAGACACTTCTCTGGAATGAGTTGCAGAAGTATTTTGTGTTCCCTCCTGGATCAGAGGTCAGGGGGAGAGATTACGCACTTAAAAAGATGGGAGATCGATGGCGACAGTGGAAGTCCGATCTAAATCGGGATTATGTTCAGAAGAATCTCCCACCATTTACGGATTATGGACATATATCGCAGGCTGACTGGGACACGTTTGTTGCGGATCATACAACAGCTGAAGCATTGGCTTTGAGGAAAAAAATGTCCGAGCTCGCGAAGAAGAATAGATATCCCCATAGATTGGGGTCGCGCAGATACGCTGGTCACGTCGATCAATGGCGGGAGATTGAGCAAAGATTTGCCGCGGCCGGTAAGCCCCTGCTGGTAGACCCCATGGTTGAACGTAGCAAGAACTGGGTTTGGGCGCGCAGCATAGGTCAAGTCTCGGATGAGGGAGACATACTATTCGAGACTCCAGACATAGAAGAAGTGACTACTAATTTGCAGCAGATAGTCGAGAAAGAAAGATCAGGACAGTTCGTCCCACGGAGGGAGCGAGATCAGCTTACTGCGGCGTTGGGGACGGCTGAACACTCTGGACGTGTAAGGGGTTTGTCCTCAAAGACAAGTTGGAAGGTCGGGTTTCCACAAGACGCACCAAGTTATAAGAAGAGAGACAAACACAAAGAACAACTATCGGACAAGATCTATGCGCAAGTGAAGGAACACTTCTACTCGTTGGCAGCTGAAAACCCGTCAGCCTTTCCAAGGTTATTCCCTGATGGCCAGCAACCCACACAATACGCACAGCAAACAACTAATGTAGCCAGCAGTGTAGGCTCAGTGCAGACAACTCCCTTCCCTGTGGATAGTATAACTGGACCAACTCCGTGCAGTCTCGTCATACCAATCGGCCGCGCTGGAAAGACTAAGGAGGTTGCAACGGGTTTAGCGATACCCGGACGTCAATTCCACAACACGGCAATCCCTGAGGATTACGCATGGGTACAGGTCGCCAAGGTCCATAGCGACCACGTTTCCTTGGAACTAGACATACCTGCACCTGAGGGGATTGAACTTCTCGGTGATGCAATGAATCAGTTTATCTTGTGGCACCGCAGAGACATAATCCTGAGCGCGGCCGTTCCTGCAGCAGGATCTTCAACCCCATCCTCATCTCAGGCAATGACAGCTGCTGCTCCTGCACCACTGTCGCCTCCTGAACCACCGTCACCTCGACATCCGTCGTCACCACCACCGCTTAGGTCACCGCCTCGCCAACCTACACCACCACCCTCCCCTTCTCAACAACCGCCTCTCCCGGCCCCGCAACCAGTTCAACCCTCTCCCACCTCCCCAGCTAAACAGCATGCTCCCCCGGCTCCGCCCTCAGTTCAAACCTCTCCACCTACACCCCAATCTGCTCTGGTAGAACAAGTGCACATACCAGATGGTACTACATCCGAACCGAAGTCTAATACTTTGGAACCTCGTCGTATAATTCCAAAGTTGATATCGACATACAACCCAAAGGAGATTGACAAGGATAAGGAGAAGTTCATGTTTTCAGCTTTCAGGAATTCTGAGAAGAGAAAAGAACTTGCTCACGTCTTGTTAGACTCCCAGAAGTCAGTACTAGTGGCCCAAGATGAAGTGCAATCCTGGTTATCTGCCGATGTGCCTGAAACTTATGAGTATGGCAAGCCATTCTTGCCAACTTATCTTATGAACAAGCTACCATGGGAAATGAGGGTAATGCACGAATGGTATATGAAGGCATCTAGGAAAGGGCTCGGTTTCATAAGCGTCGCCGTCCCGGAAGGCGCTTTCATGAGTGGTCCTAATGGGATATTTTTTATCTCTTTCCGAGACCTTTACGCCCTCTACAAGCTAGATAAAATGGACGTTAATCTCGTTGCGGCTTTCTGTCTGTAAGTCTGAACTCTTTATTACATGTTGCATGTTTCATTCGAAACAAATAAACCAAATCTCATTTCTTCTTTATTCATTGTACAGTATGCAATTCCACGAAGCTGATAGAACTGGAGCAAAGGTTGGATACGTCGATCCAACAAGAATATGCAAAACACAACACACCGTAGAGCTGAGAGAGGACTGCGAGCAATTGGTTGGCAAGACCCCTGAAGAAAAGGAATAATATGTGAAGACATTGCACAAGAGGAAGAAGCTAGAAGTAGCAACATACTTGGCAATAGCAATGTTGGCGCACGCCGACAAAGATGTCTTAATGGTCCCCTACCAGTTCACGTAAGCTCTCTCTTCTTTTTGTTTAATTAATTTATCTTCTTCGGAATTTTCTGTCTCCAATAAGCCTATCTTATATGTAGAGACCACTACATATTATTCCTTGTATATCCGAAAGACCAATTGATCATATCATTGGACCCCGCACACTATGACAAGGAGACATTTATGGAATTCCTCACTATTTTGAATTTGTAAGTGATAAACATTTCATTACTATAAATTGTTTAGGTCGATCACCAGTCTTCTAACTACTAATAAAACAATTGTTTCCTTCAAACAGAGCACACAAGTACTACCGCAAAAGAGGTGGACCAGTACATATTCCATCCCAGAAGAAGTTATCCGTCAGGACTGGCTGGCCGGTACTATCAAATTTATAACAATACAACTAATTATCGAACAGTACATATATACTAAATATATCTACTGAGATCGGTCCCCATAATTATATCGCAGTGCTACAAACAACCACCAGGAACCAACTTGTGTGGTTATTACGTGTGCGAGATGCTCAGAGTAAATGGGAGGTACAAAACAACCAGTAACCGAGTAAGTCATCGAACTCTTCTCTACAAAGAAACCCATCTCGCACACACTTCTCACTGAGTACCATTTTATTTTCCTTTCTGTGTGCAGATCCCCGAAATCCCATATATTGCACAACGATTCAACGACACTACTATCTTGAACGTGGCCGCTGACCTCTGCCGATTCATCCGTCGCGATGTCTGCAACGCAAGAGGTCTCTTCTACGACAACCAGAGTGAACTCGCAATGGACGACAAATTTAAACCTCTCAGAGAGTGGGAGAAAGAACATATGCAATAGCATGTACACTACTTATACATATGATGAAAAAACTGTGCCACTTGTATTATACATTTCGTATGTAAATTACGATTGAATTAATGGTTATGTATTACATGTTTGTTACTGCGGCACTTGTCTTATCTTATATGCTTACTACTCCGAAATACGATAATAAATCCCTCAATAATTTAATATTAATTACGAGACACATCTCACTAAAAGGCTAGAATAAATATTATTTTAGCTATTCGGAAATTGAATTTCGCATGCGGTCTACTTAAGACACCCGCATGCGAAAATAGATCTTCGCATGCGGTCTTATTAGGTCGACCGCATGGGAAAATATATCTTCGCATGCGGCTTCTTAGATGGACCGCATGCGAAGATCTATTTTTGCATGCGGCCGTCTTAAGTGACCGCATACGAAGATCGATCTTCGCATGCGGCTGCGACGGCCGCATGCGCAAATGGTGATCTTTGCAGACCATTTCGCGCATGCGGGCCGGCCAACCGCATGTGAAAATCGATTCCGCCCGTATGCAAAAACGCTTTTTGTAGTAGTGATTCTAGATTATTTAGCATATATTATGGTTTAAGAAAAAAGACAAAGATGCCCCTCACTAAATGATATATAGGTAAGAGTGGGATGATGGCTGAGGGTAGAATAGGGAAAAAACCAAATCAAAAGTAATTAATGTGACAATTAGTACTTTAGTGTGATAATTATATTGGGACAAATTTACAATTATTAGGAGATGGAGGTAGTATTACCCTTGCTAAATAGATGTATGTCGGTAACAAATACTATCTCCGCCCCAAAGTGCATATGCAAAACCCCTTATTTCGAGATAGAGATAGTAAAATACTCTTCTTATTACTTGATGTAGAACTAAACTATTTAAGCTACTTTCATTAATTCTTGTGCATAAGTTGAAAACAACTTATATGCATGTACGCTGGAAATTTTGACTTACAGGCATTAACTATTTTTTTTCCAAAAAAATAGAGGTTGTTGAGGCAAGACAAATAGTTTACTTGTATTTTAAATTTAAACATTAGTCGCCAACACATAAGTTGCATATGTTTATATTATCTCCGCTATACAAAAGTTTAATTTCGTGTTGAATATGTCAGCTGCTTTTGAATTGTTGTAAGTTAAATTGAAAAAGGTATTCATGTTTTACAACTTGCTAACTATTATTTTCAAAATTAACTTAATAAAATAGAGTCCAAAATGGATACAAATTTACGTCTATTAGTTTCGAACTTATAATGATTAAAAATAAAAACTAAAAAAATCATGATATTTGCGATTGCATATTTTATCTAATATGATTTTTAATAAGATTACGGTTAATACAATACGACCTGTCTTAACAACAGCTATATTTTTTAGGAGAGTTTATAAGTGTCAATTAGTATATAGATGTAGAACAATATATTCTCCCTTAGGCAAAATAGAGGGAGCTGTATACTTTATCCTTATTAAGTCATCATATAATCCTCCATCCCAAAAAAATACTTCCTGAATTTTAAATTTTGTCCCATAAAAAAATTAACTCTACCATCGATCCTACTTGCCCTCAGCACATAAAATAAGAAGTTTTATCTCTTCGATACTCTTTACCCACTTATCACTATTATATTATACTTACTATAATAATTAAGGGCATTTTAGTCATTTATACTCTACGCTAGTTTCATCTTGAGAAGTTAGGAATGAATTTTTTTTTAGGACGGAGAGAATAGTCTTTTTCTTTTTCAGCAATAGGTGTCAGATGATGTGATGTTGATAACAAAATTCAGGACCTTACAGGGCAGTTTAGGAAACAGGGACTTATTCCAAGTCCTTGTCACATCAGATGTTTGGGCACTAATTTGGAGTATTAAACATAGACTAATTCCATAACCTTGGACTAATTCACGAGACGAATCTTTTGAGCCTAATTACGATATGATTTGACAATATGATGCTACAGTAAACTTTTCATAATTATAGATTAATTAGGCTTAAAAAATTCGTCTCGCGAATTAGCTCTTATTTATGAAATTAGTTTTTTATTACTCTATATTTAATACTCCAAATTAGCGTATAAACATCCGATGTGACAGGGACTAAAAAGTAGACAAGACATCTCACCAGCTTAGTAGTAGTACTACTCCCTCATCCCAAAATAAGTGTAGCCATAAGTTTCCGTGTCCAACCTTAATCGTCCATCTTATTTAAATTACTTATAAAAAACTAAAAAACATAAGTCTCGTACAAAGTACTATTCATGTTTTATAATCTAATAACAATAAAAATACTAATTATAAAATATTAAATAAGACGAACGATCAAATTTAGACATAAAAACTTATGGTTGTGTTTATTTTGAAACGGAGGTACTAACTACTAATACTACTATTCTGAATTGTACTATCATGGTTGTGGAAGAGACCGCTGGCATACTTTTTGTGGGAACGGCATCCTACGTCAGAGGGACGTCCAATGCTGCTACACCGCTCGATCGGCATCGGACCGAGGAGAACAAGCACGGCAGACTTACTGTCTTCTTTACTGCTCACGCTGCGCTCAGAGACGTCGGCCGGCGCGGAGAACGACGGCGTCACGGCGACGTGCAGGTCGTCGTCGCGCGTAGGTGCATGTGGCTGGGAACATCAGCGTGTACGCTTCATGCCTTGGAGCGCACCGCCACCGCCTGCGCCATCCGGAGTGCGTGACCGCCTGCGCCATCCGGAGTGCGTGGATGCCCTGGGGGGATGCGAAATAAATCCCAGCCGGACGGCCGGTTGTGGCCCGCCGGAGACGTAGTCAACGTGGCCATGCAGCACCCATCCCGGCAGCAAGGCCCTCCTGACGATCACCATGCTCCATGCATGTCGTTCATCTTGCGGGGGTTCATCGCAAATGCCATTCATAGCACGCTTGCATGCATCCATGCTCAAAGCACAACCAAGATGTTGATTCTGCTATGAAAAGTGAGATTCAGCAGTGCTCCATTTGAATTGAGCGTGAGCTCGAGGAGGCAGCCATGGCCCATGGCTCGGGCAGAAGTGCTGGCCCCAGCGGCAGGAGGTCCGCATAGGCGAACCACGCACTCAACACGGACGGCGCCACCGCGGGATGCTGCGCTGCGGCACTGTCGGCGAAGAACTCGGCGGCATATGAATATATGATGAGGGAAGCGGTCATTAGTGAGCCTTTTCGTTTTCGTGGGTTGATTTTGTCGGCGTGGGCAGTAATGAAGCCAGTAAATCTGCCGTGTTTGTTCTCCTCCGTCCGATGCTGATCGAGCGGTGTAGCAGCATCGGACGTCCCTCTGACGTAGATCGCTCTACGTCAGAGGATCCCGTTCCCTTGTTGCGTGCATACAACACGCACACGCATATTTTTTTTAATACGTTGCACGTGCTCGTTGATGATACGGGAACAATCATGTTTTTCTTTTCTTTTTAGAAATGCTAAATGGTTGTTGATAAAAACATTAGGGCCAAAATCCAGTGAATTTCTAATCTTGGAATTCACGTCGTGATTCGTGTTCTGACTATCCAGCTTTTTCTCCCGCAACTCCGACGACCGCTGATTCGATGAGCTAGGATTTCTTTAGATAATGGAATAAAATATCCCAGCCTTTGCTTCATGAGCTACAGCCAATTATTATAGAGTAGCACATAAAATAAAAAGTTTCTCACACAAAAAAGAAGATACCTATCCATCCAAGATAAAGAGTACACAATTATTGAATTCTGTTTGTGAATCTCCATCTAAAATTGGTAATCAGTTGCATAACCGTTGCCTCAAGATTACAACTGTTAGGGTTATGGATAAGGTATATCCTCTATCTTTGGATGTACGTTGTATACTGATACGGTATACCCGCGCGTATACGGATAGTTTTCGTATACATTAAGAAAATTTATCACATGATAGGGATGGTATCTACGAATGGAAGGAGTTCTACTCAGACAAGACTGGGTCTTTACCATATCGTGAGGGGTCCGATATCTCCGAGTCCTACTTGGAGATCAACTGACCCGCGGTATATAAGGGACCCCCTGGGCAGGACCTAAGGCATCGAATATCACCGCCAACACACCCACCACAGCCTACGGAGCCGGAGCGTGCAGGAGCCAAGTCGCCGGGAGATCTAGTCGGACCAACTCGACTACAGTCTCGTCGGTATCATCGAGTTCTGCTATTCCCTTTGTAATCTGTGGTTTCCATCATATAATCCCACACCAACTGGATTAGGGCTATTACATACTAAGGGGCATGAACCAATATAATCCTTATCTTTTATTTGCTTGATGTCGTACTACGTCAATCCTCGTATCAACAGACCCCAATACCCTCTATATCCGGTCTACGGGTATCCCCCGTCGACAACGACATGCAACTTTTAAACAATCGCCCTCTTCATCACACTTTTATAGCAGTGCTCAAAATCTAAGCCAATGTGTTGCTCTCAAGATTACCTTGCCCTCCAATGTATTAGGATTTAGGGTCATAAGTTTAGGATGAGAGCAGGAGGGTGGGGGGAGGGGGAAGATCTCGAGTTTAGAGGGATGGACATGGAAGACGATGGGCGGTTGACACCGATGGGCAGAAATGTGGTGACAACACCAGAGCCACGGGGATAGAGGAGGACGGTGGGCCGGAATTAGCGGTGACTGGTGGTGAGAACTACTGAAGACGGAGAAGATAGTAGGGCGGGGGTACTCGCTGCTGGTGGCTTTGGGAAGAGAAAGATGGAGGGGGAGGCGAGGGGAGGGGAGGAGACCGGCCGGGCAGTGTGGGGCGATGGCCGATGGCGAAGGCATCACGCAGACAAGTAGAAGCTCGCGACTTGCGAGTTGAAGCAGCACTGAAATGATGAGAGAGGAGAAGAGGGGTTAGGATTAAATATATAGCGCATGAATTTTTGAAGCGTATTTAAAATTTGTAAGATTTAATTGATATTTTTCTGTCAAATGGCATACATGCATTTCTTTTTTTCATCAGCATATGCAATCTTTTGCGTACCTATTTGCATCATAATTGATACATGTACACACTGATGGGCCTTGACAGCAGATTAGTGAGGATCCCACCAGCAATAAGGCCTTGGCAGTCGAACGGGCTGTGCCAACAAACAGAATCAAGAACGCATTCACCTATAAGCCATCAAGCACAACCTAACTAGCCTGCCGTACCACGTACTTCGGCTAATTTGCTGTCTACTCCCCCCGTCTCATTTTAAGTGCAGCCATAGTTTTCCGCACTTAACTTTAATCGTCCGTCTTATTTAAAAAATTAAAAACATAATTTGTCGACGGGGGATACCCGTAGACCGGATATAGAGGGTATTGGGGTACGCTGGTACGAGGATCTACATAATACAACATCAAGTAGGCAAAAAACAAAGATTATACTGGTTCAGGCCCCCTGATAGGTAATAGCCCTAATCCAGTTGATATGGGATTATATGATGGAAACCACATATTACAAAAAAAATAGTGGAACTTGACGATACCGACGAGATCGTAGTCGAGTTGATTCGACTAGATCATCCGGCGACTTGGCTCCTGTAAGCTCCGGCTTCGTAGGTTGTGGTGGATATGTTGGCGATAAGATTCGATGCCTTAGATCCACCCGGGGGGTCCCTTTTATACCGTAGGTCAACTGGTCTCCAAGTAGGACTCGGAGACATCGGACCCGATATGATACAATGACGACCTAGTTCTATCCGAGTAGGACTCCTTACATCTGTGAACTCCATAATGAGTTTCCTTAACTTATGCCGAAAACGTCCGTATGCGCGCAAGTATACCATATCGATATGTGACGTATATCGAAGGGTGGAGGGTATACCTTACCCGTAACCCTGACAGTAGCCCCCGACTTCTGCTTAAATGAACTCGTGAAACCGATCGCGACTTCTGATGTCGAAGTTGTCATCGTTCTCGTCGTGAGGACCGAGAGACAAGGAGTGATCGAAAACGCCGGGTGAAGCTCAACGGTCATGAGTGAATTTAAATTGAAGTCCGAAAAACTGCCACGCGTAACGGACCCAGAAATTTCCGGCGGCCATCTCTCTTCTTTCCTTGGAATTCGCACCGTCGGAGGTGCGTCTATTTAAGGGAGTTTTGGGGATCCAATTTGAAGTCCGCCTGTTGTGAAAAAACTCTCCAGCCTCCAAGCGTCCCTAGTCTTCTCCGCTTCCACAAAAAACCCTAGCTAGCTCATCTCGGTCCTTTCTCCGGCAATTCCCGGCAGCAATGGATCTCGACAAGTCTACCTTCACCAGCGCGTCGCTGAAGAAGTTGCAGGAGGATGGCGCCCTTCCCGGTCGTGGGACCGTGGAGAGAGAAGTAGGAGGTACTGAACCCCAGCCTGTCCTGGGTCGCATGGTTCCGATCGAGGACTTTATTCTCTGTGGTTTTCTTCCTCCGCCTTCTGAATTTCTTCTCTTGGTCTTGAATTTCTACGGTCTTTCCTTGCTCCATTTGAACCCCAATTCCATTGCCTTCCTGAGTATCTTTTCGCATCTTTGTGAGGCCTACATTGGGGTAGAGCCGTTTCTTGACCTATTACGCTTTTACTATGAGTTACGCTGGATGGAACCAAAAAAGGTGTCTGGATGTGTCGGTTTCCGACTTCGGGATGGCCTGAAGTCATGATACATCCCCTTCCAGTGCCCCTCATCTCGCAACAAATGGCGGGGGAGGTGGTTCTATCTTCAGATAGAAATTTCGGATCCGGTCTTTATTGTTCCTGAGGAGCAACCAGACAAGATTTCATCTTGGACTGCCAAACCCGCCTTGACCCCATCCCTCCAATCTTTCATCGATATCATTGATGACCTCCGAGTACGGGGACTGTCGGGGTATGAAGTCACTACCGACTTCATTAGTAGGCAGATCCAGCCGCTCCAGGCTCGAGCCCATCCAGCCTTTGATTATTCTAGGCCGGAGGACGCGACCCGGGTTTCTCCTCAGGGTATTTTTCTTTTTAGTTAAATTGACTCCCTTATACGCGTGTTTTTCCCGACTTATCGGATTCTGGTCTCGATCTACAGGTTTGGACAACGCAACCGTGGAGCGTCGCGTCAGCCAACTGATGATCAGTGGCTCGACAACGGCGAGCAACGTCCCCGTCCCCCTTTGCGAGAAAGGGGCAGCCGAGCGCGACGCTGCCATCAATGTAAGTGTACTCAGCGGTCCTTTTGCATTTTTCTTCCGGGATCGCATTATGACTTCATGAAGCGTAGGCTCTCCCTCTGACTGATATCATGGGCCGCTCGTGGACCATCAGGTGGCGGTGTCGCTGAAGGAGAAAGTCACCAAGGAGGCGTCTGACGGTGTTTCCGCTGCTGTCACAACGAGTGGTGGCATCGTTACGAAAAAGGGGAGGAAATTCTCCTCTATGGTCGGACATTGTCGGAAGACACCCACCCCCTCGGTAAGTTCTCCTGTTCTTTGATCACGTAGTCGGAAAACTTCCACCTCACATCATATCGGTTGTACTCCAGGCCTCGGACGCGTGTCCCCCACCTCCGCGATGGCGGCGGCTAGTGACGCTTGGTGAGAAGTAAGTGGATGACTTTGAGGTTTCGTCACTTCTTCAAACTGTTGCAGCCTGTCTCAGTTGCAGCTTTTCGCAGGGCGGCGCGGGCGAAGGCGGCGCAAGACGGGTCTAGAGGGACCTCCAGCGCGTCTCCTGCCGTGGCCTCGACGGATGTCGTGGTCGTGCCCAGGAGCCGTGAGGCGACACCTAGCGGCCCAGCTAGCGATCTTGCGGCTGGTCGGGGTCTGCCGGCTACCGTCCTTACCTAGAAGGAGCTCCAGCTCGAGATGGGGCGCCTCCTCGAGGCTGGTGCTCGCGGCATTAGCCACGAGATCGTGGAGGCGAGGGCAGCGGCGACGTCGTCAGTGAATGAGCGCGCCGACCGGCTGGCGCTCGATTTGGCGGAGGTTCACGAGGACCTCCAGAAGATGCGGGAGCTGGTGGCTGGCAATGAGCGACAACGGCAAGGGCTCGAGCACCATATGTCGGAGCTTGAGAACCACATATTGGAGATCCGTGGCTCACTGCGGGTCACCTACACCGGTCTGCACCAGCTCGCCGGGGAGTGCGGCGTCAAGGCCACCATCCCGGCAAATCCCGACGAGTTCTTGCTGATGTCTTCGCTTGCGGAACTGGCGACGGCGATGGAGGCGATCCCCTCCAAGCACGTGGCCAGGATCGGAGAGGAGACGTCCAACGGGATCTATACCGGGGCGTGCCATGTCCTTGCGTGTGTGAGGCTGGCGCACCCTGAACTCGATCTGCGGAAGATCTTGGATCAGGGGGCGGCTAGCGATGCACGCAAGGATGTGATGGAGGAGGTCGGCGATCTGGGGTAGTCCGTCCTCCCGCTTTTTAAAGAGTAGGATCTTAGCTCTCTTGTACTCTTTAGTCATGCTTTGTAAAACTCTTATTGGTTCCAACTGCCTTTATGTGTGCGGTCATCACCTTAGCTTTCTTTAGCATTGTGATCTTGAGTACTTTGTTGTCGTTTGTAGAGATGTTGATGTCGAGGATGTCCAGCAGCGCGGGCAGTCTGAGTTGCCAGTGATCGTTCCGGCAACTTGCGTTCGAGCCACATGTGCCGGGGGGCGATGTAGATCAAAGTTCGCCTGTGGAAACGAGCGTGGCAACGACTCCCTTAGGTTGGTTGTCTTTGTTATCATTTCCTTTACCCTTCCATCTGGATCGACTTGATTTGTTGTATTCTCGAGAGAAGAGCAGCTTGACTTAATCGTTTCCATGCTGCGTAGACCTCGAGGGTGCGCTCGCTGACCAGGATCGTCGCATCCAGTATTGGAGGACGAAGTTTGAGGTCGCGGAACTCGAGAGGACTATGCTGGAAGTGAAGAAGGATCAGGCCGTAGAGACACTCCGGGGTCGTGAGGTGTGGTTCAACTCATATCTAAAGAGTTGCTGCACATCCATGTCTAGAGTCTGTAGAGAGCTCCGAGTACCCCGTGGGGATCCCGAGGAGTCGGCGGCCGGATATATCTCGTGGCTGAATGGGGCCTGCGCTTAGCTCGAAGGCATCGGTCAACGTATTGACGAAGCCTTGAAGCGGGAGTGTCGTCGATCAAGCCGATATGCCGGGGGGGCATTTGTTGGCTTTCCTACAAGATCATCGTCCACAGCTGCACCTCAAGTTCCTCCGCGAAGGGTTTTCTCGTTCTCGGAGAACTCCTACGGAGATAGATGGCCTGGCGAAGTCAATGGCGCCGCTGGCGGAGAAGGTCTTTCAGTCGATGGACTGGCGTTGGCCTTCCTGGTAGTCTCCGTGTCCTGTGACAAATGTCTTAGGGAAAAAGTGTAATATAATATTTGATTTTGATGGAATTGTAAGAAGTACTTGTGAAATAGAAAAGAAATCTATCTAACTAAGCTTTCTTACTCTGGATGTGGCGTGTATGAGTGTCTTCTCACTTCGCGACTTCAATTAGTCGTTTGAGTTATACACTCTCCCTAGCCTCCAGCCTTGTCATCGGAGAATTCTTCTCGGAAGATAAGGCTCTTGGACCTTTGACCTGCCTCGGTTGAACAAGCACTGATCCTAGCCCCCAGCCGTGAAGTTGGAAATTTTATTTCCGATTACACGGCTTGGTTAATACGCACGGCGAGAACTCTTACACGACCAGATCTTACATGGTCTTTCGTCTCACAGGATCCGACATGGCCTTATCGGCTCTGGGCATCCCTAGCCGAAGTTCCCTTAGGTTCCTCGGAGGCCTTGTCAAGACGGCGTAAAGGGACATGAGGATAGGTTTCAACGCTAGGTGTCATCTGGGTAAGGGATCATCGGGAAGGAACACTTTGATTGTGGTCTGGACCTGAAAAATAGGCTTTATTGAAGCTGTAAGATGTCTTACAAGTATGGATACTATTGACTTATACATATAATTTATGTAATTGATCAATGTTCTAGGAATTTGCCAACTCGCGACTATCGCCGTCTGCAATTTTAAATGCACCTGGCCACAGAACTTGTGTGATCGTGTACGGTCCTTCCCATCTGGGTGAGAGCTTGTTTCGCCTTGCTTGGCTTTGAACCCGTGGAGGACGTAGTCGCCGATCGAAAGCGTGCGTGCTCGGATGCGCTTCTCGTGGTAATGGCGAAGGGCCTGTTGGTAGCTGGCTGCTCGAACGGCAACTCGTTCACGATGTTCCTCGAGTAGATTCACATCGTTGTTTCGCTGCTCCTCCTGATCCTCATCGGAATACTTCTGTACTCGTGTACTTTGATGTCATAACTCGGTGGGGAGCATGGCCTCTGAGCCGTACACGAGGAAGAAGGGTGTCTCCTTGTTGGATGTTGTCGGTGTGGTACGCACTTCTTATCATGTGACATGAGCCTGTCGTAGACGCAGGTCTTGATTCCTTGTAGTACTATGCCGTTTGCCCTCTCGACTTGTCCATTGCTCTGAGGGTAAGAAACCGAGGCGAAGTAGATCTTGACTCCCAGCCTGATGCAGTAATCTTGGAAATCGGCACTGATGAACTGGGAGCCGTTGTCCGTTATGATACGGTAGGGCAATCCGAATCTGCAGAATGTCCCTTTGATGAATTTGATGGCGTTGTCGGCCTTGATTTCCCCCGTGGGTGTCGCTTCAATCCACTTAGTGAATTTGTCGATCGCCATGAATAGGAACCTGTAGTCGCCCTGTCCTCGTGGGAATGGCCCAAGTATATCTAGCCCCCAGCACGAGAACGGCCAAGTGAGAGGGATAGTCTGGAGTGCTTGCGCTGGTAACCTTGTGTGTTTACTGTGGAATTGACAGGCTTCACACTGTTGAACCATGTCGCAGGCGTCTTTGAGGGCGGTTGGCCAGAAGAACCCTTGTCGAAAAGCTTTTCCGACTAATGTCCGACCGGCGCCATGTGACCCACAGATGCCTTCATGTATGTCGAGGTGTCTGCCGTCGTCGGACGAGACACATTTTAGGAGTACCCCGTTTGGTGCCTTCTTGTATAGATCCTTGCCGATCATACAGTAGACTTTTGCTTTGTGGGATATTTTCTCGGCTTCTGCGTCGTCCTCGGTAAACTCTTCGCTGCCTATGAAATTTAATGAGTGGGGTGCGCTAGTCGTCTGTGGTCTCGATATCGGCAACGCGCGCTCTGCCTCTGTAACCCCCGAGCTGATGTTGGGGGCGACCGGGCTATCTTCGCCGCTTGCCTCTTTCACTGATGGCCTAGTCAGGACGTCCAGAAAGGTGCTAGGTTCAAGTGGCTCTCGTCTGGACGCACACCGTGCTAGATCATCCGGTTCGATGTTGTCTTTGCGGTATACATGTCGGACCTCGATCCCATCGAACCTTTTTTCCAGCTTCCTGACTTCTGCGAGATACTTGGATAACTCGGGGCTAGAGCACTTGTAATCTTTATGCACCTGGTTCGTGACTAGTTCTCAATAAACTGGATCTAAAGTGAACATATTCCGATGGAACTAGGGGCTGGCCTTGGCCCACTAAGATGCGATGCATTGAAGGACAGAGCTAGTGGGCTCTTTGACCGGCGCAATCTCAACATAGGCTGGCCGACACAATGCACGGCCCACACGGCGACGTCGCTTGCTTACTACAGGTGAAATCAGTGTGACAGCTCGGCGGCAACGACCAATGTGTTTTGTCTCCTCATCTGGGGATGACGCCGCCGTGCAGTGCCGACTACTGCTACCACAAAGTGCATCTCTATCCAAGACACCTCCACTACTACTAGTACTTGCAGGAATCCCCTTTAACAATTAGTCGCGTAACTCCGAATGCAGCTGCAGCTCTTATCCCGGTGAGTAGTCCTTCATACTCGGTTGTGTTATTGGTCGCCCTGAAGTTGAGGTGAATTGCATGCTTGAATTGATCTCCCGAAGGTGATGTCAAGATGAATCCTACCCCTACTCCTTGGCTGTTGAGTGCGCCGTCGAACGCCATTGTCCATGTTTCGTTGTCGATTTGGTTGTCTGACCTGTTATCAGACATAGTCCAATCGGCTACGAAGTCAGCAAGTACCTGGGACTTGATGGCTATTCGTGGCACAAAGCGGAAATCAAATTGGCTTAGCTCGACTACCCATTTCGCAATGCGGCCGACAACGTCTTTGTTTCTCACTACTTCACCGAGAGGGAAGGAGGATACAACTGTGACCCTGTGGGCTTGGAAGTAGTGGCGTAGCTTTCTTGATGTCATGATTACCGCGTAGAGCAGTTTTTGGATCTGTGGATATCTTGTCTTTGTGTCGTGGAGAGCTTCGCTGACGTAGTAGACTAGTCGTTGCACCTTCTCTCTCTCGACAACAATGACAGTGCTAACGGAATATGGCGTGGCGGCAATATAGAGAAATAATTCTTCATTAGGTTGGGGGCAACAAGTACAGGAGGATTTGATAGGTAGCGCTTGAGTGCAATGAATGCCTCTTCGGCTTCCTCTGTCCATACAAATTTGTCTTGCTTCTATAGCAGAGCGAAGAAAGGTTGTCCTCGCTCTCCCATCCTAGTGACGAACCTGCTTAGTGCCGCCATGCATCCGGTTAACTTCTGTACCTCCTTGAGTCTTGTAGGCGACTTCATGTTCTCGATTGCCTTGATCTTCTCGGGGTTTGCTTCTATTCCTCTGCCAGAGACGAGGAAACCGAGCAGCTTGCCCGATGGTACTCCGAACGTGCACTTCTCTGGATTGAGAATGAGGCGATATCGTCGGAGGTTGTCGAACATTTCCCGCAGATCGTCAATCAATGAGTCGCTTGTCTTGATCTTGACAACAATGTCATCGACGTAGGCCTCGACATTGTTTCCGAGTTGGTCGCTAAGTGCACCTTGGACCGTGCGCTGGAAAGTGTTTCCTGCGGTTATTAGTCCGAATGGCATCTTAACGTAGCAGAATACCCCGAACGGCGTGATGAATGCTATCTTCTCCTCATCTTCTTTCGCCATGCTGATTTGGTGGTAGCCGGAGTAAGCGTCGAGAAAGCTCAACAACTCACAACCGGCTGTTGAGTCCACCAATTGGTCTATTCGAGAAAGAGGGAAGTGATCCTTGGGACACGCCTTGTTGAGGTCGGTGAAATCGACACATATTATCCATTTCCCATTGGCCTTCCGCACCATGACTGGGTTGGCTAGCCATTCTGGATGGAGTACCTCTCTGATGAAACCGGCTTTAAGAAGCTTGTCGAGTTCTTCTCGTATGACTTGTTTTCGATCTGGTGCAAATCTCCGCAGTTTTTGCTTTAGTGGCTTGGCATCGGGTCGCACCACGAGTTTGTGCTCAACCACCCTGGGTACCCCCGGTGTGCCCAGAAATTCACTAGTAATTTCCAAACTTATTTGTGCATTAAATCCTCGTCCAGGAATCAGCCGAGGTGCAGAAACTGACAATTTAATATACAGATTCATCAATATAATAATGTTACATACTTACAAAAGAAAAGAAAACTGCAGCGGAATTACGGTCTAGCGAAGCTCCGGCTCCACTCCCACAGGCAGCTCAACTGGGGTATAAGCCAAACGTCTTCTCCTTCGCAACTTGTCTTCAACTGAGGTTTGATTGATTATTGCAAGGTGAGCATATGACATACTCAGCAAGCCACACAGCAAATATGCAAGTGCACAAGGATACCAAAGAATGTCATAATATAGGGCTCATTTGCAAAAGCAGCATTTAGCAAACAATTGAGAATTGTAAAACAGTAGAGTAATTAATCACAGCACACCCATGCTGCTCAGGCCCAACCATCCTGAACAACCATACCCGGCTGCACAGATCTATCTCCAAACCAGGAATGTACCATTCCAAACCAGGAGCTAAATTAAATTATTACTAGTTATAGCATCATTTATTATGGTGAGAAGTGTGAAACTAATCACGAAAGACATTGTTAGACCCGCCCATAACCGCGGGCACGGCTATTCGAATAGTTTTACTCTGGCCAGAGATGTACCACTGTACCCACAAGACACAGCCCCACAACATGTCACCATGTGCCTCAATACCACCACGGTACCTCGGAAAGGAGCTGTGACAGTACCCCTCGCACAACACAATCCACCACAGTGCACCGTTCCTGGATCATAATCACCCCCTTATAAAACAAGGCATGGACTCCCCAGCGACCCCCGTGGGCTTATCTCCGCCACTTCTCAGTCTGGTGCTCCGCAATGAACCATGCTATACAAAAGGTAAAGCCGTTGCCCACGCTGGCTTGTGGTTGGCACGGTTAATGTTTCACAACCGAAACTCGTGAACCGGTCCTTAATTGTCATGAGCACGACCATCAAAACCATGTGCTCACAACCCACCATTATCAAGTTTTAGTTGGCAAGTAATTAATTAACCAATCACGATTAACCATCGTGAGCTATCATTAAATATCCATCATTAAGTAATAGTGAAACATTAGTTATCCCAATTGTGTACTAATGTTTCTAAGCATGGCTAAGCAATTATGTCTAACATCTAGCTGAACCAATATATAAATCCAACTAGTCAAATTATAACCCGAGGTAATTAAGAAATAGGGTAATCAATGCAAATTGGCCATAACAAAGGAATAAGTTCACACCACCCGGTGACATTCGAAAATAAATGCACAGTTGAAATAAATAGAGAATTTTAATATAGGATCAACATGCTCAAAGGAATTGTGTTTGGGATCTGTGTGACTTGCCTTGCAATATTCGGTCTTCAATTAGTCTTCTTGAACACTTCCGACGCACTCACGAACCTTCGCAACGACGGAAACGACAAGCTATCACGCAATACGAGGAAAAAGACTAATAAAACCAAATAAACAATACATAAAAGTAAACAAACATGTAGATCATGATTTTAGATAAATTTAGAGACTTGAACGGCCTCATTCCGATTTCGTATGAATTAATTATGATTTTTACAAGATTAAATTCCAATTAAACCTATTAAAGAAAAGACTATTCCAAATTAATTAAATAATTTACAAAAGATTATAACTGAGATAAAAGATTAAAGCAACCTCCGGAAATAGATTAGACTATATTTGGTAGATGACATATATTAAAAAGAAATAATATGTCATTGAAAAGAGATGACAAATTTATATTAATTTTGGATGGCCAAGATTAATCTTGCAAGCGAACCTCACGAGATACCGACTCAACGAGTCAATTCTACGTGACACGGGATAACCCAAATGATCAACCGAAACCGGCGAACGGAACCGGCGGCTCTGAACGGCTCTAAACTAAAGGACGACTCAACACGGACGAACGGACGAAGCACGGAGAACACCTCATTCGAACGAACGAGCGAACGACTCAACAATGACCGCGGCTAAACCGGTGGGCTAGACACGATTCACGGTAAAGCCCCGGTACGGCAAACGATAGGCCGGTAGGAATTTAGGGATGCACCTTAGGCTTTGCAACTCGGCTACCGGGCAACGGCAACGAACAAACCACAACAACGACAACGCGGGATAGCGGCGGCTAGGTTTAAGCGACGCACGGCTACGACACGGTATAGCAGCAACGGCACGGCACGACACAACACAGCACGGCGACCAGTGGCTCGGTGGTTGCAGTAGCGGGACGGCAACAACTTGGCACACACGAGCAGCGGCCAAACAGCAGCTGGCGGTCAAGCAGTAACGCACAGCAGGAGCAACACGACTGTGGCAGGGAGGGCACAACGGCGACTAGGCGACTAGCGCAGCGGCGACAGCAAGCAACAATGGCACAACCGGTAGCGACGGTGCACAGGCTAGGGCAGCAGCGCGGCAAACAACAATGCAATGGGCACGGCTGCGGCTGCGACGAAGCGGCTTGGCAAGCGCGGTCGATGGGTTGAAATCTAAACCAAGGAGACAAGGATAGACGTCTCACCGATCCAAAACGATCGGAGAGGGAGGGATGATGACAACGTTCCGATAGCAACACATGGAGACGACAACGCTAGACAAACCACGGATTAGATTATATTGGATTAAGACCCTAGGGAAAAACCTACACCGGTGAACGGCATGGGAGCGGCGGTTGCCGGCGAACAACGGCACAATAATGCAAACAGAGGGCACTAGAAGGTAGAGAAGGAGACGACGATTCTTACCAACACTTACGCAACGACGGACAGCGACGGAAGATGGCCGACGACAAGCTTCGAAGGGTGGCGAGGTACTGTCCACGGCGGCAACGACTTTTTGGCGACGAGCAGCGATAACGGAGGGGTAGACGGCCATCACCTCGTAGCTGCGAACCCAAAGGAGGCGACGGCGACCGAAGGCGACGACGGGATGAGCAGCAGGGCCTCGCTGGAGATCAAAACATGGCAACGGTTCGGCCTTCACGGTGACGGCGACTTCCGGCGGGGTTCGGCACAAAAGAACGGGTGGCCGGGGTAGAGCTCGACTTTGCGGAGCCGAGGGAAGTGGCGGCGCTGACCGGCGACGGCCGGGGCGACGGCGCACGGCGGCTGGAGCGGCTGCCGGAGGTGGAGAGACAGGGAGCTCGCGGGGAGAGCGTTTCCGGCGACGGCGGCGGACGGGACTTGAGGGGATGGGTGAGGATGACTAGGGGGTCCTTTATATAGCCATGGGAGCTCGGGTCTGGGCCCAAATCGACGGGAAAAACTCGGGAAAGTTTATCTTTGCCGGAAAAAGGAAAGGATTTGATCTGCAAAATTGGAAAGAATTTCCATATAAATTTTTGGGGATTTCTTGGGGAAAAGGAAGAGGAGATTGAGAGGATTCCATTCCCGCAACTAATTTGGAAATAGGAGCAACGGGGAGGCGAGATTTGGAAAGAGGAGGCGGCGGCAGTGCATGCGCACGGCTGGCTCGGCTCTGTCTGGAGGAGGAAGATGGAGTACTGTAGCGCCAGGGAGGTAAAACAGACTTTGGCTGCGCTGAGAGGAAGGGAGTGAGGAGAGGAGGGAATGGGCTGGATTCGGCCCAAGCTAATGAGGAGAACTTTTATTTACTTTTCCAAATAAATTAATCAATGAGATGATCTTTCAATTGTTAAAAATACTTTCAATGCTCAAATAATTCCAAGAAAAATCTTGAACATACTTGGACACTCAAAGTATTTAATATAATAATATCCAGATCATTTAGTGATTAATTTATTATTTAAATAATTGCTGAAATATTCTTTGTATTATTAAAATTAGGAATTGAGCTCTGAAAAATCTGAGAAAATTCCAGAGAGTATAATTAATCGTGGAGAATTTAATAAAAATTAAATCCATCCATGCTTTATATTTAGGAAATTTTATTTCCCACATTTAACTTCACTTGTAAATTAATGAACATTTAATATAAATTCTATTAATAATTTATTAAATAATTTATAAATCCTGAAACGAAAATTCAGGCTGTGACACCCGGCATGTCGGACAGCTGCCAAGCGAACATGTCAGCATTGTCGCAGAGGAAGGTGATGAGCCCGAGTTCCTATTTCTCGCCTAGTGATGCCCCGATCTTGACGGTCTTGTCGGGGTTAGCACTGGAGAGTGGAACGATCTTGATTGTGCCGTCCGGTTTCGGCGTCTTGTTTGTTTTGCTCACTTTCTTGGGTGGCTCAGCTGTGGCAGGTGGGCTGGGCGTGTGCTCGACCATGTCGAGGATCCGCTTGTCGCATTGCACTGCCAGCTTAGCATTCCCTTGAATAGTGATTGTTCCCTTCGGTCCCGGCATCTTGAGCACCTGATACGCGTAGTGAGATGCGGCCATGAAATTTGCGAGTGTAGTTCTCCCAATGATGGCATTGTATGCTGTATCGAATTCAGCGACATCAAAGGTGATCTGTTCCGTTCGGAAGTTATTTGCATGGCCGAAAGTCACAGGCAACGTAATTTTGCCCAATGGTTTGGACGATGACTGAGGAGTGATTCCATGGAAGGGTTGATCGGTGGGTGTCAACTCGCTTCGTGGGATCCCCATCGCGTCCAAGGTGCTGGCGAAGAGAAGGTTGATTGAGCTGCCGCCGTTGATCAGAACTCGTGCGACCTTGATATTCCGAATAGTGGGTTCGACCACGATCGGATATCACCCTAGGATAACAGCAGTCTTGGGGTGGTCCTCTTCTAAGAATTCTATCTTCTGCTCGGACCACTTCATCTTGGGCGCAGCCCCCTGCCACATCGAACAGACTTCACGTTCCACCTTCTTGTATTCTCGCTTTGAGGAGTATGCCGTGGAACCCCCGAAGATGTGCAAGACATGGAGATCGGAGTCTAGATATGTTGAGTCTGATTCCTGAGTAGCCGCCTCAGCGTCCTTCTCGACCACACGTACTCGCTTGCCTTTTTTCAATGCCATGTGTTTTGCTAGCGACTTTTTGAAGATGAGGCAATCTTCTAGAGAGTGTCTGTCTGACTTGTGTATAGGGCACCATTTTTTCTTCGCGTCGCTGCCTTGTGGGTCTGGGCGCTTGGGAGGGTCCGCGTATTCTATTGCGAGAACTTCCGCTTGAGCTTTCCTTTTCCCACTCTTACGATTTTTCTTCTTGCTTGACTCAGGTGCGTCCTTGGCTAGTTTCTTCTCTCCTCCGTCTTTGGTTTGTCGTTCTTGCGTCTCAATGCGTCGTCCGCATGAGTGTATCGATCGACAATTTCGAATAATCTCCGAGTAGTCGTGACGCGCCTTGTTGCCAACTCCTGAGTAGTATAGCGATCTCTGACACCGGACTTGAAAGCACGAACTACAGAAGCGTCGGTGATTTCGGGGAATGTATTTCTGCACTCGTTAAAGCGCCGAACATAATCCCTCAAGGATTCACCCGGGTTCTGTGTCAACGCAAGTAGGTCGTCTTCAATCGCGTGGCGCTTGTAAGTTCCTTGGAAGTTGGCGACAAACTGCTGCCACAGGTCTGCCCACGGAGAAATCGAGTAGGGGGGAAGATGCATCAGCCATGAACGCGTAGAGCCTTTCAATGCAGTTGGCAAGTAATTCGCCAATGCGTTATCGTCCGCTCCAGCAGCGTAGAGTACCGTGGAGTAAACCTGAAGGAATTCTTCTAGGTCGGTGCTCCCATCATATTTCTCTATTGCTCCTGGTCGGAATCTTTCAGGCCATCGGACATCTCGAAGTGAACGACCGAAAGCTCTACACCCAGCGCTGGGGCGGTGGGTTGTCGGCGATCGTACGTCCTTCGCGGATGTCTATCTGATGATGAGGATGAGGAAGATAACAACGATGATGATGGGTCGCTTGGTTCCGGCATGCGATTACGAGGATGTCGGCCGGGTTCTCGAGAACCCGGTCGTCATCGCCCGTTGTTGTCTCGGCGCCGATCTCCATCATCGTCGTCATTATGGCAACGTCCTCGACAAGTATCGCCCAGCATCCGCCGTTCGCGATCGTCGTGATCGCGGCGGTTGTGGCAGTTATCACAGTCTCGGTCTTCGCTCGAACGGCCTCCTCGTTCTTCGTTATCGTGAAGCCGTGAAGAGACGCGACGTCGGGAATGGTTCTCGTTATCTCGTGTGCGTCGCGCCTCTCGGCGACCATTCAGGTGATCGCGGAGATCGCCGGTGCCGCGAGGTGGAGGGGTGGCTCGATGAGGCGATTCCCGCTGTTTAGGGTTTTCACCATTAGCATCGCCAGTTGGTGGCTGTTCCAGGTGCGCTGCAGCAGCGGTCTCTTCGAACGCGTTGTTGAGGTTGGTCCCCGATTCCCGTAACCGTTCTGTCCATCGTGCGAGATCGTCGTTCAGAACGGGATCGTAGGGGGGTTTCCCTCAGTATTGCGTTGACGGCCCTGATGTGCTGGGCCGGTGTAGTCACTTGATTCTCCGCTTCCGCATTAGCGCGCGCTGACGTGCCGGTCTCGTCGATAGCCAATACCTCGCGTGGCGTACTCGTTGATGATGATCCATAGTCTTCGAGCAGGTGCAAGACTGACGGTTCGTGGGGATCGATGTCGATTACCCCAACAAATCGATCTGAGATCAGCGTCGCTCCTTGTTCCTTGTCCTCATCCCTGAGGGGGATGCGTGACTGCTGGACCTTAGGAGGTGACGTTTTCATGGCGCTGAGAAAGACCTTGCAGCTTGAGAGGTCGTGATTCTTTGTCTTGTGAATAGGACAATAGATATCACGAGTTGGAGAAGTACGTTGGATTCCACGCTCTTTGCAGGCATGAATCTCAGCGTGGACGTTGAGAAAAACCCAGCAGGCTTGCAAGGTGTGTTTTCTGGTTTTGTGAATAGGAAAACAGGACCTTGTCACCTCGGAAGTCATCCTCGTCGGCTCGTGATTCTTGTCGGGAAGACAAGGTTTGGCCGCACTAGGATCCTTCTCGGGCTCGGATGTCGTCGACGTTCCGATCTCCGCTTCGGCGGGAGGATCCTTCGACATGGAGTCGTCTTGGGTTGTAGCCACTGCGTTCTCGTTTCCGGCCATTGATGGACCAGCTGAGATCGGCACCGTGGTGTAAACTGGGAAGACGATTTCGCCGACTTGAGTCCACACCAGCATTGTTGAAGTAGGAACTCCTTGGTTGAGGCTGGTGTTGACGCTGTTATCGATGAAGCTGGATGTCATAGTAGTAGAACCTTGAGCACCAAGTCCCCCTACCTGGCGCGCCACTGTCGACGAGGGATACCCGTAGACCGGATATAGAGGGTATTGGGGTACGCTGGTACGAGGATCTACGCAGGCAGAAAATAAAGATTATACTGGTTCAGACCCCTAGATAGGTAATAGCCCTAATCCAGTTGATATGGGATTATATGATGGAAACCACAGATTACAAAGGGAATAGTGGAACTTGACGATACCGACGAGATCGTAGTCGAGTTGATTCGACTAGATCACCCGGCGACTTGGCTCCTGTAAGCTCCGGCTTCGTAGGCTGTGGTGGATATGTTGGCGGTAAGATTCGATGTCTTAGGTCCTCCCGGGGGGTCCCTTTTATACCGCAGGTCAACTGGTCTCCAAATAGGACGCGGAGACATCGGACCCGATACGATACAATGACGACCCAGTTCTATCCGAGGACTCCTTACATCTGTGAACTCCATAATGAGTTTCCTTAACTTATGCCGAAAATGTCCGTATGCACGCAAGTATACCATATCGATATGTGACGTATATCGAAGGGTGGAGGGTATACCTTACCCGTAACCCTGACATAATTCATGAGTAAAGTACTATTCATATTTTATCATCTCATAACAACAAAAATATTAATTATAATTTTTTTAAATAAGACGAACGATTAAAATTGGGCGTGAAAAACTCATGGTTGCACTTAAAATAGGACGGAGGGAGTATAAGGTCTAGACTGCTACTCTGTAGATTTTATTACCTAGATTGCACATCGAACCGTAGTTGGCAATATTTTTATCTTTAGGACCTGTTTAAATCCCTGTCAAAATTTTTCACACTGTCACATCGAATATTTGGACACATGTATAGAGTATTAAATATAGGAAAAAAAACTAATTACATAGATTACGTGTGAATTGCGAGACGAATCTTTTAAACCTAATTGCTCTATGATCTGACAATGTGATGCTAACATTTGCTAATGATGAATTAATTAGGCTTAATAAATTCGTCCCGCGTCCACTCGCCACGCTCTACTTCAATGCCCGCCTCCGCTTCGCCTACAACCCGGCACCGCTCCACTGCCGCGTGGGCCCGCCGCCGCCCTGGCTCGTCGTCGGCGTTCACCTGGTTCTTCTGGATACTGTCCGGCCGGCCCGATGTGGAGAAAAGATAAGAGAAGGAGAAGAAAAGAGAAGGAAAAACAATATGTGCAGCTGACATGTCGGCTCCACGTATTTTTTTTAATTTTATTTTGCTAACTAGGATGCCACGCCAGCAAAGCTGGGCAAAAATACTGCCGAGGGACCTCCGGTGAACGGTTTGTAAGAGTTTAGGGATACACATTTCTGATTTTGTGGTTAAGGGACCTTAAAATATCTCGCTGTTAAATTGAGGGACCTCCCGTGAACTTATTCCCCTCAAAGGTGCAGAGGCCCAGAGCCAAACCACCTGGCTCCATGGGCACACTCCCTCTTGTTGCTTGCGTGGCGTTCAGATGGTGCGTGCTCTTTCCGTACTAACGATTGCAGCGCACAAGGGGGTTGATACACGGTCAGTCCCCCTTATGCCTTCTAAGGCCATTCCCAACCCAATGACTAGGATAGTATCAATAGTATTAAATAAGGTGTCACCTAGGATGAAAAATGATATGGCAAGTGAATAAATAAAGAAAGAGGAGGAAACCATGTCTTGCATGAGACATGGTTTCAACACAACATCCAAGACATCATGTGAGATAAGGAGCATTAAATTTAAGTATGAAATAGTAGTGTTTGTATTGGAAGAGTGGTGTCTAGTACTATTTTCTTGATGATGTGGAGTTTATGGAAACCATGTCTAGTGTTTTGGGTTGGGAATGTCCTAATACGTATGTACTTCGTTTGTTAAATAGATAAAATTGTTCACTTTTAAACACATATTTAACCATTTATCTTAGTTAAAAATGTTATACAAATATATAAGATATAAATCATGTTAAAAATACTTTGAGGGATAAACCAACTCACAAAAAATAAAACGAATGGTTAAACGTGTGACAAAAAATCGACGTTATCATCTATTAAAAAACGAAGGTATTATATAATTTATCTATATACTCTATCCGTCCCAAAATATAAGGGATTTTGAAGGATGTGATACATGCTAGTCCGGACATCAAGAGAGTTGTATATATACATGAAGCTTATACATATATACCCAAAGTATATATGCATATAAATTATGTTTATATAGTTTTTTACATATGTATAATTTTTATACTTACGTATACATTTCAAACGTATAAAAAATGATATAAATGTATGTACCAAACTTTATAGATATACTCATATACAACCGTATACGTACCGAAAAAATAATTTGTGGACCAAAAACCGACCGCGCGACTTATTAGCGATTTCGGCGCATAAAACCTCAACTCCACGAGTGTTTCAAGCTTCGAACAAAGCGACTGAACTCTGAAGTGGACGGCACGGCATTGTAAATTCTATCCACCGGGCTAATCATACGGATGAATCATGAGACGAACACCCAGAAACGCGAACAAAAGCTGTCGTCGCCATTGGCAGCCGCCTAGTATGCGTGGTGCGACGCCGGAAAAAAACGAGGCCAGAAAAAAGAAAAGAACGGGGGCCGGTGCGGTGCGGTGCGGTGTGATTTGTTTGTCCCTTTTGTCCGCGGATTTCCCGGGTTAACACGGACACGCCACACTCTGACCACAGCTCACACCCCTCTGCTCCCACTCAAAGCCTACCTTACCACCTCGGCTTTAGCGCCCATCTCAAAGCCGTCGTCTTGCCTCTCTCTCCCCCACCTCACCTGCCTCCCATGATCTCCTCCGTCGGTGCAAGTGCAACAATGGCTTCCTCCTCCGCTGCTCCGATCCTGCTGCTGGAGCTGGCCGCCGCGGTGCTGCTCGTGCTCCAACGAGTGGCTGCCGCGGACGTGGTGGTCACCACATTCCCCGGGGACGCCGCGGCGCTCGCGTCGCTGAAATCGGCCGTGGACGCCGCCACCGTGCCGGCCTACTCCTGCCTCGCGTCGTGGGACTTCGCCCGCGACCCCTGCGCCGCTTTCCCGTGCGGCGTCCGCTGCTACGCGCCGCCCAACTCCTCCTCCTACCACCGAGTCACCGGCGTGTCGCTCGACCCGGCGGGGTACTCCGGCACGCTCCCCGCCACGGTCCTCGCCTCGCTCCCTTTCCTCGCGTTCCTCTCCCTCGCCAGCAACCGCTTCCACGGCGCGCTCCCGGCGGGGTCCCCGCTGCCGCCGAGCCTCCGCGTCCTCGACCTCTCCGGGAACGCCTTCTCCGGCGAGATACCGGCGTCGCTCTTCACCCCGGCGTCGTCTCTCGAGGAGCTCTACCTCTCCCGCAACGCGCTCACCGGCGCCATCCCGCCGCAGGTCGCGTCGCTGGGCTCCCTGAAACGGATGGAGCTGCAGCACAACGGCCTCACCGGGACCCTGCCGCGGATGGACGCGATGCGCTCGCTCGCCTACCTCGACCTGAGCGGCAACGCGCTGTCCGGCTCGCTCCTCGACGCGCCCGGGCGGCTGCCGGGCTCGCTCGTCTCCGTCGTGGCGCGCGGCAACGGCTTCGCGGGGCCGCTGCAGGCCGCGGCGTTGGCCGCCCTGCCCGCGATGCGGGTGCTCGACCTCACGGGCAATGCGGTGTCCGGCGCGGTCCCAGGCGCCGCGTTCGCGCACCCGTCGCTGCAGCAACTGCGGCTGGGGTCCAACAAGCTCGGCGCCGTCGAGGAGGCGCCCGACGGCGGCGCGTCGAGCCAGCTCGTCGAGCTGGACCTCGGCGGGAACAGGCTGACCGGGCGGCTGCCTGGATGCGTCGCGGCGATGCCGCGGCTCGCGGTGGTCGGGCTTGACCGGAACATGTTCGCCGGCGGCATACCGGATCAGTACGCGGCTCGGGCCGCGGCGGACGGGCCCACGGACAAGTGGGTCCCATTTGTCAGGCTCATGCTGCAGGGGAACTTTCTCTGTGGGGCCCTGCCGAGCCAGCTGAGGCAGCTGAAGGAGGACGGCGCGGCGGTGAGTTTGGCGGACAATTGCTTGCCAAAGTGTCCACACAAGTTCTCCTTCTGTCGTGGGGCCCCGCAGAAAAGCAACGCCACGTGTCCCAAGTGCTTTCCGTGAAATATTGTGTTCTTTCTTTAATACTCACTCCGTCCCGTCCCATAAAAAGAGTTTTCCTTTCTAACATTTGACCGTCCGTTTTATTTAAAAAAATTATAAAAAAAATTAAAAATACAAGTCACGTATAAAATATTAATCATGTTTTATATCTAACAACAATAAAAATATGAATTATAAAAATATTTTATATAAGACGGACAGTTAAAGTTGGACATGAAAATTCAGGGTTTGCTTTTTTTTTTTTTTACTAAGGGAGTACGTACTGTTTGCAGATAGATAACGACTTTAATTCCCGTGTGTGTTTACTTTCGATATTTCGAAAGGAAATAATAAATGTAATAATGTGGAAATGTGCTAACTCTTTTGAACAGTGAGTTTACAAAGTTTCTCTCCTTTTCTCTTGCACTATTTATACCCAGGGGTGGATCTAATGTGGGTGCGGAGGAGACTCGAGTCCCCCCTACACCCACAAGATCTATGGATATCCATCGGAACATCTCTTCAATTTTTTCACCATAAATAATAAACTAAAGGTTTCTAAATGGCTGGAGATTAAAGAAATCGTGTAATTGAACCCCTTCAATTTATTTTTTCTGGATCCGCCCTTGTTTATACCTACTTATTATTGGCCGGATTATTCCTAGTAATTAAACTCTTTGTACTTTGGACTAGTGATCTCACACGTCAATGACTCGAGTGTTCATCCTCACTACGTTCATCTCCTTTCTCTCCTCACGTGACATCGGCATATACAGCGGCCGTCGTGCTCACGCTGCTCATCCAGCAAGATGCTCCTAACGCGCACGTACGCGCTAGGAGGAGACGCGGCGCGTTTTGTTGACGCTAAAAGCGCTCAGCGCTAACTATTTTTTTCCGTTTTCATTTTTTTATTAAAAATTCATCATGCGTCTTTCTTCTTTTCTTAAGTTGACTGAAACAAACTTTAAATTTCAGATCTGAACTCAGATTTAAAAATTTCAAGTCAAGATTTGAATACTTTTAACTTAGATTTAAAAAATTTTCGACTCAGATTATTAAATATGAGTTAATAGTTTTCAAACCTGAGTTAAGTTTTCAAATCTTGACTTGAAGTTTTTTAAATTTGAATTGAAAGTTTCAATCTTCATTTGAAAGTTTTCGAATCCAAGTTGAAAGTTTTCAAGTCCGAGTTGAAAGTTTTTAAATCCGAGTTAAACGTTTTTAAGTTCAAATTGTAAGTTTTTAAATCTGAGTAAAAAGTTTTTAAATCTTGACTTAAAAGTTTTCAAATCTGAGTTAAAAATATCAAAAAAATTTAAGTTGAAAGTTTCAAATCTTGAATCCTACTCCTACACGAGTGCGGTAGTCAACGGCGAAAAAAAAAGAAATAATGGCAGCTGCGAAAAAAAAAGAAAAAGCAAAAAAAAGAAATGGCGTCGAAAAAAAATCGCGCGTGCACGTGGGCCTTGTGTGCCAGCAGCGCGCGAATTAGCATTTGCGGGGATTCCGTAGCTGACGCAGAATCTCTGAGGTCCCACCCCTTCTCATTAATCTCGAGCTACCCAATTTCACATTGTCATGATCCACCGAATTTGGGAGTGCGAGATCACCTTTCACCTGGAAGGCTGGAAACCCTTGTTGTCCCTCGTCTTTTACCTCAATTTCCTCCAGTGAGGTCGAGCTTGAGCTTGAGAGAGGAGAACATCTGAGGGGACATAGTCGAGCCTATCTAGATGCCGGCTTCATTTGCCGACGATTCGTCCCCCGTTTGAGCTCCGTCCTTGTCCCCAAGTCCCAAACTCAAAGCTCAAAAGCTCCATAGGTGTTAAGCTCTAGCTCGACCACTACATGCACCGGCGCCTACTCAAGCTCGAGTTCCTCTTCTGCCAACACCGTGCTCGCATACGCATATATACGTGATCAAATATAAGTCAGATTTAATGAGTATAATTCGCATTTGATATTTGTTGTGCTGGATTAGCAATATTTTTATTTGGATGAACTACTCGTAATCTCTTGAGTTGATTTGTGCTCCCACTAGTTGGAGGGGTATTATTGAATTGCTGGTAAAGTAAGCAATGTGGGTTTTTTTCTCTCCACTGCGGTAAAGTAAGCAATGTGGGTTTTTTTCTCTCCACTGCGGTAAAGTAAGCAATGTGGGTTTTTTTCTCTCCACTGCAAATCTACGATAGATCATTACTCCATCTACCAATAGAAAAAAAAAAGGAAACATCTATCAATAAAAAAACGAAATATCTAGCAATAGAAAAAAAAAACGAAACGTATGGATAAGACTCTATTTCTAAATCTGTCTTGTGAACTCGTATAATTATTGAGAACATCATAATAGTATGACTCATAGTCGTATGGTACTATATAGCAGATAGCACACTAGTTGAGTACGAGAGTGCTAGAGTAGAAACAGCAGGTCAGAGCTCCAATGGCGCAACTGCCGCCGTGTTTAATTCCAAAATAATTCTTCAAACTTTTAACTTTTTCATCACATCAAAACTTTTCTACACACAAACTTTTAACTTTTCCATCACATCATTTCAATTTTAACCAAACTTTTAATTTTGATGTTAACTAAACACAGCCCGCATCACAAGCCCTCGCTAGTCATGGCGGCCCACCCGGCTGTCTGATTCTCCGCCAGTGCAAAGCCGGCCTCAGCCGCATACCGCCCGCGAGCTGGAGGAGTCCTCGTTATTACCAAGGAAAAAGTACACCGAAGGTCCCTCAACTTGTCATCTAGTTACAAAATCATTACCCAACCGTGAAACCAGATATACGACATCCCTTAACTTACAAAACCGTTCACTTTAAATCCTTTGTTGGTTTTGATTCTAGTTTTATCTGACGTGGTAGCTTAGTCGGCGTGGGACCCTCATGGCCCCACTTTGTCAGGTGACGACGTCAACACCCCTCTCTCTCTCCCTCCTCTCCCTTCCCTTCTCTCTCTCTTCTCTCCTCGAGAAGCACGCCAGCACAGGAGGGGTGCCGGCACGGTGGGCACGCCGGCGGCTGGCGGGGAAGGAGGGCTAGCGCGGCCTTCGGCGGCCGGCAGGGGGGAGCACAATGGAGAGGAGGCAGGCTCGATGGGCGGCGCCGGTCGGCGGTCGGAGCTGGTGCTGGTAGATCCTGTTGCAGCGTGGCTTGTCGATCCTAGTGAGCAGTAGGCGGTGCCGCCGCTCGAGACGTCGTCGTAGATGGCCATGGCCTTGTCGACGCTGCCACAGATTTTTGCTTGTGCAGCATTGGAGATGCTTGTGCAGTCCGGTCGAGCAGTTTGAGCAATCTCACCTACTGGTCTTATAAGGGGAGCGGACATTGTTGCTGCAAGCCATCCTATGACGCCGGAGAATCGGCTACGGGAGGTTGATCCAGGAGAATCGGCCTACCAGCACCTACTCCGCCGCCCGTGCCCGCCGCACCAGCCATCCGCCTCCAGCTCCTCTCTATCGGGCGGCCGGTCGAGCTCGTTGATGACGCCGCCCGTGGCCGCGCGCACCGACCAGCCGGCCCTTCTCCCCATGCACCATCGTCGAGGATGGGGGATGGGGACGGCCGGTCGAGCTCGGTGATGCCGCTGCCTGAGCGCCACCGCCCAGCTCCTCTCCCGCCGGCTGCCGCCCACGCCCGCCGCACCGGCCTTCCGCGTCCAGCTCCTCTCCGTCGGGCGGCCACCCATCTTCACCTGCCGCGCCCAGCTCCTCGGCTGCCGGTCGCCAAGAAGGGGAGGAGAGATGAAGAGAGGTGGAGAGAGGAGGGGAAAGAAGAGGCTGACAGGTGGGGCCCACGTGGGCCTCATGCTAAGTCAGCTGCCACGTTGGATAAAACCGGAGTCAAAACCGCCGAGAAAACTAGTTTGCACTGGTTTTATAAGTTGGAGGATGCATTGTATCTGGTTTGCGGTTTAAGGACGATTTTGTAAGAAGACAAGTTGAGGGACCTTCGGTGTACCTTTTCCTTATACCAACCCTAGCCAGATGGACAAAGGGACAAGAGATGGACCAGCCCACTGGGCCCTAGGTGGTCAACTCGAGTATCTATTGGGCTCATCTGCATACAGATTCAGGCTTCAGCCTTCTTTCTCCTGTTCATCTTCCCCACCAGCTAGTGCTCCTGCTCTGCCATGGCTGATAGCTCTGCTATTAAAAAAATTGCAAAAAATGGAGGATAGGCCAGAGCCTAATGAGGGCCTGTTTTGGAGAGCTTAAAATTCTAATAAGCAGCCGGTTGGTAATCAGCTTCTAAGAATTTAGAAAAGCTGGGTTTCCCATCTTCTAGCTTCTAGTTCATTTTCTGAATTCTACAACTACAGTTTCTCAGAACCTAAACTAAAAACTAAAAGCTAGACTGTTTGAGGGAGTCCCTTAAGCCTACCTGCTGCTGTATCCGCTTCTCGATAGAGAAGAAAATAGTAGGGAAACATGTGCTTAGAGGATGGTTCAAGATAAAACAATTCTAAACATATCTAGTTGAAGATGTAAGGAATCCTTGGGCCAATTAGCGATCTGCGCGGATGAGCCTACCACGCGGAGGCCCAACTCCGAATGCCCGCGCGCCGCTTTCGTCTAATCACTGGCCAAACTATTAATTATTAGGAATAAGTTCACTTAGTGACCTTAAAAGTGATCGAAATCTAATCCGTAACTCTAAACTATAAAACCGGGTCTCCTTTACACGTGGCGTTGAGGTGGCATTTAGAATTTTAAAATATATGTGGGACCCATTTATCAGTGACAAAAAAAAAATGCTTGCTCTGGGTTGGGGAAGTCGCGGTACTCGCCCTCGGTGGTGAGGTCGAGGTCGTCGGCGGAGGTGTCGGTCCGCTCCAGGTTGATGTGCATGGCGAGCAGCGCCTCCTCCACTTCCTCAAGTTCCTTGCCGCCACCGCCGGCAGACCGCGCCGCCTGGTACGCCCGTAGGCCACGGCGCAGGTACTCCTCCACGCCGCCTCCACCACCAGCCTCGCCGTCGCGCGCGGCCTCTATCATGCCCCTGTACAGCTCCTCGATCGGGCCAGCCACCGTGTCCGCGTCGACGACCTCGCCGCCCTCTGCGACGGTCAGCACGCGGTCGGGGAAGCCGTCCATGCGCTCGTACGGGAGATTACCACCCTCCTCCCCGATCGCGCCGGCGTCGCGCGCCAGCGCGTACACGGGGCTACCGACGACGCCCTGCACCCACGTGGCGCCCATCTCGACTCGGTGGCCGGCGAACTCGGACGTGAGGATCCGGCAGTCGACTCGGTCACCGGCCTCCACCACCGCCACCTCGAACTCTTCCCCGCCCGCGCCGCACAGCCGGTGCGCCGCCGTGAGGCACGATATCCCCGCGCCCACCACCACAACCCTCGGCTTCTTCGCCACCATCGCGAACGAAACCGCGCGCACGGGTGTGCTTACGCCTTCTCCGTCGTAGCAAAACCCAACGCCCTGAGCGCGTCGACGCAGCCAGAGCCACCAACACTCCAGCTGTTATAAACGAGGAGCAGACAGAGGAGTGGAGCAACGCGAGCAATTCACACACACATGACCCGGGACGAAGAGGTTCTCCATGCGACGAGCAAGCATTTGACGGTGGGTCACCGACTTGGACCGCGTCGACATGAGCGGCGGCGGTGACGGTGGAGGACGTCGTCGTCGTCGAGCCCGCCGCGTGTGCCGCTCGCCGCCGTCCTCCTGCTCGGACGACTGGTCGCCGTCGGCGAGGAGGCGGTAGAGGTCAGGCCGGGCGCCGCCGTCGCCACTCCCGTGTCTCTGCCGCTCACAGTAGCAGGCCGCCGCAACACGCCCGTGCCTCCGCCGCTCGCCGCCGTCTCCGCCCGCCGCCGCTCCGGCCCTCACCGCCCGCCGCAGGAGAGAGGGAGCGGCGAGGAGGGAGAAGGGACACGTGGGTCCCACAATTTTTTTATATCACTGACAAATGGGTCCCACACATATTTTAAAATTGTAAATGCCACCTCAACACCACGTGTAAAGGAGACCCGGTCAATACCGCCACGTAAGCGCCACGTCAGCAAAACCGCCCTCTACAACCACCATGGGAGTCAAATTGCACCGGCTTTAAGGGTTTGGGGGTCAAAGATATCCGGTTTTATGGTTTAGGGTCACGAATTAGATTTCAATCACTTTTGAGGGTCCCTGAGTGAACTTATTCCTAATTATTATTGAAGCCGTTGCAAGGTCATCTCCGAATGAGATTGCCTCCTTTTCATAAACATGGACCAAAGCTACGTCTATCTCCCCCACACGTCACTGCCATACTTTGCCATACTTTTCCAGAGACGAAGATGCTCCTCGGACTATTAATTCTTCCGTTCCATTTTAAGTACATTTCTGCTCAACTTTTATCTTATTTGAAATTTTTTTATAATTAATATTTTTGTTGTTATAATCCTAAAAGATTTTAGCTAGAAAAAGAAAAAAAAAGTTAAAATTTACTACCAGACACTAAAAGATTGTAGCATTTGTTGTGAGACAACCAAAGATGGTAATTAGCTGATGGACACTGAAAAAAATGGACACTGAAAAAAATGGTAATTAGCTGATGGACCCTCCTTCCATTATTTTATTATGTCCGGTTAAAATAGAGAGAGAAAAAGTTGTGTAAGTACCAAAATACCCCTGGGCACTATTCTTCCTCTCTCTCTTCTTTTCTTTTCCCCTTCTTCTTCCTCGCAGTGGAGTCAGATGCGCTATGGCGGCCGGCCCAAGCCAGGACTGCTCCACCACGGCGAGGCAGCAGCGGCAGCGCATGGTTCACCGCCGACGACAACGACACACGACGACATCCCGACGCACGTCTTCCCCCCCCCTTCTCTTCTTTTCTATCCTCTTCTTCCTCGGAGCAGGGGCGTGACGGCGGCCGACCCAAGCCAGGATGGCACGGCCAAGGCGGGGCAGCGGCGGCGGCGCATCGTCGGGGTTCACCGCCAGCGGCAACGACGCACGGCTTCCTCTCTCTCCTACCCATTGCGTCCGTGCATGAGAAATTTTTCATGTGCTGCATGGACGGCTGGTTCTGAATCGTTGGGACTTGAATAATAATATGCTCTAGTAGTTGTATAGATGGCCAAAAGGCCCGCCCGGCACGGCCCAGCCCAGGCACGGCCAGGCACGGCCCACCAGCCATCGGGCCGGCACGGCCCGATCGGCACTTCGTGCTGGGCCGTGCCGGCCCATGGGCTGCGCCTCCCGCCCAGACACGGCCCACCAGCTGTCGGGCCGTGCCGGGCCGGCCCGAAGGCGCGGGTGGCCCATCGTGCCTTTTTAATAAGTCTAGTTTTCGTCCCTCCTGTTTGGGCTGTGACATAATATAGAGAAAATAAGTCTATTTTCCTTCCCTCCACTTTGGGTTGTGACATATATATAGTGAAAATAAGTCTATTTTTCGTCCCTCCTCTTTGGGCTGACATATATATATAGGTAAAATAAGTCTATTTTACGTCCCTATTCTTTCGACCGTGGCATATAATATGTCTATTTTTACTCTCTATTGTTTATGTGTCGGGCCTGGCATGCGGCCCATCGTGCCGTGTCGGCCCAACGTGCCGGTGGAGAGGCCCAGGCACGGCCCGGTGGTCGGGTCGGGCCGGCACGGGCCCAACCCTTGATGGGCCGTGCCGTGCTTGGGCCGGGCCAAAACGCCGTGCCGTGGGCCGGGTCGTCAGGCCGCGGGCCTTTTGGCCATCTATAAGTAGTTGGTAGGCTCGACGGCATCAGTGGCCCAGTTGTAGTGAGCGGGACGATCCAGTGACGACGATGTCGTTGATGGTGCCACCGGCCTCGGGGCGCTCGCTTGTGTCGCTCATCCTGGCGTACTCCGTCATGCTCAACGCCTCAACCGCGCCTACCTCCTCACACCGGCCGTCGCTTCGGGCCTCCTCGCCACCGTGCTCCTCATCTCCCTCGTCGACTTCTCCACTTTCTCCGCCTCCTCACAGACCTTATTACCTCGACCGTCCCGTGCTCGTGCTTATGACCCTAGACAAAATCGAGACGCGACTGCCGGAGCAGTTCATGGCGCGACGCATTCGCGCGCGCAGTGAAACGCGGCGCTGGGGTGCCCGGCGTTCGCAGAGAAGCACCGATCGTGGTCGCCTAACCCGGTGGCGCTGCAGGACCCCGAGGCGACGCCGTGTAACGAGCTGTTGGTACATGTTCTTCCTCGCAGCAGAGCAGAGGCGCAACGCGCGCGGCCAACGGGGCCGGCCCGAGCCGGCTCGGCAATGGCGGGGCGGCGGTGGCGCATCGCCGGGGTTCACCACCGACAGTGACGACGCACGACGGCTCGGCCACGACGGAGCTCAGCGGCAGCGCAATGAGAAAGAGAAAAGATGAAGAAGATGAACAGAGAAAGAAAGATTGACGAGTGGGTCCATGTGCAAACTTGTCTTTAACCAAATTTTCTCTCTCCGTTTTGACCGGAAATAATAAAATAATGCGGCCGGTGTCCCGCCAGCTAATTACCACTTTTTTACAGTGTCCACGAGCAAATACACGATCTTCGGATGTCTCACAGCAAAGGCCACAATCTTTCGGTGTCCTGTAGCAAATTTTTCCAAGAAAAAAACACACCTCGTGTCTACAACCAAATCTCGGCGTCTCGCTACTGAGGGCAAACGGACACGACACCCCTAAGGCCATGTTCTATCTCCAACTCTAAACTTCAACTTTCTCATTTTTTGTTAGCACACTTTTAAACTGTTAAATGGTGTGTTTTTTTTAAAAAAAATCTATATAAAAGTTGTTTAAAAAGCAAATAAATTTATTTTTCAAATTTATAATAGTTAATACTTAATTAATCATATGCTAACGAGGTTTTTTTTTATTATGTGCAACCAAAATCTATCTCCAAATTGGGAGATCGAACTAGGCCTAAGGAGAGGAACTTCTAGGCAACACCTTCAAGAAGGGAATAACACTTGAAAGTGCCACTCCCCGTCTTGGGAAGCCAGGACAAAGTTTCCCCCTGAAAAAATCATTAAGGTGAGCAGAGGAGATCACACAACACCCCCCAAGGGGAAAGCGGCACCCGAAGATGTCGTTGTTGGCCCGAGGGCTAGGCTTTCGCCCATAAACTTCCTACCCTCCCAAGTCAAAATCGTTTGCTGGAACAGTAGCCTGCCACTCGTACATGATCGACGCACAACCACCGCGCCAACGCCTCGTCGGCCATCGACGTGGCCATCTTGTGACGACAAGGTGCTGTCGCAAGAGGACAAGTGTCTGGATCAGGGCCTGTCACAGGTCTCCTGCACCAACCTCACGATACCACCATCGCCGCCACCTCATCCAGATGACCCACGGCACCCCCGCCTCAAGCCGCCCGCCCACATCACTGTCGCCTCGCGCCCGTCTCCTCATGCCACCACTGGTCACCCGGAGCATTGTCCGTGCCAGCTCTCTGTACCCATGGCCTCCTACCGCCACCGACCGAGCCAGCCTCGCCGCCGTCGTCCTCTTGTCCACAGCCATCGGCCGCGGTGACCTCTTCGTCGCTCCCAGCTGGATCTGGCGTGGGAGGGCCCGGATCCAGCCCGTTGCCATGCAAGCTTCTCCCCCCGCCACCTGCCTCTCCTCCACCACCGTTGACCTTCCTCCTCCTAGTGACCTAGTCTTCCCCCCAGGCGTCCCGTTACCGTGGCTCTTCATGCCGCGGGGCCTTCCTCAACTCCCCCTCGCCACGGCCTCCTCCTCCTACTTGACGATGCGTGGTCAGCGCTGCCACCCCCCCCCCCCCCCCAATTTGGCCACGAGAGGGTTAGATCCATCTCCAGCGGTGTCGGATCCACTTCGACCGGCCTCGGCGGCGCTGAACCTAGTCGTCTCGGTTGTCTGCCACCCCTCCGCTCAACGACCGGTTGACGCCCTAGCCGCCAAACCTTGCACGAAGGGAGAAGGCACGCCATTGCCGTCCTCACCATCGTTCGGCTTTGCCGGCGGCTGCTCAGGCGGAGAGGAGGAAAGTGGGGGCGGGGGTGGCCTGTGATGTCGCTTCCCATGTCACCCTGGAAGGAGCGACACGGGAACCCTCAATGGATTCTATGACGTGCATATTTTTCTTTCACGTGCCTTGTGTACACGTAAAGCAGCTTGGAGTTCACGCATATACCTGCTTTGCTCGTCGCACGTTAGATTATCCCAACTGAATCCCTGTTCCACCTTAATTGCTAGGCACAGTACAGCACGCTTAAATGTCTGAATTAATGCTAACCCTGTTCCAGCTCAGCTCCATTGATGAACTACTGTATCTACCGATCCTACCCTCGAATCACTGTCGATTCTAGAAATAGGTAATAATGAAAAAAGTGAATATTAGAGAACGATCTAATATTAAATAAATATAAGGTATGAGGTTTCGAACTTAAACCGGCTAACCTACCACCTTAGAAGATCACTGGGTGTTTCTGAAAAATCGGTAATAATAAGAAGGGTAACACTCGAGACCTAAAATATATGAATACGGGAGATAAGGATTTAGACAGGTTCCAACCTCCTCGATAACAGTTAAAACCCTATCCCTATCTGAAAATTGTATATTACTATTGAGTTCTACTCTACTATATAATACATAATGGATGTACTTTAACCACTTTATATCTCTTATCGAATATGGGGGTCTTGTGGCACCGGGTCCTCCTATTCTTCACAATCACTCTGCTATAAATTAAGAAGCCACCAGATAATCAATCGCATTTTAACGTATCGCATCCCCGGCCACAAGCTAGCTGCTTGCCTGCGGCGATCCAGACATGGAGGAGAAGCCGCAGCACGGCAGCTTGGGCGGCTTGGTGGCCGGCGTGAGGGAGGAGTGCGAGAGCGGGAGGACCAAGGAGCTGGAGTGGAGGAAGGCGCAGCTCGGGGGCCTCATCAGGATGATCACGGAGGAGGAGGACGCCATCTTCGACGCGCTCCACGACGACCTCGGCAAGCACCGCGTCGAGTCCTTCCGAGACGAGGTGACCTCGATCGCTCGCCGTGGCAACTGACAAACGCTTGTTAAATTAGCTGATGATCTCTGTTCATTAGGTTTATGCTCTGGTTTATGTATATTAATTAATTGCTCGTCCACAGGTTGGGGTTCTTGCCAAGTCCGTCAGGAACACGCTGCAAAACCTCAAGAAATGGGCTTCGCCCGAGAAGGCAAGAACTGCACCTACTTAAATCCTGCACCGTGTGTTAGGGACTTTTCGCTTATGCTCATGCTTATCAGTCAAAATTTAAATTTTTAACCTTAAATTTGGAGCTGATTTTAAGGTTTTTCATCGAAGTTTATTTTTCAGCCTTTGTTTTCATATCGCTAAGAACACGTATATAAAAAATTTATTTACAAATTACTTTTTATTTCCAAATATGCTGTTTCGCTTATTCCGCGAATAAGCAAAACGATGGCTCCGTTAAAATATGCAGCAGTCAAAATTTTAAAACTTTAAACAGAAAATAAGTAAAGATAGTACTCCCTCCATCTAATTTTGATAGTTATATGGAGGGAGTAATTAGTATCGACCATTACTAGCTAGATTTATAGTGCTGTAATTTAATGTTCTTTCATGAATATATACTTTGAAAAATGATAGTCAAGCAAGCATATTCCTTATGGCAAGAAAACGGAGAAGAGATGTATAGTCTCCGGCAGGTGCAGTATAAGCTTCTGCAAAATTAAGGCCGGCACATTAATTCATTTGTTACGTACTCTGACTGGATAGTTGGGGGTTTTGTGGGTGCAGGTTGATGTGCCGCTTATTTCATTTCCATGCAACGCTCGGGTCGTGCCGGAACCAATCGGGGTTGTGCTCATTTTCTCATGCTGGAATCTCCCAATAGGTGAACTCACCATTTTGCTCCATTCATCATGGTCGGCTTGGCTGTTTTTCATAAAGGAAGTCTATTAGTTGCAGAGCAAATCATTTTTTCCTGATCCATATACCAGACTCTTTTTCTTGACAATGAAAATATAACTTCAATTGATCTCCACACCAACTGAAGAGGCACACAAACGCATAGTTAATATTTGAATCATATCGAGTCAAGTAATGCATCTATGACTTCACCACCGCACCAAATTAATTTTAAACAGGATTTTCCGGTGAAGAGTGATTTAATATGGTGTGACAACTTCTACATATCGGTATCTAATTAACGGTGAGACAGCGATAGAGATGCGACGTACTCCCTCCGCTTCATAATATAAGTTGATTTAATTTTTTTTCTTAGTCAAACTTTTTAAGTACATTCAAGCAAATTTATAGAAAAGTTTAGAAATATTTGTAACACAAAATTAGTTTTATTAAAATAACATTGAACATATTTTGATTATATGTTTTTATGTTGAAAATGTTACTATATTTTTCTATAAATTTAATCACACTTAAAAAAAATTTGACTTGAGAAAATCAAAACATCTTATAATATAAAACGAGCAGAGTATTTTTGTCCTCTTTGTCTAAAAGACCTTTCCTTTTAACCATATAAGTACATAACCCAAAAACATCTTAAGAAGAATAGCATGGATCGCAATTTGTTACAGTTTTGAAGTTCACAATGGAAACTTAACTTTAAAAAGGTTACTCGATCGAGGACCGTGATCTTCTTTTCTCGATTAAGAAAATAAAACGGCCCACATACTTAATAATTGCCTTCAGAGACGAGACCTGTGTGTTATTAGATCGTAATCGTGAGTTAGTCTCATAGCTGCCCGATGGTAACATATATATTAATTTTCGATCGTCTTATGCAATGAAGCCTTGCAAGTTAATGCAGCAAGTTCCATCGGTCTCACGCTGGTTGGTTGCTGAATTGATCACGTCCGTCACTGCAGAGATAATGAACATACTCATTATATTGCCTTAACCTTTTGAGCGCCAATACATCCAAAAATGCATTCCTACGTACAGTTGTCAGCATCAGAGTACTGTCCATCTTCCTCTATTAACTTAAGCTTTTAGGTTAACCTAACCTGTGCGTGCAACTCAATAGAAAGAAATGCACCAATTTATAACACCATGTTCATGGACTGGTCATTCAAATGAAAAGATATATATGCCATATTTAAGGAATTCTAGCGGTCGTAGTTTCTCTTAGTATGTCTAACTTTAGTAAACAGTGTAGATTCTTATAATCTATAGTTATAGTATCAAGTCAAAAGTTGGCTACCAACCAACTGTTTCTTGAGAATCTTAGGGCCTGTTTGGGGGAGCTTCTGGCTGCCGCAACTTCTCCCAGAATCTCCAGCACCCCCAAACAGTACATATTGTCACTCAGATTCTCAGAATCTGTAGTTGTAGATTCCGGAAAATAAACTAGTACCCAGAAACTAGAAAACTCAGCTTCTCCAGATTCTCAGAAGCTGGCTACCAACCAGCAGATTCTCAGAATCTTAAGCTCCCAAATAAGAGGAAAAAATTGCAATATTGGGACTGCAAACATTGGGGCTTCGTTGTTTTGATACTCCGAGTAGATGACAAATGGACCTATATGTTCCAAATAAGACGATAGGGTGAACTTCAGATTATCTCGGCACCATGTCCATGACCATAATTCACATAACCAAACACTCTTGTCAATTGCGTGGTAGTTTGCATGGTCAGTGGCTCAGTGCTCACCGTTTTCATGGCATGCCGTACGTCCACAGGCTTAGCTCTAGAGCCACTCTCCGGGGCCATAGCGGCCGGCAACGCCGTTGTTCTGAAGCCCTCCGAGTTTGCGCCGTCAACCGCCGCGTTCCTCGCCGCCAACATACCGAAGTATCTGGACGCCAAGGCCGTGAAGGTCGTACAGGGCGGGGCGGAGGTAGGAGAGGAGCTCATGGAGCACAGATGGGACAAGGTCCTTTTCACCGGTAAATGCATGACGTACACTGTGCCAAACTCAACTTGGTTCTGAAACTTCAATCCGTCGTTATTGACTGTATTTATTATGATGGTCATTTTGTTTTTCAGGGAATGCTCGTGTAGGGCGCATCATTATGACGAAAGCAGCGAAACACCTGACGCCGGTCGCGCTTGAGCTTGGCTCGAAATGCCCGTGCATCGTTGACTGCCTTGACAGTAAGAGGGAGTGTCAGGTATAGCGTTCGATCTGTTCTTCACCAGTTTTCAGTTCTGAGATACAATGCCTGGTTGGAAGGTGGAAGGGCAAGAGTGAGCTTATCTGATGATGCCTTGGTCGCACAGGTCGCCGTGAATCGGATAATCGGAGCGAAATGGTCTACTTGTGCAGGACAAGCTTGCGTTGCCATCGATTACATACTTGTCGAGGAACAGTTTGCACCATTCCTGGTCTGGTTTCACTCTGAAATCTTCGTTTGATTCTAGTGCCATTTCGCCAGATGAGTTTTGTACCACATTTCTAACTAGAGAAATTTTATAGACCTTGAGAATTTGGTAGCTCAAACTATTTAAGTACTTACAAGTACCAAATTTTACATTAAAAAATATGGTACCTTCTCGTACGTTATCAAGGATATATAGTAAATTATCCTTCTAACAAATGTCGTTTCTGGTGTATGTGTCATATCTCTGAAGATTGAACTGCTTAAATCTACACTCAAGAGGTTCTTTACCGAACCAGAGTACATGGCGCGCATCCTGAACGAGAAGCATTTCCATAGGTTGACAAACCTTCTAGAGGATGATCAAGTGAAATCCTCCATTGTGCACGGCGGCAACGCTGACCCCAAGACACTGTAAATTATTAACTCCAACCTTTTGCATTCCTAGCCAATCGTATACACGGAATTTCGGTGTATCATGCCGTGATTCTAACTGTGCAGGTGGATCGAGCCCACCATCGTGCTGAATCCACCGCTCGACTCCGACATCATGATGGAGGAGATATTCGGGCCTCTGCTCCCAATCATAACGGTACGAGTCGACAAAGATAGCGGCAATTCTTGATTGAACCAAGCACAACCCACGCATCTGGCGGAAACAACAAACGCCGCTCTTGTTTGCAGGTAAAGAAGACAGAGGATTGCATCGCATTCTTGAAATCGAAGCCCAAACCGCTTGCCATCTACGCCTTCACCAACAACGAGAAGTTGAAACAGCGAATCGTCGCAGAAACGTCCTCCGGGAGCGTCTTGTTCAACGACGCGATTGTGCAGGTAAAAGAACACAACGAGACGAGATGCGCACTCATGCTTCGTTAGAGATAAAATCTTTCACAGTGTCCTGCAGTAAAATCTAAAGAGTAAATTTCATAAAACTACATATATTTTAGCCAAATCTATTAACTTATTAAAATAATAAAAAAGCCTCCATGGTAAGTCTCACAGCCTATAAATTCAAAATAGAGTCCATATAGAAATACAATTTAAAAAATAGCTGAAATTCAGAATTAAAATAAGGAATAGTGAAGAGTAAACTAGAGTCCATACCGGTATATAATTTAGAATTAACAGAAATTCGAAATTAAAAAAATAAGAAAATTTAAAGTAGATATTAGAGTCCATATAGAAATAAAATTATAAATTTTAAAAAATAATAAATATTGGAAGAAGCGTCTATATGAACTTCATATAGAAATACAATTTAGAAATAACTAAAATTAAAAATAAAAATAAGGAATATTAAAAGATAAGTTTAGATTCCATATGAAAATACAGTTTATAAATAATAAGGAAGATTGGAAGAAGAATCTAGAGTCCATATAGGAATTTAGAATTAATTAAAAATTGGAATAAAAAATAATAAGTTTAAAAGTAGAATTTAGAGTCCATATATAAATACAATTTACAAATAACTAAAATTCCAAATTAAGAAAATGAATATTAGAAGAAGTGTCTAGAGTCCATATAGGAATACAATTTACAAATAACTGAAATTTGAAATTAAAAAAATAAAGAATAATGAAAGATGAGTTTACAGTTCATATAAAAATACAATTAGAAATATTAAAAATTAAAAATAAGGAATATTGGAAGAGGAGTTTAGTCCATATTGGAGTACAATTTAAAAATGACTAGAATTTGGAATTTAAAAATATGAAATCTTAACTACTTAAAAAATTATATCTTTCTGATCGTCACGTGCGATTTTTGGTCCATCGTCCGAGTTTGCACACGATCGGACAAAGCAATGGCGACGTCTGCATGCCCGGCTATGTCTGTTCCTCTTCTTTTTCCTCGGTTTAGGGCTTCAGGCCAAGTAGGCAGAGGAAGAGAGGGCGTACGAACGTCGGCGCGTCCAGTGGCTTAACGGTGGCGCCTCAACGCAATCCCGAACACAACACGATGGAGGAATGCGGCAACCGGCATGGGGAGCGAGGGAAGAGTTGGGAATACCGATGACAAGAACTTAGTCCGGCAGGAGAGAGAAAACTCTGAGGTGGCTTGATGTGAGGTGGGAGAGGAGGAAATGGGGAAAATGGATTCGCCGGAGTGGGCAAATGCTAGTGGTGAGATGGTACGGCGAGATACGCTATAGGGGAGGCGGAGATCACTCCGGTAGGGCAGTGGCGGCTGTTAACGACCAAATTTGTTTTTTGCATCAAGAGCGGCGTGCGCACGATGCGCCCTCTGGAAGGAAGGAGGCGGTTGGCTCAGCTGGGCCACGGCCTGGCTGGGCCGTGTTAGGGAGAAAAGACCGGAAGGACCCAAACAGTAAGGTGATGGAATTAGCCCAGGAGGGAGATGACCGGTTGGAAGGATTTCGGTCCAAAAGAAATGGAAGAGTTTTCTGAATTTTTGAAGGGGATTATTTTAATAGAATCTAAAAAGAGATGTAGTTAAAACGAAGGAGATGTAATTCAAAAGAATTTGTTTGGAGACTATTTGGGATTTGGAGATAAATTTTAACATATAGTTCATGGAATCTATGCATGTGGGAATGGAAGTTTAAAGGGACTTATTTTGGGGTATTGGGTTAAAGGAGGGGTATTTGAATAAAATACATGTAGTTCATAGATTCTATGCATGTGGGAGTTTTGGTTTATTTTTGGAAATGGAAGTTTAAAGTGACTTTTATTTTGGGTATTGGTTCAAAGGAGGAGTATTGGAATAAAGGAATAGATATTTGAAATTGGAGAAGAGTTTTTGATAGGAATACTTTAAGTACATAATTTCATATGGGTGCTATCCGTCTATCCGTGCAATTGCAGAGGACCATCCAGCTAATTTAAAGTATATATAGTTTTGTGAAATTTACTCAGAACTTAAAAAAAAATAAAAATGTGATGCCTTTTTTTTTTCTGATATGTCGCTGCAATCTGTGCATGCAGTACGGGCTGGACAGCGTCCCGTTCGGCGGGATCGGGGAGAGCGGGTTCGGGCAGTACCACGGCAAGTACACGTTCGAGCTGTTCAGCCACAGGAAGGCGGTGGTCAGGAGGAGCCTCCTGGTCGAGTTCATGTTCAGATACCCGCCTTGGGACGAGTACAAGATGGGGATGTTGCGCCGCGTCTTCAGGTTCGACTACGTCTCGCTCGTGCTTGCGCTGCTCGCCTTTTGGCTGCTCGGCATAAGGCGATGAAGGATCGATCAATCGTCTGCAGTGTTGGTTCATAAAATGTGTGATCGTCGTGCCATGCGGCCAATGCACATGCCGGGGACACTATTTTATGTGATATTTATGTATTTATTTCCAAGAAACGTGCTTGCAGTTACTAAATAAACTCAAAAAATATAACTACCTGTTAGTGCATTGCAATATTGTATCAAACAGTTTGATCATCCAATACATTCCGATTCATGTGCTCTGTCACGATTTTTCCAGTCCCACGCGTTTTATTGGCACCACCAGAAGGAGGCAATCAGGTGTCAAATCTTGAATTCAGGTTTCAGCAATAGTTGCACAATTGTAAACTACACAATGTCAGGGGATCCCCTTCTGTTTTAGGGTGCCATCATTTGGCTTATTCACATGTTTACAAACAAGAAATAATTTATGAATAAAACTTTTATATATGTGTTTCAGCGATGAAAAAAAACCTTAAAATTAACTTTAGATTTATGGTTGAAAATTTAAATTTTGGATGATAATCATAAGCATAAGCGAAAAGATGAGGGTGTTAATGAGTTTGCAAGGCAGATTTTATAGTTTTCAACTTTTCATGACGTTTTGAGACATGTTTACAGGAGTTCTGTTTCAGATTCAAAATTCATCACCAAAAGTCAACTAAATTCAAGTACTTACACAAACCATAGCCGCACTACCTATTATTGATAATCATTGTAAATACAAGGGGAATTAATAACTTATAAACACAAAGTCACAAACAGTACAGAGCCGGCACAGCAGTTAATAGAATATGCGCTTGACAGATGAATCACAAACATAGAAATCGTTGTCACAACACTTCCATGCAAAAAAAACTGCTGAAGCTGCAACATTCTGTTAAGGATCCTGTGTAAAGAGAAAAGACGGCCCCCTTCTTCTCACACATGTTAGCCATACACGAGTATTTGATAGTCTTCACTACAGATCATCGCTGTGATTGGCTATTTCCAAGAAGTTTCTGAAGCTGTCCATTAGAATGAGCATTTGCTGTATCTGTAATATTCAGCAAGCAGATTGTTGATATTTATGGAAGTGTACATGCTTACATAGAAACAACAGTGCAGCATAAAACACTAACCATCTGAGCCACCAACGTGCTGGCCATTCACGAACACCTGTGGCACAGTATGACGGCCAACTAAGTCTAGAAGAACACTTTGAATTTCTCTACCATCCTCTGCATAGCATGTATAGAGTACTATTAACTTCAAGCTGTCAAATGAATGAATTGAAATTTGATTCAGGCTCCATGAGACCAAGATGATTACCTCTGAGATCTAGTTCAACAATATAAGGATTCTCCTTGAGATCTCTAAATATACGCTTAGCACGCATAGAGTACCTAGAAGAACAAGAGTAAAGAGGCATTTGAGAAGAAGATGTCAGGAGTGGTACAGTTACAGGAGAATTCATTAGTCGTGCCATATAAGAAGTGTTTAGGATATTTCAAGGAGAACAAAGACCTAGTAATTCAACCACTCAGTCTTCGACTCCTTGGTTTCTTGTGATTCAGAATTCATCCTTAATTTGGTATACAAATACAATCATGCAAATTTCAACAATGAACTGCATCCTTGTATTCACTTTGTACAGTCACAGTTAAATGTCTTTTAATTTTGTTATATTAAAACACACATATATATCCCAAAAACGAACTTCACAATTTTTTATCCCACCAGATGGTTTGCTTCAATAATAGGAAGGAACCATGTTACAAATTAATATGCTAGGGTAACACATGTACACTGCATATAAACACATGGACACCACATTCTTCTAATTGGTGGATTATAGCCCAACTGTAAATCTGTAATACACCTTAGGAGTGATACAAATATGCAAGCATTATAATAGCATGTGTGTGTGTGGACAAATGCGTAGACACAGATTGTTTACTACTCCATTAAAAACGACCCGTTGCTACCCAAGAAACAAACCAATTAATGCCAGTTGATTTGAGGGTACTAACTAGTTTAACCACATGGTACAATAGTACAAGATACTTTATGAGTCCACTATTGCCGCTCCTAGCACTCCAGTAGGATAATCTCAACCTATAGGTTATCTTAGACCATATGTTACAGAAGCACAATGTGCAGTACGCAGACAGCAATTCGAGTAGGATACCCCCTCTGTATTAAGACTTCTCTATTGTATCAGTAGGTCAAACCATTTTATTTTGTTTTAAAGACTCGACAGAAATATGTAAAGATCTTCCAAAAAAATGTAAAGAGAACTTACCTGAAATACATTCCACAAAATTCACCAGGACTTTGTACTGCCCAGAGGGGGTGTAGTGGGGACTATACTACATCATAGAGTTAAATCTAGCAAACCAAGGCATAGCTGGATCTATTCAACAGTTTGAATAAAAACTACTCGTATATGGACAGTTTGGTAACTATTTTCAGTTCTAAGCAAACAAAATGTTCAAATTCCGTCAAATAAAACTATCCGACCACAGTTCACAAGCTCAATTTAACTTAAATTAAGCTATTTCTCAACAATCTGGACTCCAATTGCAGGGCAAATGTTCCTAATTCGCACTACACCATCTACTGCACAACAAATCCACCCTAATTCACGGTACATGAACCCGTTCTCTATTCCCGGAGATCTCCTCGCTGCGGCATCTACTCCTGCCACTCCTCACCATCAAGCACACGCACATCCCTGAAAAATTCCCCCAAAATCCAACCAGAAAAACAGGTGAAAGGAGCCGTGTAAAGGGGCGTCCTGGAGGGCTTACGGGCAGTAGGTTTTAGAGAAGATGGTGATGCGATTGGAGTAGATGGCGTTCTGCACGAAGGCCGAAGGCGAGCGCGTCGCCGCCGCGGGGTCGGCCTCGGCGAGGACGAGGAGGAGGAAGACGGCGATGGGGACCGCTGCTCTCGCCGCAACCATCTCCGGCCCCCTCGATTTCGATCGATTTCGACGTGTGGACTGGGGGGATCTTTCCGTGGTGGTTTCGCTCGCTTCTGTGTCTGCTGCTTTTCGGGTGCTAAATTGCGGGCAACGGCCCACTTCTTTCGACAATAACATCATACGCTTGGGCCCATTGGGTTTCCGGACCACTATTTATTAGCATTGCCCACATTTATACATATGTCTAGATTTATTAACATCTACTTCCTCCGTCCCATAATATAATGGAATTTGAGTTTTTACTTGCATTGTTTGAACACTTGTCTTATTCAAAAAATTTTAGAATTATTATTTAATTTTTTTACTTACTTTATTATCCAAAATACTTTAAGCACAACTTTTCGTTTTTTATATTTACACAAATTTTTTTGAATAAGACGAGTGATCAAACAATACAAACAAAAACTCAAAATCCCTTATATTATGGGGATTGAGGGAGTATAATGCTAGAAAGTCTTATAATATGAAACGGAGGAAGTATTGTATTGGGAGCTTTTTTTTTATGAAAGGTCAAACAACTCCATAGTAAATTACAAATGGGAGTGTACAGTGTAGTTTAACTCGTTATATTTCTTACGGTAGAATCAGTCTACTCGGATTCAAATACTAGACAAACACTAGTGTTTTTATTTACAGCTAATTAATATTATTTTAGTGGTGAGCGACGTTAATAGTCAGCAGTGGGAGTCCGAATGTACTCATAGGGAAGGGGATGAGTGTGCGTACGTTATGGGCATCTACGCTTATATTGTGTTTATCAAAAATAAATAAATTTTCGTTATTAGTGACTCTAATCAGCCACCAACTAAACCAAGGTCCTAGCGCTCCTCCCGCCGGTCCCTCTCTCTGCAAATGCTGGTAGTGACCAGTAGATTTCATAAGGCGCCCGAGGTCCATTGTTTGCCAAAAGCAATAGTTGTTGAGCGATATGAATGATATTTTCCTCATGTGGTTTCCTTTTGAAATTAGTTGGTTTCACGTCACCTGGCACACACTCAAGGTGTGTATTAAACAAAGAACTACAATATGTTCTATAAACTTTCATATTACCTTCCCTATAAAAAAAACTTTCATATTACCTAGATATAATATCAGATATAACGTGTCCCTCAACTTTCAATACTGAGATACCCTAGAACCCAAAATAACATTGTGTCTGGTTTTGGCTAACGTGATGAGTTAACTATGGTCAACCGGGTTGAGTCAACATAGGATTCACGTGGACCCCACATGTCCGCGGGCCACTGTTCTTCCTCCTCTCTCCCTCTATTCCCCCATCTTCTCTAGGGCGGCGACCGACGAGTAGAAGCGCGACGTGCGGCATGGATAAAGCCATCGACCGGTGGGAGAGGAGAGACTGGCAGTGGCGGCGTGCCGGCATCGGCGTCACCAAGCTCAAAGCGGCCGGAGGAGCAACGAGCATGCTGATATCGTGAGCTCTGCCCCTCCCTCAGCTGCTCCCTCTCGATAAATCCGCCGACGAAGAGAGAAGATGTGTGTGTGTGAGAGAGAGAGATAAAGAGAGAGGTGGAGGAGGAAGAAGGGAATGCCAGTTAGGCTCCTTTCCCTAACATGTAGGGCTCACATGGCTTCACTACAATCAGCTCGTCACAATAGTTAAAATCGGACATAATATTGTTATAGGATTTTAAGTAGCATATGGTATTGGAAGTTAAGAGACATGCTATACATGGTTTTGGTTTGGAGGATATAAATTAAACTGACGTTAAGATGAGTGACCTGAAATAAACTTATTCCGCAAGCTTATGGGGGTGGCAAGATGGGCCTTGATGTCTTGTAAACTTGGCCCAACCACCAAGCATGTAGCTGTCACGATCTAATACACCCGAGGTGGTGCACCGGTATTTCTGAACTCTATGCTTAGCATTGACAATTGCCTGTGTAAACGGCATCAATGAAAACCAACGAGGTGATAGCTCTCTGCTTTGCAACATATTTATGGCACATGTACTAAGCTCTACTCCGGTTGACCCCTTCGCCCCCGGTTCCAATCGATTAGACCCACCGGAACTGAACGTCTCAACCACATCCAAAAGTCCAAACAATCCCAGATAACCAGGTTCTTACATTGGAAAAGAGGAAAAATTCTCGTTATTGCGTAGAAGAAAAACATACAGTACTAGTCGTGACGAGCAAAAAGGAAGGGATACAAAAGGCTCAGATTTTCCTCTGCGCCTCAAAAATAACGCACAAACACTCCCGTCCGGAAGCGCAAAATGCAGTCATTAATTAAGCCCGAAACAACATCTACTACGTACAAACCATGGCCTCAATTGCTTTAGTTTCACCAGTAGGAGTAGGAAGAAGCAGTGGACGTCCTGGATCTCTTGCTGCCGGCGGCAAGCTGATCCGCGTACATCTGCGGCACCCACCGCTCCCGGCTAGCCGGCGACGCGTCGCCGGCGACGAGGCCGTCGCAGCACAGCTGCTGCTGCGCCATCCACGCAGGGTAGCCGGCGGATTCTTGCAGCCCTCCGATCCGTGTTACCCCCTGTCCAAACGTACAGAGCCATATCAGTCACGAGATCCCACAGCAGTAGCTCCAAATTAAATGGCGATGCATTTTACGATTTTAGTTGTGTTCGGAGAGCAAGGAGTACTAAATATTTTTGCTCGTGTCCAAAATGATCCATCTAAGTGGTCCCCCCAAGAAGATATTATCGATACAGCGTGGACCATAGGGCAAGCTGCGAGCATAACTACAAGCTACCCCCCATAATGGAATTGCTGGACTGGATGTAGTAATGTCGATGCAGACATGAACGGAATATGTGCTAGTGTGCTCGATCGATCGATGCAGGATCGTGCCAAAGATGGTTAGCTGTTGGACCATTCAAGATTATATTGACGATAGCTAGTACTGTGCGACATTTCTATGGTCGATCAGTGGCACCAACCTGACACGGCCCGTTCGCGGAGATGCCGGAAGAGGTGGCGGCGGCGGCGGCGGCGGCCTCGGCAGTGGCGTCGTCGACGAGGAAGTCCTCGACGTGCCACCCGGGCAGCGTGGTGAGGTACTCGGAGATGCTGCTGCTGCCGCTGCTCCCGCCGTGGCTCGTGGCGGGCGCCGCCGGGGCCGGCACGGCGTCGTCGGCGCTGCAGCAGAAGCTGCTGCTGTTCTCCTCCTCCGACGGCGGCGCCGGGGACGCGGCAGGCTCCGAGGAGAGCCGCACGCCGGTGAGGAGGTACCGGCTGTGGCGCATGGTGAGCTCGCTCGCCGTGTGCACCGGCACGTCGCACTCGCGGCACAGGATCGCCCGGTCCTCCTTGCAGAACAGGAAACCCCTCTTCTCCTGCATCACGAGACAACCAAAATTGATCAGCTACTACCACACCCTAATAACCCCCTCTGTATCCAGATCGAAGGCGATCGTTTGCTTCTCTTGTCTCACCTGGCAGATGTCGCAGAGCGGCGCCGTCGTCGATGTCGGCGAGCGGCCGGACACCGAGGGGTTGAGCAGCGAGAACCGGCGGTGCTTCCCGGCGAGCTTGTTGGCCCGGTGCACCCGGCGGTCGCACGCGTCGCACAGCGCGGCCTCGTCGGCGCAGCAGAACACCGACGCCGCCTCGGCCGCGCACACGTCGCACTGCACCTTCATCCTGCCCTGCCGCTCCGGCGCGCGCGCGCGCGTCCCTTCTTCTCTCCCAACGTACGTACGACCACGATCGCTCTCTCCTCCTCCGTTTCCTCTGGTCAATGGCCTCACAGCGAGCACGGGGATAGATTGGTTCAGCCGTAACACGTAGTACGCCCGTGTACAAAAGATATGTGTGGGGGCTAGCTGCGCGCGCGCTTTATATATACACTGCCGCCGAAGAGACAGAGAGAGCGCGAGGCGGCTTGTGCGTTAAGCATGGGCCGTTAAGTCAGCCGATCACGTTGCTAAATTGCGAGGAGGCGAGGGATCCGCATCCAAATCCAAATTAATTAAGCGAAATCGTGATGAGTCAAGCGCCGCGGCGAGAGGCCATGCCACAGCCGAGGTCGCGAGGAGGGCGGGGTCAGCCGGTCGGTGACCTTGCCGACCTGACGTGTTAGGCGCAGCGTCTCGCTCGCGTGGGTGAGGTGTGCTGAGGCGAAGGGTGTGCGTGTCACGGTGTCACGTGTGACTTTACGGGGGAGAGACCTCGCAATTTGCATGGCACCGCACGGCGCGTCATCCGGCCGGGGCGCGAAGGCGCGGTGTCCTTCTCTTCGACGCCTTTCGATCTACGCTTTTTTTTTTTTTGCGTGTGCGTTTGCGTGTGCCCGAGTTCGGGTGGCTTTCGCGACGTTTTTGATAGTACGGACGTGGATAGTACTGTGGGTTGAAAAGGGGAGCCGAGCTGACTTTTTCTTCATTATCGGCTGTTCTGACGGGGGATGCGGTCATCTCCTGTTATTGGTGATGGCTCTGGTGTTGAGTGTTGACCGTCATCAAAAGATCACAGTTTCTCTGCAATTATCTGTGATTAGATAACCTATCATCCTCTGTATGAGTGCGACCTAGTAGCTGCCAGCCGTGCACGAGATGGCTAATTGTATCTTCATAGAACAACGCGTGATGTAATTAACCTGAGATTCTGGTGTTACTGGCCAAAAGCATGCACTAGTTAAGTGTTTGCTCCGCGCGCGTATTATTATCTGTCTAATCCTTTGGGCGAGAACTGTAACGCAGAGAGCCACGAATATGAAATTCGTAGCTTTTCAGATTTATGCTTATCTTTTCCAATATTCCTCTGAGAGGAAACTCTCTCGTGGGATTGGAAGTAGGTGATGGGCATGAAATGGGCAGAGGTGATGGGGTCAGAGGCCAAGCGCATTGCAGCATGGGCGCCATCAGCAAACACGTAATAAAGGCCAAACTCCAACTTGATATCTCTCTTTCTTCCTTTCCACTTGCAATTCTTCCTTCAGTGCATTATCATCAACCACCATTATTCTATATGTTATCACCATGTTAGCTGCTACTACCTCAATTCAGTTCACTCCTCCGGCACCAGATCTCCTAGATGCATGCATGGCAGCCAATGATCGAGCCAAAACCATCAAAACAGCTTACAGAGTCTGTGGGTGGTTTACCGCTGAAAAAGATAGCTTATCAAACATGGATTTATTAGTCATATATTTTGTGCCATGCTGTAGTACGACACGAGACCTCTTTTTTATCGGCCGGTATATCGTAGCATGTGTAGAGAGATGCATTAGCAGACAAGCCCTATAGGCCGCGTACGTTGCCTAGCATGCAACAAACTGTGTCTGCGATGGGATGCTCTGCTGGCATGAAAAATGTGGCCCTGCATGCTAAATGAAATGATACAAAAAATCTATCGCTCATATTCGTTCGGTCTGTACTGCCCTTGACACACAGAATTTAAATCCATGACGTTGTACAGACGGCTAACTATTTACCGACAGATTCACGTTTTAACCGTTTTAAATCAAAAGCAAGAAGTATATGAATTTTCTAAGGTTATTATAAGAAGCTTGTCCTATACGAGTATAATAGATATATTTTACTGTTACTCAAAAAAAATACCCATGCGTTGCAACGGGTGAAGTTTATTTTTATTTTATTATTGTTATATGGTTTAGTTAAGATAAAATTCACAGTGGGAGTTCGCTTGGATATATATATATATATAGAAAATCATGAGCTACAGTTAGAAGTCCAATCGTCTCAAGTTAACATGCGAGTTTTTCATACATATTTCTTATATGGTTCCTTTCTATTATCAAAAGTGAACGATCTTAAAAACCGACTCAAATATGGATATGTATTTCCAAAAACAAACAAATTTAAAAACCAACTCATACACGGATGACGTATCAAAATACCGGCATAACATCTTCAGTTTTTATAATAGTAGAGATAGAGATAGAGAAGAGATATAGATTAAAACCAAAATATAAAATTAAAACCGACTCAAACACAGATGACGAACCGCGAAAATATCTTCAGTTTTTATAACCGACTCAAACACAGATGACGAACCGCAGAAACAACTTTAATCTATCTATCTATCTATCTATCTATCTATCTATCTATTATATTATTAAGACAGCTTGAAAAGGAGGCACCACGTTCGCTGTGGAGGCTAGAAATTCCCACATTAATCGGAGAAAAAGAAAAAAAAGAAAAGGAGAGTCCAAGTAGGAATACAATCTAAAAATAGCTGAAATTGGGAATTAAAAATAAGCAATATTGAAAGAAGTTTCCATATAAGAACCCAATACGAGATTAATCAAAATTCGAAATAAAAATAAAATAAAATCCAAAATTAGAAAAGGAAAGAAGAGTCCAAGTAGGAATACAATTTAAAAATAGCTGAAATTCGGAATTAAAATAAGCAAAATTGAAAGAAGTTTCCATATAAGAACCCAATACGAGATTACTCAAAATTCAAAATTAAAATAAAAAAAATCCAAAATTAGAAAAGGAAAGGAGAGTCCAAGTAGGAATGCAATTTAAAAATAGCTGAAATTCGGAATTAAAAATAAGTAATATTGAAAGAAGTTTCCATATAAGAACCCAAGACGAGATTAATCAAAATTTGAAATAAAAATAAAATAAAATCCAAAATTAGAAAAGGAAAGGAGAGTCCAAGTAGGAATACAATTTAAAAATAGCAGAATTTCGGAATTAAAAATAAAGAATATTAAAAGAAGAGTCCATACAATAACCCAATACAACATTAATTAAAATTCTAAATAAAAATAAAAATAAATCCAAAATTAGCAAAAGAAAATAAAAGAAGAGTTAAGTAGGAATACAATTTATCAAAATTAAAAATAAGCAATATTGAAAGAAGAATCCATATACGAACCCAATACGAGATTAATTAAAATTTCGGAATTAAAAATAAGCAATATTGAAAGAAGTTTCTATATAAGAACCCAATACGAGATTAATCAAAATTCAAAATAAAAATAAAATAAAATCCAAAATTAGAAAATGAAAGAAGAGTCCAAGTAGGAATATAATTTAAAAATAGCTGAAATTCGGAATTAAAAATAAGCAATATTGAAAGAAGTTTCCATATAAGAAACCAATACGAGATTAATCAAAATTCGAAATTAAAATAAAAAAATCCAAAATTAGAAAATGAAAGGAGAGTCCAAGTAGGAATACAATTTAAAAATAGCTGAAATTCAGAATTAAAAATAAGTAATATTGAAAGAAGTTTCCATATAAGAACCCAATACGAGATTAATCAAAATTTGAAATAAAAATAAGATAAAATCCAAAATTTAAAAAGGAAAGGAGACTCCAAGTAGGAATACAATTTAAAAATAGCTGAATTTCGGAATTAAAAATAAAGAATATTAAAAGAAGAGTCCATATAAAAACCCAATACGAGATTAATTAAAATTCGAAATAAAAATAAAAATAAATCCAAAATTAGCAAAAGAAAATAAAAGAAGAGTTAATTAGGAATACAATTTAAAATTAGCTGAAATTCAAAATTAAAAATAAGCAATATTGAAAGAAGAATCCATATAAGAACCCAATATGAAATTAATTAAAATTTTGAATAAAAAATAAAATAATATCCAAAATTAGAAAAATTAAAAGAGAGTTCAAGTAGAAATACAATTTTGAAATAACTGAAAATAAAAATAAAAAATAAAAATATTAAAAGAACACTATACGGTATTAACTAATTTTTTTTAAAAAAAATAAATTCTGAAATTAGAAAAAGAAAAATAATATTTCAATTAGGAATACAATTTATAAATAACTAAATTTTGTGATAACAATAAACACTATTGAAAGAAAAGACCATCTAAAACACATGACAAGATAAATTAAGTAACAGATCTATAAAGGAGTAGAGTGGTGGCGGTTCGTACGACATATAAAAATTGTTAATAAAACACCAAATAGAATCCTAATGACGATTAAAAAGAGGGACGTCAAGCAGGCCGTGAAGCAAACAAGTAAGGCAGTTGCTGGGACTTCTAGAAAGTAAAAAAATAAACCCATTGATAATCATATTTGATTTTTAAAATCTCAATGACAATAAAAAGGAGAAGCAGAGCCGCCGATGGTTGACGGGACTTCTAGAAAATAAAAAATGAATTCCAACGATAGTTATGTTCGATTTTTAGAATTACAATGATAATAAAGAGTGGGTGACGGACGAGTTGTAGAGGGGTATAGTGGCATCGTTTGATGGGACTTCTAAAAATTATAAAAAATGAAATGCAAGTCCAATGTTTAAAGGTTCGGAATTTCCAAAAAGTAAAAAAACCCAATGATAATCATGTTCGATTTTAAAATCTCAATGACAATAAAGAAGGGAGGCAGCGGGCGAGCCGTAGAGGAGTATAATGGCAAAGCCGCTGATGGTTTAGCCGGACTTTTAGAAAGTAAAAATGAACCCAAACAATAATTATGTTCGATTTTTAAAATCTCAATGACAATAAAGAGAAGAAACAGTGGACGGGCCGTAGAGGAGTATAATGGCAACGTTTGACGGGACATCTATAAATTATAAAAACGAAACCCATCGTGACAATAAACTCTAAAAACTATAAAATCCAATTTTTAAAGGTTCCAAGAAAAATGAATAGAAATAGTGGTAGATCAAGCAAGCAAATAAAAAAGAAGATGACGTTTGAAACACGAGAATGATAAGGTTTGGTCTTTTAAAGTCTTTAAGACAATAAAATAGCTATTTAATAGATTTTAAGTAAAATCATACTTAAAAAAATATATGATTTTGTTTAGGTGCTAGCCGCGCAATCGCGCGGGCCACCCAGCTAGTTTTTATAACAGTAGAGATTTGTTAATCATGGGTAACTAGATTTGTAGCAAAATATGGGGACTTTCCTGCTCTCTCTCCTTTTCAACTCATTTGCAGATTCAACGTGTTGTCTGTTTTTTTTTCCTTTTTTTTTTTTTACTGGGGCGAACAGATTCAACGTGTTCTGTGTTCCTTCGTGAACATGTTGGCGACGAATCCAAAGCAGTGGAGTCCGTGGCGCAGAAGCAAAAACGAGTACGTAGAGGTCAACAATAATAGAGATTGGTCCACTCGATCGAGAGTGAGATTACAGGCAGGCAGCTGGCGAGTGTGCCCTACTGCCCTTGCTAAAATAATGCGGGCGCTTTCCCATCATGGAAGCCAGCGGAGGCCGCGCTGCAGCTGCTTGGGCTTGGGGCAGGGGGGATCCACCGAATCGCGGCCGGGGATTCGCGTTCGCCGCCACGGGGGCACACGCGATGGAAAAAGGTAGACCAAAAAGGCCAGTTTTGGCCGCATCCGCCTCCGCCTCCGCCTTTTGTCCCCCAAAAAAATCCCCAATCCCGCCACGACGACGCGCCCTTGCTCCGCGGGGGAAACGGCACGGCGCTCGCGCGCGAGCCGGGAAGCAAGCACGGGCGCGCGTCTCGGCTTCGGCCTCTCGCGCCGCGCCCACAAGGCGTACGTGTGCGTAGGCAGCCGCGGCGACTACGAGATTGGGCACCGTTTTCGCGCGCCTTTTCTGCGGCTCGTACGTCTCCCGGACTCCCGGTTCAGAGCAGCCCAATACTAGATCTAAATCATCTATAACCAATATAATAGCCAATTCATATAATAGTTACTTACTATACTATTAATATCTAGTCTCACATATCATACGCACATTACATCTTAGACTCCGTGCTGCAGCTGGCTACTGATATGTAGCACGCTGCTCTTCTCTCTCTTTCTTTATCTTTTTAAAATATGTTTATAGTTACCTTATAGCTTGTTATTATACCTGCTCTCATAGGCTCACAGCTGCAGGTCAACTCGCGCGGCCTTGTAGGACGGTGAGGGACTTTTCAAGGTGGATCGATGATCTCTGGTCGATTAATTATCTGGTTTGCCGAAGGTTCGCCCGTGTCGCCTCGCTCCAGGGCGACTCGGGCGGCGACGCCAGCCACCACCGTCAGCCCCCCTCCCTCGCCTTCTTTGCCTCGCCGCCGCCCGAGCAGCCGCCGGCAAAGCCAGGCGGCGGCAAGGACGGCGGCGGCGGGGCCTTCTTTCTCCCTCGCGCCTCTACCTGTCGGATGGAGCTTCGAAGGGGAACGGACGGAGGGACGGAGGCGGGGGTCTTCGGTGCCGCCGGCAGCCGGAGGCGACGGATCCAACGCCAGTGGAGGCGGATCTGGCCCCCGCGTGGCCAGTTCGGGAGGGAGCGGCGCCGGCCGCGTCGTTTCAAAGGCCAGCGGAGGAGGTCGAGCTGCCGGTGGAGGAGGCCGTGACGGCCGCGGAGGTGGTTGCGGCACAGGAGGAAGAGGCGGACGAGGTGACGGCGGCGGGGCTGAGGGGCGGCGGCGGTGGCGAATGGTGGTGGAGGCGGCGGAGTGCAGGCCAGCGGCAGCGGGGATGGAAGGGGGCGGTGAGGAGGGCGACGGCGGGCAGGACCCGATCGCGCCGGAGGCGGATCCAGCCCCCCAGAGGGCGGATCTGGTGTAGGGCGACCTCGCGGCAGTGCCAGCGCTGCGGAATTTGCGGCGTCAGCGGCAAGGGCGCAATGGCGATGGTGGCAACGGCGCGGAGCTCGTGGTGATGGTGGCAGTGGCGGCTGGTCGGCGGCGACAGCACGGTGGTGGATCAGCGGCAACGGCGGAGGAGGTTGAGTATTTGAGGATGGCGACAGCGAGGTGGTTGGGTGTTCAGCAGCAACGGCTGCGGTGGCGGTGACCATATGTGCGGTCACCGGAGGCATGACGGCCTCGGACGGCTAGCCGAGAGCGTGGCAGATGGCTGCAACTAGCCGGCGCGGCATCATTTGGAGGAGGGGTCGGAGATCGGCTTGGTGTAGAGAGGCGCGGGCGGCGGAGATGGAGGCCGGCTTGGCGCGAGAGGTGCGGCCGATGGAGGGAGGCCGGACTGGCGCGAGAGGCGCGTCCGGTGGAGGAGGCCGGCTTGGCGCGAGAGGCGCGGCCGGCGGTGGAGGAGGCGACCTCGGTGTGAGGAAGAGCTGTCGGTGGGTGTGGCGCGGTCTTCGACGCACGAAGGCTGGCCGGCGGGGGCCGCCGGTGCAGGGGTCCCACATGTCGGCAGAGCTTGAGCGGTGGTGGAGCATCGGAGCGTCAGTCGTGGATTCGCTGGTGGTGAGCAGCGGGTGAAAACCTAGCCCGGCCTTGGCCGGACCGACATCGATGGTTCATTCCCCCTCTTGAGGGTGTTGCCGTACTGTCTCACCCCTCATGGGTGGTTGCCGGGCGTAAGCCCAGTCTTGGCTCCTTTGAGCCCCGACAGACGGCGGTGGCGGTTTTTCCGTCACTTCTCTTCTTGAAGACGTCGTTTTGGCATTCCCTCGGGGGCGATCTCGTCTGTATTTCTTTGTTGGTCTAGCGGCGGTCAGTTACGCTTAGCGGCGGCCGATTCGGTGATAATCTTCTCCCGGACTTGTGTGTTAGCGCTGTCGGTGTGTGGGTCGTGGTTTTCTTTTTCCTTTTTTCTGGTTACAACCTTTTATGGTTGTAATCTTATAATTTTTTCCTGCCCTATCAATAAAACTTCGCACCGTCTCGTGCGAGTCGTTAAAAAAAATTAATTATCTGGTTTCCAGGAGGACTTACGGCTGGAGACTAGAGGTTGCGACATGCGGGTCAATTGCGCCACGTTTCTGGGAAGCTAGGTGAGATTGGTATGAATCCCTATAGAATCCGCTGTACAATTCCGGATGGAGCTGCTCCTGGATATGATAGCTGTTGACCGTGGGATGGTCTAGGTTGCTTGTAGTTGGATCATAAGATAGTTATACATGAGGAGCGGGCTAATTAAGGTCTTGTTTGGATCCCAAAAAATTTTAGCCAAAAACGTTACATCAAATGCTTAGACACATGTATGGGGCATTAAATGTGGGGAAAAGAAAAAAAACAATTACACAGTTTGCATGTAAATTGCGAGACGAATCTTTTAAACCTAATTACGCCATGATTTGATAATGTGATGCTACAGTAAACGTTTGCTAATGACGGATTAATTAGGCTTAAAAAATCCATCTAGCAGTTTACAGACAGAATCTGTAATTTGTTTTGTTATTAGTCTACATTTAATACTCAAATGTGCGTCCGTATACTTCAAAAACTTTACACCCAAAGAACTAAACACACCCTAAGTTAGTATTATGTGTTCTCGATATAGAAAAGACGCTCCTTAACCTTGTAATGGTTAACTAGCTGGGTAGCTCGCGCAATTGCACGGCTAGCACCCAAACAAAAACATATATTATTTTAGTATGATTTTACTTTGAGTTTAGACTTTAAAAGACCGAGCATTATCATCCTCGTGTTTCTAATTATATAGTTTTTAAAAAGTCATATCAGTTGCTACCCCTTACTTATGTCATCTCATTTTTTATTTGCTTGCTCGATCTACTACTATTTCTATTCATTCTCTTGAAACCTTTAATAATTAGATATTATAATTTTTGGAGTTTATTGTCACGTTGTGTTTTTAATTTCGTCCCGTCAAACGTTGACATTATACTCCTCTACTGCCCATCCACTGTCTTTTCTCTTTATTGTCATTGGGATTTTAAAAATCGAACATAATTACCATTTGGGTTCATTTTTACTTTCTAGAAGTCCCGCCAAACCGTCAGCGGCTTTGCCATTGTACTCCTCTACGGCTCGCCCACTGCCTCCCTTCTTTATTGTCATTGAGATTTTAAAATCAAACATGATTATCATTGTTTTTTTTACTTTTTAGAATTTTCGAACCATTAAAAATTGGACCTTATAGTTTTTAGAGTTTATTGTCTTGTTGGGTTTCATTTTTTATAAATTTTAGAAGTCCCGTCAAACGATGCCACTATGCTCCTCTACGGCCCATCCACCGCCTACTCTATATTGTTATTGGGATTATAAAAATCGAACATAACTATTGTTGGAATTCATTTTTTATTTTCTAGAAGTTCCGCCAACCATAGGAGGCTCTGCAACTATACTCCTATACACCCCGCCCGCTGCTTCTCATTTTTATTATCATTGAGATTTTAAAAATTGAATATGATTATCAATGAGGTTTATTTTTTTACTTTATAGAAGTTCCGGCAACCGCCTTGCCCGTTTGCTTCACGGTCTGCCTGTCGTCCCTCCTTTTAATCGTTATTAGGATTTTATTTGGTGTTTTATTAACAATATTTATATGTCGTATCAACCGCCGCCACTCTACTCTTTTATAGACCTGTTACTTAATTTATCTCGTCAAGTGTTTTAGATGGTCTTTTCTTTCAATAGTTTTTATTTTTATCACAAATTTTACTTATTTATAAATTGTATTCCTAATTCAAATCTTATTTTTATTTTTCTAATTTCAGAATTTATTTTTTTTTCAAATTTTAGTTAATACCGTATGTGTTATTTTAATTTTTTTATTTTCAATTTCAGTTGTTTCAAAATTGTATTCCTACTTGACCTCTCTTTTAATTTTCTAATTTTTGATATTATTTTTTATTCCGAATTTTAATTAATCTCGTATTGGCTTACATGGATTCTTTTTTCAATATTATTTATTTTTAATTTCGAATTCCAGCTAATTTTAAATCGTATTCCTACTTGAATTCTTCTTTTATTTTATTTTATTTTTATTTTTTCTAAATTTGGATTTTATTTTTATATCTATTTCAAATTTTAATTAATCTCGTCTTGGGTTCTTATATATGGACTCTTCTTTCAATATTACTTATTTTTAATTCCGAATTTCAGTTATTTTCAAATTGTATTCCTACTTGAACTCTCCTTTTTTTTTCTAATTTTGGATTTTATTTTATTTTTATTTTGAACTTTTATTAATCTCGTATTGGGTTCTTATATGGAAACTTCTTTCAATATTTGCCTATTTTTAATACTAAATTTCAGCTATTTTTAAATTGTATTTCTACTTGGACTCTCCTTTTATTTTTCTCTGATTAATGTGGGAATTTCTAGCCCCCATAGCGAGCGTGGTGCTCCTTTTAAAGTGGTTTTAATAATATAATATTCGACTTTTGATCAATCTCGTATTGGGTTCTTATATGAAAACTTCTTTCAATATTGCTTATTTTTAATTCCGAATTTCGGCTATTTTTAAATTGTATTTCTACTTGGACTCTCATTTTCTTTTCCTCCGATTGATGTGGGAATTTCTAGCCCCCACAGCAAACGTGGTGTCTCCTTTCAAAGTTGTTTTAATAATATAATATTTGGAATTTTGATTAATCTCGTATTGGGTTCTTATATAGAAATTTCTTTCAATATTGCTTATTTTTTAATTTCGAATTTTAGCTATTTTTAAATTGTATTTCTACTTGGACTCTCCTTTTCTTTTTCTCCGATTAACATGGGAATTTCTAGCCCCCACAGCGAACGTGGTGCCTCCTTCCAAAATTGTTTTAATAATATAATAGATTAGATTAGACCCCACACTCATTTTTAATTATTGGGTCAAGATATATCTTTAGTACCTCCTTCCCTACATGCGTCAAGGGGGGGGGGGGGGGGTAATTAGTATGACAACCGAAAGACGAGTATCTGATAGAACATGAGGAGAATAACTTATTTGTACCCAATATGATAGAAAGCTCATGCATGATGTGAAGTCGGGTAGTACTAGTTGAGTTGTAAATTCATTCATTGCTACATCCTTAGAAGACTTTGTCTCAAAACCTAAACTTTGGATTAAAGGAGAGGAGCTTTGCAACCTGAGTTCAAACACAGATTTTACAACTCTAGTTAAGCCACTTTGTCGACAACTTTGGCTACCATCCATGTCCATGAGGTCCATCGTAACCAATACAATTGAGCTTTTCACTTCATATTTTATTAGTTGTTTTCCTTGTCTTCGCCATTAATTTGTCATACAATTGACGGTGCTGGCATACAGCAACACCATCTCTTTCCAGGTTTGTTTTGACCTATAATTAAAGGGAATAGTTAAACATATGATCTTAGTGTTAAGTTGCAGGTCGTTGGAGTGTTGGGATAACTCAAGTGGACTATGTTTTTTAAGAAATAATGGTGGATCCATTATTTATTCATGTTTTTTTTCTTCAAGTATACGAAGGAAACCAGGAGAGGTTACAATAATATCATATAGTCATTACCAAGGAGCCTATTGTCGAGGCCACAGTTACTCTATTGTCCTTTTAGTTGGTGATAAATCGTTGTAGCACTAATGGTAATGACTTTGGAGATTGGTAGTATTGGTTGATTGTATCGACTAAATGTCGGTTGGTTAGGGAAGGGATACATACACCTATCCGTTCTTAAAAAGAGAGATAAGGTTAATTTTGTGGTCGGTAAAATTAAACTAACTTTTTACCTAATTGGAGATAACCCCCGAGCACCACCAACGCCTATAAATAGAAGTTAACACAAAGAAGAGAGGGACACTGAACTCTCTGTACTAAACCCTAACCCTAATTGCCAGATCGATCTGAGCATTGGAAGAGATTCATGAGGCGATCTCGGGAACCGTCGATGGTGAAAGAAAGAGAAGATGAAAATTGAAGGAAGAAGAAAAGGAAGAAACAAAGGAAGAACATAAATCAATGTCAAGACCGATGACATTTCAAGCAGGTTATAAGTGAGATTAAGAATTTCGCATTAAGCAAAGATTATCATGTATAGGCTAAACAATAAGATCATATAATTTAGTAGACTCCAATGGTTAAGGGCTATTATTTCTCAGTAACAAATTTTCTATAAGTTCATTTCAGCTGATACTTGGCATGAATTGGACAGACTCCATCAAGTCATAGATCGACTATTGTTAGTGAAATCATTTATAAATATTGATTAAGTATGTTTGTGAATCTCTTTTTTTAACACGACCCATTCAAGAGAGTATGAAGTTTCATGTTAATATAGTAGAAAAAAATTGCAATACTTAGTCTTAGCGGACTATAAACAGGAAAAAAAACCAACTAAAAGTTTCATATTCAAATCTCTTTACAAGATATAGCTAGATTATAATCGACAAACGTGCTTACGAACTTTTTACCCTCTATGCATGAGGAGGGGGGAGGGGGATCATGGGACCCTTCTTGGAAAAAATAAATAATAGACCGTGATGGGGTGGTCCAACTTGGCGTAAATGTCCAAGTGGCATGTGTTGGATTAATAACTATAACAAATACACAAATATATTGAATTTTGCTACTTGCTTTGATCAATTTGCAATCATTTTAAATAAATTGAGTTGATATTACAACTGCTGGTACCAACATGTATTACTGTGTAGTTGGTGGCTAAGCACTTTTGAGCTTTTGGAACAAATAATATATCCTATCCCCAGCTTGACATCCCCACATCAAGACATTGAAATCTGTGGAAAAAGCTCACAAATCTATTTTCCTTTTATCGTTCTATTTTACAATTTGTGCGGCCATAGCTTGACTACGTATGCAACTGGTTTGTGTAAGCCGGAAACATGGCTTTCAAGGCTAACACGGTGTCAACATTTTCAATGCATCCAACTTTTGCACAGGTACAAGGGAATTGATGCCACTCCACTGCTTTCCATTTTCTTGGGATCAAAAGGAAATGGGCAGAAAACGACTCCAAGAAACTGGGGTGTGGTGGCTGCTCGTCTATATATACTTGTCTACTTGAAAAGGTCGAATTAATATGCGTGACCGCAGCAGTAGTGCTATGGTATGGTTAATCCACAATAATAGCATATGAAACTATCTAAGTTTCGCCATTTACCCTATTCATAAGTCATAACCATGGAAGAAGAATTGAGCTAAGCAGTCTCAAACCTACTAAATCTGTGACCAATATAATGATCATGTTAATTAAACGATCGAAGTTGGATGATGATGCAGTAGTATTTTCAGCTTAGGTGAAAAGGTAGCATTTCGTGAACATATTTATCCACAAATAACATGAACTGGACAGCGGGCATGCAGTCCCTTTTGATCGTGATGCCAAACATGTCTGATTAGTTGTGAAGAAAGGTACCGGAAGAACAAACTCAGCCACAAAGCTTTGCAAATAAGAACACACATTGAAGAGGAAAGGCACTGCCCAAGCGAGTCAAAGGGCAAGATGTGCATACGGCTTTAAAGGGCGTTGTTTTCATGTGCTGCACTTTTCAGCCAAGCATGGGCATGCGTTGCACTTTGCTGCTGATAAGGCAAGAACAACTTGGCACACGCAGCCAACCATTCCTGGCTCCACAAACGCTCTGGACTCTGGAACTTTATTGATGAGAGATATGCTAGAGTTGATGAAGAAGCCCCATGATTTGTTTATACCTCAAATTGCCGAGATTGCATCGAATCGTCACGAGCTGAAAAGCATAAAAATATTAATTGTTTGCAGCTTGCGAGGGACAACGATCGTTTGGTCCTCTCTGCTTTGCGTGCTCTACTGAGGAATCAGCTCAATCAAGTACAATTATAGGAGGTAATTGCACGAGCTAGGGCATACTCCTTCCCGTCACAAATTCAGAATTAGTATCCTGAAACCATGTTTCTTTTTTTCTTTCGAGGAAGCTGCAGTTTTAATCACGTAGTAAACAATGCTATATTACACATCGCAAGCAAGAATTATTGGTGAGAGCAGAATCTTTGCTTTGAGATCGCGGCATGTGCTCAGCGGACACGGAATCGATCACAAAAGTTAACATTTGTCCTGTTGCTCCTGATCATCGCGATTTTCTTATGATATCTTGCGATCTCCATCGCGTCCGGTAGGATTATTATTCTCTGGAGTCTACACCAATGTGCGGCTTAAAGAAAATAGCGGCAACCTAACTACACACAAGTTGCGGATTCATCAAAAGTGCACCTCTGATAGAAGCTCAAGCCATGCATCATTTGTTAAAAAAAAATAACGTCGCACGAGTTGCGCGCGCGAGATGGCCTGCGTACTTCCGAATTCTCAACGGCAAATTGGACAATTGGTGGCAGGGCCGGCTGCTCCGTCCAGCTTTGGAATCACACAGTCTCCAGAGATTTATTTATGTTTCTCGTTTTGAGATGGAGCCTGCAGAGATGGTATATATGCTACCAACACAGAAACTCTCACCACGGAGAAGAAACAGTAGGAAGCTGACGCCATCGGGCCAACGTTTTTGGGCCAATCTGTCACTTCAAGGCATGTGCTGGTGGTCCATAGCCACAACCTCATGGGCCATGGCCCATATGATACGTCTGATATCAAAGCCTTCTTCCGATGGGCCGAAATCTGGCCCATCCATGTGGAAGTCAGGTTCTCCAACTTCCTACCCCTATAGTCTACCGTAATTTTGACATTTTGATCTTTTACTAAACTTATTCCATAGCTAGTGCTTGACAAGAATTATAACCAGAAACAGATATTTACCTCAATGCCATAGACCTTGGCGCTGGGGCCCAACATGTGGTCACTAGGCCCATTGGCACTGAATCGTGAAATACATTATAAAAAAATAATAGGCTCAAATACACGTGATAGCTTGTGTAGTGTAGTGGTAAATGGTAGAGACCTACTTTTAGTTATAGTTTTTGTCATGGTTCATTTATAGAACTAGGTGATTCCCCGCGCTTTGCTATGAAACATATCGATAAGTATATGTTAAATATTGTAAAACTGATAGATAGATTTGTTAAAATATTGTGGAAATGATATGAGAGATGATGATTGGATATGCTTGCGTTTTGATTTATAGAATTAAATAAATTGTAGATCATATTGTATGCTTGCATGAGATTAAATATGTAATTATTGTTAGTGGGTGATGATGTGGTATGGTTGCATGTTAAGCTTTGGACTTAATTGGCTTTAACTTTATAGAAAGCATACATAAGTTTTGTGAAAGGGCTAGAATGTTAAAATTTCAGTATAGTCTAAGCTATTTTAGATGTCTAAGCCCAACGATGTGGGCCCTACTTACTTAGTTTGGAGTGGGAATAAGTCTATTTTTCCTCACTCAGATCTTATCCTTGGTTGAATCACGTCCCTCAACCGAAAAACAGGGTATAATACCTCCTTCAGCTTTGAAAACCATGGCAAATCACCTCCCTTGGTGGTTTCGCTGGCGGTTTCATCCGACCTATGCTGACTAGCTAAGTCAGCTTGTGGATCCCACCTATCAGTGACTCTGCTCTTCCTCTATCCTCTATTCCATCCCTCGTGGGCTCGTGGCGGCAGTGAGACAAGCACCGAATGCCGGATGCAGGACACCGGAGCTGGGAGGTCGCGGCGGAGGCGTTTTGGCTTTGTCCGCGTCGGAACAGTGACGTGTGGTCCACGACCGCATCCGTGCGCTGGGCGAGGTGAGGCGACGACACTACCAGCCGCTGCTCGGCACGACAGAGGCACGCCGGATGAGGGAGGTGACCCTGCCGCCGCCGTCGAGGCTGTGACGAACATGTCAGGTGAGGCCGTCTCCGTCAGGATGCCAGTCTGCGTGTAGGAGGAGGAGAGGATGGGGATGAGGCGACGGAGGAGGGGCGCGGGAAGGGAGGCGACGGCGAAAGGGAGAAGAGGCGGCGGCGAGGCCAACGAGGCGAGAATGAGGATGAGGCGGTGAGGTTTCTTCCCCTCTCCTCTCTCTCTCTCCGCTCCTGCGAGCTCTTGCCGCTCTGCCGAGCTCTCGTAGTCCGGCCACTCCCACCAAGATCCCGCCACCCCCGCCGCTCCCGCCTCTCCCGCCAAACTCCCGATGCCCCGCCTCTCCCACCGCCCCACCGCCTCCCGCTGTCCTACCGCTCCTGCTGTGCTCCCGCCGCTCCCTCTATGCTCGCGCATCTCTTTCCATCTCGCTCGCTGCCAGGGATAAAGTGGGAGGAGTAAGGTAATTAACACATGGGCCCAAAATTTATTTTGTTGTTTTACTAACTGACATGTGAGTCCCATTTAGGTTTGTTTTTATTTTAGTGCCATGTCGATGCCACATGGGATAAAGTCCAAGTCAACTTGCCACGTAAGGGCCACGTAGGACGAAACCACCTCCGAAACCGCCGAGGGAGTCGATTTGTAACGATTTTGGAAGTTAGGGGACGGGTTATACCCAATTTTGCGGTTGAGGGATGCGATTCAACCAGGCGCAAGAGTTGAGGGAGGCAAAGTGGACTTATTCCTTTGGAGTGTGAAGAAGCGCTCGCTGTTACATAACAGGCCCTAATTGAGATCCCACTGGATGGGTCGCATCGTAGGTTCGTAGCCCATGGAGATATTGTAGCTATCCGCACCCATTATTGTCTTCTGACCTGTGCAACGAGAAAGAAGGTTGCACGTAAATGAGAAGTACAAAAATTTTCAACAGGCAACGACTACAGTCTGCAGGCTTGCATGCAGCTAGTAGAAGTTTGACCTTTGTCCACGTTTGCGAGACGCCCAGGGAGAGTGACCTCACCGCTGGTGCAGGTGAGCTACCCTGCACAGACTGATGGCAGTTGACCCTCTCATTCACTCGCTGGCATCGGCATCGGCCATCAGCCAGCCAACACCCACTGATAGAGATGTGAAACTGATTACTAGTCGTGCAGTGGGTGCAATTAATCCACTGTTTAACCCCCCCCCCCCCCCTCGCTTGGTCGCGTTCCCGTGCCTTCTAATGAACATCAGTTGATGTGATTAAGTGAAGCAGTAGTATTGGTACTGCTTCAGTCTTGCAGATGATATGTCTTCCTCAAGGCTAGGTCCTGCTCTGTAGTGTGCAGTCTGAAGATCATAAATTGTGCGGTTGTGCATAGCAAGAGCGGCGCTTGCCATTCACTGCACGCACCCATACCTTCACAGTTAACATACATCAGCCATGGCTCACCGTTCATGCAAAGGCCAAATCACATGCTAAATTTTGGAGTAGGTGATATAACGCTACCACACCAAAATTTAGTTCTTATCTCGTTGACCTCTTCGTTGAATCCATGGGGCAAAAACAATTCTAAACTAAGCATACGACTGGACGATATTTCACTTGTTCTTTCCAGCATTGCCATATGGAACAAGATTAGATTGGTCAGGTGTACTTATTGAGCAATAATGATATCCAAAGAATACATGTGGGCCAGATTGATTGGCCGGCCCCAGGTGACTGTGCAGGCAATCAAACTGTTGCGTGATAGCCAGAAAATGGCTAAGTGTCAACACTCTATAGAATGAATTAGAGCCACATATTAAACGTTTCAGAATCTCGCCTTCTTTTTCCTTGGTGGTAGTATGATTAAGCAATTTAAGCCTTTCCAAGTGCTCCTATTGAAATTACTGATCCGATTGACGCCACGTACGAATGTCGTGGAGATTTTATACTCGCCTAAAAGCTCATCGCCTCACACGTAGACACGGGCATAGGCAGTAATGTTATCTGATTTGCCGTCCCCGACATGTCAAATTCGTCATTAGCAAAGCCTGTTATAAGTAGCTTATCCTCTCCTTTTTTTTTTCCAACTGAAGGGCACAAAGAAGATCACAATTCCCAGGCATCTCCTAGTTCGTTTCCTAGAGAAGTAACAGAACATATAGCAGAAACAAAAGAGCAAATCAACACATGAAGAGACCAAAAGCAGGGTCCCTCGCTGCATGTGCCCAGAAGCAAAAATTCGTAGCCAAACGAAGCAGAGGAGATGCGCGCAGTGCGTTGGCGACAAAAGAAAGAGCAGCGAGAGGCAGGGAGCCAGGTAAAAGAGATGCAGTCTGTCTGCACCTCAGAGACTAAATTTACCGTGGTCCATGCCAGTCTTTTATCTTTCCGACATGATGCATTATTGAGAGTATGTTTTTCAGTCTATTAGTACGCAGTTTAAGGGAGAGGGTAAAAGAGCACGCGGCTCAAAAAAGAAAGACAAAAAAAGAACTCTCACTTGCGATAACAAATCCGCTTCTCCAACTCAAATGATGATTACGACCAAGGCAGGTGCAAGTGCGACCCTTTGGGATGACATCCATCATTGTAGCTACTAGCACCACCGGCGTTCTACTCTGCCGCAACTTTATGGATTGAAAAAAGGACGAGTGGCTGACGGATGGAGCAGGGTGCTTATGTATAGTAATATATTCTATCTTAATATATACTACTTTCTATTTAATCCTAAAATTTATAGTTTTAAAATGAATCTAATCTCATCCTAGTTAAATTGCTACGGAGTACATACTAGAACGGGGAGATAGTACTATTTATCTTAGTAATATAAATATAGATAAGTATGTAATAATTGATAAGATAGGCGTCGAGGGCAAGATCGTGAGGACTGAGGCTCTAGGGTTACGTTAGTCACTCATACTTTCAGGACTCACGGGCTTTCTTTGCGTATGGACTAATGAGCTGGACAGAAGATGAGTATATACATATTCCGACAAAATGGCAAAATAAACATCGTTCTTGTTTCCATTTCCATTATTGGCTTCAATAAAAAATGAACATGGCAGCCAGTACGGTTGGATTTTCCATCCTATTTCCAAACTTACACTACTAGAAAAAGTGTTTTTCCAGACGGCCCAACGACATTTTCGCAAGCGGGCAAGCCATCCGCCTGCACCTCAACGCTTGCGAAAATAGTTGATTTTCGTAGGCGTGCAACAGGTCTGCCTGCGAAAATAGCTTCGAGCGTTAAAAAAAAAGGCAGTCACCGTCGTTTCCGGCGGTAGCTTCCTGTTCCCAATCCAGTTCCCACCTATTCCCCATCCAATCGAGTGAATCCAAATTCAACAGAGAAATCACAAGTTCATCCAAAATCACTGAATCAATTCTAGCAAGAAAGCAAATAAAATCATTCCTAAAACCACGGCCGCCGCCCTGCCGTCGTCCGCCGCCGCCGCCGCACGTCCGGTCCGCGCCGCCATCTGCCGCCGCCGCACGTTCGCGCCACGCTCCCCTTCTGCCAGATCTGAGAGGGAGGGACCGGGAGCCGCCGCCGCCGCCTCAACCCCCCTCGCCGCCGTGGCCGAGAGCTGCGCCGCCTCGACCCTCCTCACCGCTGCCGCTACCGCCTCAACCCTCCTCGCCGGCGTCGCCATGTCTGTCCTCCCCCCGCCCCCCTCCGGCCAAATCCGGGAGGGAGAGGCTAGGACCCGCCGGCCACCGCTCTCCCCCCGCCCCCCTCAGGCCAGATCCGGGAGGGACGGGCCGGGAGTCGCTGCCGCCTCAACCCTCCTCGCCGCTGCCGCCCTCCGCTGCCACCGCCCGCTGCCGCCGCCGGGAGCACACGCCGCCACCGCCGGTAGCCGCCAGAGAGGATAGGTGTGAGACTTAGAAAAAATCTAGCTATCACAAGTATATTTATATTCAAGTCTATTTTCGCAGGCGGACCACTTAAGCGGGCGCCGCTTGAGTGGTTCGTAGCAAATTTCACCCCAAGTTATATTTTTGTAGGTGGTCATTTGACTCTAAGGGTCATGTCCGCCTGTGAAAATAAGACCCCCACGTCAGGAAAAATTTTCTAGTAGTGCTACTCCATTCGTCTCAAAAATAAGAATTCTAGTATTTAAATTTTATTAAAAAATATAAGAAATACTAGCGCTACTCACGATACTATTTGTCCATTAATCATTTTTATGAAAATTTTTGTTCATCTTACCTTAGCTACTCATTTTTCTCCATCTTAATATATGCTAAATGGCAAATTTTGCTACATTACACTCAAAATTTGTGTAATCACTGATAAGCATCGTAAAAACATGTCACGGCTCAAAGACTCCTAAAAAATTGATAATTTGCTCAAGAACACTTTTGGCTCAATCGGAGAGATAAATTCTTAGGAAAGATGAGAATACTCGTAGGACCTAGGGGCATTCTCGTCTTTAAGAATCTCTTTCTTCAATAGAGCGGAAAGTGTTATCCAAGAAACTAACAGTTTTTAGGAGGTCTTTCAGCCGTGACGTATTTTTGCTATGTTTATAAGCAAATTACATAAATTTTAAGTGTCGTGTAGCAAATTTTGTCATGCTAAATAACCTATAAATTCATATAGTGTTATATATTTTGAAACGGGGGAGTATATTAGCCAGGAAGCCACTAGTATGCAAGAGTAGTACTTCTTGTTTTATGTTTGCATAGTACAAGTTGCACTACAAATTCCGTTATAAGATATGGTCGATAGAGTTGTCGTACTAGTACTTTCTTCGTTCCAAAATAGGCATATCTATTATTATGATTGTGGATAAGGAGTTTATTTCGATTTATAGTATTAGAATATGTCATATCTTCTATTTATCTAAATTTATAGTATTAACATATTGCACATCCAATCAAAACATCTTACATCTTAAGACGAAGAATGTAGAAAAATGTGTCATGTACTAGTATTCCCTCTATCCTATTTTAAGTGAAGTTATAGTTTTCTATGTTCAATATTTGGTCGTATATCTTATTTGAAATATTAATAAAAAATAAAAATAAATAATCCATAAAGTACTATTCATATATTATTATCTAATTAAAAAAATACTAATTATAAAAATATTTTAAATAAGATGGACGATAAAACGTTGGAAAAAAATAGAAAAGAGTAGTAGTAGAAAATTGAAGGTCCGGCCTGCATCCCGAGTTCCTGAGTCCTGACCTAAATTCTGAACGACAGACATCACACGCAACGAACGTGATAGGACGTCTTCGTTTAAGAGCGCTGATTCTGACGTGTGTTCTAAACACAAATTTTGATATATGATGAGTTGGTCAACGTCGTTTAATTTTACTTAGCAACACCAATGAATAAAATTGAAGTGAGCATTAGTGTCAGTTCTTGGGTCAGAGGTAGTAGTTGTATGCAGGCAGCACAATGTGTATGAGATTTTAAGGTGGGGTCCACCAATAAAATATTCTCCAACCCTCAACCATTCATAAGGGCACCCACAATGGTTATCTATAGACTCTATATAAGATATTCATGTCAGCATATTTTCCTACTTGGAAGAGATTAAATGAAGAGAGAGAGCAAAGCTATCTACTAACCTGGAGATGGTCTATAGAGAAAAACGAGACAATGTATTAAAGAGCTATAGATACCCATGTAGACATACTATTGAGGTGGTTTACTATTAATCTAGTCTATTGCTGAGATGTACATGTTTTATAGAGAGCACCTTACTTTACCATTGTGGGTGAGGGCACCCATAATGGTTATCTATAAACTCTCTACAAGAGATCTATATCAGCATATTTTCCTACATGGAAGATATTAAATGAAGAGGGAGAGTAAAACTATCTACTAACTTAGAGATAGTCTATAGAAAAAAACGAGGCAATGCATGATAGAGATATAGATACATGTAGACATACTATTGAGATGGTTTACTATTAATCCAGTCTATTGCTGATATGTACATGTTTTATAGATAGCACCTTACTTTACCATTGCGGGTGCTCTAAGTAAAGATGTTTTTATCCCGTACTCTCTCTGTCTCGATTGTGTAAACAACATTATTTATTCCCTTGCTATCGGTAGTAAGCATACTACCCGATACTACTTATTTACTAGTTCCACAATGGCTATTACCAGGTTGTAGAGGACCATTGAATGTCTATTACCTGGTTTCTCAGCACATTGTGGATGAATTAGTTTCTGAGCATTGCCAACTTTGTTTCTGTTTGGTCCACCTGGACATGCATGTATCCCCATTTGAATTTTAATACTTTCTTCGTCTTGTAATAAGTTTGCTTTTAGCTTTTCTTTATTTATCATAAAATAAGTTTATAGTATTTATATTAAACATTATATCGGATTTTATGAAAATAGAGAATTATTATATTTAAAGTAGATAAAATGAGAAATAGTTGTATTAGGATTTGATAAAAAGTATTGGTATTTTTCATTACTATATCTGTGGAATGAGTGAAAATTAAATTTATTTTGGAGGAAGATAGTACTATAAAAGTACTAGTAGCATATTAGCACCACATAAATAGGATTACTCATTAACACATGATTAATTAAATATTAGCTATTATATATTTAAATAATAATTTATTTTTAAAAAAAATCTATATGGAAAATTTATATCATTTAGTAGTTCGAAAAATATGTTAATAAAAAAATGAGAGTGATAGTTTAGAGTTGAAGTTTAGAACTCAGTCAATTGTGTGCACTCGTTTGATAGTGCTATTTACCACTACTATAAAGAGGCGATCAAACAGGCACTAACACGTACTCTGTCATACTATCACCGGAACAGAACTAGTAAGCATCAATATACTAATCTAGTATTCCAGTCGTACTTCAGTTTGATTGTGTTTGATTGTGCTGCAAACCTGCAAAATAAATATATTGGGTGATCGCTCAGCAAAAAATAAAATAAAATTGCAATACTGGTTTCCTTCTAAATTCCGTTAGTGTTCTGACTAGTCGTAGGCTCGTAGCCGTGAACTCGAGGTGGGTCAAGCAGCGAAGTGACCTTGGTGTATACTCCCTCATATTTCTGTATCCAACTTTGACTGTCCATCTTATATGAAATTTTTTTATAATTCGTATTTTCATTGTTATTATATGATAAAATATGATTAATATTTTATGCGTGACTTATCTTTTTAATTTTTTTCAAATAAGACGGACAGTCAAACGTTAGACACGGAAACCAGAGTTTGTTTTTTTAGGACGGAGGGAGTACAACGACGTACGATGTTGTTAATCTCCCGATTCCATTTCATCTTCAAACAACTGAACAAGTAGTTGTTGTAGCTTTCACGCAAAAAACCGAGACGCTCCAGTCTCGTGTCCCATAGGCAGCAGGTTCCTATCATCTCGATGGCAAGCCAGAGAATCTTAGGCACCTTTTCTCGTGGAAACTACTCACTCCATCCGTATACTGTTCAACTCTACTATTCATTCATAGTTTTCTTTTTACCATTATGCAGTACAGTACTTTAGTACTCTCTACTATAGTATGTAGACGTAGTAGTACCATGGCTTGTCCTCCTAGCTTTCAGTTAGGACGTCTTTTGGGTCAAAAGGTCATGAAACCTTATCAAATCGGCCGGTTTCAATTGAAACCAGTAGACGTAGTAGCTCTGTAATCAAAAGCTAACGTTAGGCATGCCTGTTCTGTTTTGCACTCAACAGAAAGCGTGCCTCGCTCCAAGGGCTCTAAACAAGTTGGCGGAGTAGTCTCGGCCGCCCCCAGAATTTCTGGTTTTATTTGATAGATGCGGGCCGCATGCACCAGCCAGCCATTAGCCAAACCAACTTGTGTCGTAGTTGATGGCTTCCAGCCAATTAGTAACGGAAAAGGAGCCACTCTTGCACGGGAAAACTTTAAGGCTAACGAATTGAAAGCGAGGACTAACACACCGCGCCAAACCTTGAAAAGACTCGGCCATGGACGCCATGGCATTACACTACTGTAGTATGGAGTATGGAGTATGGAGTATTCACTGCCACCTTCCAGTGGCACGGCTCAGTGATAAATTACTAGGAGCAGTAGCAATTTACAGTAACAGCTAACAACCTGGGCGTACGGTACGGCCACCTCGCTATTACTACAGGGGGTTTGTTCCACCCAAACACCAAACGCAACGCCAACGCGCGCGCCATATCCCGCCGCGGCGCATGTGCCGCCTCGCCACGAGCCCACGTACGCCAAAGGCAAAGCTACATGCACTCGCGCGCGGCGTGCGTCTTCCCCGCTTCTCGGCCCATGCGGCGACTGTGTCGTCGTTCACGGGATGATCGCGATGAGTGTGCGCTAGGTGTCGCGCATGCATTTGCCCCCTGCCCCTTGCAAACCCGACCGGCCGGTTTGGGTACTTCAGTTTCTGGAAGGGGAATCCCCGTCTCTGATTTTATTCAGAGTACGTAGTAGGGACGAGTAGGGTACATGTTACCAGTTGCTGCTTGCTAGGATCAACTGATCAAGCGAAGCAATAAGCAGCCGTCGCTGGTCAGTGGAGTGTACACAAAACAGCCCAGGAGGCAAGAATCCAGGAGGGTGAAAGACGGAAGGGGAAAGGAATAAGAGTACATCAAAGCAGGAGAAAGCGCACACGCGGAGTGGATGTGCAATTCCACCTCTTTTTGTATTTTCGATAGAGAGGTAAAGCAAATTATCGCAGAAATTTGTGCACGGCTTGCTTTCATGGATAAACAGCTCAGTTTCTAGTGTCTAGCTAGCATACTACGTAGCACGGAGCTCCCACTTGACCTAAGCAACACGTGGAAATGGCAATAAAATCAAAATGGATTTGGAACTAAGAAATGAAAAAAAAAAGCAGAAATAGAACGTAGGATCAAGTCGAAAAACTAGAAATTTGAGAATTAGACGTAGCTCAATTTATTAGGCTTATCGTGGTCGAACCTATTCACCAATATTCAAATCTTACACTCATCACAGGTACAAATATTTATGCATTAATTTTGCTATACATTTGCGATAAATTTTCTCCTAAAAATTTGACAGATTTATAATATAATTATAGTGTAATTATAATGTAACTTGCATGTAATTACACTGTATAAGTGATCCCTTATGTATTAGTACAAAAGCAATTTTTCTGTACGAGGACCCCTATAGGTTACATGCGAACCGTAATTAGTTGCATCTGCAAAAATCAATCTTCATTTTCGCATACGGCTCCTTAAGACAAGTACATGTAAAAATCTAAGTGGTCCTTATGCAAAAGATACCCCTCTTTCTCCACAGATTTTTTTTTCTCCCGGCCACTCTCTTTTCCCTCTCACCACCTAAAAAAAATTCAACTCATCTCCTCTCTCTCTCTTCCTCTCCTCTCCTCAAGTCCTCATTATTCTCTCATCTCTCTCTCTTCCTCTACGAGCAGGAGATGGCGCCGGCATCGACAAGGAGGCGGCAGGGAGTGGCTGCGGCGACGGCGACGGCGACGGCGGTGGGACTCATTTCTCAGTATATGTTACTGTATATATTAGGAGGGAGATAGATACAAACCCAAACCAAAGTGGAAGTTCTAAAAGAAAACAACCAAAGTGAAGAAAATTTTCATTTGAGTTGAACTTTATTTTTTTTCCTTTGAAAATACAAGAATTCTGTCTTTTTTCTTAGGATTTTGATCTATTTTTTTCTTTTGTTCCAAACAAGATCATAGAAAAAAAAAAGTCTCCAGAGAAAAGTAGAAAACCAAACGTTGACAATTCCTTTGAAATTCAGGGCCCTTTGATTCAAAGAATTTTTATAGAAATTTCATAGGATTCAAATACTATATGAAATTTTCCAATTTGGCCCTTTGATTCAAAGGATTGAAGCTTTCCAAATCCTATGAAATTCATATGGAATGATACATTGCATGTGGATTTTGGAGGAAATTTAGCAAGAGCTTCAACCTATTGAAAAATTCCCTTTGAGTCTATCTCTCTCATCCGATTCCTGCGTTTTTCCTGCGCTCTAATCAAACGACCATTCCTATATTTTTCCTGTGTTTTGCAATCCTCTGTTTTATACTTCAATTCCTATCAGAATCTTATGTTTTTCCTATCCCTCCATTTTTTCAACCTGTGATTCAAAAGGGCCCTCATTTGATCCTTAAAGAAACACAGGAATTTTATTAAGAACTTATGTAGAAAACAGTGCAGTTCCTCCAAATTGCTGCGAAATTTCTCCGAACTACTCTCTGTCCTAAATAAGAACTAAAATAATAATAATAATAATAATAATAATAATTATTATTATTATTATTATTATTATTTTATTATTTTGAACGGAGGAAGCGGTAGGCCGTAAACAGGCCTTCGAAATTTCTAGCGGTCCGTCACGCGTGCACGCCGACGTAAGCGCCCGCCACATGAGTACATCACGACGGGGAACCGGGAAGCTGCAGCATCTCTGCGCTGCTACTGCTGCTGCTGCAACCAAAGCACGTTGTACGCGGATTGGGTGGAGTATTTAGGGGTGTTTGTTTGATTACTTCACTTTGCCACGCCACACTTCAGTCATGTCACAGTTACTTCAGTCATGCTACGTGTGTTTGTTTCAATGCTATAGTTATGTCATGCCACACTTTCCTACCCTTAGGTCCCATATGTTATACTCAGATAACTGGCAACATATTCTATACACACATGCCCTCACATGTACACACGTGCACAACAACTAAAAAATATCACAAAAAAAATCTAGAAAAAATTATACACATACTTTCAATTGTATTACACCTAAGGTTAAAATCTTAACATCAAATTCATTATATTTTAGCCGTAACAAAAAAAAATCTGACAGTTTTAAGGTTGCAATTTTGTCAGAATTTTATCTTTTTTTGTTATTCTCTATGTAGAATGAATTTGAAGATGCGACTTTGCACGTAGATGTAATACTATTGAAAGTACATGTATGAATTTTCGTAGAATTTTTTGTGATAATTTTTAGTTGGTGTACACGGTGTGTACACGCGAGGGCCTGTGTGCATAGGATACGCTCCCCAGATAACTAGAGCTAACATTGCCACACTTGTGGCTAAATACTTCTTGGCCATACTTTTGCCACATGCCACAACTTGTCTTAGCTTAGTTATGGCAAACTTAGTCATCAACCAAACAACCCCTTAGAGCCTGTTCTTTTGGATATAAAAAAACCTTACTAAATTTTGATATGGATGTCAAAATTTTGGTATGATATCTTGTATAGTTATCAAAATTTAACAGCAAACTAAATATATTTATTTTTTAAAACTTTTTTTAAAATTTAGTAAGTTTGAAAATAGTATCAAAATTTAGAAAGCCGAGGCACCTGACCGGCCGCGGCGGCAAGCGAAATCTTGCTCGTCGACGACACACGGGCAGCGTTGCCCGCGCAGGAATCTGAAGTATCAAAGATTTCTCCCCGAAGTATATGTTAAACCGGAGGGAGAAACTCGGATGTCGTGTGTGCCTGTGTGGAGTTGGACGGGAAGACCGGAAGGGCGCGGTTATCGCCTACTGTTTGTTGGGAAGCACTCTATCGATCTGTTCAATCCACATCCACAGTACACAAGACCACGGCGGCTTTTTTAAAAAAACTACTCTCTTCTCGTTCCATAATGTAAAAGATTATAATATTTTTTAAAAAAATTAAAGAAGTAGCAAAAGAACAAATCATATAGGGATGAATAACAAACCAGCGGCTCATTAAAACTAAGGAGCTAAAAACCTATCTCGGTTCAGCTCACGAGCTGACTCATTAATGCATTTATACCACTTTTATAATTTTATATTTACTATTTTATTCTATAAGCCGAATAATAAACACTAATTAAACATATATAGTTTGCCTGAAATTAAAGTACTAATCGATAGTTAACAAGCACTAGGTACGCGAAGACATGATGATCTCTTTTACTAACGACCTAAATATCTAACTTGGCTCGAATAATTAAGACTATTAGCATGAGCCAAGCTAGTTATACGAGCCGATCCAAGTGACGAGCTTCGAGCTTTTGCCCACCCGGCCACCCTAATACCATAGTATTAAAGGTGATAAATTGAGGGATAAAATAGTACAGAAGTTCATAGGTGGGAAAATATACTACTACATGAGTGGATAGATGGGAATAAGCATTATCTCAGAATCACAAAACCATGAGAAGGAGAGAGTACCAATTTTTCACACAAATGAATTACTCTTAAGTAAATTTTACAAAACTATAAATACTTTAAGCAAATTATTGTAAAACTACATATTCAATATGATGATCACAAAACTACAGGTTTAATTATAAATTTATTATAAAAATACAAGTTTAAGCAAAATATCGTAAAACTATGTATTTAATAATAAAGTTATAAAAAACATGTTTTGGAGTTTAAATACTTAGCACTAATATTATGTTTGAGTAAATGTCCTAATTTTATGATTAAATTGATATTAAACATGTAGTTTTATGATAACTTTGTTATTAAATCTACAATTTTGCGCTATTTCACTAGTGTTAAGTCCGTACTTTTGTGATATATCATGTTAAATCTATAGTTTTACGATAATTTCACCAAAGTACATGTAGTTTTGTGAAATTTACATAATTGTTTTTGGTAAAAAAATGCGAAAACTATCATTTAATTTAATTTAATTAGTCTGGAGTTATCAAAAGTAGAAAAGAGTTAAGAGAGCTTTGCTATAGCTCAATTAGTAAATGAATGGCATGCCTCGTAAAATGGGTAAGTATGGCAAACTTTGGCTAATAAGTGAGCCAACAAGGTAAAATTGCGCCTTGTTTGAATTAGAATACTCCCTCCGTATTTATAAAGGAAGTCGTTTAGAACAATGTTTAAGTTAAACCTTGGCAATATAAATCATGAATAACTCTTAAGTTGTTGAGTTTGAAAATGTAAAAATTACATGAATAGATTTATCTTGAAAAATACTTTCATAAAAATATACATATATCACTTTTTAATAAATATTTTTTATAGAAATAAGAAGTTGAAGTTATATTTTGGAGACCGTGTCGCTATACAAAACAACTTCCTTTGCGAGTACGGAGGGAGTACTTAACTACACGCATGAGAACTCATCTAGAACACAGAAATACTCTAACATATTCAAATAAACTGTTCAAATTGGCATGGCAAACTTGGACCATGAACCAAACATCACACTCTTAAAGGCGCATTAAGCATGAAGCCTATTAGTAACCCGGCATCCAAAGTGTATAAAATAGTGTTTGACTATCGACTGCAAGAGTGTGTATCCAGCAAGAGTGTTGCATCGTAGTCTAGAAATGAAGCTGGCTGATATATATGAATAAGAACAACCTAATGTACAATGAGTACTTAATATTCATTGTACACTGCTCTCTAATTTCAAATGTAGTCTCGTTTTGAGTTGTTCATAAGAACAAATGGTAAAAGAAACCTCGTTTTCCTGTGGCTATTACACATTTTTCATCTGATACTCCCTCCGTCTTATAATATAAGGGATTTTGACTTTTTACTTATACTGTTTGACCATTCATCTTATTTAAAAAAATTTTACAAACATAAAAAACAAAAGGTTGTGCTTAAAGTACTTTGGATAATAAAGTAAGTCACAAATAAAAGAAATAATAATTCTAAATTTTTTTAATAAAACGAATGGTCGAACAGTACAAGCAAAAAATCAAAATCCCTTATATTATGGGACGGAGGGAGTATCTTGTTTCAACCGTATTAGCAGTGTTTATTTACGGGAGAACGATTTTCTTTCTCAAGTTCTTGCAATAAAATTCAATGCGACTTTCTCAGTTTCTAGACAATATAATTTAATTAAGCCGGTTGATTTGAATGGGGTAAACAGAAAATCGTTCATATAATTCAGATTTTTTATTTGTTCTGAATAACTTGGAGATTTTCTAAAGTGTATAATTGATAGAGCAGTACCAATTTCCACTTGCAGCATGTTGTATTCAGGCCTTGTTTAGATTCAAGTTTTTTTTTCAAACTTCAAACTTTTCCGTCATATCAAATGTTTAGGCATATGCATGAAACATTAAATGTTGACAAAAAAAAATCAATTGCACAGTTTGTATGTAAATCACGAGACGAATCTTTTGAGCCTAATTACGCCATGATGATTTGACAATGCGGTGCTACAGTAAATATTTGCTAATGACAAATTAATTAAGCTTAATAGATTCGTATCACAGTTTATAGGCGGTATCTATAATTTGTTTTGTTATTAGTCTATGTTTAATACTTCAAATATATATCCGTATACGTCCAAAAAAAAATTTGGCACACGAACAAAACACAGCCTCTCATATGAACTCTTCATTTTCAATATTCAAATGGATAGCCTTTTTCTTTTTCTTTTTTCCAGAGCATGATAATTAAGAGTATCTAATTTATATGACTATAGACCAAGAGATAAATGATAAACTGCCTATGGGGTCTAATCAATTATGCACATGAACTTTAATAGCGGAAATGTGGAATGCGAGTAGTCTCAGTCTCACTGGTGTTGAACTGTTGACTACTGATGAAGTGGCTGAGATGGCTTTAGGAGACCACCTACAGTGATGTGTGATGACCTCGACATAGATAGAACCAATGTTCTCGATGTGCCGGGAGTAATGGACAGATAGCTTTGGCACCACAAAGCTGATGGCGATGATGCAGGCAAGCCACACCCCATTCCTCTTTCACCAGATACTCTAATTCTTTCTGACCCCTCGGTTAAAACAAGACAGCCAATTTCTTGTTTCACACCGAAGACATCGGTACCCCTCTGCCTCCCAGCCATTCTTGCCAGACGCAGCTTTGAATAGCTTTTCTTGTGAAGAGCTCGAGTGCTTTCTACTAGAGTACACTATAACAATCTAATGCTAAAACATGCAAATGTTGATCACTAAACCTAACACAATCTCTAAATGAGACCTCTAATTTTCCTACTACTGAATTCTAGCAGTACGACGGGACTAAAATAGAGTGAAGGGAGGAAAAAGTTCAGGTACGGTACAGCAGACTAATGATACGGCCAGGAAAAAGGAAAATGTACAGCCACCGCGGCGGTGCTAGCTAGGCTAGGCTAGAAGGAGGCGACGGCCGGCGCGGCGGCCGCCACGATGACGGGGGTCTCCTTCTTGCGGCGCATCTCGAGCACCTTGCGGTGGGAGTTGGAGTGCAGGCTGCTGACGAACGTCGGGCTGCAGGCCGGCCGGTACTCCGGGAGGAGGCGGCCCGACTTGTAGCGGACGCCGCAGGCGTTGCAGAGCGTCTTGGCGCCCTCGGGGCCGGCGCGCCACTGGGGCGTCTTCTGGACGCCGCAGTGGCTGCAGCGGCGGTCGCCCGTGGCGGGGAGGGCGGCGCCGCCGGCGGCGGCGGCGGCGGCGAGGTGCGGCGGCTGCTGGTGCTTCGGCTTGCGCCCGCGCTTCTTGGGCTTCTGCTTGCCGTTCTTGCCGTGCTTGGACTTCTTGGAGCGCGGCTGCTCGTCGAGCAGGTCGGAGGCGACTAGCGCGGGGAAGTCCACGTACTGGAGGAACGGCGAGAAGGAGGCCGACGACGAGCAGGACGAGGTTGTCGCGGTGGACGACGACGACGTCGAGTCGGACAGGGGCGCGCCGGAGAGCGACCACACGGAGGCACGCGACCGCTTGCTCCGCCGCGACTTCACCGGCACCAGCGCCTCCGTCGACAGCGCGCAAATGGTCGGGGTGCGCATAGGGTCCAACAACGCCGACGCCGCGCCTTCGTGCGGCCGGCGGTGCTGCGGCTTGCCGCACGCCGCCAACGCCGCCGCCGCCGCGGGGAGCTGCGGCAGCGGGAGCTCGGCGAGCGAGTCGTCCATGATACGGGACACCCACTCAAGCTCCTCCACGTCATGCGCCTGTACACAAAAACAAACACCTCATGAGCAAACGACGACATGGGTGGAGACTGCAAAAGTCGACGCGCTTGGCGCGAAACGAGGAGCCAAACGTCGTCATATATGTTCTTACCGGCAGGTCCATCACCGGCGGCAGCAGCGGCATGGGCTCATACGACACCACCGACGAGCCATGGGAGTCACTAGACCTCTCCTTCTCCACGGCGGCCGCCGCCGCCGCCGCCGCCTCGCCTTGCTCGCCGCCGTCCCTGTCCACCTCACAGAGCTCCTCAAGGTCCAGCAAGTCCTCCACCGAGAACCCGTCCCCCATCATCCCTGCCCCCCTCTCCACCGCCCCCCACGCCGCCGCCGGCCCGCCGGCGGCCGCCGCCGCGGCCATCTCCTCGGCCGCCTCGTACGGCCTAAGGCTACTCCTCAGCGCGGACATCCTCCCGTCCTTCTCCACCTGAAACCGCACAAAGAAAGCAGAGCAAAAGAAAGAAACACACGAAACTCTCGTCAGTTTCAAGAACCACCCTAATTAAAACCGTCGCGAACGGCTCAACCACGCAAGAGAGAGCCTCACCAGCGAGCCATGGTGGTGGTGCGCGAACGACGACATGGCGGCGGCGGCGTGGGAGGAAAGCGAAGGCGAGGAGGAGGAGGAGGAGGCGTGGAGGAAGTGGGAAGCAGGGGAAAAGGCAGAGGGAGGGGTGGAAGGGATGAGCGCCTGGTGGGTCATTGAATGGCTGCCAAAGTCCGTGTGCGCAACAAATGCACTGTTCGTTAAATTTCTCCGTCGCCCCCCTCCATCTCCCCCGTTTTTACGCCCAACTCAACAAACTTCTTTTTTACTAGGGCTGTGTTTTTCTTCTAAAGTTGAAAGTTTGTGTTGAAATTGGTACAATGTGACTGAAAAGTTATGTGTATAACAGGTTGATGTGATAGAAAAAATTGGATGTTTGGATCTAAAGTTTAGATCTAAACACAGCCTAGACTTGGGCCTAGTTTAGTTCCAAACTTTTTTAAAAAAACTTTCAACTTTTCTATCACATCAAACTTTCCTACACACAAACTTTCAACTTTTCCGTCACATCGTTCCAATTTCAATCAAATTTTTAATTTTGGCTTGAACTAAACACACCCTTGGTTTAGTTTCCAACTTTGGTTGTGTTTAGTTGGAGCCAAAATTTGGAATTTGGTTGAAATTGGAGACGATGTGACTGAAAAGTTGTGTGTGTATGAAATGTTTGATGCGATGGAAAGTTGTAAGTTTGGAAAAAAACTTTGGAACTAAACACACCCTTTTTCTTCAAACTTTTAACTTTTCCATCACATCAAAACTTTTCTACACATACAAACTTCCAACTTTTCTGTCACATCGTTTCAATTTCACTTAAACTTCTAATTTTAGCGTGAACTAAACACGCACTTTTACTACTACAAATACAATGCTAAAATTGACTTTGCTTTTAATTATTTCATTATTACTGGGAGAGCCACTAATTTGAAACCTGTATGTGACGGCTTGCGTTTGCATGCACCCTTTGCCGTTCATTTGGGGGCTTCTTTTTAAAAGAAACGGTGCGAAAATGGGGCGAATCTGGAACTGATTCACTCACTGTGTGGAGGGAAGCATTATTCGACGCCCATTGTTCTTTTTTCTTTTTGAGATTATTTTGAATAGTCGGGAGGGGGCAGAGATAAGCGGGGCGGGGGTAGTGGGGCGTGGGGAGTGTGATTAGTGGCGGGCACTCGGGGCATGGGGAGGATGACACGTGGTGGGCCCAGGCATCCCACGGATCCTTCCCTCCAAATGGAGACGCAACGCTGCTTCTCCCGAAATCCGGATTCGGAAAGTCCGAACTCCGCTTTGCTTTAGGCGGGCAACTGCGGCCGTGTTTACTGTGTAGTTTATCCCTAACTACCCTAAACTTCCAACTTTCCATCACATCACATCATCCAAAACTTTCCTACATACATAAACTTTTAATTTTTTTCTAAACTTCCAACTTTCCCCAAACTTCCAACTTTTTTCAGGAACTAAACGTTGAAAGTTTTGGGAAAGTTGGGAGTTTGAAAAAAAATTAAAAGTTTATGTATGTAGAAAAGTTTTTGATGTGATGTGATATGATGAAAAGTTAGAAGTTTAGAGTAGTTGAGGGTGATCTAAACACGTCCCTACTACAATAGCACTGACCCAAGTCCAAGTTTAAGAAATGGCCGTGGGCTCGTCGTGTGTTAGCCGTTGCCGTTGCGGCGTCAGCAGCTCGCGTAGCGTAGCGTGCAGCAAAAAGGGTTGTAGCCCGGGGCTGGGAAGCAACCGATTTTTGGCATGTCAAAGATTGCTACTCCAGATTTGGCCGGCAATCGGCATTAGTTCTGTCAGGCTGCCGGTGGAAATTGAGATATCAGTAGTAGTGGTAGTGGATATAGGCATCTTGAATGGGAGAATCAACGAATTCTGTTGGAATAGATCACTTCTCTCTTGTGAAATCCAAGAAATGTACTGACTTATCATTTCAAAGTTCATACATTTACCGGGCAGAGGCATGAAAGTGGCTGATTGTGGCTGGGCCAGCCAGCAAGATTGAAGGAGGATTCATAGTGGTGGTGATGTAAATTGTGTTGTTTTTTTTCTGATTGCAACTTTCAAGATTGTAATTTTGAATTTTTTTTATGCTATATCAATACAAAACTTCGTATTGTCTGGTAGGGGTTGTTTCGAGAAGGTGGATTCATGGTGCAATGACATTTTAAGAAACAAGTTTAGCGACATCATTCTAGCAAAGTTGGCATACCTTAGGCATTTAAGAGAAAGTGACATTTTGGCAGAACGGCTCAGTTCAACTGGGTTGTTAGGTCCGACATATTAGAGGTACATAGAACATGGGGTAAATTCCATAAAACGACATGTACTTTGTCTAAACTATCACAAATTACGGATTTAAGATAATATATCACAAAACTATAAATTTAGAACCAAGTTTATCGAAGAACTACATATTTAAGATGGAGTATAATAAAATTACATGTTTAGTAATAAAATTATCACAAAATTACATTTTTGCACCAAGTGAAGTACAAAACTACAACATTTATAACTCTAACATAATAATAGTTGTAGGAATTTAAACTTGTAAAATATATAGTTTTGTGATAATTTGAGCATTAAATCTGTAGTTTTGTGATGCTTGGTCTTAAATTTGTCTTTTTGTGATACAACGTTTTAAATCTGTAGTTTTACGATAATTCGATCAAAGTATATGTAGTTTTGTGAAATTTGATCTAAAACATGATAAGTCATCAGTGAGCGTATGATTAGTCAAGTATTGGTTATTATAATTTGAAAATAGATTTATTTTACTTTTATAATGAAAACTTTGTACGAAATATATCGTGTTAGTAGTTCGAAAAACATGCTAATAGAAAATGAGAAAGTTGCCACACCCAAAATTACTTCCCAATGGGGCATAAACATATGTAGGGTGGGTCTGTTCATTTTGGAACTGAATTAAGGCTATATTCTTCTCCCAGTTTTCCCAACTCACTTCTCTCGTTTTCGTGCGCACGTTTTTCAAACTGTTAAACGGTGTGATTTTTACAATGTTTTAAAAAATTATACTAATCCATTTTTCAAAAAAGTTAATACTTAATTAATCATGCAATAATACGAGCTTCGTTTTACGTGCCGGGGAGGAGGGACTGCGGCCCAGCCCCTCCTCCCGAACACAGCCTTAGGCTGTGTTTTTGTTCCTGGTGTGGTTCCCAACTAATGTGCAGTGCACGTAAAATGAAACTATCCATTAGCGTGTGATTAATTAAGTATTAGCTTTTTTAAAAAATGAATCATAAGATTTTTTTTAAAAAAACAACTTTCGTATAGAAATTTATTAAAAAAATACACCATTTAGCAGTTTGAAAAGCGTTCGTGTAGAAAAAGGAGAGATATTAGTTGGGAAAACAAAGGAACAAACTCAACCGGGGTATTTCATTGTTGCTTTTTCTATTTTTCAGCTTTACCTTATGGGTTGTTAAGAGTAAAATTATTAAACCTTTTAGCACAGAGTTTTTATTTTAAGACTCATATTTTTATTATATAGCAATGACAAAGTTTATGGAAAGAATCCCCAGTACATCACCACGACGATTAATCATACAACACACGACCATCCTTCGCGAAAATAAGATTGACTAAACTTAGAAAACGAATTTCAAAAAGGACCATATAGGGGTAAGGATAAGATCGACGTAGAGTCGCGCCATATCTGATTATACCTTTGATTTATAAGCCACAATCGTAAGAAAGCATTCCAAAATTCCAAAAGCAGACTCGTGCTATGACTATGAGTCGAGAATTTATCCATGTTGGCCGTTTGGTTAATAGTTCTTCCAATGTACGAGACTCTTTATTATGCGCTTCTAGAGGTCCCAGGCCTCATGACCAGAGGCAAAGGGCCGTTAGGCTACGGATGAAAACAGTAATGAAAATTTCCATGGATCGAGCGCCGTTTCCGTATAAGAGTTATTGTTTCTGACCATACTTTTTTTTGACTATTTATAAATTTTATTTTTTCTAATTTTTTATGGTATTAATGTCATTACTGAATAGTTTAAATGATAGTTATGGCCAATTATCGACCGATTGAGTGTCGTTGCCAAAAAGATGCTATCGATTCCGACCGTTTTCACCCTTACATTCGGCTTTGCGGTTAGCAAAAATTAATTATGTTATTTGGTATACTTATACTACTGGAAAACTGATATTTGCTCGGTCACCCCAAAATCACAATAGTTCCGGTTAAAAAAGAACCGGCACTAAAAATCATCTTTAGTCCCGGTTTAAAACCCCACAGCCATTCTACGATCACCAACCTGTCAGTCCCTTGTCAGAGAGATCTTTAGTCCCGGTTGGTGTCACAAACCGGGACTAAAGATCACCACTTTACCAACCAAGACTAAAGATCTCCTAGATCTTTACTCCCGGTTGATATTACCAACCGGGCTAAAATCACGCATAGTATATAATCCATATTCCATATCCTCTCCCCCACAACCAGCCTCAATCTCCTCAACAACCGGCCTCTCCTCTCCTCAGATCCATCTCCCTTTCCTCCTCCCCCTCCTCCCTTCACATCCGATGCCCGGAACGCCTCCTCCCCCTCCTACCTTCCCGTGCCCAGCAGGGCCGCACGCGGCAGGCGCCCGGCGGGGCCGCACGCAGCAGGCGGCCGCGCACGGGCCGAGTAGCGAGCGGCGGCAAGTGGCGCTACCGGCATCAATTCTTTTTTCTTTTTTTTTTTTACAATTTGTGATTCACTGAGATGTATAATTTTGTGATTTGTTGTATGGATCTGAGATGTATAATATGTGATGTATTTGGTTTGTGTGTAATTTTTTTAAGATCTGTGATGCATTTGATTTGTGTGTACAAGTAACTTAAAATTTGTGATGTGAATGTTTTGGGATGTTACTTTGATTTGGGGTTTGATTTGGGAATATGCATCCCACTCGATTTGGGAGAAAATATAGGGATTAAACTCTGGCTAAAAAACAATGAAAAAAAAAGAAGAAAAGGAGACCTAGTGGGACTGCCGCTATCCTCTCTTTAGTCCCGGTTGGCGTTACCAACCGGAACTAAAGATTCCTGATTGGTGTTACCAACCGAAACTAGAGATTCCTGATTGATGTTACCAACCGGGACTAAAGATAGATGGGCATCTTTAGTCCCGGATTGCTAGTCCCGGTTGGAAAACTGGGACTAAAGAAGATTACCAACCGGGAGTATAAATGGTTTCTCCACCAGTGTTAATTTCAGTTCGAGTAATTGGATTATAAAACTTTTAGCGAATATGCAAGAGGATTAAGTATTTTATTAAGGAGAAAAGTTTAAATACAATCATCACGGTGCAGTAATAGGGTGATGGCTGACGACCCATAGCGTTTGCAGAAGCATTTGAACAAATGTAATAATAAGGTATAAGTCAACTATAAACTTATATGGATGAAACATAATTTAAAAAATGAAAATGGTTGGCTCTCATAGAGCTATTCACATATTTCAAGATGAATACATTGAATGTATATGTGAGAGATAAAGAAAAGAAAAAAAAAAAGAAGATAACCTTATAGGTCATCTATATACTAGTACATGCTAACTTTAATATGACTTATAAGCTTAAAGTTAACTCTAATATTAAACTTGTTTTTAAGTTGTTATCCCGCGATACGATACGAAAGAGATGATTACCCACTTGTAGCTGCAGGTGGAAATGAGCTCGAACTTATCATTGAAAAGGCCGTTCACTGTACCATCGAAATCATCTTTTAGTTGTTGGTATTTTTTTCCCTTGTGATGTGGCTACGAAAGAGCAGGTGAAGTGGGCAGCAAAGACGGGCCTTGACAAAATTTCCCTCGCGAGTCTCACCTGTTCTCCTCCTCCTAACCGCGATTAATAAACAAACCTTGGCCCGCGCCAAAAGAGAGACCGTCAGACAGCGCGCTGCCAGTTATCCTCGGAATGGCAAAACCGAGCCGAGAAATACCCAAAAAAGGAATTCCAGAATTTTTAGTCTACGTCGAGCTCAATACAGCCCCACACGTTGACGCCCAACTGGTGGAAACTTGGAATCGCCAAATTTGACCGTGGGCCTCATGGCGAAGTTACCAAAACGCCACCCCGTGCCCCCCCTGACGGAAGTCCAGCGCCGCCCCACGTTCGCTACGAGGAAAATAGCGGGCCAAACCGCGGTTGCCGCCTTGCCGATCTCCACGAGGGGCAGTTTCGGTAAGAAGCCGGCCACGCCGCCTCGCGTAGTCGCGTGCTCGGAGGCGAGACCTCGTCCTCGCCCGGTAAACGGCCAAGCGTCCGCCCGCCTCTCGCTCGAAGCAAAGACAAGAATGCAAGATACACACGACGGCGCACGCGCGAGACGGCTCGTCGATACTGCTGCCTCGGCTCCTGACCAGTTGGTCCCGCGCGTGCTGGAGCCCAAACGGTAGCGAATACAACGTCGCCCCCGTGCCGCGTCTGCGTCCAACGTGGCGGGCTGCATATGCCCGTTTCACTCCGTCGTTTTGCATTTCGGGAGGAGCGCGGTCGCGTTCGAAATTTGAAACCTGCCCGGCTGACTCTTGGGCCGTCGTCCTGCGACGGAGTCACGCGAAAACAGGCTCGGCCTGTTTGAGTCAAACTCGTCCAAAAATTTAAGCGGTCACCGATTTGAGCGTAGCAAACGTTTGGCGATTCCCAGATTTAAAACTTTGATTTTTTTTCCCTCCTCGTTTCGTCGTCACCTAGCAGTCCGCCCCCTCCACATGTCATGCCCCGCAAGACACGCAAGTGGAGCTACACTGACACATTGTACACACCGACTCGGCCGCGTGGACGATGACAAGTCGCTGACGGAGACGCCGAGGGCGGACGACGGGGTCTTCGCCGATTCGGCGCTTCTACTCGCAACCATGCTACTACCGTGGATCCCATACCATGCGGTCACCGTCGAGAGCGGCTTGCGGAAAACAACAATATTGAGTTTAACACGTACCAGTACTCCTGTTATTGTATAGGAGTGTGCACGTAAGATATGTGAAGTCAATGATCTCTCTAACCGAAAGGTCAACGGATCACGCATGCTTGGCCTGAATAGTGGAGTATATATATATACCTCGTCTGGTCGGAGTATACTATACTGTTTGCGGAAGGTCCATTTGCGCTAACGAATTAATAACTTGAAAGCTTATCCATGGAGTATTATAACGTGCATAAAGTTCTCAAAAGAATTTCTCGGTCAATTGTATTCGGCCTGTACTTATTTTTAATAATGGATAATAGAATTTATCTTCCCTTTAAATAAGTTACGACTAGTTATTACATAGGTGATGTTTGGATACAGGGACTTAACTTTAGTCCCTGTATTTAGACACTAATTTAGAGTATTAAATATAGACTACTTATAAAACTAATTACATAAATGAAAGCTAATTCGCGAGATAATTTTTTTAAGCCTAATTAATCCATATTTAGAGAATGTTTACTGTAGCATTACATAGGCTAATCATAGATTAATTAGGGTCAATAGATTCGTCTCGCGAATTAGTCTAAGATTATGAATGGCTTTTATTAATAGTCTACGTTTAATATTTATAATTAGTGTCCAAACATTTTAGTCCCATCTAAACAGGGTCTTAGACTGCAAGTCGAACGACTACTTATCATAAAATCACACCTTGATTAAAATACTATTTGAGTATCCGTATAAAAATAGAGACAACACATTAATAATGGTGATAATCTGCATAGCCCGTTATTTATGACCATCAACCTACAGGTTATATATAGTACTTGTTTTTCATAAACTGTAAAACAAAGTATCAAAATCAGCACTTTTTTTTATTAACCGAAGACGCATGCCACGCTCGCACACCCAAAAGTGCGTCCCATAACACATGTTAAAAGAAACGAACGGCATATCCATAGCATCGCTGATTTCCTATTGATATCACACTCAAGTGTGTATATATTTGTGGGCACCATGATTTAAACCCTAGTAAGTGAAGTCTCGCAACCACGATTACACCACCACAATACTGGTGCTTCCCCAATTTAGTTATCAAATTTTCAAATTGGTTATGTCAGATGAGAGATTATAATCTATTTATTGTAAACTATCTCAGGGGCATGGTGGATATATGACAAAATTGAACGGTAAAACCTAATTTTGAATTGTTTTAATTTTTTTCATTGTTTTTAGTATTTACCCTTGATATTGATAACACTAAAAATAAGAGTATTGACTTAACCTAAAATTATTGTCTTCACTTAAGACACTTAAGACACATGTTTTGAATTAAAAGTTGCAGCCAAAAGATATATTTGCCAAACAAACACTTAAACATTAGATTATAAAATCATACACTTGGAATCATCTCCTATTCCTTGCATGACCAATTCTTCCCTCTACCCCCAGGGTCACGGTAAAATTGATGGTGTACATCAAATCTATACCATTACTTATCGTAGTCATCGTCAAAGTTATATCGGAGGGGAATGTGTAGATAACATATTCTGTCAAAGATAGCATGTAATACTCTATTTTTGGCATTGTCTCCTCTATATTTGGTGTGTAGGGGTTGTATAATAAGTCCCTTAATGACCTTCCATCCCTTGTAAGTTTTTTGGATGTTCCTAAGCCTAGTTATTTCATTAAAATCGACCCGCACTGATTGTGTGTGAGCTGAGCCAATCTCCTTCTCTTTCACTACGTTCACAAGGTATTAGAGCATGATTGATCTTGCCTGCTTCCTTCTCTCATTCGTCTTGCACCTATGGAGAACTCTTCCACTCAGCTTCCTGTGGGAGGTGCCACTCCTCCTCCTCCTTCTCAAGACACCGTGGCCAACCTCGTCATGGTGCTCGCAGTCGCCCATGTTGTGTCGTTGCCGGCAAACAAGAGGATCTCCTCGCCACCATAGCCAACATACAAGCGGCCTAAGATACCATCATGGCAACAACACATGCACAAGCATCAGGCATATCCTCAGCCATGGTGATGGTCCCCGCTGCCCATACTGAATGTGTTCATTGGCACGGCAAATGCACCCTCTCCCTTGACGATCGATGCCCTCAGCATCCCAACGTAAAGACGCATGTACCTGTTATCCTCGACATGAAGAGTTTGAACTACACCAAGTGGAGGATATTCTTTATTGTTGCCTTCCTAGGAAAGTTTGGTATGCTAGGTCACGTGCTCAACTCTCATCCTCCTGTTGATGCCACCAACACCTGGTGGACTTTACCATTTTCACCGTACTCTACTACTCCATCTCCCGTTACTCCTTGACATGATCATGGAGCCAACACAGATGACCTGCGATCTGTGGGTCGCCAACAAGAACGTCTTTTATGACAATCGTGAAAACAACCACAACCGATTGATTGAAGAAACCATCATTTGGGACATCTTGTTTTTGCAGTTTTTCATGGAAGATGTTCTTGATAGTGACCCTTAGATCACGAAATGTATATGTTGGATCCATGTTGATGTCAAGGACATCGTGGAAGATGGAGTAGTAGAAAAGGCGATGAGGATGGGTAAGTCCTCTTGCACCCTGTGCCGGTTGCATCTATTGGAGGAGGAAGTTCGAGCACATGAAGTAGCAGGCAAAACTTGTCGAGGAAAGAAAGGGAGATTTCCCTTCACTTGGTGTAGTTTGGACTCTTCATGTCGAGGACAACAGGCAATTTCCTCTTGATGTTGGAGAGTTGAGGGTGCTAGCCATCTAGGTAAAGGGTGTAGATGCCACACCGGCTAACAAGTTTGGCATGGGCAGCTGGACCATCAGTCCACTATCATGGTTGAGGAGATGCATGGCGCTTGCGCCTAGCTTCATACAGTGGTGGCATCTTGGGTTGCATGCGCATTGGTTAGGCACTAAGGAAATCCTCTTGTTTGCCGAAATACCGGTGGCGACCACAACATAGGTGGTTGCGAGTGCTGTGATGAGGCTTTCGCAGTATCTTGGGGAGGAGGAGTGGACATTGTCGCCGTTGGGAAGCTGAATGGAAGATGTCTTCATGGGTGCGGCGGAAAGATGAAGGAGAGAAGGAAACACGTGGAATTAATTTCGCTCTAATATCATGAGAACATAAAGAGGGAGATTGGCTCAACTCATACAATCAATGCGGACCGATTTCATATAAACCCGACTTAGGAAAAATGGGAAACATTGAAATGAATGAAAGGTGATTACGAGACTTAATATACAATCCATGGACATTAAATATAGAGGATACAACGCCAAAAATAGAAGATTACATGCGTTCTTCGACAATAATAAATCCCATATAGTCTTGCTACAAGACCGAGTTGTTTTAAATTTTAGTTTTTAATTACCTTGGCAAACTCATTTTATTTCTTAGTTAATTCTTGGGGGAACACTAAACTCAAAATATTTTCACGCTAATGGCTCCCGTTTCTAAAAGGTTTAATTGGCTCCATGCCACTACAAATATGCTATATTAGATAAATGCCACTACTGTTAACGATATCGGCTACGTGCCACTGAAATTTTGGAAAATTGGAATCATGCCACTCCGTCGCGTTTTCCATCAAAAATCTCCTTAGTCTCATCTGCACGCGGGGAAGATAAAAGAGGGAGGATGGAGGAAGATGGAACTGGCATGTGGGTCCCACGTTAGGGGTCTGACGGAAAACGCGACGGAGTGGCACAGTTCCAATTTCTCCAAATTCTAGTGGCGTAGCCGATTTCGTGAATAGTAATGACATTTATCTAAAATGGCATATTTGTAATAGCATTGATCCAATAAAAAAGATGATCACATATATCGATTCAGATTCAGAGCTCACAAATTTAACTGGGAACTTCCATCAAGAAGAGGAATGTTGGCACGTGCCTTTCTCTGATATTTCTATCTTGAGCGAGAGAGATGTGCCGTTCAAGCGTTGGCGTGCAGTTCGGCGAGAACCCAGCAATTTAACCGAAAAGAGAGATCAACACACCCAAAAGAGAAAGCCACCCACTTTTTCTTTATCGAGAAAACCGAAAAACAAAAGCCGGCCGGCTTTTTTCCTCTTTGGAGCTCGTTTTCCGGGCTTCTTTTCCATCGCTTGCAAGGCACATCCTCCTAGCTATCGATCGTGTGACGCTGTACTGGATTGCATCATCGCTCGTGAAAATTGCGATGCTGGGAAGAGTAAAAGTTGATGGGAGGTCGTTCGTTCGGTGCCATCAAAATCTCGCTGTTGTTTGCCGTTCACACCAAGCAAGACACTAGTAGCAAATGGTTTCTGTGTAGGACTTGGGAGTTTCATTGTATCGGTAGCTTTGATGACATGCACGGATGTTGCCACCCTACTGCACGTACTGTTTCTTCTCGCTACGGTCTTGTTGGTTAGGGAATCAATACCATCAATTTATGATATGGTAGCACCAGTGAGTACGTGTGGTAGTGTATACTGGAGTACTATTGAGATGTTTTGTGTTACTCTTTAGATAATAAATCAACCAATGGGAAAAACCGTTGTGGGGAGATTGGGATGGACAAACTAATACACTGACTAATACTTGTCTGATCTTTTTATAGGGAAAAGTAAATTGCTCAATCTTTTAGGGCTAAAATTTAGTACCACAATAAAAAACGGTTAGTACTTTTTTTACACTATAAATTACATATAATTACATCGTAAATTTAATACATACACTGTACTCTACTATGGACAAATCAAGACAGTAAGGGAAAAATACAAAAGAGATAGAAACATATGAATACACCATAGGCAAGCAACAACACGTGCCCAGTATGAGAAAAGGCTTAAAAAATTCGACTGAAATTACTCGATAAATGTGGTTGCAGTTTTCTGTCGAAACCGATCTTTTTCAATGGAAGAGATTTGCTCAATCGTGTGCATCAGCGAATGGATCGGACAACCTGTTAGGCCCGGCTGGGCTCACAAGAGGCCCGTGAATTGGGTTAGCATCGACAGGGTTCAGGTCCTCAGGGTGGAGGACCATTTACCAATCAAGTGGGCCTTCTAAGGCTGGCCTGAGCTTGTTGCATAACTGGGCCGGGCCCTGCTGTTGTCAGCCTACGCTGTTTTATAAGAAGCGAGACAAAACTGAGACAAGAGTTAAAATAAAGTTTAGCGATCTTATCGAAATAATTCAGAGTCTCCCCGCATAGAAGAAGAAATAATTCTGAGTAATTACTTGAACAGTTCAACTAAATCAGTCAAATAGAAAATGTTATTATGGTTCCAATTCTGCTGGATCAGTTCATATACCTTGCCAGAACTTGGAACCAACCTACGAGGTAACTTTTTTCTCCAGGGATAAGATTTGATCATATGAATCATGAATGGTGTTCCAAAAAAAAAAAGATTTGATCATTTGAACATTAGAACATACGATGCAGTACGCACACTCTGTACAGCAGTACAGGTGAGCACCTTCCAACTCGGGCCACAGCGTATGATACCACCAGATTACTAGTGCTACCGACTGGCCCCGCGTGCGTCTGCGGCAAGGCGGCAATCTCCTCCGTGCTCCAAGACCAAGCAGGACTGACTGCAGAGTAGTAAAAACAACAGAAAAACGCACGGCGTTCTGCCCAAACTGGCGCGCTAGCCGCTTGGACACGGGCACGGACACGGACGGACGGATCGATGTTGCAGGATGCGGATGTTCCCCGCGTGCTTAGCTTCTCGGACTCTCATCTCTCTCACGCCCTGACGGAAAACACGGGCAGATAGTTAATCAGTTGCAACGTACTCCCTCCCTCCCGTAAAAAAACGAATCTAGTACTAGATAAGACACATTCTAACTATGAATCTGAACATATGTCCAGATTCGTAGTATTAGAATGTGCCAAATCCGGTACTATATGTTCAGATTCGTCATATCCGGTACTAGGTTGTTTTTTATGGGACTGAGGGAGTATGACCTTATCTTGTCGCTTATGTTTATGCATATTAGCGAAATTTAAATTTGGAGTTGATTTAGAGATTTTTTTCATCGAATTTATTTTTCAACCTTTGATCTTAGATCGTTAGGAACACGTATATAAAGTTTTTATTCATAAGTTATTTTTCGTTTGTAAATACGCTGTTGTAAGCGAAATCCAGCGAGTAGCACCTGTATGTTCCTTTTCATTCGCTAAAAAAACGAGGGTTCGTTATGGTCAGCCGGCCGAATTGGGCAGCTGGCAGCCGTTGGAGTATAGTATTGTGCTTGCCGACACGGCTTTGTGGAACTCGGTAGACTTTATAAGTATATCCTGAAAAGAAACTTCCAAGCAAAATATAGGAGACTAATCATGTCAGACCAAGAAAAGTACAAACGCGAGTGAAAATCAGGAGGTTTAATACTACTATTCTTTTTTGAGAACCTAATACTCCTATCCGACAAGGTGCTACAAGCGGGTACGTCTAATAGGCGATCGATCACCGTCAGATTCGCTCCCCACCCCTCCCCCTCTCTTTCTCTATCTGGTTTCATTTTTTGGCACCGTATTACTTTTATATTTTTAGTAATTTATGCATCTAAAGTTTATACACCTCAAGTTTACACATCTAAAGTTTAGAGACTAAAAGTTTATAAGTCAAAAGTTTATATATCCGATTCAAATATGAATTTGAATTCAAATATTTTTCATATATAATATTTCTATATATCTAAAGTTTATACACCTAAAATTTATAGAGCTAAAGTTTATATACCCGATTCAAATTCAAATTTGAATTATATCCGATTCAAATTTAAATTTGAATTCAAATATTTTCTATATATAGTATTTCTATACATCTAAAGTTTACACATCTAAAGTTTATAGACCTAAAGTTTACGTACCCAATTCATATTGAATTTAAATTTGAATTCAAATTTTTTATATATAGTATTTCTATACATAATTTTTTCTAACTTTTTATTTTTAAAAAAAAATTATGGAGATGTATAAATTTGAGGTGTACAAACTTTATATTTATAAATTTACTAAAATAGGAAAGTAATGCGGTGCTAAAAAAGAAAATCAGGTAGAGGGAGGGAATCAGAAATTTAATCGCCCCTAGCGATCCCTAGCGATCGATCGCCAGGTAGCATTCTCGGCTACAAGCTGACTCCAAATTTAACTACCAAGGCAGGGGCACTCAAGATATGCAGTCATGTTTAAAATATTCAGATCAGCACCTGATTATAGCCGTTGGTGAGTGGTTGTCGTTCAAAAGGCCAACCTGGGGACATGATGTTTAGGATTCCAGATCGCAAGGTCGTCGCACACGTGAATTACTAGTAGCTACAGTTACATAGTATAGTGCAAGTTCCTGTGTGAAATTCGGCTTCTGTACGGTCACACATTTGAATTTAGTTTTCACGACGGTAATTTAGGAAATGCACTGGTCCTTGCGGCGTGTTAAATACCTGAATGTGGCAAAACACCCCGTGCCCGTCATGACTCGGAATTACTCTCTGCATTGATGATCTTCAGCAAAGTACTTCAATTATGTGCGATACTCGCCAGTATCCATGTGATGTCCAAGGTACTGTGTATAGTCCCCGCATTTAATAATATCGGTTCATCTCCTTGGAAGTACCCATTCATATATATTACGAAATTTTTAACTCTATGCTAATTTGACATAAATAAGTTGGTAAATGCCAATGAAACTGGATGTTCATTTGGTTTGTTGCCCAAAAATTGCCGAGGCCAAATTATTTGCCAAGAAAAAAAGGGGCTAAAACAATTTCCCAAAGTTTTGGCAACAAATGGAACACCGACGCTCTACCAAAATTTCGACAACACCGAATCTTGTTACTACCTCTTTAATCAAATAATTTGCATTGACATTATATTTCATCTCAAATTTTGACTACTTCTTCTAGGAAAAAACAATTACAAACACTTTAAAAATATGTTATATTATTGAAGTGTCATTTCACATATATAACAATACAATTTCTAGTCATCGGAACCTAACCATTTAAAATTAATTTATAGTCAAAGTGAGATGTCAATAGTGTTTTTTTTTTTTGTCCATTATCGTTTTCTTGTAGTTTTTTTTAAACTCCATTGTATGTGCATGGTAGGTTACATACAAATATTGTGAAATAGAAATAGTAGCTATACTTCATACTTTCTACGTAGTTGATATTCACTGGTAGCAATTACTATTTTAAACCATTTTAAATCCTATGTAAGTATGACATCATCTATAAAATAAATCATCTTTCTCATATTGGGATTGTTTGGCTGCCTTTTATTTGATTGTGGCTACAGCTATCGCTAGTAGATTGCTAGTAGCCATGGCTGTGCGCCGCAGCCGTTTACATTGTGTGCAAAAGTAGTAGCAGTAGCTGTTTGAAAACTTGCAAATTGATGTTTTTCATCCCCTCCTTATCCCTCATACTAAACAATTGAAGAAACACATACTATGTCGATGCCGAAAGGACAATATAAGTAAAGAAAATGTCATTTTCTAAAAAGAATTAAAAGTAGCATTGTAAAATAGACAGCTCATGTTACTATGCCGTATGGCACCCTGTATGCTCCAAAAAAAACGTACATGGGCTCCACTCAACAACCCTATTCTCCATGGGGTCTCGCATTCAAAAACACCCACCAAAGAACAATCGACAGAGAGAGCCACAGAGCCATTGAAAACAACCCCAGGGGAAGAGAAGACAAACGACTCAGCGCAACGGTCTCCTTGGGTTGGAGAAGACTCAAACAAACAAAAAAATCACCAAAAAAAAAAAAGAGAAAAAAACAAAGTACTACTCCTCCACTGTACACCACCGTCTCTTGCACTCCTCTCGCCTCTCTCTCTCTCTCTCTCTCTCTCTCTCTCCCCCCACAAATTCAACAAGATCGGCGTGGGGAGCACAGCCCGCACGCGGTGAAGCGCCCGCTCTCTCTCCATCCACCACCTCCAACCTCCCCCAAAACCTCCACCTCCACCGCCAAATTAGCGAAGGAGTTCAAACACTCGAAGGGCCATGGCTGCCGCCGCGGGGCTCCGCCGCTCAACCGTCACGCCGCGGGGAGCCGCCGCCGCGTGCCTGCGTTTTTCCGGAGCCGGCCGCCGCCTTCGCCCAGCCTCGGTAACGGCCTGCTCCCTCCCTCCCTCCCCGTGGGCGCTGCTACTCGCTTGAGCATTGCTGGTTGGTTGGCGAGTTGTTCGGTGATGTTGATCTCTGGCCGGGGGGTACTGTGTCGGCTGTTAGGTCTGGGTGAACTGGTTCATGCAGATCTGTAGTACTATTAATTAGTTTGGGGATTTCGCGAGAAGGATGATTGGTAACCTGAGCAGGAGCTGGGTGGGGTGGTGGTGGTGATGGATTTGATTTGATTAATCGGTGGTTCTCAAGTTGTATCCGATTATCGGACGTGCTAACAACTGTACTAATTACGTGCGTAATTACTTCGTAAGGGTCCACAGAAATGCTTGCCTTCTCCTCCACCCGCTGCATCAATCTCGTCAGCAGCCTTGCCCCGCACTCAAATTCACAGCAACAGGACGAATTCGTGCATCTCGTCCCCGTTGGTGGCTTGGCTTGTTGTTCCTTTTGGTTTTTATATGCCTTGCTTCTTGGTTGGGTCTGTTGTATAATGGTCCCGCACTGCTTGCAGATGGTGTAGGAGAAAAGAGGGATAGGAGAAGGGGGGAGTGAGCGGGAGAGAGATGGGGGCGATTGGAGGCGACGAGCTGGTGCAGTGGGACAAGATGGGTGCAGCTGAGGCAGTCAATGGCGGCTGTGGAGGCGCCGGGAAGATGGATAGGATACAGGTGTTGGTGAGGCTGAGGCCGCTGAGCGAGAAGGAGGTTGCTAGGGGGGAGCCAGCGGAGTGGGAGTGCATCAATGACAGCACTGTCATGTTCCGGAGCACCTTCCCTGACCGACCCACGGCGCCAACAGCATACACGTTCGGTGAGTTTGCTGATACAATTGTTGCAGATGGTCATTGCTTAGATATTCTTGTGTTGGAGAATAGTAGATAACATTTGTAATCATGGTTCATGGAACCTTCAAACAAGATATTGGCTTTGACTCTTTCACAATTGTGTATATTCGTCATATTACAATTCATATCATTTGTCATTGACAGTTTGAAGCATTTTGATGTACAGAATTGCTATGTAAGGTTATTTTGATAGTACAGTAGATTGGTAATGCTGTTCTCTAAAACTAACTTGTCACTGTAACACAGTGTTTCGTGGATTAGTAATATTTGAAGAATTATGATTGATGCTGGTTAAGTAAATGCAGTCCAAGATTGCAGGGAATGGTTGTGGTTGGTTGCCCAGATGAGAGCCCACCTTGTTAAAGAAACTTTATTGAGATTGGCTTCATTTTAATAATTTATGCCAGAGGCACCATCCTAGATAATTGTGTTCTCTTTGGTGCATCATGTCACCTGGAATTTCCTGATTCAGTCCTCCAAGTTAAATTCTGGACCCTGCATGATTAACATAAGCATCCTTTCATTGCAGATAGGGTATTTCACTCTGATTGCAGTACCAAAGAAGTCTACGAGGAAGGGGTGAAGGAAGTTGCCCTCTCTGTAGTTAGTGGCATTAACTGTGAGTGCAAACCACACACGACACATACCACAATTTCAAAATATGTTAAGACATTTGAGCTAAATCAGAGTGCATTCCCTTTTACAGCAAGTATTTTTGCATATGGACAAACCAGCAGTGGAAAGACATACACTATGACTGGAGTAACAGAATATACAGTAGCAGATATATATGATTATATTAACAAGGTAACCAAACTTCCGTCCATCTTCTGATCCCATGTCAGAGTTTGGTCGTATTTTACAGTCTTCAAATGATCTTTTTTTTTTCAGCATGAAGAGAGAGCCTTTGTGTTGAAGTTCTCTGCGATTGAAATATATAATGAAGTTATAAGGGATCTTCTTAGTGCGGAAAATACCCCTCTTAGACTCTGGGATGATGCAGAGGTGAAAAAAGGGCTCCTTATTATCCTTGATAATTATTATCCTGCAATGTATTTGCTTCTGACTTTATTATGCTATTTATTCAACAGAAGGGCACCTATGTAGAGAATCTTACAGAGGTTGTATTAAGGGATTGGAACCATCTCAAGGGACTTATTTCTGTGTGTGAAGGTGCAAAATTGATTACTTATAGCAGGCATACATTATTTGTAATTGGTGAAACCGTTTATCTCACATGTGCTTATGTACTTGCAATAGCTCAAAGGAGGACAGGGGAGACCTTCTTAAACGAAAAAAGTTCTAGATCCCATCAGATACTTCGATTGGTTTGTTCTTTACTCAAATCTATGAATTACTCCCTCCGTCCCAAAATAAGTGCAGCCATGGTTTTCTGCGCCCAACTTTGACCGTTCGTCTTATTTGAAAACTTTTTTAAAAAAATTAAAAACAGAAGTCACGAGTAAAGTACTATTTACGTTTTATCATCTCATAACAATAAAAATGCTAATTATAAAAAAATTTCAAATAAGACGGACGATCAAAATTGGGCGCAGAAACTCATGGCTGCGCTTATTTTGGGACGGAGGTAGTACTTTGGTATAAATTGTCATCGTTGAGTTTATGCTTCATTTTGGCTGATGTATTTGTCAATCAATTCAGACAGTTGAAAGCTCTGCTCGTGAGTTCTTAGGAAAGGACAAGTCAACTACACTCGTGGCTAGTGCAGTAAGAATAACATCTTACAAGTCTATCATGGAGTTCTTTTTATTGGAAAAATTAGGTGCATGCATTATTCATTCTCCATTTCTCCCCATGCAGAACTTTGTTGATCTGGCTGGAAGTGAGCGTGCATCTCAGGCATTGTCAGCTGGCACAAGACTGAAAGAAGGTTGTCACATTAATAGGAGTTTGCTTGCCCTTGGCACTGTCATTAGAAAACTGAGGTCCGAATCTCAACTTGAAACTGTGCAATTTTATTTAGTTCAATCCACGTTATAGGAAAATTTGGTTGTCTTATTTAGAGAAAAGTTTGTTGCTTGACAGAGTATGATTTTTTAAGGATGGCTGTAGTCATGTAGCTCCATATATGTTTTGATTTCACACTTGTCGCTTTAGAGAATTCTAGGAAAGATATATATTTGGAGCATGTATTATGTGCACAGAATTTGTGCAAAAATATTGTTAGATATGTAAAACATAAAAAGGCAATAGGGTTGCATTTGTTTGATAACAGATAATATATTTTTTATATCATTTTATTTTGTGTAGTACATGTCATGTTTTGCACAATTTTTTGTGTGCTGACATATTTAAGCATGCTTTATGCATATGTATTTTCTTTTGGGATTTTATATAGTGTACAATAAAGTGGGATGTTTACAGTAATGTTTGCTTGGAATTTCGCCCAAGTGATATCAGTTATATCTTTTCATTAATGCAGCATGGGAAGTAATGCACACATACCGTATAGAGATTCAAAGCTTACACGCATACTACAGCCATCTTTGGGAGGTAATGCAAGAACTGCAATTATTTGTACACTGAGCCCTGCCACTAGCCACATTGAGCAATCAAGAAATACTCTGCTATTTGGGAGTTGTGCAAAGGAAGTAGTTACAAATGCTCAGGTTAATGTGGTCATGTCTGATAAAGCACTGGTTAAGCACTTGCAAAAGGAACTTGCTAGATTGGAGAGCGAGTTGCGGCATCCAGTTCAGAGTTCCAGTCTCGAAACATTATTGAAGGAAAAGGACAACCAAATCAGAAAGGTAAAGTTACTTGTCACTTTTCTTACCTCCCTGTTTTCTCCTCCACGGCTCATACTGGAATTTGCAGAAAACTATTGTTTTTGTGTGCATCTGGTCTATCTTACTTGCTGCCACTTTTGCCTTGTCCATTACGAGTATTTCCACACTATTCTACTTGACAAAAAAAGTTTGTTGTTTCTGTTGCACACATCCATAAAATTTCATGTCATGTCCATTGCAGATGGAGAAAGAAATAAAAGAACTGAAGTCACAACGTGATTTGGCTCAATCCAGGTTGCAGGATTTGCTGCAATCTGTCGGTGATCATGACCTGAACCGTCAAGTATATTCTCTGCCATGACTTCTGAAATTTAGTTTTGTTTCATCTCGTTGTTCTGGCAGGGTCATGTTTGTTTTGTTTATATTTTAGGTTCAAGGAAAGCATTCAGTCAGAAGCCCTCCATCTGTTGGAATGCCCCCAAGCGTCAGCAGAGATGATAGTTCTCAGGTCTCTCATGATGATTCAGATCTTTACAAGGAAGTGCGATGTATTGAAAGCAATCGGACAGGAGGAAATGACCAGTTGGACTTATCAGCTGGTGAAAGTAGTAGCCCACAAGATTCAAATATGAATTCTGGTTTGCATGGAAATGATTCAAATGCATCAGTGAATTCTAGGCATTCAAGGCCCTCTGGCGAAGCTCCTATTACTTTGGAGGAACACTTGGAGAATATTAGAAGGCCTTTTGTCAGTCTAGCCAAAGATCTAGGATCTTCAACACGTAACTCATCAAACTTAAGAGTAATTGGTAGAAGCAGGAGCTGTAGATCACTGACAGGTTCTACTATGTTTGACGATATGGAGATGGATGATTGCACTCCACTAAATAGAAGTTTGGTGGAGTTCCCAGGAAGACCTGTGGAATCTCATAGAAGAGGATCTGCACTGCACTATGATGCAGAGACCGACACACTTTCAAGGGCAGGATCCATGAGTTCTGAGATCAGCACTTTTAAGGATGCAAAGACAAATGGGTCTGTTGCATGCGATACAGAATTCACTGGTATTGGTGAATTTGTTGCTGAACTCAAAGAGATGGCCCAGGTTCATTATCAGAAGCAGTTAGGTGACCAGGTATGAAAATATCTAATTAGCTTTGAGGGCACTTAGCTCTGCAGTTCATTTAATTATTGTTTTATTCAAGAAAAATGTGATTATGTGATGCTGGTTAGGAAAATACATGCTTATATATAGTATTGCTTCGGTTTAACATCCTGGCTCTTGGGACTCTATCATAGAATTTCAACAATTTCTCCCACCCCTCAAAAGCCACATACCATTAGCATTCCAACTAATAATCTAAAATAAATAGTGTTTTCTGCTGAATACTTCTTTTTCTATGCTTCAGCAAGTAATTAAATTATTGGCATTTCATCCATGTTTTAGAATGCAAATGGAAAGAGCATCGGATTGGACCCGATCGAGGGTGTTTCTCAGTCACCTTCTCGATGGCCTTTGGAATTCGAGAAGAAGCAGCAAGAGATCATCGAGCTTTGGCAAGCTTGCAGCATTTCCTTGGTCCACAGGACTTACTTTTTCTTGCTATTCAAGGGAGAAGCAGCTGACTCGATCTACATGGAAGTGGAGCTTCGAAGGCTATCATTCCTGAGAGATACATACTCAAGGGGGAGCACCCCTAGCAATGCGATAGTAGGCAGCCTGAGTACTTCCCCTGTTGCGAGGTGCGTAAATTACTCGTTTCCATTCATTCACTTCTTTTGTGCCATAACCTTAAAATTAGCGCCAAACCATCATGAGCAACTCATAAGCCCCGTGCTCTGCTGTAATGCAGCGCAAAGAAGTTGCAGCGGGAGAGGGAGATGCTTGCCAGGCAGATGCAGAAGCGGCTGTCCACGGAGGAGAGGGAGCACACGTACACAAAATGGGGTGTCTCGCTGGACTCCAAGAGGAGGAAACTGCAGGTCGCTCGCCGCCTCTGGACCGAGACGAAAGACCTGGAGCATGTCAGGGAGAGCGCGTCCCTGGTCGCCAAGCTGATCGGGCTCCAGGAGCCAGGCCAAGTTCTCAAGGAGATGTTCGGGCTCAGCTTCGCGCCGCAGCAGCAGCCGACCCGGCGGCGATCCTCCAACGGCTGGAGATACGGGATCCCTTCGTTCGCCTGATTTGGATCGACCACACACGAAACAAGGCTGACACGACGATGCGACTGACCAAAGGATCTTTTGTTTTTTCTCCTTTTTTTTTCCCCTTTTCGATCTTGGTGTATCTGCGTGTTCAGATTGTCCATAGGATTTTAGGAAGCACAAAATTGATGGTGGCGTCCGTTTGCGCCCTTTGTGTTGCCGGCCTCGTGCATGTTTCTGCCCAGCCGCCGCCGGTCTTTGATTGCTGCTGACATTATATCGCCGCAGAGCCAAACGGTGTTGTGTTGTATAACGTGTGCTAGTTTCTCGTATTTTGCTTGTAGATCCGCTTTGATATAACGGTCCTTACTAGAAATGCGGAAGAGAATGCCGCATGTGACGAGTATATTTTTACAAGCTGGAGTAGGTTTCTCTCTTTGGTTTGATAATTCTCGATAAACATGAGAACAAACATTTATAACTATCGATGGCTTTAAAATTTATTTTGTTTATAATCACTAGAATAACATATATAGATTTATTTCACAAAGTACTATAATAAAAATAAAAAATGTTTATTTATTGTATATATTATAAATAGAAAAATATAGTTAAAAATATGTTTTAAAGGCCGTTTCATTGTTCAAAATATCAAGAATTATGAAACCCGGAGAATTAATCTTTACGGCATCCACATTTTGAGGTTTTGAGGCAATAGTACCTCAGCCGGATGTCTAATCCATCGTTTTCCCGTACTATTTCAGCGGGGGTTATCGACCTTCACGATATTATAGGTGTTGCTCGGTAGCTGTGAAAAACCGTATAAAATTCGTCAAAATTTTAAACAAATTATTTTGATCTGACAGTGGTTCCATATTTTAGAGATAGTTACTCGCGATTTCAGACGGTAACCACATGGTAAGCTGCGTTTATTGTGAACTGTTTGGAAGGGGAAAAAAAAGGGAAAACGCAGTAGAAAATCAAGAGGAAATTTAGGATAACTACAAGAATACTCCCTCCATTTCAAATTGATCTACATATAGTTTTTTTAGGTTATTTCTAAATGATATACATATTTGTATTCATTCATTAGGTATATTCGTTATTTGTGCATTGGAGTAAATGGACATTGATGCATGCATCCATGCACACAAGCATTTATAACCCACATGCAATATCTTGATTTGCTATTGGTTAGAAAATAGTGGGGATGGTGCATGCATTGAGTTTGTTGCTAGAGTAAATTAATTATGTTATTTGGTATACTTACACTACTGGAAAACTGATATTTGCTCGGTCGCCCCAAAACTACAATAGTTTCGGTTACAAAAAAGAACCGGCACTAAAGATCATCTTTAGTCCCGGTTTAAAACCCCATAGCCATTCTACGATCACCAACCTGTCAGTCCCTTGTCAGAGAGATCTTTAGTCCCGGTTGGTGTCACAAACCGGGACTAAAGATCACCACTTTACCAACCAAGACTAAAGATCTCCTAGATCTTTACTCCCGGTTGGTAAAGTTGGTATTACCAACCGGGGCTAAAATCACGCGTAGTATATAATCCATATTCCATATCCTCTCCCCCACAACCAGCCTCAATCTCCTCAACAATCGGCCTCTCCTCTCCTCAGATCCATCTCCCTCTCCTCCTCCCCCTCCTCCCTTCACATCCGATGCCCGGGCCGCCTCCTCCCCCTCCTAGCTACCTTCCCGTGCCCAGCAGGGCCGCACGCAGCAGGCGGCCGCGCACGGGCCGAGTAGCGAGCGGCGGCAAGCGACGCTACCGGCATCCATTCTTTTTTCTTTTTTTTTTACAATTTGTGATTCACTGAGATGTATAATTTTGTGATTTGTTGTATGAATCTGAGATGTATAATATATGATGTATTTGGTTTGTGTGTAATTTTTTTAAGATCTGTGATGTATTTGATTTGTGTGTACAAGTAACTTAAGATTTGTGATGTGAATGTTTTGGGATGTTACTTTGATTTGGGGTTTGATTTGGGAATATGCATCCCACTCGATTTGGGAGAAAATAAAGAGATTAAACTCTAGCTAAAAAACAATGAAAAAAAAGAAAAGGAGACCTAGTGGGATTGCCGCTACCCTCTCTTTAGTCCTGGTTGATGTTAACAACCGGAACTAAAGATTCTCGATTGGTGTTACCAACCGAGACTAAAGATAGATGGGCATCTTTAGTCCCGGATTGCTAGTCCCGGTTGGAAAACCGGGACTAAAGGGGGTTACCAACCGGGAGTATAAATGGTTTCTTCACAAGTGTTAATTTCAGTTTGAGTAATTGGATTATAAAACTTTTAGCGAATACGCAAGAGGATTAAGTGTCCAAACATTCGATCTGATAGGGACTTAAAAGTTTTACTCCCATCTAAACAGGGTCTTAGACTGCAAGTCGAAGGACTACGTATCATAAAATCACACCTTGATTAAAATACTATTTGAGTATCCGTATAAAAATAGAGACAACATATTAATAATGGTGATAATCTGCATAGCCCGTTATTTATGACCATCAACCTACAGGTTATATATAGTACTTGTTTTCCATAAACTGTAAAACAAAGTATCCAAAATCAGCACTTTTTTTATTAACCGAAGACGCATGCCACGCTCGCACACCCAAAAGTGTGTCCCATAACACATGTTAAAAGAAACGAACGGCATATCCATAGCATCGCTGATTTCCTATTGATATCACACTCAAGTGTGTATATATTTGTGGGCACCATGATTTAAACCCTAGTAAGTGAAGTCTCGCAACCACGATTACACCACCACAATACTGGTGCTTCCCCAATCCACACGCTATTGTTTCGTCCTGATATGGAGACAAAATATTCCCAAGAAATTAAATTACATTATTGTTGCATTCCATTTGGCTTCAAGGCTTAGCTACTTCATCGTTTCTAGCGCACTGCATTTACATTTATACATGCTAAGAGCTCATATCAGGCTCTACATTTATACATGCTCTTAGGTTGTATTCCATTTGGCTTCAAGGCTTAGCTACTTCATCGTTTCTAGCGAGCACTCTTCCTCGACTGCTAAAAGAGGCATATTTTGAAAAAAAATCATAATTTTTTTTTAAAAATAAAAAAATAAAAATAATTTCATTAATAATTAATAATCAATCAAATACATCTCTTCGCCTGAGATGTACTAGAAATCTTAGCACGAGACTTAACTGCCACTTCTTTTACAAGGGAAAGGGACTACCAGAAACTGCTGAAGAAGCCAAACAAGCAACCCCATCCTTCCCTACAGATACCCCAGCCAAAAAAAGGTGCTTTGATCACTCCTAGGTGCATTCCAATAATAAAGATTTCTTCCATTGTAACTAACACATCGTTTCAATAAACAGAGGAAGGCCTACACCTACAGCAACGCCTCCAGTTGCTAAGAAATTGTTCAAGGATGGTGCCCAGCAAAAAGGTAATGACAGGTTACTCCTCAAACACAAACTCACCTATCTACACATAACAAATTAGCAATTTAAAGGCATTCCTAACCTCACAGCTCTTAATTCATCTACACAGTGAATGAGTTGTCGACGTGCAATCCATCTCAAGACTTTTGCTTATATGTACAAAGCTATGTCCCAGCTAGAAGACAGATGGCAGTTGTGAAATTACCCAGGATTAAAGAACCAAGATCTTTTGTTCATGGCTTTTTGTCATGATTATCATTGTATATAAGTGTTGCCTTATCTACCTTCCTATATCAGAATGCTGATGTATTGGCAGAAAATGCTAGTAAAGTGATAAGCATACCTTTTCACCCTGTTCAGCTCCATAACCACTATAACCATCAACTGTGGATAAAGCATGTGCTCTCTGCATTTACAAATAGACCCATCAAAGATCAATGTTTATTTGAAAAAAAAAAGAACTATAATACAGAAAATGCAAAAAAAAAAAGAAGAAGAAAAAAGAAAAGGAGGATGATGATTTCTTAGTTTACTCCTAGGAAGATGCACAGCCACTTATAAAAATTAGGTGTTTAGTTCTTTGTTAAGAGACAAAGGATTAGTGTGAGGATAATTACGATAAGTCTGAGTTAAAATTAAACACAATTGTTAATTTAATCTAAACTAATTTGTAAGCAATAAGCTAATCTAGCTTGCCATGATTGTTAATTCACGCCCTGTATGAACTATGAATAAGGGAATAACTTTTGTGTAACAGGAATTCAAAGTACTGTATGTCTCACAGCAGCCTATTCTGTTCTATTGCCACATTGATGCAACTTTTAATATTCACTGGTTTGCAAAAAAATCATCACCACATGCCTTCTTCTAACTCAAATAGCCTAAATGCTGCAATCGCACCTTTTCTCAAAAAGCCAAAAAGTTCTTTTAAGCTTGACACTTTATTAGTTGCTGAACTAGGTAGGTTGTTACTGTACTGTAGTAGCAATTATTTTTTCCTGTTCATATGCTAACATTTTGTTGATGTTAGTATTTCAGATGGAAACTGGCATTTGTGTTATAACAGGAGCTGGGAGTACTGCAGTTCTCGTCTTATACTAGGCTACTAGCACTCCTCTGATCTGATGGCCAACATTAACATGGCAGATACTGCTCCTTCCTGTGATACTTACCTGTTGTTCAATGGAGAAACACTGCTTCCAAATGGTGTCCGTGCGTTTATTTATACCGTTGTCCTCGCGTACTGTTTTATTGGTCTATCCGCGATCACTGGCCGGTTCTTCAAATCGATGGAGAGCATCATGAGACACTCCCGGGAGGTTGTCACAGTAGACCCACACACAAATGCTACTATTGTCAAGCATGAGAAGGTGTGGAACTACACTATAGCGGACGTTGCTCTCCTCGCATTTGGTACTAGCTTCCCTCAAATTTCACTAGCAACGATTGACGCAATCCGAAATCTGGGTCAGCTGACAGCAGGAGGTATACTTTGATCACCTCGTGCAAATGTTTGTTCCAAAACATCCGCAATTGTATCTAATTCGGTTTCTTGTGATTTGCAGGTTTAGGTCCAGGTACCCTTGTGGGTTCTGCTGCATTTGATCTGTTCCCCATACATGCTGTTTGTGTGGTTATGCCAAGGGCAGGCTCTAAGAAAAAGATATCTGATCTCGGTGTTTGGTTAGTTGAGCTGTTCTGGTCATTCTGGGCATTCATTTGGCTGTATATTATATTGGAGGTAAGCCATACATTCTCATCCTGCTATCTAACTATAAGCACTAAATCCAGCATTAGGTCATATTAGTACTTTTCGCTGTATACAGGTGTGGACACCTAGAGTGATCACCCTCTGGGAGGCCTTGCTGACAGTACTGCAATATGGACTGCTTCTGCTTCATGCATATGCGCAGGATAAGCGCTGGCCATATGTGTCAATCCCTTTGTATGGTCCTAATCCCTTAAATAATCGTTCTTTTTATCTAATATATTTCCTGTGGCCATGTACAAATTAAGGATGCACTTTCCTGATGCTTCTAGTTTTATTTGCTGAAAACAGGGCAAGAGGTGACAGACCTGAAGATTGGGTTCCGACAGAAGATGCTTCAGTTGATTATGACGATAACTATGATGGGATTGGGGACATACTCCCTGGCCAGAATGAGGATATTGTGGATATATTCTCAGCGCATTCTTACAGTAATGAAGGTAATCAATTTCTGGTTTTTTTTTCACTCACTATTTTCTTTACTTCGTGTAACAATTCTTCGGGGTTCGAATTATTCTGAAAGTAGTTTCTTATTGCCTTTCAGGGTATCACCATGTTTCAGAAAAGGATGTGGAAGAATCTCCAACAGGTCTTACATTAAAGAACAAATGGGAGGATACTCACTGGTTTTCTATTTGGTGGCAACAATTTGTTGATGCTGCAACGGTAATTTAATTCACTATCACTCTATATATTATACCTTGCCAATGCCATTTCCTGTTTAAATTAGAATTAATGCTCAGTTATTAGATCAATGTAGTTTGGCAAGGATACTTTTGTGAGGGGATACTTGTAAAACTTAATTTTGCAAGCCAACAAGGACATAACAATGACAAGATATTTTTTAATGAGAGTTATGGTGGATAGAGAAGGATGTTCTAGACTTTATAAGACAACTGCAAAACTTATTTCTAGTTACGCATTCAGTGGAACTACAGGGGTGTACGACTTGGATAACTTATACAGTCAGGAGAGCTTTATCTGTTGAATATCGTCACACCAAATCAAATTTTATGCCGCTCTTGTGCTGTATTCTTGTGTTATTGGTTTACCATTTCTAATATATCACCAAAGGCAAAATAGAATAGTAAAGCATATTCTTTTATCTTTGTTTAAGAGTGTTTACCACAAGCCTAACAGTGTACAGCCTTCAGTTGATGAATCTTTTAACATTGAATTGAAACCTAAGCCGCACTCGTTTTTAAGTCTTTGAAGTACATTGATTTGACCTGAAAGTAACAAAAATTGCTACAGCATTCCCATTGGTTATAAGTGATTTTGTTATTATGTGAGCAGTTGGAGAGTTCAGTGTCAAGAAAGATGGATTCTACCTGCTTGAGAGTCATCGGAATCTCATGGAATTTAATCATTGCACCTTGGAAAATGCTATTTGCTTTCATTCCCCCTTATGAAATTGCTCATGGCTGGATCGCTTTTATTTGCTCACTAATCTTCATAAGTGGTATTGCTTATGGGGTTACTAAGATTACAGATCAGATAAGCTGTGTCACAGGTTGGAACATGCTCCTGTACAAGTTCAATTTATCATCTGTCAAGGGTGTAGCTGCTTGCTTGCTGATACAAAATCTACTATCCTGTGTAGGAGTAAGTCCATATGTTATAGCATTCACAGCACTGGCTGCTGGAACATCATGGCCTGATCTAGTTGCAAGCAAGATAGCGGCTGAGCGTCAAATCACCGCCGACTCCGCAATTGCCAACATCACTTGCAGGTACATTTCTGCACATCTCCTCTCCAATTAGTTGTTCATGCCTACCTTCAACCTTTTGTAAATTTATCTTATCGAGGCGGGATAAACGGTATATCTTATTTCCGCAGCAATTCGGTGAACATATATGTCGGCATTGGTGTTCCATGGTTGGTGGACACAATGTACAACTATTTTGTCTACAAGAAGCCCCTGTACACAGACAATGCTGCTGGCCTCAGCTTCTCCCTTCTGGTCTTCTTCGCGACGTCGTTCGGTTGCATCACGGTTTTGGTTCTTCGTCGCGTCATACTTGGCGCCGAGCTTGGTGGCCCTAGGATGTGGGCTTGGGCAACATCAGTGTACTTCATGATCCTTTGGGTTGTTTTTGTTGTACTTTCATCCTTGAGAATCTCTGGAGTAATATAGACTACCTACAAAGTATATATATAGTTGCAGTTCTTCATTCTTTTCTATATCTATCTCTTATGGTTTTCTTTTTATATATGCATAGCCTTTTTTACACACAAGAAATATAGAAGGCCGGCCAAAGTTAGTCATTCTATAGGTACTGTACATATATACATTACATGTGCTTGATCGATGCATTATTTTTGTAAGCTGCTGCATATTCATATAATGAAAAGCTTTTCTGCCTGAGAAAAAAAAAAGAGACATGTGCCACTGATTACAATATTATGCTCTTTCAGAGAGTATTTTCACCTCAGAAGAGATTTTTTTTCTTCTTAATCTTCATGACAACTGTATGCCTTGTTTCAAGAAGGCCGACCAATCGAGCTTGATGGAAGTCTCGGAACATCTTTTGTGGTTTTGCTAGATTCAAGACCTGGAGTCAATTGAACCAATGGATTCAGCGTGCTCCTCATCCAAGATACTCCGTATGCTGTTATTGCAAAGCTAAACAAAAGCATGACATCCTATAATACTGTACAAGTGATCCCCACTTAGTGCAGTTATTAGGATTTTGCTGAGTTCTGGTGAAGCCACGTCACTCTTTTAATCCCAGCCGTTCGATCAGGCGCTGCAAACGGTCGGATGCGTTCTATCCTACCCTAACCGCTCTGCCTTCTTCTCCACCGAGCGCAGATTTCTCCGCCCCGCCGCCGCGCGCTCCTCTCCCCACGCGCGCGACTCCTCCCTTCCCCATCCTGCGCTCGCTTCCTTCCCCAATCGCGCGCGCCAGGTGCGGGCCCACCGCCGGCAGCTCTCGCATCCTCGCGCCGCTTCTCCTCCAACCCTCTCCCTCCCGGCGCTTCTCCTCCACACCCCCCCTCCGGCGCTTCTCCTCCCCCTTCCCCTCCCCCCTCCCCTGGCGCTGCTCAGTTTGCTAAGTATCGATGATAAATATTTAGCTTTCTCCTGATTCCATTCCTCCTCTTCATGCTAAATATCGATGCTTTCTCCCGATGCTCTGCGAGTATCAAGTATGCAGGCTTTCAATCCCGGCGCGGCGCTCACCACGATATCTTATCATTATCCAGTACTCATGCGGATTATCAGGGCTTTCATCAATTTCCCGTCCAATTCATCTGGTGGCTCATATGGATTATCAGGGCATTGATTTGATCTTTCGATTCAGAAAACATTGGTCGATCTTGGCTGGGAATCAGATCTATATAGGGCATATATGCAGGGTAAACAACTAATTTGTCCTCCGTCAACATGATTTCATTTGCAGCTCCTGACATCAGGCGATTGGTGTCTTCCTGGTGTTTATCTTTCCTACTCCCATCAGTATTTGGATGAGGTACATTTTCTCTCCCCTTATTCTCCTACGTTGAGTTCATTGGCTCGATCCCAAATTTATCAGCTTTTGGTTAAGCTGATGTCTATACTGTACTCTCTTTTTTTTCTCCCCTTACATCAAATAGCGAAGCTTTAGGTATTCTTCAGTCTGCCCCATTGGCTGGAAACTATATTGGGCATATTACAGGGTTCATGGTTAATTTGTCCTTCGGCTACATGATTTGATGGTAGCTTCAACATTAGCCGATTGCATGGTGTCTTCTTTGTGTTTACCGTTCTTAATCCCATCAGTTTTCAAGTTTTTGATCAGGTGCATGTTTTCTTCCATTCTCCAATGCTGAGTTTATTTTCTCGATCCCCAAATTGTAACATAGCTATTAGGTGAGTTGATGATTGTACTCATTTTTTTCTGCCTTTTTGTAAAATAGCATGCATGTGTTCTTCTGATTGCCCCATTTTTGGACATATAACTTGATAATATCGCTATGTTTTATCTTTTGTAATGTCACTTACATGATCGATCTGACCCTAATTGACGAGGTAAATTTTGATTAGACATTTCTATCTTTGTATTCAATTCTGTTCTGATTCCTGAAGAGAATTTTACGTTTCCAAGAAACGATTGCTGACGATAACTTAGTTTTCCTCTCCATGAGAGTGATACGGGAAATTTCAAGGCTGCACTCCTTTTCTGCTTATCAAATAATTTTCTATCATGCAGAAAAAAATTCCACAGGTGAGAATTCGATCCAGTTTGCAGCATAGCGCAATGAATAATATGTGATTTTACCCCTTTTCAGACCTTATATATGTCAGCTACTATAAATCAACTTCATGATTTCATAAGGTGATTTTCTTATTCTATTCCTAGATGTGTTAGTCATGTAGTAGTATTTCATAGTTATATAATAGACCATATAAGCTTAATCTCTACATAAATATATTTATCATCCTTTGAGCCAGTGAAGTTAGCAGTATGAATTAACGTGATGATTTAAATGTTGGCTGAGGAAGTCTGATGTACGAGTTAAACATGTTGATTGAGATGTTCTCACAAAACTTCACTTTTTTTTAATAAATTTAATTCTTCGAACAATTAATTTATGAGAACATTGATAATACAATCTGTTAACTGCAATTTGTACTTTGGCTAGCCCGTGATTGCTAATGGGTAAGATTATTGCATAATCTTTCTAACCTCCATGTATCCTGTTTTGACTGTTAATGACTAATTTCTTAGTGGGATTTACAATATTTGATTTACATATTATAGTTTTGCAACTATGTTATACACCAACATTCCGCAGCAACGGGCGGGGTATCATCTAGTTTCCAAGATTTGTCATCCCATATGTGCAGCATAAAAGGCAAATCAGCCCTGTTTGACATGGCTCCAATGCTTAAATTCTTTAGAGAAAAAACAGACTTTGTAGATTAAATCAAAGTGGCATAATCTTTTTATTTTGATAAAAATATTAGAAAATATCATACCCTAATATTCTTAGCATAGTACTCCATTCATCTCACTTATTAAGGTACGATCAAACTTGGCATAGTCTTCAAAGGCTGTGTTCTTTCCCCCATTTTCCTAACCCATCTATCTCGTTTTCCGCGCACACGTTTTTCAAACTGCTAAACGGTGTGATTTATGCAAAAACTTCTATATGAAAGTTGTTTAAAAAAATCATATTAATCCATTTTTTAAAAAAATCAGTTAATACTTAATTAATCATGCAATAAAACGAACTTCATTTTGCGTGCTGGGGAGGAGGGGCTCCCAACCCCTCCTCCGAACACAGCCAAAAGCTACTTTTGGACTTTAAATTTGTCATATATTATAATGTTTCTAGCAACAAAACCATAGTCATATGAAAGTAAATTTAAATGATAATCCAATGATATTGTTTTCATCAAATAGAATTTAATTTATAATAAACTATTTATTGATAAAATATTCAGAGAGTTGAATATTAAAATACCTGTGTGCCTTAGTGAGTGGGCCAAATTAATTAATGGAGTAGTAACAGCTTTAACCAAAGAAATTTCAACAATTTCCCAAGCTAGAAAAAACCCAACTCCAAAATAAACATGAGTTAGAACTGTGTTAAGCACCTAAATTGTAATACCTGTTACTCTCTCGTTCTCATTCTATATTTGTCCTAAGTTAAATATATCTACCTTTTTTTATCTGTCCTAAGTTAACTATGTGTATGTCTATCTTTTCTACTACTCCCTCCGTTTCAGGTTATAAGACGTTTTGACTTTGGTCAAAGTCAAACTGCTTTAAGTTTGACTAAGTTTGTAGGAAAAATAATAACATTTTCAACCCAAGACAAATTTATTATGAAAATATGTTCAATTATTGATTTAATGAAACTAATTTGGTATTATAAATATTATTATATTTATATATAAACTTAGTTAAATTTAAAGTAGTTTAAGTTTGATCAAAGTCAAAATGTTTTATAACCTGAAATGGAGGGAGTAAGTAATTTGAAACGAAGAGAGCAGACAAATAATAAACTAGTAAAGCCTGTGACTTGGGTTCTAGTCATTGATCGTGTACATGTAGGTCTTGTTTAGATCCCAAAAAATTTTAGCCAAAACCTCACATCAAATATTTGGACACATGCACCCCTACCAGTGTGTGGAGGCATTGCATAAACGAAACATGGAAAAGGAATCAACTTGAGAGGTTAGACCTGCTAGCTCTACTAGGTCTGGATGGTCATGCATTTTTTTTTGAAAAAAACCACGCTGCAAGCTCGACAGCCTCAACCTCAATGGCAACCATGACAATAATATGCATGACAATGGTGTAGGAGAAAAGACACGTCGATAACCAAAAGGCGCGCCTGCGCATGCAAAGGCGGAGAGAAGGAACGATGGTGGCTCAAAAAGAAAGAGCGTCGGTGGCAGTGGTGCGTGGAGCGACACTAATGTTAGTGGTTGCTGATGGTCTCACACAATCCCTAATCGAAATATTTATTTTTTTTCTCTTAGTATTGCTGATCCGTGGGCCACCAGCCAATCATAAAGAAAAATGTTGAGATAAAAGGTGGAGTATTTTCCCCTTCCTTCCCTTTTTGACTCGAAAAAAAAAAGCGTCGGTGGCGGCCGTGCGTGTAACAACACTAAAGTTAGTGGTTGCTGGTGGTCTGACACAATCCCTAATCAAGTTTGATAATAATAATAATTTATTTCCTCTTATTAGTATTGCTGATGCGTGGGCCACCAATCAATTGTAAAGAAAAAAAATGTTGAGATAAAAGGTGGGGGTATCTTCTCCTTCCTTCTCTTTTTTTTTTTTGGCTAAAATAAAAGTGGTTTCTGGTAGTCTGACACAATCTCTAATCGAAATATTTATTTTTTTCTCTTAGTATTGCTGATACGTGGGCCACCAGCCAATCATAAAGAAAAAAAATGTTGAGATAAAAGGCGGAGAGTATCTTCCCCTTCCTTTTTTTGGCGTAAAAGAAAGAAAAGAGAAAATCTCCCGTCGTCTCCTTCCTTGCGCCAAGAAAGACGAGCCGCGGCTCAACACCGGAGGGGAGGGGCGCCGATCTCCATCGCCGAGGAGAGCAGAGCAGGGGAGGGGATCCTGGTGAGCCTCCTCTTCCTGATTCATCTCTCTCCCATTCTAGCTTCGGGGGACTACTTTTGCCTGGAATTTGCTCGCGTTCGTTCGTGCGTTCGTTCGTTAACCCTAGCTTCTTCTCTTCTAGATCTGGAGGAAGCTCTTCTCCTCCTTAATTTCAGAGCCTTAATACAAGTAGTAACAGTTTAACCTCCCCCATGTCCCAAGTTGGATCCGCCCCTGCGAGTTCCGATATTGGGTCCTCCCAATTCTCAATGCCATTTTGTTCATCGGGGGGCATATGGTTCATTTTTGCCTGCATTGATTCAAATGTGGTTTCGAATCGTTTGTGAAATTCGCGGGTATACTTGTTTATGATACATGAGGCCTTTTTTCCCCCATGAGGAGGCAAACTTTTTAGTGAGTGGATCCACTAGTTCATGCCTCAATTTTTTTCTCCTCTTTTAAGTTTTCCAAAGAGCTACATTGTTGTAAAGTGTCTGATACAATTGATTGTTTATTCAGGTTAGCGCTTTTGGCGTATGATTGATTTCTAAACGAATTTTGGGCCGTGAGGGGAAGTTCAATCATGGCAGGGTCTCTTGCCGCCTCAGCATTCTTCCCAGGTCCAGGCTCATCTCCTGCAGCATCAGCTAGAAGCTCCAAGAATGCTGCTGTTACCGGCGAATTGCCGGAGAATTTGAGTGTCCGTGGCATTGTCGCAAAGCCTAACCCACCTCCTGCAGCCATGCAAGTAAAGGCACAGGCTCAAACCCTTCCCAAGGTTAATGGTACGAAGGTTAACCTCAAGACGGTGAAGCCTGACATGGAGGAAACGGTGCCTCACAGTGCTCCAAAGACGTTCTATAACCAACTGCCGGATTGGAGCATGCTTCTTGCGGCTATTACAACCATCTTCCTCGCCGCAGAGAAGCAGTGGACACTGCTTGATTGGAAGCCGAAGAAACCTGACATGCTTGTTGACACATTTGGCTTTGGTAGGATTATCCAGGACGGTATGGTGTTTAGGCAGAACTTCATGATTCGGTCCTACGAGATTGGCGCTGATCGTACAGCTTCTATAGAGACATTGATGAATCATTTACAGGTAAGTGGTTGCACATTCTGTTTTTAGTTTCATTTCTCATTTCAGCATTTTGTTATAGATTCGTATGTCTCTTTCAAGCTGGCAATTATTTAAAATTTTGCAGGAAACGGCTCTTAACCATGTAAGGACTGCTGGTCTTCTTGGAGATGGTATTGGGGCTACACCGGAGATGAGCAAACGGAACTTGATATGGGTTGTCAGCAAAATCCAGCTTCTTGTTGAGCAATACCCCGCATGGTACTTTTTTGCAAACCTTTGCTCCTCTTGATATATGTATCTTTGGTTTCTTTCTATCAATTCCTTACTCTAAGTTGTCATTTAATTTTCACATTTTAAATTACTTCATATTTGTTTTGCTTCTTTTACAGATATCGTTTTATGTACTACTTTACAGCTGTGTGTCCTTTGCATATTTGTTTTTATTTGTTTAAAGAAGATTCTTACACAAGCAACAGTAGTATTTAGCTCAATATTTACTTTAACATGGTTTATCATATTGTTGTGTGGATCTCTGGTCTGATTTCTCCATACACTGGTTGGTTGATGAAAATCAAGTGAATCTTTTACTTGCTCGTAAATTTCGCTGCTGCAGGTTTGCAAGAATATGGGTTGAAGTTTTTATACTGCTATAGAAGGCCATGTTTTTCTTTGATTTCCCGTGATAGGCCTCATGTTTTGGAGGTTCTGTTATTCCTCCTTGGTTGACTAAGAAATGTGTAGTAATATCAGCTCCAGTTTTGTTGGATCAAGGATAGATTTTGTGGCAAACTAAATTTTCCAATTAGGAAGAAATGAATATATTCCTACTTAAGTGGGAGGAGCATGCACTTTGTTTCCAATTGTCGAGCCCTGATTATAACACAAACTATCAAGTTATTTCTCTGCATTTAGAAACAGGATTTGCATCTTGGGTAATCCTCATTAAAGACATAATCTAGCTTTAGTACATGCAACATAAAAGTTATGATGCCCCAAGGCCTTTTTGGTACAGCACTGTAAGTCTGTAGCTCTCCTTGCTCTATGTTGTCCTCAAAAGACACAACATCAGTTAAAAGAACAGTAATCTCTCCTTTAAACGTCAATTATTAGTGGAGTAGTAATTTAGATCCAAGAGCAACTTCATTTGTTACGCCTTATTCATTGCCCAAAGCTGCCTCATTAAATGATGTCTTCTCTGTGCTTCCTTGGATCTTGAATTATGCTGAGTGGGAATGCCAGAACGGGCATGTACTTACGTTTTCCAGCGATAAGCTCCGTTTTAAAAATAAATTAGCAAGTGATTTATTTGCATTTATAAACAAAAATTTACCACTCGGGTAGTTCATATTAAAGTTATTGTCTAGCTTTATTACAAGCAGCATGAAAGTTACGATACCCCAAGGCCTTAGTTTGGCAGCACTTAACTCTGTTGCCCTGTTTTGTCTTGAAAAGTATAACATCACTTAGCAGGACAATGCTCTCCCGAAAACATAACTGATTAGTGGATAGAGGGAGAGGTTTAGTCCCAATAGATAATTGACTGGTTACTTCATATTCATTGCCCAGAGCTGCCTCATTAAATGTTCTGTCCTGTGCTTTCTTGGATCTTGAATTAAAAGACGTCTGTACAGGGTACCACACCTCAAGGGATCACAATTCAGAAAGTTTCCCTTTATTGGGCTGCAGTAAATGATTCCATCGTGTAGAAAAGAACAAAAGCAATTAATGCTGTGCCATATCATGGGAGAAGCTAAGGACCGATCTAGAACAGTGAACTTTTGTTGAACAGCATCTGTCAGTTTAAATTTCTAGGTGGTCATCATTCATCAAATAAGTGGTGCTAGTACTACTATTCACACGTTATGTTTAAATCCTCTTGTCAACTGTGTCAACAAGTGGTTGAAAACTTCTTTTTTGGGGTTTTGAGTTAGAAAAATGGAAGTGCAATTTCAAACTGTTTTTTTAGTTCAGATACAATTGCCGATGTCTTTCTGTGGATCAAAAGGAATGACAGATGTATTGTACCAACCTGCTATGGTTTTAGGGGAGATATGGTTCAAGTTGACACATGGGTCGCTGCTGCTGGCAAAAATGGCATGCGTCGAGACTGGCATGTTCGTGACTACAACTCTGGCCGAACAATCTTGAGAGCTACAAGGTTTGGGCTTCAACTGTATCCTATTGCAAGAATCATCTGTATCATTTTTTTTATGAGGACATCCAATCTTGGTATTTCTGCTTGGTCACATCATTGATAATCACTAATTGTGCTCCTTTTCCAATCCATTTGTTGCAGTGTTTGGGTGATGATGCACAAGAAAACTAGAAGACTTTCAAAAATGCCAGATGAAGTTAGAGCTGAAATAGGCCCATATTTCAATGACCATTCAGCTATAACAGAGGAGCAGAGTGAAAAGTTAGCCAAGACAGGAAATAAAGTTGGTGATGATGCTACAGAGCAATTCATAAGAAAGGGGCTCACTGTAAGTCAGCTAGACATGGTTACATACTGAAGTATCATTATGCCTCAACTGCTATCATTTATCTAAGAAAAACAGTAATAATTGATCTCACCCCTCATTTATTTTAAATGATATTTGATGGACTCCTGTTTACTGCAACAGCCTAGATGGGGTGACCTCGATGTCAATCAGCATGTGAACAATGTTAAATATATTGGGTGGATCCTTGAGGTGGTTATTCTTGTCCCTTATATTCATTGTTTAGAGAAAAATAATTTGGCTTTATCCTTTTATATGGTACTTCCTTTATTTCACAATGTAAGTTATTTTAGCATTTCCCACATTTATATTTATGCTAATGAATCTAAATAGATATATGTGTCTAGATTCATTGGCATCAATATGAATGTGAGAAATGCTAGAATGACTTACATTATGAAACGGAGGGAGTAGTTGTTAGGGAACCATTTTATGTAGTACTTGCAATTATTTTCTAGAGATTCTGATCTGACCATCTGTATTGTTGATATTGTCATTAGTCTTACATCTGGTCAGTCAGAAGGCTTTCAAACATGTTTCTGAGTTCTTTCTAATTTTTTCCCCCAGAGTGCTCCAATTTCAGTACTGGAGAAGCATGAGCTTGCAAGCATGACCCTGGATTACAGGAAGGAGTGTGGCCGAGACAGCGTGCTGCAATCACTTACCACCGTGTCAGGGGAATGCACCAGCATTGGCGCCGACAAGCAGGCTTCTGCCATCCAGTGCGACCATCTTCTTCAGCTTGAATCAGGAGCTGACATTGTGAAGGCACACACAGAGTGGCGACCAAAGCGATCGCATGCAGCAGCTGAGAACGCGTAAACAAACAAACCGACGAAAATCTGTGGTAGGGAGAATATCAAACTTCCCTTGCCTCTGTTGCCCTGAAGCTGATCTTGAAGTGTGAGTTGTATTCTGTAAAAAATTAGTAGTTTCCATAGTGTGAGGTTGGAGGGGAGGTGTTGGTGCTTGCCTACTGTACCTGCTACATCTATTATTTCTTGATTCTTTGTTCGCTCTTTTTTTTCTTTTTTGTTTTTAACCCCTGTGGAGATAAGACAGGTTTTGAAGTGTGGAAGAGGTTGTTTCAATCGTCTAATTGATTCAACTATTCAGCAAGTAAACTGCTCCATGGAAATTTCATCGTTTGGTTGGAGCTTGAGAAATGTTGCTACTTCCTCCGTTTCACAATATAAGACTTTCTAGTATTGCCCACATTCATTTAGATGTTAATGAATCTAGACATATATATGCGTTTAGATTCATTATACTAGAAAGTCTGTTTAGATTCATTAACATCTATATGTATGTGAGCAATGTTAGAAAGTCTTACATTATGAAATGGAGAGAATAGTTGTTTAGCTTCATCTAATTGCATACAAGTTGATTTTTCATGGAAAATCTTTTTTTTTTGTGTCAACTTGTTTAGATTCAGATGATTTGTTTAGATTCAGATGATTTGCATAGAGCGACTGACTTGCTTTTGGTTGAAATTCAGCAAGAACAGTGGTTGCTCAGGCTGTAGTATATTCGAAGGTGGACTGTTTGATCTGCAGGCTATCCTAACACTCTTTCGCCTGGGAATGATTTCAATCAACGTTTAACACAGATCTCAACAGCCACATGTAAAACCAAAATATTCAGTTTGAGTAATATTCAAATTCCTCAAATATGCACTACCAGGGAATTGGTAGGGCTGTATGGGCCACACAAAAGAATGCAAATAATAGCTTAGCATTACTGAAAAGGAGGAACATCTTAACCATCAAATATAATACATCCTATAATAATTTATAATACGCCCTATAATTTTCTACAACCATAGCTTTATATACAGGAAAGATACAGCTGCCATCTACACACAAGCCCCCAAAAACTAAGGATTTTGAAACAAAAGAAAAGCTAGAGAACCATACATTTCATTCATTGAACACTTGAATGAGAGAAAAACTGAGCCTAGTTAATCAATCCAAGGCATATAGCTAAACATTCTAATCTTGTTGGTACAAATCGTAATTACACATAAACAGCAAACTTCAAGATTGATTTTGGTTGAAAAAACTACATAAAAAACTACATAGATTCAACACTAGACCTAGGGCAATGAAGATTCCCAGAGCTTATAACCTGCAGCGATCAAGGGACTTATAAGTTATAACCCGGCCAAAAGTAAAATAAATACTTCTGCGTCACCCCTTGCTTCATCATTGTTCTTCAGCCACAAGTCGTTTTGCCGGCAGGATGCTTTTGTTTTCCACTTTTCATTGTGCTGCCATTGTGACAGGTACTTCTGAAGGAATTATGGCTTGCAATGTAGACCGAATTAGAACCAATTATCCCTAAGGATAATCGATCAATTAAAGACTCTTTGATGAACTCCTGCATGGCAAAAATAACAGCGGTCAACTTCTGTTTTCCCCGTAGCCATTAACTATTAACTTTATAAAAAGAACTGTAACAAGCTTTACTCAAATTTCGAACTGAAGTTGGCATCTGTCTTGTAAAGTTTTGATTTGACCTACATTGAACTGAGACTGCATTGAACATTGATGACATTATTTCTGCTACACCAACAATGATGGCATCAAAGGTCGAATTTGCTGGCAAAGAGGCACCTAATTTTCTGCAACACTAACTAGAATTTTCTCCTAGACAATTGCTGTCAGTAAAGGACTCATGATTTGCAACATTCCATCTGCATACAGGTTATCTGTTACGGATGTTATGGGATCAAATACCATAGGTGCAGGAAACATTGGCATGGTGCGTTAGATATGTTCATAATTCTAGTCCTAGCTTGATTTATGTATTCTATTTGATATTCCTAGTTTGTGTCAGATTCCCTAATTATTAGATGCCACCTAGTACATAGAGGTTGTATACACTTTGGAAACTTAAACAATAAGGATATTAGAGAAGGGCTTTGCCCACCAAAGTCGCCAATCAGAGCCTCGACCACGCGGAGAAACCAGAAACTTAAGGGCAATCCGCTCCATTGTTCCTTTGTTTTTAATAGAGCACAACATTACTATTCAGCTAAACATACTTGCTATATCCATTATGCTAGAAGGCAATAGTAACAATCTAACAAGACACACTAAATCATCAGTAACAAGAAAAAACAAGCAAAACCATGAGGGAAGATTATCCAATTCTACATTTCATGAAAAAAATGTATTCCTTCACAGCTCACTAGTTATCCACAACAGAACTGAAACCTTACCACATCTTAAACTTTCAGAGACTGAGCAGCTAATGCTTTCCAGAATTCCAGGCAGGCAAAAAATCTTCAGGTGGAAGATTTGTAGGTTCCATGAATTAATTCAATACAACAGGGAATCGAAGTTTGACATTAACCTGGATACAAGCAAAGTCTGTTACCTTCTGAAGGAAAAGAAAAGGTTAAAAATTTGGACACTCAGAAAAACATGATGAGATAAGACAATTACTAGTGCCGTTCCAAATTTGACAAATCACATCTCTACTTGCACAGAGACTCACAACCTAAGTGGAACTTGGACCTAGAGAACACAACATAACAAGGAATGAATGAAATTAGGAACGGGAACATGAGAAAGCACTATATTCAACGTATCTTTTAGAGGATACTTCATCAATTAGTACCTGTGTTCTTGAGGAACAGTATCTGGAACTGAAGAGAGTTCCCATTTTGAATGTCTAGGGAGGTAAAATCAGAGCCTGTGCTGACAAAAGAGATCAAATCCCCAGTAAAAAAGAAGACCATGACAAGCGCGCTGCTCCGCTTTTAATCCAACAAAACAAGGCCAAGTAGGAAAAAGAAATCCATGAAGCAGGTTTAGGCAGGAATATATAGAACATACTAATAAAATAATGTGAGTGGATACATTTAATGAAGCAAAAGTACGATCTATGCAACCTGAATGAGCGTCCTCCTCTATTTTGTTAGCACGCTTGAAACTTCTCAATATTGAAAATTGGCTGAATAGTGCAGAATTGACAGAGTATACCATATCCCCGAGACTAAAAAATAATACTCCCTCCGTCCCAGAATATAAGCATTTTTAGAGTTGGACACGGTTATTAAGAAAGTACATAGAATTAAATACATGAGGGTTGTGATTGGATGAGAAGTAGAGATAGGTAGGAAAATTGAACGGTGGAGGATTGTGATTGGTTGAGAAGAGAATGTTGGTGTAGAAGTTGTTATATTTTGGGACATTCTAGAAGCTAGAAGTTGTTATATTTTGGGACGGAGGGAGTACCTCTTAAGGAACAAATACTGTAACAAAATACACTAGTACCTGAACTGAGTTCAACTGTCCTCAAGGGTTGCTAGGGTCAAGTCACCTACTAGACGTTGATTGGCCTCCAATCCTTTAACAAGGCCATCAATTGCACGAGGACTCAAAGAGATTTGCAAGGAGGTCTGCTTGAAAAGCAGACTGAGATGTAGGATGCACAACCTCTTAATGTTGGTATCTGAAATGTTCTTGACTTTTCTCTCAACAACAGGAGCCTCATTTTCTTTGAGGATTTCTACAGAAAGTTCTTCATCAGCAATGTTGACCTCCTGAAAATCATAAATTACTTGATCACTCACAAGCTATGCCCAGTATATTTCACAATTGTTGGTACTTAGTTCCCTGTCAAGTGTAGAAACACTTGCAGAGAATTGTATATACTGCTGATAAGATTATACTTGTGACCAATTTTATAAGCAGAGAAGAGAAAAATCCAATTAACTAATGATTGATAAAAGCATCACCTTGCTGTTGACATAGGTGTTCTCAGTAGAAAGAATTTACTAAACATGGTACCACAGAGGGAATCATGCACAGAACTGAATCTTCCTAGACCTCAAGGAACTCTGATTTAATACTGAAAAGGTCAATTCATCTGGTTCTATTCCCTTGTCAATCATTTCTTGCAAAAGATCTTCAGCCTTTGATATTTCCCCTTGGCTACAATATCCATTTATAAGAGCTGTGTAAGCATAAGCATCAGGAGTAAGTCCTTTCTGCAACATCTCATCAAATAGTTCCCGGGCTTCCACTAGATATTCAGCTTTGCACTTTCCATCAATCAACACCGTGTAACAGGGTACATCAGGTTCAATTTGCATGTCTTTCATGGAGCTTAATAACTTGTTATGATTCGCTCTAAGAAGAAAGCTCCTTCTCTCTTTAGCAATCCCCTCCCAACCTTGCTGAAGGGTCTCCTTTAAGTGACCATCCAGTAGAACTGTATATGCAATCACATCAGGCTTTATGCCCAAGTTTGTCATTTGAACAAACAATTGACAAGCTTCTTGCAGACGACCAGCCTTGCAGTAACCATTCATCAGTATAGTGTATACAATAACATCAATAGAAAGTCCTCGCTGAACCATATCATGGAACCATAAGTGAGCTTTGTCCATATCTCCATTCTGACAATAGATTGATATGAGTTTGCTATATGAAATCACATCAGGTACAACATTATGTTCTAACATAATCTTACAAACATTTGAAGCCCCCTGGACATTTCCAACTCTACAGAGGTCATTTATCAACTTAGAACATGAAAAATGATCCACAAGATTTCCTTGTCGAGCAACCCTTACAAAAAGCATGTAAGCATGATCAGTCCAGCCTGAAAGCAAATAGCCACAAACCATCGAACTGTACATCACTTCGATATGATCAATTCCTTTTTCTTCTACTACATTAAATAGAACCTCTGCTTCACTAAGGTTGCCTCCTCTACAAAATCCAACAATTGCTATACCGTAGGTGAGTGAATTAGGCTCCAAACCTTGATCTGCCATACGGTCTAGAAGATCAAACACCTCCATAACAAGACCGCTCTTGCAAAACCCACTAGCCAATATGTTATATGTAACTATATCTGGCTCAATATTGGCCTTCAGCATTTCCTCAAATACCTGCTGTGCATTTTGCATTTCTCCCTTCAAACAGTAACCATTGATTAGGCATGTGTAGTGAATTTTGTCAGGTGTCAAACCCCCACACTTCATTTCATTCAGTAGCTTAACTGCCTCGTTCATGTTCCCATTCTTGCAATAAGTATCCATAGCAATGTTATAGATCACCTTGTCAAGATGAAGCCCTGAATCTTTAAATTTCAGGAAATACGCAATTACTTCAGATGTCATGCCTAACTTCATGAAGCATTGCAGAAGGTAACTCACAATGTGGCAATTTGTCTCAATACCATGAGAAACCATGGCTTCATAATGATCCACAGCCTTTATTAGGTTGCCCATTTTGCAATAACTCCGAATCAGATAGCTATAACCATATACATCAGGGTTGGATCCTTGTCTGGCCTTGTTTTCCAAGAGCTTTTCCGCCTCATCCAATCTCATTTCTTTGCATAGTCCATCCATTACCATGTTATAAGCCATGGCCTCAACAGGAACCTTCTCCCTATTAATCTCTTGTAGAATAACATAAGCTAAATCATATTTTCTGCAATCACACAGACCAATTAGAAATGACGAGTACCCACGTGCATCTGGTTTCACTCCCATTTCAGTCATCTCGGCCCAAACTTGCAAAGCCTCATCCACTTTCTTTGCTTGAAAAAGTGACCTAGTGACTATGGCAAATGTATAAACATCGGGAGTCAGCTGAAAGCACTTCATTTCATTATAAGCTGCGAGAACCATCTCATATTCACCAGTCTCAGCTATAAATTTGAGAAGCAGGTTCCAAGTCCAAACAGATGGGACAACTCCAAGCCTGCAAATGCCACTAAATAAGCATATGGTTGCTTGTACATCATAGCAAGTGATGCATGCCTTGATCAAGCAATCAACCATGAACGAGAGTGAACATGGAGTAGCACATGTTCTTCTGTGGTGATCAACAAGGGGCAAAATTTCAGGACCACTAGCATTACTACTTGAAACAAGCTCAGAGAACAATGAAACTAACATCTTCCCCTGGCGTGAGTGGGATAGAATCTGAATCATCTCTGAGTAGGTTGAAAAGTCATGATTAAACCCAATGCTCTGTGTATCTTTAAAGTAGGCAAATGCAATGGCAGGTCGTCTCTTTAGGCAGTGGAGAGTCTGTACAACACTATCAGAGCACAAAGTGCGGGATCTTTTCCGGGCATGTTGAGACGGAGCACAATTCAGTTTTTCATCATCACTAGAGCAGTCTGATTGAACTGAAGCTGAAGCTGTCAGTACAGAGAAGGGGCAGGAAGAGAGTCCCAGGGGGGGAATTCTCAGGTGTCTGCACCATTGGAATACATATTTGGGCTGCCGGCACAGAACCATGTGAAATATGGAGAAGTATACAACTTTACATAGGGCTCATCATTGAGAAATGAATTCGGCTATTGCCACCTGCACCCATAAGATTAATCTATCAGACCTTGAATATATGCTAATGATACGAGCTTAAAACTATGCAATATGTGTACCTCAAAATAATTATAAAAATAGATAGAAGAAGCAAAACGTTCTGTTCAATACCTAGAAGGAATAGTTGGCGAAAAGGAAATTTGAGGGGCTGTAAATAACTCACTGCAACTTTGCAATTTAAGGAATCATAAGTGTAAGAAAATCAGTTTTAATTCCTCATGAGAAAATTTTGCTCTTTTTTTCAACGAACACTGAAAAAGCTTTTGTGCGTTGATATATCAAGAAGAAGAAAAATACTTCATCGGTTTCATAATGTAAGACTTTCTAGCATTGCCCACATTCATATATATGTTAATGAATCTAGACACACATATATGTTTTGATTCATTGACATCTATATGAATGTGGGCAATGCTAGAAAGTCTTACATTATGAAACAGAGGGAGTACCCAGCAATATCGCAAGAGGAGAGCAAGAAAACCAGGAGCCACTTCTTGAAGGAGCTCAAATGTATGTTATGAGAGGATTTTAGCAAACTAAAGAAGATATAAGTCAGTGGCGGAGGACAAAAAAAAAATCGTATATGAACTAGCGCATATAAGGTCAGTGGCGGAGGACAGAAAAAAAATTAGGTGTGGCACATGAACTAGCGCGCGAGATTTAGAACAGAATAAGAAGGGCAAAAAAAAGCAATATCAATTCACGATATTATACGACGCAGCATTATCCATCACGTCTACATTAAGCATAGCAACAAGCACTAGTCATATGAGTTCACAATCCATCATCCCAGTTGCAAAGGTTAAATAGACGAGAAACGCAACAATACCTCAACATTCCTAATCTCTCCTCTTACTCTCCTCTTTAGCTTGTTGCCTGCCTCTGCGTGACTTCAGTCCCTGTTGGTTGGTGGCTGCCTCTGCCTTGCTCCCTGCGCTGCACCGCGCTGCCAGTGCCGGCTGCCGCGCCGCCGACCCGCGCGCGCGCCCGCCGCTATACGCCCTGCCGCGCCCCTCCTCGCGCACGGGCACAAATTGGGGATGGGAGAACTGGAGAAAGGGAAAATTTGGGTTTAGGGTTTCCTAGTCAAAAGCCCCATTTACACAAAAAAGACAAGCCCAATGGGCCTAATAGCTTGGCCTGCTTCGCTCCTCTCGCGCGGCTGCGGCTCGCGTGCTCTCTTGTCGGCGCGGTGTCCTGCTCTCGGTCGGAGGTGCTGAGCAAATCGTTCAGTTTTGTTGTAAGGCAGTGTTTGTCAAATGGGAAAGGGAAATAATTTTCCACCCATTTTTAAATACTAGCGATTCATTCTCGCTCTTTTATTTAATCCAAGAGATAATCTTTTATATGCCACTAGAATTTGACCAGTTCTCTTATATGCCACTCAAAATTGGCTTCTCCCTTATATGCCACTAGTTCAAGTTTTTCCACCCTTTTATGCCACTCCCTCCACTATAGTGTTAGCTGACGGTTAGTCAAAGGTTAGTTTTTTTTTCGTAAATAACCAATATGCCCTCTCAACTAAAAAAAAGTGTAAAGTTCAAAAAAATCATAACTAATTTATTTTAAATACTTTTTGAGTGAACAAAATTTTGTCAGAACCAGTGAAAAATGCTCTGTATATTGAAAATATTGTTGGAAAACTGCATGTTTCATGCTTACATTGAAAATTTATTTGTGATGGTAATGGCTAAAATTGCATGTGATGCAGAAAAAATGAATTTTCATATGTTGTATCCGGTAGCTATATTAGTACTCTAATACCTATTATTGGTTGTATACTAATTTTCAAGGGCAAATGCGTCTTTTTATAATGAAGTTAACGGTCAACTGATAGTGGACTGATGGCAATGGCATAAAAGGGAGGAGAAACTTGAACCGGTGGCATAAAAAGGAGAAGCCAATTTGAAGTGGTATATAAGGGAGCCGATTAATTTAGAGTGGCATATAAGGGATTCTCTCTTAATCCAAGCCCTTCATTCATTTTCCAATCCCAATCCCAACCCTCATTTCTCATTATCCAAACACACCCTAATTGTGTCGTCATATTTCTAGTTAGTACTAGATTTCAGTCAGATTTTTGTGCATTGGATTTGTGTTAAGACCCGTGCTTGAGGTTGAAAGGCCGTTGGATCTGTGTTGATGTAGGCCGGTCGGGGCTGATGTTACGGGACATTATGAAGTTCAATTGGCAAAATTTACTACATGACACTCAAAAAAACGTGTAATTGGCTGTGAGACACCGCAAAAAACGTGACACGGCTGATGGACACTAGAAAAAATATGTATGAGCTATAGGACACTTTCGCGGTGCTGAGCTGCATCCTCTGTCCGGGAGAAGCTCGCTGCTGATTTCAACCACATCCTCCAAAACTTCGCCTCAGCAAACTTCGTCGTGGGAGGAAATTCACCAGGTGACACCTCCAGCCAGATTTGGCATGACCTTGGCAGCATCAACCGCCTCTGTTGGGATAGGAGACGGTGACGACTGCTAGGAGGATGTGGGGTGGGGGGTGGGAAGCATGGTGAAGGCAGAGGTGGTGCAGCGGGAGAGGATCTTTTGATGTCACTGTTCACCGCGCCTGACATGTGGACCCAAGACAGCCACCAAATTAGTGGAAGTTACTTATATTGGGATTAGCTTTTGATTTTACCCTAGTTTTCCTATATATATGAGTTATATTTTGGTATAGTATAGTATAGTAAGTATGATTGTATGAAATGGTTTAATTTCAGGATAGAGAAGGCTTAAGTTTGGAGCTTTTTTTGAGCGTGTGAAATGTGCTTTGGTAAAGGTAGAGAGTGCTCATATGTCCTTTTTGTCCTCTATTCAATTTTTTTTGTATTTTCTCTCTGTATTTAATTTTTGTGGTTACCATTATATGTACTAGTATATTAGCCTTTTGCTGCTACTCTAATAATTTGGTGATGAGAAAATATGTGGCCACCAAATTAGTGGAAGTTACGCTAAAGGATCTTAATCTGGTGCAGTAGCGGCGACTAGCATGCGGTGGTAAAAGTGGCCACACGGGCACACGGGGGCGTGCTGATGCATGAGCTGCTAATGTTGGAGGCTAGGATTAGGATGGAATAGGGTGGGGAGTATATAGCTGATGGGCTTAGTTCTGTTTCCTGGACCTGTGATAGGTTACTGGGTCAAATTTTCCAAACTCAGTGTTCGGTCAGATCGGATACCGACAAAGAAGACCGAAGCACCGAAAAAAGAAGAGGGAATAGAAAAGGAAGGAGAAGGGTTAATGTAAAATATAAGTACATTGTGACTATGTGATAGATAATTATTTATGTGGATGGATGAGTAGTCTTGATGGTTCCCTAGTTTCTTGGCCCTCCAGTACTTTTACCTTCTCATTTTAATTTATTACTGCACAAAACATATCTTCTTCAATTCGTCCTCTTCATCCAAATTGGTTGCGCATCTCTCACACACACATACAATCGGGGTACATATACATTGCTTTTTTCTTGGATGGAGGAGGGCCATCCAGCTATGCAGGTGAACTTATGCGAAGGTCTGCACCATATGCTCGGCAGATTAAAGGTTAAATTAATCATATGGGATGAAACACCGTGCTCATATGATGGTCAGTCCATCTGACGGTCAGATGAATCATATGACCGTCAGATGAAACACCGTGCTCTCCCTTTTTGCTCTGCTTATATTCACAAAGGGATTCATATCAATATGGGTGATATGTAACATCCGTATTCGATTTTCGCCGTTCGATCCACCGCCTTCGCCGCCCAACACATCCACGCTGTCGCCATGTTTCGCGCCGCGCACGAAAACGCCGCTCTCGCGGCCGCTAGCCAAGCAGCAGCTCGCCCCCGCCTCCCAAACCGACATTGCCTCCACTATAAAACCCAAGCCGCGCCCCAAACCCCTTCTCTCGTTTTCACTCGCTTCACACCCACCGCGCCATTGCTGCCAAACCACCGTCGCCGCCTTATTGACCCTGCCCTGCTCGCGCCGTCGCCATTCGTCGCCAAGCACCGGGGAGGCCGGTGCGTGCGTGGGCACGTGACGAGGAGCTCCGGGCGCCACCTCCCTCTCTTCTTCCCCGGCCGCGCCCTCTTGGTGCCGCGCCGCCTCGCCACGACTCCCTCCGCATCACCAACGCCGCTCCCCTCTCGTCGGTGAGCCCCCACCGTGTTCTTCGTCTTGCCGAACGCTGTGCCGCGCCCACTGCCGCACGCCATAGCCCGTCGCACGCCGCGCCGCGCCCGCCGCCGCTCGACGTAGCCGGGTACAAAAACAGAATATGATTAAATTCACCCAAAAACAGACTAAATCAGCCACGCAGAAGCACAAGACGGACACTAGAAAAGAACTAAAGCAAATCCGGAATATTCAGAGGAAAGCAAAACATGCAGAGGTGTCAGCAGGGAGGGTGGTAACCTTGAGAGCTACGATAGAAGCCGACAGAGAAGCCTCTGCTCCGCGTGTTCTTGATGTCTTCTTCTTCTTCTTCTTCTTCTTCTTCTTCTTCTCCGGGATCGACCTTGTTTAAGAAGTCACTCTTAAAAGGGAGTAACGATAAGCCGGTATGCGATTTACAGGAGTGACGATTGATTATTGTTGGAACAATAATTTGTTTATTTTCTAGCGGAGGACAGAAAAAAAATTAGGTGTGGCACATGAACTAGCGCACGAGAATTAGAACAGAATAAGAAGGGAAAAAAAAAGCAATATCAATTCACGATATTATACGACGCAGCATTATCCATCACGTCTACATTAAGCATAGCAACAAGCACTAGTCATATGAGTTCACAATCCATCAACCCAGTTGCAAAGGTTAAATAGACGAGAAACGCAACAATACCTCAACATTCCTAATCTCTCCTCTTCCTCTCCTCTTTAGCTTGTTGCCTGCCTCTGCCTGACTTCAGTCCCTGTTGGTTGGTGGCTGCCTCTGCCTTGCTCCCTGCGCTGCACCGCGCTGCCAGTGCCGGCTGCCGCGCCGCCGACCCGCGCGCGCGCCCGCCGCTATACGCCCTGCCGCGCCCCTCCTCGCGCACGGGCACAGATTGGGGATGGGAGAACTGGAGAAAGGGGAAATTTGGGTTTAGGGTTTCCTAGTCAAAAGCCCCATTTACACAAAAAAGACAAGCCCAATGGGCCTAATAGCTTGGCCTGCTTCGCTCCTCTCGCGCGGCTGCAGCTCGCGTGCTCTCTTGTCGGCACGGTGTCCTGCTCTCGGTCGGAGGTGCTGAGCAAATCGTTCAGTTTTGCTGTAAGGCAGTGTTTGTCAAATGGGAAAGGGAAATAATTTTCCACCCATTTTTAAATACTAGCCATTCATTCTCACTCTTTTATTTAATCCAAGAGATAATCTTTTATATGCCACTAGAATTCATGATTATCATTGTATATAAGTGTTGCCTTATCTACACATATACAATCATACCTGCATAGCTAGTATACCATAAATTAATGGATAAGATTAAAGGTTAACCTGTTTTTACTTGACTCTTAACTTAAAAATTTTGGGGTTTTCTCCGGCTGCTCCTCCGTGTGGCCAGTTGTCCTCATCTTCCTCCTCCTCTCTCCTTGTTGCCGCAAAGAGGATAGATAACCCATAGTCCCGTACGCTTTTCTTTCTCTCTCTCTCTCTCTCTCTCTCTCTCTCTCTCTCTCTTTCCTCTCCACTTTGAATCAATCAAAACGGAGAAGAAGAAGAAGAAGAAGAAGAAGAAGAAGAAGAAGAAGAAGAAGACATCAAGAACACGCGGAGCAGAGGCTTCTCTGCCGGCTTCTATCGTAGCTCTCAAGGTTACCACCCTCCCTGCTGACACCTCTGCATGTTTTGCTTTCCTCTGAATATTCCGGATTTGCTTTAGTTCTTTTCTAGTGTCCGTCTTGTGCTTCTGCGTGGCTGATTTAGTCTGTTTTTGGGTGAATTTAATCATATTCTGTTTTTGTACCCGAGAGAAGTTTTGGTATGTTTATCTTGGCTTTTTCTTCATCCCCCTCTTTTGTTTTGAAATTTGTATTAGTTATTTTTGTTGAACGGATGAAAGTTATTAGTTAGGTAACTAGGTAAGGGAGGAAGAATTCTTAGATTGTTTACTACGAGGGCTGCAGATTTGTTTATGGTACTCTGAGTATGAATCTCCCCACATCCCCGACTCCAAAAACAACAAAATTACCCCCGAAAAAAACCAGAGAAAATTATGATCAATCCACGCACCGGTAAGCAGATCCTGGTAGACCAACATGGTGCCGCCTCTTCAAATCTCTCCCCCCGAATTAAAAAAAAATTCGGCAGCGGAAACCCTAGAGCTCTCTCGGCGAGGGGGGAGTAGCGGCGCGGACGGACGGAGAGAGAGGGTTTGAGGAGGAGGCGACCAGCCGGTGTTTATAAGCGGGCCGAAATATCTGGGCCGCGTTTCTGGCCGTCCGATCTGGCTGACACGACGATGCGACTGACCAAAGGATCTTTTGTTTTTTCTCTTTTTTTTTTTCCCCTTTTCGATCTTGGTGTATCTGCATGTTCTGATTGTCCATAGGATTTTAGGAAGCACAAAATTGATGGTGGCGTCCGTTTGCGCCCTTTGTGTTCCCGGCCTCGTGCATGTTTCTGCCCAGCCGCCGCCGGTCTTTGATTGCTGCTGACATTATATCGCCGCAGAGCCAATCGGTGTTGTGTTGTATAACGTGTGCTAGTTTCTCGTATTTTGCTTGTAGATCCGCTTGATATAACTGTGCTTACTAGAAATGCCGAAGAGAATGCCGCATGTGACTGGAGTGTATTTTTACAAGCTGGAGTAGGTTTTACTCTCTTTGGTTTGATAATTCTTGATGAACATGAGAACAAACTTTTATAACTTTAACTATGAGTGACTATCAATGACTTTAAAAATATTTTTGTTTAAAAGCACTATAATAACATATATAAATTTATTTCACAAAGTACTATAGTAAAAATAATAAAACATTTATTTATTGTATATATTATAAATAGAAAAATATAGTTAAAAAATATATATTGAAGATCATTTCATTGTTCAAAATGTGAGGTTTTTACCTGTGTGTCATTAAGAAAGATAATGTCTGCCTCTGTGCCACTAAAAAGTTCGAGCCTCCCTCTATGCTATCCTCGAACTTTATTGCGCCCTACACACCATTCCGTCCGTTTTTGGTCCTAACGGCGGGTAACGGCGCAGCTAAATGACTTTATTGCCCTAGGGTTGAGAGAGAGAGAGAGAGAGCCTACCTCCCTGAGGTGCGGGACGAGACGGCCACTGAGGTGGAGGCCCGAGAAAGAGCGCCGACGAAGAGCGCCAGGATGGCGGCAGCGGCCACCAACGAAGAGCGCTGGGACAGCGGCTGCGGCGGCCGCGGACGCCGCGGCCTCCTCGGCGGCCCCCATGGCGGCGAGGAGCCGGCGCATCTCCGTCTTCCGTTGCCGGCCGTAGTACCAACCGATGACCATCACCAGTGCCACCAACACCGCAAACGGCACCCACCCGCCGCGGAGGATCTTGGTGCACACGGCGCTCACGTAGGTGGCCTCGAGGAGCAGGAACGGAATGAAGTAGAGCGCCACCAGCACGACGTGGGTGCCCCAGATGATGAGCATCACCAGCGTGAGCAGGATGGCGGTGATGAGCATCACGAGGATCACCACCACCCCGAATAAGCGTTGCCGATATCCTTGCCGTCGCCGAAGCCGAGGATGACGCCGGCTTCTTCACCTCCTCATCCGCCGCCTCGCCGCTCGCCTCGGCTGGCCGCCGCACCACCCCGCCCCTTGGTTGGCCGCCGCGCTGCCTCAGCTGGCCGCCACGCTGGTCGCCTGCCTCAACGCCGCGCCTGGCCGCTTGTCCGCCACGCCGCCTGGCCTCTCTCTGAAACAAAGCAGTCACTGAAAGAGCAAGAGCGACATTTTTCCTGTCCGGGCCCATATGTCAGAGCTGCCAAACGGTTAAACCCACACAGAATAGCGACGGAATGGTGTGGAGGGCACAATAAAGTTTGACGATGGAATAGAGGGAGGCTCGAATTTTTCAGTGGCATAAAGGGCAGGCACCATCTTTCTTAATGGCACACAGGTAAAAACTTCTCAAAATGTCAAGAATTATTAAATCCGGAGAATTGACCTTTACGGCATCCACAATTTGAGGTTGAGGCAATAGTACCTCAGCCGTATGTCCAATCCATGGTTTCCCATACTATTTCAGCGGGGGTTATTGACCTTCATGGTATTATGGTTGCTGCTCGATAGCCGTGAAAAACCGTATGAAATTCGATAAAATTTTAAACAAATTATTTTGATCTGGCAGTGGTTCCATAGTTTTGAGATTAGTTACTAGCGATTTCAGACGGTAAACCACATGGTAAGCTGCGGTTTATTGTGAACTGTTTGGAAGGGGAAAAAAGCAGTAAAAAATTAAGAGGAAATTTAGGATAACTACAAGAATATGTCGGAGGCATTTCGAACATATAGAACTACGTATTGATGTAATGTAAGAAAATGTGACATGAATTTCGCTATACTTTTTACATTCCAGCAATAAAGAATCCTAACTATTCTCTTCTTTTTTTGGCATTTTTAATCCATTATTAGTTTGGCTTGAGAATATGGGGTTGTTCAGTTGTGCTACTTGCCACTGCGTTATACTTAGGGGTGGCAACAGGGGTGAGGTGGGATCGGGTTGGCTGGAATGACCCCACCCCCATCACCTGTCCCCTGCCCCCACAGGGACCTGACGGGTGACCTGAGCCCCGCATAATAGGACAATACACTGAATAATAATATGATAAAATTTCAAATTTTCAATAGCAACGTATACTCATCCGTCATTACACACATACATAAAGCACATGGTCAAGGTCAATCCACTAACACAAGAAAGTAGCACATATACATACATGATACATCGTATGGTCTATCTTCTAATTGAAATGATGCATAATAGACGATAATTAGCACGAGGCAAATTGGACAGCGGCTGGCTGCTTAGTGACTCGGCAACGAGGAGTCGATGTGGTGACGAATCGACGACGAGGCGACGTAGAGACGAATTGATGCAACGAAATTGATGCAACGAAATTGGTTGAAGGAAAGGGATAAGGTTGAGGGAAACTAATGTGTTAAGTTTTTATATATCAATTTGAAATGAGTTTGTTGGGTCTACATTATTGCAATGGGCTACTTTCATAGAGGTAATTCATATCCGGAGCCCCTCCGAATCACCCACGGGTAATTCTAATCACCCCCACCCCCCACCCCGCGCGCTCACCCGCAGGTGAAAATTCTTCCGGAAAATCGCCACCCCTAGTAACAGTTATAGGACAATATCCACAATGAAAAAATGAACTACAATTGTTCGTGCAGGTACAACTATTACGGTTGTGTTAATACAACTAGCACAAACGATCAGAGCCTATTATGTTAACCTTCTATCTTCTTTATCACAAAATTTATATAAGTAGTCCTTACAAGAATTTTCCAATTTCTTTTTTGAAAATTTAAATTTAGATAAAATTTATCAAATCCTATAGCCGATTACCTCTACCTTACCTCCACGGAAAGCATGGTAACCGGGCGTCTGGGGAAACCATGGTCCAATCTAATCAAACTGGAGTCTGCCTATACCAAATTACCAATTTTTCCTGGCTTGATCGCTTTGTTTTATGAAGAACGCTGGCAACGCTGCCAAGGTGGGTCATTGAGCCCCGCGCCTGGGAGTCATGATACTGGTTCATGCCTTTGCGACGCCCAAAGATAAAGCTGCGTGCCTGCCGTGCCATGCACACAGCAAACACGGCGCAGAGACCCCCCCCCCCCCCCCCCCCCCCCCCCCGGCGCCCACGAACTCACACGAGTCACGAGCGCTGGACGATATCCAACCTTGGTGGTTTCATATGATATCGACTGCTTCCATTGCGCTCGCAACAGCAACAGGTGATGAATCGTCGACATGCGGCGCTCGCTGTTGTGCTTGTAGGTAGCAGAGTGGCTAGGAGAATTGTGGGTTTGTTGCGAGCGGTGCTCTCCTTCAACTTCAAGGTCTGGGGGATTGGGCCAATGAGGGCAATGGGCCTGGCCGTCTCTTTTTGATGGGTTCGATGAGGCGAAGACGACGAGGGACCTAAAAGTTGGAGGACTACTACAACATGGCCCTATGGCTCAGTGGATGGTCCCGTAGGACCTTCTTGTTCTTGGTACGGGACGAATGACATTGACCAGAGTTAACTATGGCCGTTTGTTGGTTTAGGAAAGTGGTATTCCTATTTCCTATAGGATTTTGCATCTTGATTGATCACAAGTGCCATTATGCTATACCTATTGTTTCGTTTTTTCTACTTTCTAGCATCATGCACCGGGACAATCATGCTTTGGTTGTACTACCGCGGTAGAGTATAAAATGTATACTCATGCTTGAGCATGTAGGAGTAGAAAAATGTAATGTTAGACCCATCTAGGCCTCTTACAAAATGAACAAAAAAAATTCTGATTCCTATTAAACGAACTGATTGCCATAAAAACTTCAGGATTTCATTCATGCCCTCCGGCGACCTTAAAATGGCGGCAAAATTTAGGAGTAGTAGATGTTGAATTTCAAAAAAGAAAAGCTGTAAAATTCGTGCCTGCCAAAGCGAAGCGTGGGGTCTGGGTCGAGTTACCAGTTCTGGAGGAAAGAAAAGAAGCGTACAAAAGGCCACGCATAGCGACGACGACGACGACCATTCCGAAGCGCGGACAAGGACACCACCTCCTACCGTCCCACTCCCACGCCGCGACACACGCCACTCCCCGAGAAAGCCATGACGCGCCGGGCCAACCACACCGCCTCGCCCTCCGTGAACGCCACGACGGCGGCGGCCATGATCACCGCCACCCCGTCCCCGCCGCCGAGGCTGCCGCTTCCCAACCCCGGCAATGCCGACGCCGGCGCCGGGGCGTGGGGCCCCTACGCCAGCTCGCGCGCGTTCTTCTCCAACGTGGCCACCATCCTCATCATCCTCGCCTGCGTCTCCCTCCTCGCCTTCTGCCTCCACGCCGCCGCGCGGTGCCTCATCCGCTGCCTCGCCCGCCGCCGCGACTCCGGGGCGCCGGCGCTGGCGCCGGCGCAGCCGCCCAAGCCGTCTTCCGACGACGGCGCCAACACGGGTAGCTCGGGGGCGGCCGGCGCGGCGTCGGGGGTCGCGATGGTCGGCGGGTGGGCCGAGGCGGAGTGCGCCATCTGCCTGTCGGAGCTGGCGGACGGCGGCGGCGAGCGCGTCCGCGTGCTCCCGGCGTGCGGGCACGGCTTCCACGGCGCCTGCGTGGACGGGTGGCTCGCGGCGCGCGCGTCCTGCCCCACCTGCCGCGCGCCGTCGCGCGCCGGCGAGCCCTAGCCAGACAACCGACCAGGTGGCCGCTGCTCCCTCTTCAGTCTTCCCTGCATGCCTTCCGGCTTCTAGCTTTGCCGCCGCCGCCGCCGCCTCCGGCCGATCTGCCGGTGACGCAGACACGAAGTGACAACAAAGTACATTACGCTGGAGCTTGTTCAGCTAGCTCTGTGATGTTCATCGAGTACAGATTACAGAGTACCACCTAGTACTACTAGTACCTGTTCTTCCATGGTTCGTGACAATGCTGCTCGTCGCGTCGTCCATATGGATTAATGAAGGCATAATGCTCTTCCATTCGCATGGTTTTTGTTGGTTTTCATCCCAATTCCCAAGCTCGATGTTGCATTCTCGCAATCTTGGTCATGCATGCGCCGCTGCAACAACCCCGGTAGTCGCTGGGGGGGGGGGGGGGGGCGTGCAAAAGCCGGTGATTACGCCGGCGCCAGTGACAAACTGACGAAACGCCTGCGGGCTGCAATTGCAAGCACGCATGGAATAGGAATCAGGTCGCTGGAGACGACAAGCGTAGGGCGTTGTATAGGCGCCGTAGGCTGGTGACGCGGGAATATTAAGTGGGGGCAGTGTGTGTGTGTGTGGTTGGGCTCTGCCGCGGCAGGAAGCATCGGTCATCGTCGCGGCCTGCGACGTGGCGTGGGGTACGGTCTCGGCTCGGGAGCCGCGCCGTTGTGTCCGGTAGCCCAAGTCGCCGAGGCGGCGAGGCCCGAGTGCCCGACCGCCCGAGGGCCAACAACAGCAAGGCGTGACGATCTCCTCACCAAACGAGCGGACAGGACAGGACAGGGGAGGACACACTGCTGACTGGCTGACTGCTCCATTGTTGCCGGTGTCCTATGAGCTGCAAAGCCTGAAAAGGCTATGGTGTCCCACACTCCCACTGTAGGAGTACTGCCTTTTGTTGCTTCTCTTTTCTTCTGCGTGCTCCCTCTGTACTTTCACGTCCAAAAGCTATTGTCTCTCAGGGCAGCGATTTTTACTTCGATTGCTCAATCGGGAAGGCAAGGGTCTAGCTGTGTTTGCAGCCCCATGTTACAACCCCTCTCACTCGTTTTCCGCACGCGCGCTTTTTAAACTACTAAATGGTGTGTTTTTTATAAAAAAAAATTATACGAAAGTTGCTTAAAAAAATTAAATTAATCCATTTTATAAAAAATAGTTAATACTTAATTAATTATGTGTTCAAAGGCCGCTCCGTTTTACGTGCAGGAGGAATGGTTTCCCATCCTGCACTTGCGAACACACCATTTGTCAGTTTTTAAAATCATGGTAAATCTCATGATAATCGAATGCATTTTTACGATAACCACATAGTTATTGCGATAACCACCTTACCGTGAGATGGTAGTAACCCCACCCAAAACGGTTTAGTGAACCCTATCTATGACTAAGAATAAGTTCATTTTAGGGTGTGTTTAGTTCATGCCAAAATTGAAAATTTCGTTAAAATTGGAACGATGTGATGGAAAAGTTAGAAGTTTATGTGTGTAGAAAAGTTTTGATGTGATGGAAAAGTTGGAGGTTTGAAAAAAAAAGTTGGAACTAAACTCGCCTTAGGTCTCTTAATTTGTTGCCGAGTGTGAAGTTCATCCCCAAACCATAATACTAGATATGATGTGTTCCTCAACTCCCAAAACTAGCGTAAATAAGATCCTAAGGTTGTTTGGATGACGGTTTCGTCTGACGTGGTGTCTACATGGCGTTAATGTGGCACTTAAAGTTTTTAAAAAAACTGTAAGACCCACATGTCAGTGTTTGGTTAAAAAAAAAGTTGCAGTGGGACCTACATCATCAACCCTCTTTATCTCTCCCTTCCTCCTCTTTTTTTCCCTTATATTGTCGACTCATTATCGGCGCACGCATAATTGTGTCGAGAAACCACAAGCCAACAACGCCGCCACCACCATCGTCATGTCCATCCATCTATGTGCCCACGCCTCGCGAGAACCAACTGCGCAGCCTCTTCGCCTCCACCACGACCATCTCCCGGTCGCCCACGGCCAACGCCCTCCACTCCTTCCTCGATGTTGGGGCCGGACCGACCGGCCACCGTGCTCCTAGGACTCTCCTCCTCCATCTCCCGTCTCGCCTTCTCCTGTCATGGTCGATCGCGTGGCTCTTGCCTACGCGGGTGCCCTCCTTGCAGGCGCCGCAGCCGCACCCTCCCTCTCCGACGTCGTCAAAGCTGCCGAAGAAGCGTCTAGGAGCATCCTACCAGCCGCCCAACACCGTGCTCATCACCAACACCTCCAACTTTTGCACCATTGTGTAGGAGTTCATTCTCCGCCTGTGTTGTTCGATTACTTCCTTTCCTCTCCATCTATCGTCCTCTCCCTTCCCATCTCCATTAGGGCGGCGCGCAGCGGGCAGCGTGGAAAGGCACGCGGGAGGTGTGGAGAAGGACGGCAGCCGAGCGTCGCCCGTCTTGGCATCTGGGCCCGCACTATCGACGAGGTTCACTCCTAGCCGTGGGAGAAGCTCGAGTTCAACATTGCCCAATGGATTCCAGCCTTCTTCCCTCATTGGTGCGTAGGAGAGGATGAGGCAACCAATGGTGGGGAGCGAGCATCCCACACCCGTCGGCAGGGTCGGCAGCAGCTGCAACGTGCGCTGGTGTCGGGGACAATGAGGAAAGGGAGAGCAAAGGAGAGGGAGGGAGAGAGCGTAGAGGAAGGGGTGATGAAGTGGGTCTCACAATAATTCTTTATTTTTAATCTAACACTATCATGTGGGTCCCACCCATTTTTTATGATTGCAAGTGCCTCGCCACGTGGGACGAGGACCCAGTCAAATCAACCATATAAACGTCACGTCATCCAAACCATCTTGGGATCAAGTTTGCACTGTTTTTAGGAGTTAAAGGACATGTTATATCTGGTATTTCGGTTTAGGGATGAACTTAAGACTCGGCGACAAATTGAGGGATATAAAGTGAACTTATTCCCTATATGACTATCGTGTTTAATGCCAAGTGTGCTTCAGGCCCAATTGGGCCCATGGACCAGCTTAAAGCTAATTCCTCCTCTCGACTGAGCCGTGTGAGTTGTGACTTGTTGTGTGACCCATGGTGGACTCATAAGCCAGTGCAGGTTGGAAGGAGCGTGGGCCTATAAAAAAAGGGAGACCACACCCTTTGTTTTGAGTTGTTGTCTTGTTGAACCGGTAAAACATGTAACTATGTTTGGTCATGTTTGATTTAGATTATTGTTGATCGCGAATTATCTATCTGATTAAGAGATAAATTGAATATTTAATAAATAGCTTAAAACAAGTGGTTAATGCGGTAGAAGAAATTTTTCTTTAAAAGAAAGCGTAATTTGTTAAGTATGGAGCACATAATCAGTTTGATTAATGCGGTGAATAAAAAGAAAAAAACACGACCAACGTGGAACATAAGCGCAGCAGTGGAAAAGCTTGCTGAGAAAAAAAAAACAAAAGACTGAAGATGTTCTTTCATTACAATATTACTCATTCTTTGCTTTCCTGAGAAACTCGAGAGCCTCAGCACAAAGTTTCAGCCGTGCTCTGCATGTCGCCATGTTGCGATGGTCACGCAACTAAATAAACGATTCAACACGTCGTCAGAGGATGAGGAAGGGGCTTAAGAGCCTGAAACGTTTGTCACACCGCCGTCCAACTCTACACCCGTGTAGTCGTGTACTACTACCACTACTGCTATCCCTAACAAAGGAATTTGGATTAGGCATCTGTCAACTGTCAATATTGGCAATCCACACACTTAGGTTAAAAAGCACGTCGTTTTGGATATTGATACGATCTTTAAGATGCAACTTTGATCTCCAAGCCTATATGTGTTGTCCTTCTGTTGCTTTTGGCCAACTCAAGTGTGTTCAGAAATAAAGCTATTATATTTGAACTCTTTTCTTACATTTGGTTTCCAATTTTCCCGGTGCAAAACCCTCTTTAAACTGCTCTGTAAAAATATTGTTTTGGCAGTACTGGTCTACTGGACTCTCTAGGTGCTTTCCATGAACATCTATTTGTTTTCTACTTGCAAAAAGAACCCGTCAGGTACATGAACTCAACACCACCACTTTTATATTTGGCACACAGCTAGCTATGCTACAAATATACTCTCAGAAAGTCAAAACAGAAAAACAACCAACAAAGTTGATTATTGTACCCATACTCATTTGACGCCAAACAATAAACTATAACAACAATCCCAATCACATAGAAGTACCATATTCTCACATCCGTGTCAAATTTTATGAATTAAAGGCATTTATATATATCCGGTGTCTAAAACTTCAAAGCACGCAAGTAGGCGGCAGTACTCCGTTTTAAGAGACCAACAATAGTGTCTTGCGATTCTTCACACGCCAAAGCAACTGTAGGATATGTAAGATAACCCCCAGGAATCAATGGAAAATATTCATCCATCCCTTTGAAGCTTCCTCTTCTCCATTCCATCAAACAAGCCCCTAACGCGCATACCACGAACGTGCTCCGTTGCAGGACATGGTGATGCCAACGTCGCATCTTTATCTCTTCCAGTAAACGAAGCTTCAAATTCGAGATCAATATTACCTTTTTTTAAAGAATAGATCAATATTAGTATTGATCCGGTTTTTTAGAGAAGACTTAGCAACACATGAACTTCCTATTTCGAATTTGACAAGAATTATGCTTGCATAATCAAGAAAGTAAATAAATGGAAAATACTGGTGATGTGGGGTGGAGTCATCCATGACTCTACTCATACGGTTTATATCCTAGTGTCCACGGGTATTATGGACACGTGGCTGGGGTTTCAATAAGATTTTGGTGAGTTTAGAGATGTGCTAAATAAATACTACTTTTTTCGTGCTGATAATACTTATCGTTTGACAAGTGTGAGGTCAAATTTTAGAATATTTGATTATGAATCACTTTTAAAATATTTGTCAATCAAATGTGATGACTACATGTATAAATTAGTCTTAAAAATACTTTAATAAAATCATATATTTGTTAACACTTTTATATATATTATAATGAAAAAAAAGGTCAAATTGTTTTTTTTAGAGATCGTGCTCTTGTCTAAAACGACAAATATTATCAACTCGAAGGGAGTAACTATTTTCTGATAATGTTATGTAATTTTGGTGACATAAAAAATAGTCTTAGTATTATACGAGGAAAAGGAGAATCTCACGGCTTTTAATTGCAAGCTCGCAATGCAAAATAGCAAATCATAATTTCTACCGTGACGGGCGACGACACTAACAGCGACACGTTAGCCGGATTCAAAAGCAGGCACAAAAATCCCCAATTCCTCGCTGCTGCCTACACACGAATCCTCCGAGCCTCATCCGGTCTTCGCGAGCAAAAGCCAAACCGAATTCCCGACGCGTGCGCGCGCGCAGATCCGTCTTCTCTCCAATCCGATCGCTCCGGGCGCGCGGGATTCATGCGGTCTCACTGCCGCGCGCTCCCGCCATGCAGCAGGGGAGTTGTAGCAGCAGCAGCATCCTGGAGGAGGGTTTGACTGGCGCGGGGGGTGGTTGGTGTCGTGTGCGGCAATGGCGACCCTGTCGGACTCCGCGGGCGGTGGCGGCGGTGGCCGGGCGGGCGCCGAGCTGATGGTGCCGCAGTTCCACCTCAAGGCGCTGCACGCCATCCTCGCCGTGCGCGCGCCGCGGCCGCTCGCGGCCGCGCCCGCGCCGGCGGCGTCGTTCCGGAGGCGGGACAGGTGGTTCCACCTGCCGCTCCACGCGCCGCCGCCGCCGGCGTCGGCCGAGCATCTGCCGGAGCCGCCCCCCGGGGAGCCGCTCGTGGTGGATGTCTACCTGACCCCGTCGGGCGGCGGTGGGGGAGCTGAGGCGGTGGTGGAGAGGTGGACGGTGTCGTGCGAGCCGTGGTCGGCCGGGGCGAGGGGCGGCGGCGCCGCCGCCGCCTCCGGGGAGGGGCTCGCCGTGAACCGGGCGTACAAGCGGTGCATCACGCTGCTGAGGTCGGTGTACACCGCGCTCCGCCTCCTCCCCGCCTACCGCGTCTTCCGCCTGCTGTGCGCATCCGGCCAGGCGTACAACTACGAGATGGGCTTCCGCGTCGGTTCCTTCGCCGCGCCCTTCACCCGCGCCGAGGAGGCGGCCATGAGCACCCGCCGCTTCGCCCCCGTCGAGACCCAGCTCGGTCGCCTCGTCGTCTCCGTTCAGTACCTCCCCTCCCTCGCCGCCTTCAACCTCGAGATCTGCTCCCTCGCGCCCGCCATGCTCATAACCGATTACGTCGGAAGCCCGGCAGCCGATCCCATGCGTGCCTTCCCGGCGTCGCTCACGGAGGCCGCCAGCTCGGCGCCGGCCTTCCCGCCGCGGCGCCCGAACAGCTGGGCGCCGTCACCTGCTCCCTGGCCGTATACGCCCGGGCAGCAGGCGAAATTCTCGCCGCCACCGGCATTGTACGCGTCTCCCACGCCGTCTCCTCCCACGTTTGCGGGTGGCTACCTGCAATCGCGGCTGAGCGGGGAGACTGCGCCGATGATCATACCGGGTGGTGGGAGAGGCCCCGTTCACAATCGGAACATGTCGGATCCCGTCAGGGGGTTCATGCTACCTCCACCTTCACCGAAGAACATCAGAGGCGACTCTGGGGGGCATGAGACACCGATGGAGACAGGCCGGACAGGGATCCGGATGGCTGATCTCTACACTAATTTGCCTTCTGTTCCTAAGGTGATTCCTGACTTTAGTACATTTGTTGAATAATGTCTGTGTGTGCATAGTTGAAACTTGAAAGCACAAACTATAAAAAGTCGCATCTTTATGGAATTGTTTTGAAAATCGCTAGAGTACAATGTAATGCATTTTGCTCATTCATCATGATTCTGTGTTTAAGAGCAACACCTTAGAGCCTTAGAGCTCAACTATTTTGTTGGCGGCTAAACCTGCGGCTTATTCATTTTTCATGATTATAACTAATATCTTTATTCAGTATATTTCACTCTCCGTGTGGCATTTGGTAGAATATAATTTGCATGGTCTGAGGGCTATAGGCCTTTATCATTACGTTGATTGTTGGTATGTTGCACATCCTTTTTACTACCTTTGGTCTGATCGGATGATTATCATCCCATATAGAGGATAGAGGATAGAGGATAGGGCTCAATTGTTTTCATGAGGACTTCGTTGATGTTACATCATATCCATTTTAGGATCATATATAGCACAATTGCGGAATATGATGTGGATGTCTTTTACAGACGAATAGAACTGTTTATGCAACTATTAAAACTATTTCTTTCAGTAGGATGGCTGACAATTTTCATCAGAGAAGTTGATCCTGTCCACAAATTAGTATACATGATTATGCATATTTGGCAGATGTGAATTATTATGGATATGATCATCGGCGAAGTTGATCCTATCCACAAATTTGGGAGTGTTATGGTGTTGTACGAACATTTACAACAATATTTATACTATAGTATATGAATCACTGCCAAAAGATGACAGGTCTTAAACTTGTGATGTGCATTTGGTTTTCGAGAAATTATACGATGCAAAAATGAGCTAGTAAGCTCATGGCTAAGTGAAAACTGATTTCTTTTGAGCTTTGGCAATCCTATATGAGCTATGTTAAACTAACACTACAGTTAGTAGTAGCTTTTAGTCTCATTAGACTAACTAACAAATTTGTTTTCCTCAACATGATACTTGTACAAAACATGCCTATCGTAGCTATTCAAGGACTAATATGTCTAGTGTTAAATGAGCTGATTGTGTGATTATTTCTGTACTCATGTTATAATGTATTTGATGATGAGATCCATCTAGTTGATTGTAAAACAGCAGTTCCTGCTTTGGTACTAGCTCTAGTTCTGGGTTTTATGTAATTCCATTCCAAATTCCTTTTTGCCTATTGCATTCCTTCTGTAACACCATAATGAATTCCACAAAAGTAAGATTTTGTGCCCCCCAATGATCAAGTGCAGTCTATGCTCACTAAGCATGCATCTTTTTGGCCGATATGCAGATTAAGATTAAGGATAGTAGGGATGAATCTGGCAGATTCTCAGGTGTTTTTTCCTCTAGTGGTTCCCCACGGCTTGGGTTTTCAAGAAGTTCAAGCAGATTGTCAATGCAGGATGATACTGATGATTTAGATTTTCCTTTTGCGGTGGATGATGTTGATACACCTGATTCCCGACCAGGGTATGTTTAAACTCTTCCATCCTTATTATTTATTTTTTTGATCAAATCACCAGAGGGAAGACTTCCCCACCTGTATTCATTTCATTGAAAGGGGTTAGGGTAGTACATGGAGTTTACAATTTAGTTAGAGTGTTGAGAGGGGAAGAAAACAATTTTTCCAAAGCGAGATCACCATTCTATCCTTTCTTGGTAGTCGCTCAGCCCATAAGCCCGCCTCCTCCTTAGCACATTAGCAACGGAAGGGCTCCATCCTCGTTATATTTCACCATATACCAGCTTCCACTGTTTTGCACATCCCAATCCAATTTCCCGACCTCTGTATCCAATTCCAATATGTAGTTAAGCATTGTTTACTATCCTGCATATGTCATATACAATGTTTTTGATCAGTAACCTTTTTCACTTTATTAATTAGAGATAGTCAATTAGCAAAAAGATATGTTTATTTCAAACTTCCACTGTATTTATTTTACAGGAGCAGTGGTGGAAAGGATGTGGGGGATCAAGCGAGCTCATCATCCCATAAATCACAGGATGCTGCTGTGGGTTATCTTGTCCACATGCTGAAGTCTGCGCGGCCGCTGCGAGACTCTAGCAATTCACCTCTTACATCAAGGGTTGAATCTGAAGGAGGTAATGTCAGTTCTTTCATGTCCCGTAGGACATCTGATGCGCTCGAGGAGCTTGAATCTTTTAAAGAAATAAAGGAGAACCTGCTTGCCCGTAGTAGATCAAGGATGCAAGAGTCATTGGATAAATCCTTGCGCCATTCTTAACATAGCTGGTGAAGTATCCCAACCATTTAAGGAGGTTGTGTGGTAAGAGATGTTCTTACCGCGGGCATCTCCATGTGTATAACTGTCAACCGGCGCTTGTTATGAAATGAGGATATACAAGTCGTTCATTCTTAAACTCAAGCAGGATCATGATCCACCTTTGTTCATAGTGTTTTGTATGCAAGCAAAACCAACCGGATACATGCATCCTGCTGGAAGTATATGATGATCACCGTGTGCGTACGTGTGGGATTATGTAATCATACTAAACCTGTTTATTTATTCTATTTTAGCTCTTACCTTACTGCTCTTAATATACCAAACTGTTTGTTTATTGTTACAAATTTTTTAAGTCTTGAGCTCTTTTTTTTTTCTGCACTTGTAATTACCGTCCTATTTTCTTTGTTCTTCTGATGCGTGAAGTGTGCTTGAATGGATATGTGACATGAACTTTCTCGAATTTTTTTGTAAGGTTGAATTTTCTGCTCTCAGCTTGTTCTATGTTCGTATCCCGTGCCATCCTATTGTTCTGGAATTTTTGTCATCCCGGCGAGCTTTTTAGCACTTCCTACTTGGGCAGTGGATCCGATTTATTCTTCCCGTTTCCCTCTCGTGACGCCGACCTTTCTTAAGGGAGACGTCTCTGTGAACAAACAGCATGCATCTTTGAGTGAGACACAACTCGCTCCATTCTGCTGGATACGCTACTTGTTGTATCCAATCAGTTGGTGGTTACGGAAAAGTAAGATGTTACTCACAATATGTCGCATCAGTTTCAGTTTTTGTAAGAATTATTTTGAACATGTACCATTTTCCTTCAGCTAAAGCATCATTCCTGAAAAGATTGCGCGATGAGAAGCATCTCACATTTTCACTTTCAGTGAGAGCACTGCACTGGAGCACATCTAGGGGTGAAAACGGTATAAAAATTTCCCGACCGTACCGATACCGTTTCCACAAAACTAATATAATAATAATATTTTTTTTTTACCGATGTTACCGTTTTCAAAATTTAGTTTTTTTAATTTCTATCAGCGTGACATTGAAGTTGGCTCTAAATAGATGAATTTGTAAATATAAAAATTTTCCGACCATTTCCGTTCATTTTCGAAGAAAATAATAAAATAATGTACCATTTCCGACTATTTCTGACCGTTTTGCACATCACTCAAAGGGGCAAACTGCAACAACTACCACGGTTAGAGTTAATACCGATACAGACTTGGGACAAAACGCCAACAAGCAAATCGGAGCACCGAAGTCATTGATGCAAGCCATGGATGGCGCGCAACCTGATGGACGCACTCCAGAACGAGTCATTTCCTTGTTTATCAGTCGATTAGCAGTCTAAATCGAGGGAACATCAGGTGAGACGGTGCATAAGTTGGAAATGCGTGCCAGTATTGTATACGCCTTCATTTGCATGGATCACTAATGACATCGCTCCGGGTTGGCCTCCAAAGTTGGTAGTACACTAGACTTTATACTCCATGCATTAGATGGTGCAGCCGAAAGCCTTAACGCACAAACTGATGAGAAAATAATATTTACGGTTAATTATTTTTTTATGATAAAATACTGTACCATAAACAATAAGACGTCCGTACTGAGTTTGTCAATATCAAAAGATACATCAATCTAATTGATGCAAGTGTGACTGCGTGTATGCGAGCACATTTGTTTATACCGTACCTCTTTAAAAGTGAGATATCAGATACAGTAGTACAACGTTTTCCTTCGGGCCACACAGACACGGGAGCCAAATATTGCAGTATTAATATCTGGAAAGTCACCGGCCGGAAGAAAGAGCTCGGCACGTCGACTGCACCGGTGAAAAACACAGGATCGGTGGCCGCCCACTGCACCGGCGAGCGCAGGACGATCCAACACATGTGTTCCCGAGCGAAGCCGTGCTCGGACACCGGAGTAGCTAGCTTTATTCTCGCCCTCATGGAAGGCACAAAGCCACGCCCTCGCCCACAACTAAACTAAAAAAAAATGCTCGCATTACAAACGTCGCGCCAATGCGCCATGCCTCTGGACCATGCAAGACGTCGCTGATTGGAATAGAAACTCTCTGTGCAAAATGTGCGCATTCTTAATCCTCGCCCGATCGATCCAAGGAGTGTCGTTTACACCACAAATCTCGATCAACACCAAACGTTTCAACGCTCACGATCACATCCATGTATACGTTCATTTACTCCGTATTATAGGTACATTTTGTTACTGCGTTCTGAAATGTGCCAACTTTTTCCCATGGTACAACAAAAAGATCGCGATTTCGCTATAAATACCTCTCCATGACTCCATGCAAGCTCCAATATTCCCAGTTCAATCTCCATTTGTAATAAGCTAGCTTAGCTCAGCTTGTCGTTGATCTTGCACTACTCTTTGCAACCATGGCTATCGACCTTGGTTGTCACGTCGGCTGTGCATCGCCAGAGACGAAACAGGAGGAGACGGCGGATCCCACGGCGGCCCCCGTCGTCGTCGACGACGTCGAGGCGGCGGCTGGTGGGCGCCGGCCGGGCGACGGCGGCGGCGTGAACTACGTGGCCCGCGCCCAGTGGCTCCGCGCCGCGGTGCTCGGCGCCAACGACGGCCTCGTCTCCGTGGCGTCCCTCATGGTCGGCGTCGGCGCCGCCAACGGCACCAGGAGGGCGATGCTCGTGTCGGGCCTCGCCGGCCTCGTGGCCGGCGCGTGCAGCATGGCCATCGGCGAGTTCGTGTCCGTGTACGCGCAGTGCGACATCCAGGCGGCCCAGATCGAGCGCGCGCGCGGCGGCAAGGACGCCGACGGCGGCGAGGAGGAGGAGGAGCTGCCGAGCCCAACGATGGCGGCGGTCGCCTCGGCGCTGTCGTTCGCGGCGGGCGCCGCGCTGCCACTGCTGGCCGGCGGGTTCGTTCGGCCGTGGGCGGCCAGGGTCGCGGCCGTGTGCGCGGCGAGCAGCCTCGGCCTCGCCGGCTTCGGCGTGGCGAGCGCGTACCTCGGCGGCGCGGGCGTCGCGCGCTCCAGCGTCCGGATGCTCGTGGGAGGGTGGCTCGCCATGGCGGTCACGTACGGGGTGCTTAAGCTGTTCGGGATGCATGGTGTTTAACGGGCAAGTCTTTATATTTTCACCACGTAAATAATTAAACCAAAGGGATTATTACCAAGATACTCCCTCTGTATTCAATTACTTGTCATTGGATAATACTCTCTCTGTTTTTTAATGACGTCGGTTTAGTTCAATGTATTTAACGATGGATGTAGTATTCATTTTCAAATTGACTCTTATTCGAAGAAAATGTATAAATACCTAAGAGTATCCTATATCGATAAAGTGTTGCACCCTAAATATAATTGTCAAGCTTTCATACATTATGATCTGATCATTCAAAATTTTTATTGATGGTCAAGCTAAAATTACAATAATAGCAGTTATTTGAAATCGGATGGAGTAATTGATTAAACACATGGTATTAACTACTCTTTAGACTTTAGGGAGGAGTACGTTGCTAATCTAGGTGAGGCTGCCGGCTGAGCCATTCTATTTTCGTTTCAAGATAAATAAATTTAATATGGGATACGATATATCCTAATAACATGAATTATCCTAATAACATGAATCTGTATAGGAGGAAGTAGAGCAAATAAACAGACACCCAACTGATCAGTATTGTCTTGGAACTGACAAGAGCATACTATCAGTGCCAGCAGTACATAGTGCCAAATGATGTAGGTTTAGTTATTCTTGTTCAACACAATTTGCTTCACATCAGATCGAAATGAGCTGATATATTGCTGCCCAAAGTATTCCCCGCCCTCCTCCACCCCAACCCAAAAAAAAAAATATTTGACTAAAGGAGTGGAGGATCTGGTCGTTTGGAAATGGATAACTAATGGAAAATATATAGTGCAAAGTTCACCAATTCAACGGAATGAAATCTCACCATAAACAAAACTGTCTTGGGAGGCATGGCCCCTAGCCAAATGCAAGATCTTTAGTCGGCTCGCACTATAAAATAGGGTATGGACACCCGTTTGCAACTCAAGGGGTGGCATAATAACTACTTCAGCTAACTATGTTTTAGAAACCTTAAAACCATTGACCACTTACTGTTCGAATGCCCAGTATCAACGTAAATTCGGTTCGGTGGGCTCATGTGGCTACTGCAAGCACACATCATCTTGAGGTGAAATACGAGTAAAGACTTGTTGATTGGTGGATACAAGGAACAAATAACCCAGAAACAAGAAAACACAAAGCTCTCAAATCAGTTTTCTTGCTTATCGCTTGGGAAATTTGAAAAGAAATAAATGCAAACATTTTCAGAGAACAACAAGCAACAGTCCACCAAAATAGTTAACTGCATTCAGGAGCTGGGCTGTTGGAGTTTGCCCACCGCACAACATATTGAGTTGTTGCCATGAGAAGCGAGGAGGATTGACATGCAAGGATGTTTGCAATCAAGCGAGTACAATTCTTTCTTCTTTTCTTTAATTTTTGGTTATGTATAAACCCTCTTCTATTAATATAGGGTTAATTGGATCCATGCCAATGCAAATTTCCCATATTAGAAAAATACCGCTACTGTTCACGATATTGGTTACGTGCAACAGGAATTTGGAAAAATCAAACCCATGCCACTGCCGTCAAGTTTACTGTCAACCTCCATCAACTCTCTCCCTCAACTTTTCTTCTTTTCTCTTCTCTTCTCTTCTCTTCGGCAGGTGATTAGTCGAGCAAGGATGAGCGGCGAGCGGCGGGCGGGAGGGCTCGGGAGCCACCACCGTTGTCTTCCACCACCTCCCATCCGCGGCGGGAGGGCTCGGGAGCCGTTGCCGTTGCCGTCGACCTCCTCCAGTCCGCGGCAATCCACCACCACATCGATTGCGTCATCTACACCGGTCTGCCATGAGAGGAAGAGGGAGGGTAGTGGTGTTGCCTCGCTCGAGCTCCACCCAGGTTCGGCGAGAAGGGCCGCCGGAATCGTCTATGGCGGCGGCGGTGGTGAAAGAGTTTTAGGTCATCGCCGTCGTGCCGCCCCTCCACCCGACCGAGTGTCGCCGCGTCGGACCTTCCCAGAGCTCACCGGTTGGTCTCCGCGTGGTCCTCCTCCTCCATGAGCCGACGACAATCGATCCAGCACCGATTGGTGTAGGCGACGATGTTCTTCGATGGGGTTAGACGGAGGAATTTGACGCTGTTCATAGGGGTTAGACAGAGGTTGACAGAAAACTTGATGGGAGTGGCATGATTTCAATTTCCCTAAATTTCAGTGGCACGTAGCCGATATCGCAAATAGTAGTGGTATTTTTCTAATATGACATATTTACAATGGCATAGATCCAATTAACCCATTAATATAACACCAGTCATTTGATTAGCCATTTGAAAAAGAAAAGAGCTGATATTTACACATATAATCAATTTAATCCCAATTCTTGAAGGACAAATCCGTGCTACCATATCCTCCATCGCCTTATTGTCAGAGTTCATCATTAGGGTAGCCACAATACAAATATAAGGATGTCTTAAGCCTCTAAAGTGAGAGTAGTTCTTATAAAAAAAAACATTTGGTTGAGCTAACTATATGTATAAAGACCACTCCTAAGACCAAAAAGAAAATCTATCAATCTCCACTCTCTCGTGGTAGTGCTACTCTCTCTCTCTCCCTCTCTTAATGTCTAGTATTGGATTTGAGGTCTACCTTAATACCCTCTCTTACTATATTCATTGTAAACATATCATACACTTTGGTAAGACCCACCATGATACTATTTCCATATACATCAAGCATATATTCCATCCTTCCCAAATTTATCATCATATAATAGAATCCAAAATTTCTCAAATTAATCATCAGAGCAGGTACAATAGCAGGCTATTAGCCAGCTGTAAACATATTTTAATGAGATAAAAGATGAGAGAGAAGAGCAGCGGGCTACAGATCTATAGCTAGCTGCAGCACGAACTCCAAGACGCAATGTGTGTATGATAGGTGGGACCATATATTAATAGTATAGTAAGCAACTATTGTATGAATTGGCTATTAAATTGACTATAGATGAATTGGAGCTAGTAGTGGGCTATACTATTAAACTTGCTCTCATATAACTGCATGGACACGAATTTCATCGGAATACAATTAATGCAGTATAGGAGAATGTGTGCGTGCTAGGGTGTAATTGGTATAATGTTTTTATCGATGCATGCATTTTGGAAAAATGTGTGCATGGTGTCTTAATTGATGCGATTTAAATTATCCTTGGTCTTGGTGCATAAATATATATGATGATCAATTTGTGATGAAAGGAGTATAACTTTTGGACAGCTGAACAATAAGAGAAACCGAAGCTTACATTTCATGTACCATTGGTTATGCATTGCAAAGTGATATCATCTTTTCGTAACTTTAGTCCATATCTCTATCGGCTTAGAGCAACCAACATAGAGGAGCGCAGTAATTTGAGTCTATTGCTACTTTTTCCCCTAACTTACTATAGTAACAATATATCTAATGTGCCATTTAATTGTACACCAAGGCTGTACACACGTCTACCACATTCATTTATTGCATCCTCAAGTCATAAATACTGTTTTCCTCTGACTTTACTATACAATGTTAGAGCACCTGCAATGGTAAAGTAAGGTGCTATCTAAAAACATGTATATCTCAGCAATAGACTAGATTAATAGTAAACCACTTCAATAGTATGTCTACATGGGTATCTATAGCTCTCTAATTCATTGCCTCGTTTTTCTCTATAGACTATCTCTAGGTTAGTAGATAGCTTTGCTCTCTCTCTTCATTTAATCTTTTCCAAGTAGAAAAATATGCTGACATGAATTTTTTGTAGAGAGCTTATAGATAACCATTGCGGGTGCTCTTAGAGGACCCAAAATCCCCTCAAATTACATGTTTATGGCCGCATTGTTGTGCCAAGTGCCAACGCCATATGGAATACGGAAGTGCTGCTCGCCTGAGGTATTGGATGGTGGTAGAAAAAACAAGACGTGCGATTAATATAAAAGATTGATTTATTTGATATTTTAAGAAAACTTAGATACAATTTTTTAAAAGACACACACATCATTTCGAAGTTTGAAAAATATGTTCATAATAAACGAAGGAATAACTCATCCTGACATCCTAGCAGCAGAAAAGAACAGTCCTTTAGTACATCTTAGTCAAATCTAGCATCGCAAGCATGCGAGGAGTGTACACGCAGTTTGACATCTCACAGCAATGGCTCATCAGTATTTGTTTGAATTCTAAGAAAAGCATACGTACTACGGGCGCTAGCTCGTAGACAGGAGGGTTGCTGTATTTTCAGTTAGGCATATGGTGCTTGACATGAGATCGAAATGAACTGACATTCACCGAGAGAAACGTGTTAGCGTCTTGCTTTCCAATTTGACTCAATTTGCAGCTATGCTTAATGCTTTCCATGCAAGAACTAACCTAAAGGAACATAAGAATTTGGGACATGCTCGTATTGTGATTTCTCGCGACCAAGCCAAACCTGTTAACTGGAAGCCATACCCAAGGAGCTCTCAACGGTATCTTGCTCGCTAGCGAAAATCAAGAAACAGGCAAAACGACTCTCAACTTGTGCAATGGATCTGTTTTTCTACATCGCTAACATCTCCATGCAAAGCGACTCTCAAATTCTGTGACCGGCCTTTTTCAATCTGGCGAACCGATGATTGTGATTTTGCGTGTCTACCTGATACGTTTGCTACGTTAGGAATCAAGACCACCACTATAGTTTTTCTAAGTAGTATAGATTAGAGAGACTAGGAGAGGATGAAAGAAGGATTCCACTTTTAAAGGAGCAGTAATTGATCTGACTGCTGATTCAATGGCAGTAATCTTTATAAATACGTGATGTTTAATCTTCCATTTTCAATCCAATCCATCAGTTCTTTTTAATGAATTGGCATAGCACGGTGTCAATTTCACTGTATGTAAAGTACAACGGCCTGGATCACCCATCGCCCCGTGCATCGATCTCCCCCATAGTGCTGGTGTTGGCCTCTGCTGCCGCCACTGTTGCCCGTCTCCTTCTTATCGCTGTTCCTCCCTACCGCCGCCACCTCCGTCCTCAACCGCCACCACCGTCGCATGAGATCCACCTTCTCTCTCCCCCTCGTGGACCTTCCTACCCCCGCTGATTCACCGCCAATGCGTCACCGCCTCCTACGCCGATCACGATCAATCTAAAAAGATACAAACTCCATCCCTCCCCCCCCACCCCCCTAAACCCTAATTAGTCATCCTGTTGTCCATAATCGTTCAGATCGTCGGGGAAGGCCTCGTCGCTCGTCCCCCTCCTCTATGTCGCACCCGATCTGGGTAGGACAATGAGCTGATGCTTAATTCATGCCCATTGGCACTGGTCATGTTGTTCAGAAAATCTTCTGTATCCTTTTTATGTCATGGAGTTCATATATTTCTATACTTGGTCTCAGAATGCACTGAAACGTTTCTCTTTTTTCGTTTAACTATATTAGAAAGCCCATATTGTTTATTCAATAATGGTATTAGTTGCATATTGTGTCTTCAAAATTTGAAGAACTAAGGGGTTAACAGACTAAAATGCTTTGCATGAAGACCTTTAGACCTTAAGCTCAAAGTTTTCTTTGTCTAGGGACACTCAATGACGAGGTTAGAGAACTCGTCAATAATATTTCTTGGATTTAGGTGTTACAGCCGATTGAGTGTACACTCAATGATTATTCAATATCATTTCATTCTGTGATTTTTCAACGGGCACCCTATTAGTGCTCCTAGAAGTAAAAACCTGCAGTCCAATATGAAGAAATGCCTTTAAACTGAATTTCTTCCTCAAAGATTGGCACATAACGAGGATAGTCCTCAAGATCCTTTCAAGAAGTCTAGAATTGTGGTGGCTAGAGATTCAAAACGCAGATCATGTTCGGCAATCACAAATGAAACCTGAAAAATTAAGGAATGGCCAGACCCATGACCAAAACCGATAAAAAATTGAACGCTCGAATATATGCACTTTACTAGACCCAGTAAATAAAAGCAATCGACTATTTCTGCACCTCTTATGACTCTATTTTCATTCGGTAGGGAAAATGTTTAGGACTAACAAATAGAGACATACGTTTGCCCGTGCAGCTGTAGCACGGATGCCATAACCACTAATAATCCAGTGACACGCTGCACTCACATAATCCAATTGAGAATGAAGATTAGCCCCAAACTGTGTAAATCTTAAGTCCACAAAGACTGAGCATGGAAAAAAAGTAAGGAGCAATGAACATAGACACGAACAGCGCTTCTTGCTTTGGTCGACTATCTCATTTGAACTATTCCAGCGCTTACAAGCTTCTGAATCTTCTGCATCACTCCAGGGTTCTTAAGATGCTCCTGAGAAGCCCTAGGGTTCTCCTGCAAATCGACCAGTACCTGCAAAACATTTTCGATATCATTAAGATTATGGACAGACAGGTATTTGTGATACTTTATGAACTGACATCTAAATTTCAGCTAAGAACAAATATTCTGTGTTACCTGTCGCATGATGGGATCTGTAAGAATATTCTGGATCTCTGGATCCTGCATAGCCTTGTTCTACACAAAAAAAAAAAAGGACCAGTTAATACAGTTGTACAGTATTGAACTTTTAAAGCAACAAGGGGCATGAAAAGTGCAACAGGCTTACCTGTCGTTCCTGAATCTCTTCCTGAGTCAAATCACCCCTGTTGGCCTTGTTGATCTGTTCGATACACCTGCAAACATGTGCAATAGTTCAGAGTTGGTTTATGCAAACAAAAAGGTGAGTGCGCTTGGATTCTATTGGGGAAACAAGGAGGTGAGACGGATTCATGCGATGCCCTAACTCATTAGGAGCAAAGAGGATACAATCATAAGAATAACTATCACTAGTGATTTGTGCTATGACGCTTCTGTACCTTTTCACACCGTCCAGCAGTTCCGGGTTATTCGGATCATGCTTCAAACCGGCCTGGTAAGTTTCCATTGCCTTGTCATATTCTTTCATGAAAAACTGAATTGCACCTTTCCTTGTATACCCTTTGGAGAAGGTGGGATCTAGTTCAATGCACTTCTCTGCATCTTTAAGACCTTCAGGCATGGCTCCCAACTTGGTGTAGCATGCAGCCCTATTGCTGTACACCTGTAGATAATTGAAACCCCAAGCAGTTATGTTAAGGGATGCATGCAAACAGGTGATAAATAAAAATGACAGTAATTTAGGATAATGATGATATAGAGCAATCCAAAACAGTAATACACAAAAGACGTTTTTGTTATGCATACATACAGATAGATTAGATGGTGCGTAATATATAGTTGAAACTCACACATACACACATGACAAACAATGATCCAAGTTAAACTTCAAAACACAAGAAAATGAAGAAACCGAGTACATTATTTATATTTCCAAAGTTCGAACAAGCAAGTTCAAGCAATAGGGCCAAAAGAAATTACCTTCGGGTCCTTAGGATTTCTCCTGATAGCCTCAGTGTAATGCTTTACCGCGTCTGGATATTTTTGCTCCTTGAAAAGCTGATTACCTACAAACCATAAGGATTAGCTAGCCAGTCAACCTACAAATGGCACATTGCAACTCTAAAAAATATGGCAGCAAGGGAAATCTCTGCAAGAGACAGGTGAGGACATAAATAAAGCAGGGGGGAGAACTAGAGATGACAGCATGATACCCTACTGGATCCCATACCTTTCTCTCTCTCTTCATCTGCTAACTTTGGATCATAGTACTCTTGTTGCTCCAACTCTTTCTTTGCCCTCTCAGCCTCATTTAGCTTTTTTAGAGTGTCTGGATTCCGATGCTCAGTTAGAGCCTTCTGGAAAGTCTCAATGGCAATGTCATAGTCCTTAGAGGTCTTAGCAAGTTTGGCTAGGGCTGTTCCTTTTCTTGTCAGTGCCCTTGAGATCATCTTGAAATCAGCACGAAGTTCCCTTCCCCTTTCCACAGCCTTATCACAGTCCTTAATGCATTCATCGTACTGGAGTTTGCAAGTGATATTAGAACAAATTAGAAGAAAACAACCATGTTGTTTACAAGAATCCGCATGTTACATAACTTGCATAGAGGCATAATGTCATACTCATTAAAGAAAACATGGAACTACCATTGAAGGTGACTATCTAGCAACAAAATTTTCGATTATGACCTATGGAACAATTTGCACAATAATTCCTATCTGCGTGAACTTTTATTGGTGAAATCCATTAAGCTCTTTTTGAGCAAAGACGAAATTCAGGTTTCAGATGAACTATTCAAGTTCACCTTTAACAAGTAGATTGAATCAAGCTTTTGGTGAAGAGGTTCTCAGGAGAGGGACAAAACAATAGCGGTGGTTCCCCAGGATATAATGTTCAAATCGTTAGGTACAGTAATATGGTCAATGGTCATAGTAGACATAACGCAGATTGCTACTAACTTGCATCACAAAAAAAAAAGTATATAAGCTTGCAACTACTACGTACTCCCTCTGTTTCATAATGTAAGACTTTCTAGCATTGTTCACATTCATATAGATGTTAATGAATCTAGACACACATATATATTTAGATTCATTAATACCTATATGAATGTGGGCAATGCTAGAATGACTTACATTATGAAACGGAGGAAGTATAACAGAGCTACCAGTAGAACTAGGATCAACATAAATAAATTTCAAAAGTCGCTAAATCTAAATAAATAGACCAAAACGAATGCATTTACAGCTTAAGGCTGATTGAATGCTTTATCTAAAGTTCGCATAGGGATCATATCAATCAGGTTTGTATGTAGCGTTTATGACTTTCTTCTCTCTTAATCTTGAGCTTTCCATTGATTCTGAATCCCATTTGTTTTGTGTGATTGTAAGACCACCTATGGAATTACTCCTCAGAGATCTAACTAGATGTTGTGGAAAGATCCTCAAGTAGTTAACTTGCAAGTCAGTAAGAACTGCAGATAAATCAACTAACAAAAGCACAAGCAATATAAATATACAAAATTCAATCTTCTTTTGACACTAAACAGGACATTTGATGTGTTTGCATCACTTGGTTAACATAAATATTTAATTTACTTGGCATCTGTTGTAGGCTTTATTAACTGCCCTAATGTGGTGTCATGACTGCTAGTCACTTATATATATAGAACCCGACCATCCTTACACTAGTTCAGAAAACTAACAGTTAAGCAAAACAATAAACAGGTAATCCTCACAATAACTAGCCAATATGCATTTAAGGGTCAACACCTAATCTCTTGCAAGTCCAAACAAATGAACAACTATCAATCCCCACAGGCCCATACTACAGAAAGCAAAGCAATTTATCTTTAGCAATGGACTAACTCAAAGAGATCATAAATCAGCAAGCAGTGCATTGAATGTTAAAGTATCATAAACCTCACCTTTCCCATCTCAATGTAGACCGCTGCACGGTTGGTAAGATAGGAAATGTCCTCATCGTCAAGTTCCATGGCTTTTGTGTAATGCTGGATCGCGGTCTCGAAGTCCTTTTTCTTGTAAGCTGCGTTCCCCGCTTCCTTCTCCTTCTGAGCAGACGATTTCCTCTCCTTCCGCTCCTTCTCCTCATCGGTCACCTCCATCGGCTCCGGCTCAGGCTCTGGCTCCACCTCCCTCGCCTTCGCCTCGGGCTGCTCCTGCGGCTGCGACGGCGGCGACGAGCTGGGCTGCGACGATTCAGAGGCCTCTGGTCTCTGGATCTTGATGTTAAGCATGAGGCCGAGCACCTGCATCATCCGGGGATCGGAGAGGTACATGTTGAGGCTGCTGGGGTTCCTCTGCACATCCCGCAGCATCTGCATGAAGTCGGGCTGCTCGAGGTATGCGCGCGTGGTCGGGTCGGAGGCGATCTTGGTCCAGAGCTCGGGCCCCTGGAACATCTGGCCTATGCCGTCAACGCCGCTGGGCGGCGGGCGGCGCGGCGGGGCGGCGGCCGCCTTCTTGGCATCGGCGAGGCCGGCCTTAAGGCCCTCGTTGGTGGGGTCGAGGGCGAGGCCCTTCTCGTAGGCGGCGACGGCGCTCGCGGCGTCGCCGAGGCCGAGGTGGGCGGCTCCGAGGCGGGAGTACCCCTTAGCCCAGTCGGGCTTCAGCTCGACGGTCTTCTCGGCGTCGGCGAGCGCCTCGGAGTAGCGGTGGACCGAGGCGAGCGCGGCGGAGCGGTTGGAGTAGAGGACGTGGTTCCCCGGGGCGAGCGCGATGGCGTCGGTGAAGTGCCGCGCCGCCTCCTCGTAGCGGCCGGCCGAGAAGGCCGCATTACCCTTCGCCTTCGCCTCGTCGGCCATGGCACGCGGCGGCGATCAGATCGGCGGCGCGGGCTCCGGAAGCTTCTGGAAGGGCTCTGGCGGCGGGGCCGGAGGAGAGGGAGGAGGGGAGGAAAAGTCTGGGGTTAGATGGGGGATTAAGGTCTGGGAGAAGATGAAGTTTTATAAAATCGGCGACCACTATGATTGTTGCGGCGTGGCGTGGGCCGTCGGATCTCTCTCAAGGGTTCTCGAAGCTTCCGCTTAGTACTATTAACGTTTATTACGCTTTCTCCTCATGGAAGCGAACTCTTTAGCGTGATGTAACTCTCCGCTTTGTCCGCCATACAGTCTCCAATGTGGGCTGGGCTGGTTTCTCATCAGTTGGTCCGGCCCGTGTTAACTTCGCGGCTTGACTTGTTTTAGTTGGGCTGGGCCACGCACGCCGAGGCGGCGGGCGGCGGTTGCCGTGGCTGCACAAGACGACGAAGCGGCGGCGGCGCCACCTGTCCACCTCACGCCCCACGCGTCCGCGCCGCAGGCTACCCTCCTTGCATGGCGGCATGGCGCGGCGCCTACTTCGGTGCTTCCCCTCAACCACCTCGGTGTCCCGTAGAGTCGTAGGCGTGGTGTTGTCGCGCGCGGAGAAGAGGGGAGGGATATGGCGGCGCGGTGGTGCTTCGCGTTGCTCTTGGCGCTGTCGGCGGCCGCGGCGGGGGCCGGAGCCAAGCGGACGTGGGAGCCGGTGATTCGGATGCCGGGAGAGGTGGTGGAGGAGGAGGTGGCCACCGTGCCGCGCGGCAGCGAGGGCACCGAGAAGGAGGAGAAGGACGGCGTCGGGACGAGGTGGGCGGTGCTCGTCGCGGGCTCCTCCGGCTACGGTAACTACAGGCACCAGGTAAGCGCACGGGTCCAGTACTCCAGTGTCGTCGGCTTCGCCGTCGCTTAGTTCGTGCGCGTCTGGAGCTCGATTTGGGGGGCTTGGGTGACGATGCAGCGTGGAACTGCTGTGAGGCTGTGTAGCTATGGGCAGCCGTTTCTGAAAGTCGTTCAGATCATTCGTAACGAGATCTTTAGTATTCGTGAATTTAAAGATTTATATGTTCAATTTGTCGTGCCATGAGTACTTCAATGCTCCAAAATTTTCGGTTTTTAGCTTTTGAAAACGAAAAGGTTTGCCTTCAGTACTGAAATTAACTGAGCAATTTTCCCTCAAAAAAAAGAAATTAACTGAGCAATAAGTTAACGATTTGGGCTTGATGAGAAGTGAACTACTGAAAGCAGCCCCAGGATCTTTTTTTGGGATTGCGCAAGGAGCGCATCATTGTATTAAGAAGAAATAAAGTTTATGTATAAGGCGGGAACAAAAGCAAAACAAGATGGGGATGGGATACAGGAGAGGATCAAGAGTACTAAAGCCTAATCTCCAAAATCATTTGGCGACCCCTCCCTATCCGCATGGATTACTACGCTAGGAATGGCTGCCCTAGCCAGCCTTCAAAGATCAGCTTCGCCTGTCATGGCCCGAGCGATGTCCACCCAAGATCTGCTGGTTTGATTGAAAACTCTTATTGTTTCTCTCCTTCCAAATTGTCCATGCTACCAAGGTTGCGATGGTGTCAAACCCCTGACGATGCGCCTTGATCTATGTACGTTTGATCATGTGAGTGTGTGCGGACTGCAGAGTGCTAGTAGTTCAATCTCGGCATGATTTGCACACATTGCTATCCAAGTTGTACTTAGTCTTTTTGTCAGGAAGCTCAACAGACTGATGCCTAGACTCATTTCAAGGAAGAAAATGGCGTGAGCAGCAATATAATTCTGGATAAGCAAACGAATTTGAAGTTTTCAATTTTTTCTGGGTTCAAAGTTCTAGTAATATCCATGTTTAAGACAGATTGAGAAAAAAATGGCACAACATATGATGAGTTTAAAATGGAGGGATCAATTTAATACGAAAGAAATATCAGCTGAAATATTTAGTGGCTAATACTTCAGTGATTAATTTTTACTGAAATATATGTAGCAGAAAGAGACAGGCTCATAGCAAGTTTGTATTTATATTGTTTCGTTTCAAATTTAGAAGGAATTGAGACCAACAAATGGTTTATTTCTCCAAGGACTGTTTGCTTGAGGTTTGATGTTTTTTTTTGGGTGCGTTTGCACTTTGCAGGCTGATGTATGCCATGCATACCAGATATTACGGAAGGGAGGGCTAAAGGAGGAGAACATTGTCGTGTTTATGTATGACGACATTGCCAATAATATACTTAACCCGAGACCAGGGGTTATTGTCAATCATCCACAGGGTGAAGATGTTTATGCAGGAGTTCCGAAGGTATTACACGGTGCCGTACTGCCTCACTGTTATTCGTTCCTCGGGCTGGAGAGAGGACTGTTAGGGTCTTATGTCCAATTATTTACCCTTTTGCACTTCTTTATTAGCTTCAGGTGGCTTCAGATTTGCGTGTACATGGCACAAGTGCATAACATATATATTGACCTTTTTCTCTAAGTTTGATGAAGATAACACACTCTATAATTCCAGGATTACACTGGAGACGAAGTCACCGCAAAAAACTTTTACGCGGTTCTCTTGGGCAATAAAACTGCAGTTACTGGGGGTAGTAGGAAGGTCATAGATAGCAAACCAAATGACCACATATTTATCTTCTACTCTGATCATGGGGGTCCTGGAGTTCTTGGTATGTGATAATTGCATATGCTGCTTTGCTGTTTGAGTTAAATTTTGTCCATCATGCATGTTGACATGTGCAATTCTCAGGTATGCCCAATCTGCCATATCTTTATGCTGCTGACTTCATGAAGGTGTTACAAGAAAAACATGCCTCCAATACTTACGCTAAAATGGTAAGATTTTTCTTGGTTACTTATTTGTGGAAGAGCCTCCTTGGATGGAATAAGCAATATATTTGTGCAGGTTATATATGTAGAAGCGTGTGAAAGTGGCAGTATTTTCGAAGGTTTGATGCCAGAGGACCTTAATATTTATGTCACAACAGCGTCTAATGCAGAAGAGAGTAGTTGGGGGACGTACTGCCCAGGAATGGAACCATCGCCTCCTTCCGAGTACATCACCTGCTTAGGTGACCTATACAGCGTTTCTTGGATGGAAGACAGGTAGCTTCACATATCTTTAGAAATGTAAAGAATTACATATTGCACACAATGCCATTTGTGATTTTTTCCTACATTCTTGTAGAACTTTCGGTGGCAAATGTTTTAATAATCAAATCTGAAGATAATACTATAAATGGTAAAAACTATTTAATTTATTGCATCATGCAGATGTTATGTGGTCATCTATAGAAGGATTTTTTTTTCTTTTATGTTGAGAGAATGACCTGTACGCACTCCTTCCTCGTGCACGGGACACAAGGTCCAAATTCTTTTCCAAAGCATGTTCATCATTGTACATCATTTTTAAATGATAATTGGAGTATTAAGTGTGTATTTATATGCATGGGACCAGCTTAAATGTATGGGACAGGATATTAAGTGTGTATTTCTATGCATTGAACATGTGCATATCTTGTGTTAAGTGTGTATTTATGTGCATTGGAAATTTCCATACATATCAGCTTTAATGTTCCTTATTTCTATGCAGTTTGCAAAGTATTTACTCTATAATATGTAAAATTTATCTCGATGTTAATTGGCAGTGAGACTCACAATCTGAAGGAGGAATCAATTAAGAAGCAGTACGAAGTGGTAAGTCTTGATTTGCTCTGTACCTTTCCAATTTTCATTGTTAAACTCCCAGGTAGTCACAGCATTGTTGACAGGTTAAGAAGCGTACCTCTGACATGAACAGCTACGGCGCTGGCTCTCATGTTATGGAGTACGGGGACAGGACATTCAAGGATGACAAGCTTTACCTATACCAAGGTTTCGATCCTGCAAATGCTGAAGTTAAGAACAAGCTATCATGGGAAGGCCCAAAGGCTGCAGTCAACCAAAGAGATGCAGATCTTCTTTTCCTCTGGAGAAGGGTATTTCCTAGTCTATTCTTTTGCAGACTTTTAGTTAGTTGTTTGTTATGTTCCTTCCAAAAATACTTACCAGTACTAGCTATTATCTAATCCCCTTTCTATACAACCATATGGTTGGAGTGGACTTGCATTTGTTTTGATGTCACAAATTATTCCAGCCTACAGAGATTTTTCTAAACTGAAGTTCATTATGACGTGTTGAAATTACTTGGTAGTGTACATCAGCTAAATATCTTTGTTTCTAGTAAACTGTGCTGCTGTCTGCTGCTCGCAAGTTTCTTTTCATTGGAGTATTATCTTAGAGAGATTTTTTTTTATAAAAGTATCTCCTGTTGCCATTTGGAGAACAATTGCACTAGACTATTAGCGAACCAAACTGAAATGCAGAATCTGTGAATGGGCAAGCATTTGTTTCAGTCATGTGCTTCCATCCTATGGTTGCTAATTTTATTTCTTTGTTTGGTTTCAGTATGAGCTGTTACATGACAAGTCCGAAGAGAAGCTGAAAGCTCTGAGGGAGATCAGTGACACTGTTATGCATAGGAAGCATCTTGACAGCAGTGTTGATCTTGTCGGAAAACTTCTCTTTGGATTTGGAAATGGGCCTTCTGTGCTTCAAGCTGTTAGACCTTCTGGTCAGCCACTCGTTGATGATTGGGATTGTTTGAAGAGAATGGTAAAGTTGGAATCTTCTTTATACTCGGCTTACCGAGAACTGACATCTGCTATTACTCCACTGCGCTCCAATAGTTCCATATTGTCCTGAAATCTCCTAGTTTCCATTGTTTCTGTTTGTCTGACTTTAATATGAGTTTCTTCAGGTACGGATCTTTGAGTCGCATTGCGGACCGCTCACTCAGTACGGTATGAAGCACATGAGGGTGTTTGCTAATATTTGCAACAATGGTATCTCTGGCGCTTCAATGAAGGAAGCAAGCATCGCTACTTGCAGCAGTCACAACTCGGGTAGATGGAGCTCGCTGGTGCAGGGGTACAGTGCTTGATCTGCCGCAACACGTGATCTAGCCTCAAAACTTATGCCTTGTACTCGTACTTCCTCAAAACAATACCTTCAGGACTGCAAATAACCGTCCAAGGATGTACCGCTGTATGCTACTGTACCTCTATGTGTGCAATATAGATGCCCTGTATATACGAGTATATAAATGAATCGTGTGCTTTTACATGCCCGGGAATTGATCGTGTATTTGATAGCTGAGAATGCTGAGATCGAGATGGCAAGGTAGAACTTGTGTTTCGAACTGAATGAAGTTCGCCTGAGCACAACTTTGCTGCGGCGTCGCAACTCGTTAATATCAAATGAATAGAAGAGGGGTGAGGTTTTAAACCTAAGTCATCTAACACATCACCTTGTGAAGGTAGTCAGAAGACCTCTAAGCGTTTTCATATAGGCCTGCTAATGGACTAGGTTAGAATGGGTTAAATGGACTGGTTTCTAGTTCCGGTTTTCATATAGGCGTGCTAATGGACTCGGTTTTTATATAGGCGTGTTAATGGACTGGGTTAGAATGGGTTAAATGGACTGGTTTCTAGTTCCGATTGCCTTTGGTTGGATGAAAATAGATTGCTGCTTCAAATGGATTGGATATTTGGATTGGCGTGGGTTGGATTTGGTTTGGTGTTTTCGGGTTGAAAATGGATTTAACCCATGTAGGGCAAATGGATTCTTTTAAGGGTTGATTAAATCCATACCATTATAAATTTACACGTTTGAAAAAATATCATTATTATTTAAGAAATTGGAAGTATGCCATTACAACTTAACATGCCTTCGAGATGTATCGCTATTTACCCTTTCGCTGAAATTTCTAGATTTTTTTTATCAAATTACTCTCGTCTTCTTCCTCCATCCTCTTCTTCCTTCCCCTTTCTCTCTCCCTATCACCTCATCACCTCGTCGTTGGGCGCAAGCACAAGAAACATGTACCACTCGAAGACAAACCGAACCATTTCAGGGTGGTGAGAGAGTGAGTTTGAGGAGGATGATGGCGATGAAGTCCTTCACCTGGCTATGGGTGTCGAAATGGTGCTTTCCGAAGCCCAATCCAAGGGTTGGCAGCGGCACAATGGCTGGATTGGGGCCATGGCGTCCCAAATCGGGAGCACTAGGGGCACACAAGGGACAGAGGGGGTGCTAACTTCTTCAGACGGTGCGTCTTTAGGTCAACCTCGGGCGCACTTGTGAGCAGCAAGGCGGAAATGTCGACAACGACGAGACTGCTACGCAGGGGCGAAGCCAGGATTTGAGATTAGGGGGGTGTGGGGTGAAGATAAACCATTAGACCGAATCCTATATACCTATACAAATCATCCTCGCTTAGTGTAGTTGTTAGCAATTTCCTGCTTTGAGGTTGAGCCACGTCACCACTTATTTCCATCCGTTGGATTCACGTTCTTAACGGTGCAGATTGCTTCCTCGAGGCCTTTTCTCTTGCTCGCTGAGCCCAGCCCAATTTTCCCACCTGGGCCAGCCAGTGAACCTTTCCTCTTCCTCCTTCCGACTAGCGTCGTAGGCGGCGCATCACCAGGCCTCTCCATCGTGCGTTGTCGAGTCCTCTTCCCCTCATCGATTCGCCTCCTCCTTGATGGCTCGATCAAAAACTGTCATTTGGTTCATCTTCCATGGTTCCACCATCCCACGGTCTCTCCCTCTGCGAAACCAACAGCCTCTTCCACTTCTCAAGAATATAAGAGGAAAAGAACTGGAAGGGCAGCTATTAAAGGATCTTCTTGCATGCTGAGCTCCCACAAACAAGCAACAACACAACGAATCAATCTGTTCGCCTACGCGGCTACACCCACGTCCAACTACTATCCTACAGGATACATGTATACCTGGTAGCAATGGCACTAACAAGTTGTTCATCCATACCCACGAAAACGTTTCTTCCTGGTCCAGATACAAAGATCCATCAAATCCCTTTCCCCTGTTAGCGCGGTTTCCATCTGTAAAAGGGCTCATGTAATCATGTCCAACTCATCTGGTGGCTTCGGTTCGATGCAGCATTTTAGCAGGCATTTTAGCCTCCCCTTTTGCTATGAAACTAATTGTTGCAGCACAACAGCTGGATTCGCCAATCTTCATCTTGATTTATTGGACACAAACCGACACAATTGTTTCTCCTTCAGTGAGATTGTTTCAATGCACACAAGCAGCCCATTCATTCGTGTCTTCCTGGCCTATACCTTTTTTCTGTTCCCATGGGGTCTTCTTGCTGAATCAGGTACTTCTCTTCCCTCATTTTCCCATGTTCAGCTGATCAGCTCATTGGCTCACAAGGTTGAAACAGGTGGCTTTGGGATGAGTTTATTGGTTATACTCATTCCTCCTGTATAGCAAACGGCAATGCTCCTGTTTGTCCTCATCTGCCTAGCCATTGGCTAGATCTGCATGATATCACTTTTTTATCCTTCATAAAATTTAATGTCACATTTCCCCTCCATTCATGTTATATCATGCTGATGGATTTTATCATAGATGCTCTTACTAGCTAATTGGGAAGGTAAATTCTGGTCATTAATTTCTACCTCTATTCATATTTGAGCTATACTACGATTCAACGAGAATGATTTCTGGAACTTTTTTTTTTTGATAGAAGGCCAGATGGCCCAGCTTTTATATAAAGAGAGTTTTTACATCCACAGGCTGGGGAGACCAGCTCAAACAAGAAAGGAGCGTTTTCAGCCAATACTTTGGCCCAACACAAATAGTAGGTAGCAGACGAGAAAGAAAACATGCGAACTTAGATGTAACTCTTCTTGAGTAGGGAGAAAAAGACAAAACAAAGTTCAAGATTATCACCTTCAGTCGACTCCATTTCTTTGGTTCACAGAAAGAAGTTGCAGCTCCCAGGATCATCCATTTCAATAACTCCGTCTTTGCTTCTCCATTTTGTTTCATCAGCTTAGCCCACTCTATTATTTTATTTATTATTGTAATATTATTTATTCCAATCAAATAATATAACGCCATCTCTTATATATCTCTATCAGTATGTCATATATTGCTAAAAAGAATAGTACAACTAATCCTCATTTAATTTGTAGCATAGCGCAATAAACAGGTCTTTGATTGTTATACACCTTTCCTGTCCTTACACATATATTACGCAAGTTTCACAATCTCCTCATAAGATGAGTTTGTATTATTTCCAAAATTTGTAGTCAAGAAAATTCATTTTCCTATAATCGATGAAACAGGATGAAGCTCTGCAAAGGAGTACTTGGACCTATCCAACCCATATAGTATGTTAAATGTGATGGATCAAATGTCCTCATAGAATTTCGCTTTCTTTTATTGGTATGCACTATGTCTAAATATGATGGATCAATTGTTCTCTTAGAATTTCACTTCATTTTGTTTAGATACATTATATCCTGCAGCAACGCGCGGGGTATTTTCTAGTAACTAATATTGTTAGTAAAGAAGGTCAAATAGTCACCGTCAATAACAAGCAATACGTAGCTCTTTAAGAAAAACTTGAATTTTAGCTCTTTAATAATATCATTGAAAGTTTGAAACTAGTCTTTTTTGCTAAATTCTTTTAATGTAAACTATTAAATAATCTTACAAATAAGTATAATTTATTTTACTTTGAAAAAGATGATAAATCACAAACTAAGTTTGTATATCATGTTTTTTTGCTAATATTTTTAGACTTGCTAACTAACTAAACTGATAATACTTTCAAACTATACAAAATAAACTAGATAAATACTTATCTTAGCTAACTTAATATAGAGTAAAAACATGAGGGTGTAGTGGTGATAGTGTTTGGATAGGAGGGTGTTGGCACCTTTGGCACCCCCCCTACCTGCGCCACTACTGCTGCGGCAGCTGAAGTCCTCCTGGACGAAGGACGGCAAGAGGAGGCGCTCTACTTCCTTGAGATGCGCTCGATCCAGTTAACCCTTCTTTTAGTGGACCGAGTCCGGCTGCTCCTTTCTCCCGTCTCGGGGGACTGCATGGTTGGAACAAGTCTACTTTGACTCCTTTAAAAATGACCCAAATCTAATACATGACCCTCAACCGTAAAACCAGATAGGAAGTCCACTTTAACCGGATAGACTTCCTATCTAGTTTCAACCGTAAAACCAGATAGGAAGTCCACTTTAACCGGATAGACTTCCTATCTAGTTTTACGGTTGAGGGTCATGGTTTAAATTTGGGTCACTGTTAAGAGAGTTAAAGTGGACTTATTCCCTGCATGGTTAGGATTGCGTTGGGCCATTTGTAGTGGGCTGGGAACGAATTGCGACTTACCTGAGGCCCATTCTAGTCGGTCGAGAACAGGATTTATGTGGGCCAGGGCACGGGGCCATGGTGATTTGTAGTGGGCTGGCAACGCGGCCGTACGTTACGTGTATTGTTTCAATCTCCAGCGCAGCAAGCAAGATGTGAATTGTGTGTAGGTACGAAAGTGCTACCTCCGTCTTAAAATAAGTGCAGCCATAGATATACGTGCTCCGTCTTATTTGAAAAATTTATAAAAAATATTTAAAAAATTAGTCACACATAAAGTATTATTCATGTTTTATCATCTAATAACAATAAAAATACTAATCATAATCTTTTTTCAAATAAGACGAACGGTCAAACGTTGAATATGAACAGTGCTAAAACTACACTTATTTTAGAACGGAGGGAGTATGTTGTAGCTGAACTCGGCAGTGAGGAGAGAACCGCCGTTGCAGTTCAATACTCCAATCTTCAGCGCAACCCAAACAAATGGTACGTTACACGCAGATCAACCTCTTTTTCTTTGCAGACTGCAGACCGACTGAAACAAGACAGTGCATCTCAGGCAAGTAGAGCATCAGTGAATCTCTGCTATAACTAACAAAATGAATGCGATGCCGTGAATGGAGTTCGATCGCCTGTTGTTCACGTCCTCAACCCAAGCTGGCTACGCCGACAGCTGCTAACCTGCGTATAGTGCATTGGAAAATTGGTTAGCTACTTGGCTATATTAAAGTGTATCTCTCTGTGGACATAATTCAGAGAACTTACATGCTTTCCTGAGGAAAGAAATAAACACCACGAGGAGTGCCAGTCCAGCCAAGATACCGATTATTATCGCCACAGTCCTCCCAACATCGTCTCCAGAGTTATCTGTCACCAAGCCAAAGGGAGATAATGACTAATTAACAACCATATATATGCAAAGCGATCCGCACGCACGCACGGGGAGCAAACGCGCGCTAGCTTTTCTCCATAGCGGCTAAAAAGCGCTAAGCTAGACGACTAAATGAGCTAGAACGCCTCATCAAGTCTTGAGTGTTAAATACTTAATTACCATCGATCCAAAAGGGTCGAAAAGTTTATGCCGGTGAATATATTCTTCGTGTCCTCTTTATCAGCTTTGGAAGTTTACCAGTTTGGAATCTTATTCTCACTTCCATAGAGACCTCACCTCACTCACTAGTGATCACTATCTAGCCAACTACTACCATTTTGCCCATTAGGTAGGGCCCTTACACACAGGTTCTCTTTTAAGATTTGGATCGCCCCTGCTTTTTGAAATACTAAATATTCGAATTATTCGTGCACTTCAAACTTCTCCAAATACTAAAAAAAATGTTCGATATAAATTATAAGAAAGGTTAACTATTATTCCAACTTATAGGAAGAAATGAATAGTTAGAACGTGCACGCGATTAGTAGTACGTGACATGCTTGGTTGGTTAATTACAATGTCGCATACCTGAATTAGAGCGGAAGTAGTAACCATTTGCCCAGTATCTGACGTAGCACTGCGCCAGGTAGACGTCGGCGGCGAGCGCCGTGCCGCACGCGCCCTTGAGCTGCCCCACCGCCTCGGCCAGGCAGGCGGTGCAGTCGTTCGCCGGGACGTCGCCGAGGCACTGCGCCACCCCCTGCACCGTGCCGGAGGTGCTCAGCTTGTACCCGGCCGCCGCCTGCAGCTCCCCGAGGACGCCGTCGCGGCTGCTCAGGAACGCGCCGTCGCGGCTCGTGCTGGAGCTGCACTTGCGGTACGCCGTGGTGGTGTCGGCGCGGCCGATGAAGTCCGCGGCGTCGTACCGCACGTAGCAGCCGTCCACCTGCAGCGACGCGGCGTACGCGTTGGCGCACACGGCGCCCAGCCGCGCCACCGTCTGCCGCACGCACGCCACGCAGTCGCCGGGGCTCAGGTCGCCGCGGCACTGGTACAGCCCGTACGCGGCCGTGCCGGCCGCCGGGTCCGGCCCGGCGCCACCGCCGGCGGTGAAGCTGTTGTAGGCGGCGCCCGAGGACGCGGTGGAGGCGATGGAGGAGAGGAGCGAGTTGAGGTTGCTCTGGAATGCGGTGTTGGGCTCGTACTTGGACGGCGAGCAGCCCGCGTAGATGAACGTGCCCGTCGCCGCGTCGACGGCCGCCGGTGGCGCGGCGCCGAGGCTGATGAGGACGAGCACGACGGCCGTGGCGACGACGCAGCCGCTGAGCAGATGCATGGGCGTAGCTGATCAGGGAGCGTGCAGCGACCACTGACCAGTGTAGCTCATGCAGATACGAGAATTAGTTTGGCTTGGTTTGATCGCGCCCTCTCGTGTCTAGAAGCTACTTATCTCGGACGACGCGGACGGTTGGTGCGGCGTTGCTCGCACCAGAGATTCCTGTACACCGTGGCGACCAAAAGCCACGCGCCACCGTACGTACTGGGCCGGAACGGGAGCTCGACCTCCGTGCGGCCTATACGTGTTGGGCCGGAACGGTAATGCGGGCTCCGTGAGGCCTATGTATGCTGGCCCAAGACGGGATTGGGATTACGTGTGACCTTTGTTCTCAGAATCTGAACAATCCTGGTGTGGACATTGGACAATGACCCTGTCCCCTTCAAGCAACTATGCACCATTCTCTTCTGTCATGATGTACCCTTACAAGAAGAGAGAACTACGGATTCTTCGGCTCGCAATAGCAGAAGGGAGTACTGCACAAGAGCAGTTGTCTGTCGTTTTCTCTCTCAGAATTCCCCTGCTTCCATAGTTTTTCCTGTTTGATGTTTTCAGGGGAACCTCCTAGCCAGATGCGTCTAAGAGCACATCCAACGTGAGGATTATATCTAACCTAGCATGAAAAGGCCAAACCAAATACACTTTGGGAGTCGAATCATGTGTGTCAGTGAAAAAATCGAGTTCCAGATAGGAGTCGCATACAACCGAATAAAGAAACGTTAGGGGTGAGCGTGAGAGAGGAAGACGCGGGAGAGGCTGAGATTTTCTTTACGTGTGGGTTCTAGTGGGTCCCACAAATCGATTTCTATACTATATAGATTGAACAGAAGTTCTGTTTGTTCCATGTACTGAACTAGTCGATGTCTAGATACGCAGGATTGGGATTGGAACTCTCACAAAAGTTCATTGAATATATATATTAGTTTGACATCCTCGCTGCGATGGCTTCTTACTGTCACGCTGTATAACATGTTACTACTTTATTTTTATAGAACTACGTGTAATCCTTTTTTATGTTCGTGAAGAAAAAATTAACGTCACCTGGTTATTATTTGTCTTCCCCTATCGTTGTTGCAATTAAAGAGTAGAAAAGGTAGAGGTGATATCCCATGGGCCATGGTGCTTGTTTTTCTTGTTGATTCTTATTCATCAGGCAAAGAAAAAAAAAAGAAATACAGGCTTCTTTAAAAAAAGAAGAAAGAAATACAGACCCGGTTGATAGATAACATAATGTACTCCCGTTGTTAAGTCTGCTTCATGGGCCAACTTGATGTATCCGTTGAGTATATAAATACTATATAATTCTCCCATTTCATCAGTGTGTTAGCTGCTCACTGGTGTGAAACTTAACTTCCCTTCAAAAAAAAAAAAAGAAACTTAACTAATTTCTTCTGGAAAGGAAACAAAAATGTCATAGTCCTAGTATACTACTCCGTACTACCTCCCAAATTTTCCGATAGTGGTACAAGATACTATGATAGGTCCTGACTGTACTCAGATTCTTCAAGGAACTTCCTCTGTGCCTCACCATAACAGGTATATTGTACTCCCTCTATTTCATAATATAAGTCATACTGATTTATTAACATCTATAGACAATGCTAAAATGACTTATATTATGAAACGAGGGAAATATATGAATGTGAACAATGCTAGAAAGTCTTACATTATAAAACGGAGGAAGTACTCCCTCCTCTAAATGTTTGACGCCGTTGACTTTTTTAAACATGTTTGACCGTTTGTTTTATTCAAAATCTTTTGTAAAATGTGTAAAACTATATGTATACATAAAATTATATTTAACAATAAATCAAAAGATAGGAAAAGAATTAATAATTACTTAATTTTTTTAAATAAGACGAATGGTCAAACATTTTAAAAAAAATCAACGGCGTCAAATATTTTGGGAATGGATGGAGTAGCTTACAAGTTTATCCAGTGGATGGGGTTATCATCGCCATAACAATCTATCTATTATATTATTAAAAGAATAGAAAAAGGAGCCTCCACGTTCGCTCTCATGGTCTAGAAATTCTCACATTAATCGGAGAAAAAGAGAAAATAGAGTCCATATAGAAATACAATTTAGAAATAGCTGAAATTCAGAATTAAAAAATAAGGAATATTAGAAGAGGAAACTAGAGTCCATATAGAAATACAATTAGGAAATAACTGAAATTCGGAATTAAAAATAAGAAATATTAGAAGTGGAGTATAGAGTCCATATAGAAATACAATTAGGAAATAATAGAAATTCGGAATTAAAAATAAGGAATATTAGAAGTAGAGTATAGAGTCCATATAGAAATACAATTAGGAAATAATAGAAATTCGGAATTAAAAATAAGGAATATTAGAAGTAGAGTATAGAGTCCATATAGAAATACAATTAAGAAAATAATAGAAATTCAAAATTAAAAAATAAGGAATATTAGAAGTAGAATATAGAGTCCATATAGGAATTTAAAACTAACTAAAATTTAAAATAAATATAATAAAATTAAAAGTAGAGTTTAGAGTCCGTATAAAAATATAATTTATAAATAACTAAAATTTGAAATTAAGAAAAACATGGGAAGAAGAGTTTAAAGTCAATATAGGAATACAATTCAGAAGTAACTGAAATTCGAAATTAAAAATTAAAGAATATTGAAAGATGAGTTTAGAGCCCACATAGAAATACAATTAGAAATAATAAAAATTCAGAAATAAAAATAAATAATATTGGAAGAAGAGCATAGAGTCCATATAGAAATACAATTTACAGAAAATTCGAAATAAAAAAAATAAATATTAAAAGACGAGTCTAGAGTCCATTTAGGAATATGTATAATTTACAAATAACTAAAATTTGATATTAAAAATAATTAATAACTAACACATATAAAAAATACAATATGAATATTACACATTAGTAGTTTTGTAAAGTTATTGCAAAATATAAAATTATGTTGTCATTTTAATATATTTGAATAATATAATTAAAAAACATATATGTTATTATATGAGAGAAAATATAATGATATTAGCCGTGCAATCTGCGCGGGTCACCATACTAGTTATAATTAACGCAGTGTCCCACTAGTCGTCGTCTTCAATTGGCCAGAAGCTCCTCTACTCTGTTTTTGCGCCAGTTTTCTGATCAGTTTTACTAGGTCAATCGCGTTCATTCTTTTGTTGTAACTTTCACCATAGTTTCAGCAATTAATTCGGAGAGGCCAATCATTCAGATGTTCATCAGTAAGATCTTTTTGTGTGCCGGGTGCCCACACGTCCCCGGGCCCGTCTCGATTGCGTAACGCCGTCGTGCAAAAATAGCGCGAGCACAGGAAGTCAGATTGGGGCTGGGATTCAGAATGGACAGCAACATACTGTATATCGTGCATGATTGTCCCTCATAGTCCACTACATCTCCATCATTTGTATCATTGTACGAGCCATGGGCGTCTAGCTCAACACAAGTAGACGAGAAACTTCTTACGTTCATGGTATTAAGTTCCAAGCTATGCGGCTTTCAATTAAAAGCTGGGTTTCTGAACTTTTCTCTAAAAATCAAGTTCCAAGCTCAATGAGAAGATGAGCCCTGATGTTATAGGATGGCTCATCATGTCCAAAATCCCGAACAACTTCAGCAGATGATGATTAGATGGCCAATTAATCTCAAATTACAAATTAGCACTAAAATCTTTCTGAACTCTCACTTGATGATAGGTGCCATGGAGAAGTACAGATACCAAACACCTTCTCATGTCTCAAGCGAATAAACGAGTTTTACTCTACGCGATGTGCTCAAATTGGGGTGCAGGTGCAGGTGCAGTGACCACGACCCCGGAGCCGCTGCAACGGCAGACAAGCTGCACTCTGTTCCCGGCTTCAGCTACAGTACCTGCTTGGAACAAGGTATTTTTGAAGGAGTTTTGGAGGCTTGCATTGCTTTGGAATTTTTCCCTATAGACCTGTTTGGGACAAAGGAAATATGTTGTTGAATTCCTTTGTATATAAAGGTAGCAAATCCTCCACTTCCATAGGAAAGAAAAGCATTCAGTGTGACTCTGTGAGCCAAAGGAAATTCTCCTCCTCCTCCTCTCTGTTTTTTTTTTTCCATTCATGGCTTTGTATGTCTCTCTCGTATATTTTTTTCCATGTGATCCAAACAACACAAAATTTTCACTATTCATGTACTTGAATTCCTAAGTTTTTTACCTTACACAAATTAAGGGCTCCTTCGGAAACACAATATTCTCAAAACACAATTGCATGAAAAATACAGGATAGCAGTGCCATAACACCTCAAATCCTATAGATTGAAAAAAATGTGGGAAACCTATAGAAATTACGATGGAGCGCGGAAAAAACATAAAAAATTGAAAAGAGAGACTGACACAATGGATTTTATTTTTCCCCAGAGGTTGAAGCTCATGTTAGAATTCTTCCAAATTTATATGTTTTGAGCCAATCCAAAGCAATTTCACAGAATTTTTGGATAGCTATTTGTTTGACCCAAATGATCACATAGGAAATTTTTTCGTAGGATTAAATTCCTCTAAAATCATTTGTTTCAAAAGAGCCTTATATTTTATTCCTGTATATTTTCATGTTCCTGTGTTGTCCATTCTTTGTTTCAAACAGGGCCTATGCAAGCATCTCTTCGGAAGGCTTAACAGTACAGCCCGGGCCACTTGCGTGGAAGTTGCTTGCTGCATCGCCAAACTGACCAGTTTGTACGGACTACGCAAGTACTTCACCACTGCACACGCTTCAGCGATACTGGAGGTCAGGAAGCCGGCAGGAAGTAGCAGATCGTTAGAACTCCACAGCTTAATCAATTCCTGCACGTACTGGAGCAACACTACTCCTATGGAGTACAAGAACATATAATTTGTCCTCTCAAAAAAAAACATATAATTCGTCGCTCGTGCGGAGGAGCAAATTAAAGAAGATCATGAACAGGATCGATCTCACTGGACGTTCACGTTTTATCATTCATTCTCCAACATGGTCGTCTAGACCCTGTTTAGATTCTAACTTTTTTTTCTTCAAACTTTCAACTTTTCCGTCACATCAAATTTTCCTATCCACACAAACTCTCAACTTTTCCGTCACATCGTTTTAATTTCTTCAAACTTTCAATTTTAACGTGGAATTAAACACAGTCCTAATTGCAAAGATGCGAACACGTTGATCGAGTCAAAAAGAATTATAGTATTACTCTAGTAGTAGCATCCTCCGTCTGTAAATCTAACTAGGCCTCCTCACATCGCATGCAGAGATGGATGCGCATCCACAGAGAAAGGGGAGGAACAAGAAGAAGTAAAAAAACAAAACAAAAAAAAAAGAATACACATACACGTTTGAGTCCTACTCGATCGAGCACACATGACACGTGTGTATGTATGTACACCGGCCGCGGCCTGGCCACGTGCTACCACCAGGTGGGCACCTTCCTCCCGCCGCCGCCCGCGGCGGCCACGGCGGCCGCGCGCTCGAACCGCGCGGCGGCGCAGGGGATGGTGATGCCGCCCGGGTGCGCGAACCCGAACTCCTCCTCGGCCTCGCGGAGCAGCTCGCCGAACAGCGGGTGGTTGAAGTAGACCACCGGCACCACGTACCTCATCGACTCCCCGGGCTCGCCGCCGCCCACGTACACCGCCACCTGCCCCTTGGGCGTCGTCGCCTCCCCGGGGGATTCCTCCAGGAGCCGCTCGGATCCCCGCCGCCGCAGGAGCCTCATCCGCCGCGCCAGCGACCGCCCCCACTTGAGCACCGCCTTCTCCCCACCACGCTGATGCACGACGATCTGCTGCTGCTGCGGCGGCGGCTGCTTCTTGACGCTCCCGGCGGCCAGCAGAGGGGAGCGGCCGCCTGCAGCTCCCGGGCACGGCTGCAGGCGGAGGTAGCCGCGGCCGCGCCGCCGCCGCCGGTGGCAGAGCGCCCATCGCCAGAGCCCGAGCAGCTTCCGGCCTAGCCGGAATCCTCTGTGCCGCCTCGCCTGCATGCGCGCAGCTAGCTAACTCTCTCGGCGGGGGTGCCTGACTTTGGTGGTGGTGGCGTTTTCTAAACGAGCGGAAGAAGCTAGCGACGTTGTAATGGCAAGGCGAGCGTGACAACGGGTTGTTTTATAGGAGACGAGCAGCAGACACGGCGTGGCGCGCGTACGGGTCGTTTCCCCGTGCGAGGCCGAGAAAACGGAGGGGTTTCATGTGCGCGAGGCTCGCTCTCGTTTCTAGCCTGGTTTTGGTGTCTGCTTGTCCATTTGGCCTTCTATCTATGCATGATTGGTTCGTGTGACGGCTGCGGACCTGCGGTCATGTGGCCACTGGCGACCTCCCGAGCGTGGTCGGTTACTCGGTTACGGTTTCTCTGACGGGTACCGTACAGTGCTACAACGTGTTCTGTTCACGAGCTCTTCCATGTGATACACACAGTTCGTCCGTTTAATTCCCTCCGTTTGATAATCTTGTACCAATGGTTTTGCATCCAATGTTACGTACTACGTAGGAGTACATTACTAGCAAATCGGTAGAAGATCATATTTCGCAGTCATATCTGTCAAAAAGCGGTGCTGTTGATGTAGGCAAGTGCGTCGACAAAGCGAGCAAGGGGGAAAGAGGCGATAATCTTTCCTTAAAGAAATGTACTACTAGTAACCGTAAAAGTACTGATGGATCCATGTCATCAAAGCATTTGGGAGCAAACAGTATGAAAGTTCCCCCATGGATAACCTTTTTTACCATGCAACCCTGAGATAAAATTTGGAAAGCTCCCCCGTAGATAATTTTCTTAAACATGCACACTACTGGCAAATTGCAAACTGAAACTTTTAGGTAACACCTCTATATATTAATCCTCCACAAGTCCAAAGTAACATTTCGCCGGTCAAATAGAAACGAATAAAGCGCGAGATGCGGATCTGGCCCCGCTGCTCGCTCTCAAACTCGTGCAAAATGCAAACGAAGGCAGCTAGTTATTAGTGTAGTAGTTGATTTGGATACCGCCTCTCAACCAGGACGTCCTTAATTCGCTGGAAGACTTTCCCACGACCGTGCAGCTCCTCAGCATTATTCATCAGTGACTTGTGGAGTTCGATTTGGTTAAGCTGCCTCACTCACCCCGTCACCCGGTCCATCCAATCGTACACGCGCCGTAGGCCGTACGTCCAAATCCCGGGACAGAGCCAGAGGATGCAGAAATCAGAATGTACGCACTCGAACGAGCAAAACGCAGTAACGCCAGCAAAGGACACCCCTTGCACTGCACCACTACAATCCCACGTCAATATCTACCCAAACTGCCGATGGCGACGCCTTGGTTGGAAGTGGAAGGTCGGCAGGAAGAAACCGATCGAAGGAGGGCCGGAGCGTACACCGGCGGCCGTGTCATCGATTCTTCGATTCTTAGCTCGCTCCATCCATCGACGGCCCCGCGCGCACGCGTGCGAAGGCGAACGTGTAGAGGCCTCCGTCGCGCGGAAAGCTACGGCGTACGGGACGCTGCCGATCGGTTTCACATCGGCGGGGGCATCTCCGGTTAGTCTGCTAGGGGACATGGAGGTGGCAACGACGGGGAGAGCGGCCGTGTCAGTCATCCCTGTGCGTACGGCAACTTTCGCGAGGATTTTTTTTTTTTCTGCTGGTTTTCTACTGCGCGCTTTGGCGTTTTGGCCGGATGGATGCATGGAACGGTAGTACTCTTGAGTGGTACACTTGTGTACTGCTAGATGGCTCGGGTGCCCGGTTTCCAAGCGTGATGTTAACTTGTTTTTGACTCGTGAGAGGAGGTTTCCGGTTTCGATCGCTTTGGATGTACTATCATGGTACGTTTAGTAGTCGTAGAAGATTTGCAAGCAGCAAAGCAAGTAGTACACGTGCGGATCGGAGTCACTCGCGCCTGTGCTGGATTGTTTGGCCAGAAATTGTGCAAATTCTTTTCCTTTCTTTGTACTAGTTCGGTTTTGTACTTGGAAGATTCTGGTTACTGAGATATAGGGCATTTCTCTCACTTTATGTAAAGTTTGATGTAGGCCTTTGAAAACGAGTGAACCCAATTAATCTTCCTTTAAATGGTACTCCCTCCATCTATTTTAGATAGTCATATTTCCAAATCTAAAAATTTTATTTTTGATAAGCATATTTCACTTCAACAACGTATCATTTTAATGACTTTCTCGGATTTAATGCATGACTCTCCATTCTTCCACACATGATTGACTACATGGGCATTGAGAAACGTAAATATCAATGAATTGCTTGTTTACGAGGAATGACTATTAGCATGTTTATATGGATGATAAGTAGAATTAATTATCATTGGTCTGTGTGACAAGATGAAATATGACTATAGATGGAGCGAGTACTACAGAGACCACTTAATCGGCTTTATAAATTTGATTGAAATAGAGCCACACCTTTTGGTGGATCCACGTCTTTACACATACGCTTGCACACAGCGAAAGCCATGTGTAACCTAGCAAAATCGTGTGCTAGTGAGCTAGTGGGGCACTGGGGCTGGACTGGACTGCTGGTACGGTACGGATGGCCCAAACCCTGCACGGTACTCCAGAGCCTGCGTGGACTGGTCACATGTTATTGGTAGGAAACGTGTGGGCGAAATCTTTCTTCAGAGCTCAGACCAAAAAAATCAAGGATGGCCATTACTCCAGTAGTTTATTGCATAATCAAGACTAAGAATCATGAGTACTCTCTTCATCACATAAAAAACCAATCTACTCCATATTAAATGTAATATTCTGGTATTACGAATTTAAACATACATATATTAAAAACCAATCTACTCCATATTAAATGTAATATTCTGGTATTACGAATTTGGCCATACATATATTAAGATTGGTCCATGTCCTATCATAGATTTGTTTGTTTTTTTTTTTTTTGACGAATGAAGTGCTCTTGTTGGGTGAGATGCAGAGTTAGGAAGAAATGTTGCCGTTCAAAATTACGGGGCGTGCCGTACGGCACTAACTGAGAGTGGTTGTAGGACTATTATAAACACGATTTGTATACTCTATGAGATGGAGAAGCCAGCCAGCTGGATGCGGCTACCTACAGAGATTGGCTAACTTTTTAAGGAAAGCAAATACTTAGCGTAAAATAATTAGTTACCAATAACATTTCTAAAATAAATTGTAACTGCTCGGCTACCTGGCTGCAACAGCGTTGCAGCTAACAGGAACAGTGACGCAAGCACAAAGGAAGCTGGCCATGGCCCCTTAGCTGTCAAACAACACGAAAATAACTCCCAAGTAGCTTATTCTTAATTTTATTTCTCAAGGAGTTTAACTTGAATTCGCATGGAAATTAAATCTATTTATCCTTTCATTTCATTAAAGACCCCGAACTATTTATCTTGTATTTTTAATAGGTAAGCTCTATGTTTAAATGTAGATACACTACATAATTATTGATATTTATCCTTCTCTTGCTCTTCGATCAATATCCCTTCAATAAAATATATTTAATGTTTCGGACCAGTTAAACTTATAAAACTTTAATTATAAGTAGTTTCTTAAATGCTAGTGTAGAAACTAAAAAGTGGCATCGTATATTTTTCCTAATAAATATTATCATAATATTATTTAGAATTTAAAAGTTTAACGAAATCTTATCCTATATATCAAATATATTTTTTCTAGAGGGATTAATTTTTTTGTTTTTTCTAATAAGCAAAAGCATGTATGTACATGCATGTAGGGAGAAAAGGCAGGATTTTTTTTGTCTTTTTTTCTAATCAAGCAAGAGCATGCATGTATGTAGGGTGAAAAGGCAGGATTTTTTTTTCTTTTTTTAATCAAGCAAAAAGCATATTGTTTTCGTACGTTAGAACGGTAGGAGCACGCACAGCTTGATCAGCGTCTTCTATACTTTACACGCCATCGGCTGATAGCCTGATAGGGCTTCCCTGAATCGTATCGTTCGATCCATCGATCACTTGCCATCTCAAAAAGTCAGCTCCCTCGCTACTAAACAAACTCCATATGCATCTGCTGATATGCACATGACGGCAACAGTAGCACTAACCGACGATGAGCATCTAGCTGGTGCTGCCTAGTTGCTAGTTGCATCGCCATGCACTGACCTAATGGCCAACCACTGCATTAGCATTAGAGTAATAATATACTTACATCAACTGCATATGTTACATCTCTCTCTCTCAAAAAAAAATGAGTCAGCAGCGATCAAGAAGGTGACCATGTCCAATTTTTTTCGGGTTAATTAAACAAGTGGTTAGCTGGGGTCAGTGCAATGGTAACGCGACAACGCCGAGCTCGCCTGATTCTTTAGAGCCGTACACTGACCGTACCGGCCGATCGGTAGAGAAAGAACAGATCAGTGATCAGCCTCGATGGCTTCATTGCGACTTTACCTTTTTTCCCTTTTCCATTTTGATAAGAGCCGTGGTTGGCTGGTTGCCGAAAACAAATAGAGCAAGTTTGCTAAACAAGCCTACTTGGGAGAAGACAACCGGCAAATGGCTCTCGTCATGATCTAGGCTTGATCCGTTGATCGTGCCAATCCTAGTCATCAGCAACTTGGACCAGGCCAATGCAAAGATTAATTAGATTTTCAGGAGATTAGTCTAGTGGGAGAAGAGCCAACTCAAAAGCCAACCAATCCGATGGTGGCGTCGTACGTTAAGGACTTCAAAACAATGTTTTGGTGATTGTTAACGTTGCTAATTAACTTTTATCATGCGTGCAAGCGTAGTACTCCATTGTCGATTTGTTTTGGACGAATTATAGCTAGCGTTGGGTTTTTTTTTCTGGGTTTATTAACTAATATAGAACTTAAATCTGGCCCTATGAAGCTCCAAAGGACCCATTGCAAGTACTAGAGTAGTACTTTTGTCCTGTTTAGTGCTTACACGCGGCAAATCGAAAGATTTTATATCTGTGTAGTCATATCTAACAAAATCGTAGGTGCTAATTACTAGCTGTTGTAGCATAATTAGGCCTTAATTAATTTATGCAATCTAAAACCGACCTGAATTAGAAGGACATATATTGGGAGTAGAGTCAAAATTAGCCTCCCTCAGTCGAGCACTAGAGTTGGGAGGAACGTCTGAAACTGGGGCAACAGGGACTAGTCAACTTCGTTCTATGATCTCTCCAATTATCATGCTGTCTTCAACTCAGTTCCGGACCCGTGAAAATGACTGTTTCTGCCAAGATAAGCTATTTTTGCATTGCTGCTAGCTTTGCCTACTCTTTGAAGAGGAACATTAAACAAGAGTCTAAAGGCATCATATATTTTTTTTCCAAATTTGCTGTAGGATATTGGAACTTTGTGGTTTTAACTACAGGACATTGTAGAATGAATCTTTGAGGAATACACTTTCAAAATGTGAATATTTGCTGTCATAAACTGCTCCTCTTATTTTTGTCAAGAATTCAAGATTATCCCGCGTCAATGCTTAGCTTAAATTCCTCAGATCCTGTGAACTGCATGCATGTTTGATTTGAGAATTAGTATGCCATAAGCTGCATCGTGGTCGATCTAATATTCCACTGATTGATTCCCCTGTTTCAAGTTTCTATGAAAAAAGAAAAAAAAAACTGTTTGGTTGTTGGTCACATGTTCAGAGATTGGAGAATTGTAGCATTAAAAAAAGAACTCCTGCTGATACATGCAGCCGATCCATAGCGGTTGGAACAGACATGGAAATTCTGATCCGGATCACCGAAGATCCTCGCAGATTCGGCTGTCCCAACTAGGCAACTACCATCAGACTGGGGAATACAACTGAGAATCCTTCACTGTTCACTCCCTTTACTTCAATATCTTAAGTGAATCCCTCAAGATGCTGTTACCTCTGAAGAGGTCTGACGAGAGTGATCATGATTCGTTCATGTTAAACGAGCTGCAAAACAGATCATACTCACCTGCTTTCCAATAACTCCGTGCCGCCTAGTGGACTGAACTCAAATCTCTCCTTGATTTCAGGTGCTAAACCGAGCAGTACTCCCTCCATCCCAAAATAAATACAGTTTGGCACTATTCATGTTTAACATTTAATCGTTCGTCTTATTTGAAAATTTTTTATGACTAGTATTTTTATTACTATTAGATAATAAAACATGAATAGTACTTTATGTGTGACTAAATATTTTTAAATTTTTCACAAAATTTTCAAATAAGATGGACGGTGAAACGTTGGACACGGATATCCACGACTACACTTATGTTGGGACGGAGGTAGTTCTATATTCTGTTCAGCTTTTGCGTGCTGATCATTGCTGAGTGCTGACTGCTGACTAGTTCCTGTCAGCGATTTTCCTGACTCAATGGAGCTCGGAAGGGCAGTACTCCTCTTCTCTTCAAAACGGTGTACATGCATATGCTGCCTCATGGATTCCTTGGCCTTTGGCACTCTATTTGGTAACCGTGCTAATAGTAAAGGGCGCTATATCAGCAGAACGGTGATGCACCAGTGCAAGAACTACATCATGTTCGTGTTTGTTTATTTGTTCTCTAATGCATTTCCCTCTCTCCATGCATTGACATCATGTCCAGATTCTCTTGTATGCATATACTCGTCTCGTCCGCCTCATGATTAGTGAATCAGTGATGTTTATGGTAGTACTTGGTCCTATAACAATTCCCTGATGGTTTCTGTGGACAGTAGCCGTAGTGGACCACTGATGCTTCCAGCCCTCCAGTCACTGTGAAGTAGTCCTCCAATTACTAGTTTACTACCAAGTCAAATAACGTAGAATGATATATTTCCTAGCTAGCTCATCAGCATATTTTCCTGTAGATTCGGAAGATAATAAAGGATCTGACGAGAATACCGAGCCAACTAAAATTCCTTCAATTCTGCAGGTATGCAGTGCAGAATCCGAATCCTGGGCATCTGAACTTTAGTTCTCTCTGCCAGACTGCCACATTTCATCAGATCAGAAAAATGTGAGAAAAATCCTAGCTACAATGACCAAGCGACGGCGACGTCGCGTGGTGGTGTTCAACCGTGTAGCGCCATTTCACTTCAGTTTCCCTTCTATTGCAGCGCCCTGCCATGCCACGAGGCTAAACTCGCCGTCGCTCTCAGCGTCAGCGTCCCGGGGCAATTGTTTTGGAGGGTGACAGGTAAACCAACGTTTACCATCACTGCCAGCTTCGTCCCAAATTGTTGTTGTAATCTGCTCCCGTAGTTTAATCTCACTGAGATTGTGCACGGTTCGGTCACCATTTCTGTTGGTTTCTGTACATGTTTAAGCAGGGCATTAATTACGCTGCAGCGCACCTGTACATGATTGTGGATAGATGCATGCATGGTTTTGTTGCATCCTCGTTGACGAGAGTGCTACGTTTGAGCTACCACGTACAAAAGGATTAAAAAAAAAAAACTGTTCCTCGCAAATAAGAGATCAGAGAGAGAGAGAGAGAGAGAGAGAGAGAGAGAGAGAGAGAGAGAGAGTAGAAAAGGAACGGTGAGGTTGGGGTTGTTGGGCCTTTTCATTTGGTTCATGAGCTAGCCTGGGGTTGGTGTCATGATGGCCCAAAGGCCACAAACAATTTGGGTTGCTGGTTCCTCCCAGGTCCATAGATTGTTTACTTCTCCAATCCATTTTTCTTTTGTGCGGGAACTCATCACATCTCAAGCTACTCCATTTTTATTTTGTGCGGGGAACTTTGCTTTTTTCTAAAACACGGTATAAACGTAGACACTCACAATGCACATACACTAATTCCTATGAACGCACCGCACGTGTGCACACCTTACCTCTATGAGTATATCCTAAGACTGGACTAACATATTTTGATATTGACAAAGTCACTATAAGTGTCTTGCTATCGATGTGTACGTCACTTATCATTAAACGAATAATTAGCCGTAAATACGGGTATCTATGTCAAACCTAGGACTAGAACCTGGGTGGGCCATCCACCATAAGAAACCTAACTAGTTGAGCTAACTCACTTTGCACAATTTTTTTGTATTTAAGTGTGTCTCATTCAGAATTTGAATTTAAGATCATTAATTCTGGTATCATATTAAGTTGCATATATCAACCAATTTAATCCAAAAGTTTAAGCGGATAAAAAAAACTCCAACACGAACTTCTCTACTGTATTTCAATTGTCGTGATTTTGATTTTAGCGTACAATAATGTTGCATCGATGCATGATGATCAAGTGAATTGATTTTAATCATTATCTTACATGCTTGTATAAATTAGTGTACAAGGTAGGTGATTAGGTAAAAGAGACTAATCATTTCTAATGATGAACTAAGAATGTAGATTTCACCGTTAGTGATATATCTGAATGTGAATTATATCAAATGATTTTGACAGCTACCCCAAAGTTCGACGTCTTAACAACTACTACTGGACAACTTTTTTTTTTTTTTTGCACAATTACAGGAGTAAGATGCTAAGACATGCTCTGATAGAAATTAATAAAAGAGCTGCATTTGTATGACCTACGTATATATCAGTGAAGTACAGCTACTACAAGTCTACAAACATGATGACGACTCAAACAACATCAACATAGGTTACGGACAGCTATCACAATTTGCAATGAACATCATCAACATTTCACTAGATCTTAACAGCACTACCTTTAGAACGAAGACGACAACATCTCTCCACATCCTATCTGTATATTTGTATGTGTACTTGTCCTTCACTGCCAATATCTTTGTTGAAGTTGACGACCTATCCTACTACTACCTTCTAAAGTAGTATCCTCAAATGATACACATACGTAGGGGTAAACATCACTTGCTGTTGGATCACACTTTCACCCTGCCAAGTGCCAACCTCCCTCAGATACAACACTCTGATCAACTGGATTAATCACTACTCCCGTGCTTAATTTTTTGAACGCCCAAATCGGGAAGGCCAGGCATGCATGTACTACAGGACCACAATAGCAGAAGTGTGCCGAACAGCTTAACTACTAAACAATGATATCCAAGTAGGCATACTGTTCCATTAGTATACTGATGAAGCAAGCCTTGTATTATTATACGTATACCACTTCCATATATGGTCGTCTCTCGTACCAAACATCACCACTTCTTCTCTTGGAAAAAAAATACGGATAAATTCTCACCCTTTTATCACTTTCGCCTTTTTTCCAACCTCGCTGCTCTTCCAAGTGACCAATGGCAGCCACACAGAAACACCTGTGGCTGGTAAATTAATTAACACACCTAGCTGGCTCTGCACTTCTTCAGCTTGTTCAATGATACTACTACATCAAGCTTGTATAGCTAGCTAGCTGTAGTAGTGTACAGTACAGGGCCACAGTATGTACAGATCTGCAACAAGCTGTACAAATACTCCTACATGAGTGATCATGCTGCAGGAAAAACGTACACCAGAAATCAGAACTCACATGAGCATGAGCAGACTAGACTGATCTGCTGCTCTACCAGAGCACCTGTATTCTGCTCTACCAGAGCACCTGTATTCCAACACGCTCCTGTCCCCTCAACCTTTCTGTAGTATATACTAAGATCTCAAAAAAAAAAACATTCTGAATACTATCTCTGTGACTGACTTGTGGGCCCGGAGGCAATGGTGCTCACAGGGTTGCAGCGTGGTGGGCCCGGAGGACGATCTGTAAAAATATCTGCGCAGAGCCTTTTTGCGCTTTTACAGTTGTATTTGTATACGCTGGGTAGAGTACATGCAAGTGTACAAATACAGTAGAATACGGGTTGGTGGCGTAGAGAAAACCTGGAGACTTTGCCTGCCATGATGGCGTACACCGAGCTAAGCTGCTGCTGCTGCAGGTGGGTGTGTGTGTGCGGGGTGGGGCCCGACGAGGATTGGCGAGACCGCAACGCGCCCTCCCCATTGGCCGGCCTGGGCCCCACCTCGCTCGACCAACCGGGAAACGCCACGTCGGACGCAGAGCGGTCGCTAATGATTCGTGGCGGTCCGGCCGTGGGTAAATAACCGCAGGTAATTACCCCGTTTGTGGGGAGGCTTTATGATTGGGCTTAAAAAAAAACCCTAGACAACAGTATCCTGTTGGAACGGAATACCCTTGTATAAAATAGTACCTGATACCTATTGTGGTACCCGATACTTATGGTACATGTTACCCGATACCTATGATATCTAGGACCTTGTGAAACTCGTGCAAGAGAATAGTTAATATGCTTTATCCTGTTGCAATGGGATCCTGTTTTGTTGCAGCCTTCTTGGGCTTAATCACCGCCGCATTGTAGGAGAGATGTGTTTTTACCGCGATGGCGGCCGGCACGTCGAAAGATCAAACGACACGCGTATGTATGTACGTATGTAGATGTGTAAGTAATTAAGGATTAACAGCGGATTAGCCTGCAACTTAGCGAGTGGTACGTAGGTTCTAATAGCTGTAAACGACTTGACTATGAGTGGCGTTTTGATGCGTTGCGTGCGGCGGTGCAATATTTTTCGAAGGCTCGCTTTTCTTAACCGGAGAAAGTTACAGCTCGTACTCGATGGGAGGAAGAAAGGGAGAAGAAAAAAAAAGTTACAGCTCGATCGTTCGCTAGCTAACTCGTCCATGGCCTTCCCATAATTCTGCATGCAAGTGGATAAGATGGTGCGTCTGTGGGTCCCACGTTACCGGGACGGGAAGAAGGAAAAGAGAAGAAACCCCATGATCGGTCCATCGATCGATCATTCCATATGTTCATGACCATGTCGCCGCACCAGGCAAAAATATACATTGTGGTTCAGGTCTGCATGATCGGTAGCATTGGCATGGATGCAGATTCTTGTACCACTAAAAATCTGCTAACCTGATTTTTTTTCTCAATAAATTAAGTTTTGCTAATCGATCGCGAACACAAAAATTCCTAATCTTGTGTTAATTAACACTGCCTAATGCCTGCAACCCAGGAAGTTAATTAGCCTCTTCATACGCATGCAGCTGCAGCCGGCCGCCGGCATACTTGAGGTCTCTTGCTGGCCGTTTCCAAACTCGGCGTTGATGATCATGGCCATAGCCACCGCATGGTGCATGCATGCGCGAGAATATGTATGGCCGCAACTGCTGTTACGTACACTAATATACGGAGTATACCACAGGAGTGAATGCCAAGCGCTTAAAACCTAGGTGCAAAGTTCCAAATCACAAGTCAAAAAGGCCAAACAAACAGTACGCACGCACACGCCCTCGTTTGGGCAGCACGCGCGTGACATCCATCCATGGTTGACCTACGTAGACTGATGCTACTAGACGGCCGTACACCGACACGGTTATCGTCGTCGTTGCAATCGTCTGAATGTGCGCGTCACATATAGAAACACACAAACACGGCCGATCGGAACAGTGGGGCGAGCTGTGGCCGGGCCGGCATGCAGCGGCGCGCGGCGGCGGCCGGCCGGCGCGTGTGCGAGATGAGATGGCGGGCGCACTGCAGCTAGCGCGCACATACGCACGCGTGGCGTGCATCGAGCCCGACCCTTTCGCTTCACTCCTATCTCTCCCCACAAAAAAGATGGCGCATACTGTATTCAAGATGCAACAAGGCCCAGCACCTAGCTAGCTAGCGTCCACCCGAATGCATCCGATATATACGGATCGACCGGTCGCCATCGGACCGAGGGTTTGGGGATTTTGTTATGACCTGACCGAGACACGTACCGGATCGGACCCTCCGATCGATCGTATGATTCGTATCCGGTATCCCCCTACCACAAACTGATGAATTTTGGTGATGAAAAAAGTGATTCCCAACGGCGGCTACTCCGGGCGTACGTCGCCATCGGACGGTCGACCGGCGCAGCACGCACGCACGCCAACGTGTCGAGGTGACGAAACATGCGACACGAATTAATCAACTATCTAGTCTCATGATGGGTTTGCGTGGGGCTGGCTCTGGGCCTGGGCGGGCGTGCACTTTGCAGGATTATCGGTACGGACTATTCCTTGATTTGCACCGATGACCAAGCGATGTATTTTGCTAGTTAATTTGAAAAAAAAAAATTGAAGGAGAGAGACGTACATCCACATATTGTTTAAGAAGAAAATATAGACGTGTTGGGAGATTGAACAGGGAGATACTAGCGCGTGCGTGCGCGCCATGGAAAGGAGCCGACGCGCGCCAGCCGCGTCCCTACACGTTTCTTTTTTTTTTTCCTAGATATCCTATTTTAACGTCACTTTTTTTCCTTTTTTAAATCGCTTTTTTTTCAGATTTTTTAATCGCGTCTTTCTTTTTCACACGTGCGCATGATTTTTTTATATTTTTTTAATATATTATATATATACATAATAAAATTAACCACATATATATAAAACAGTAGATGATTGCATCCCTGGCGTAATGCTAATCATAAACTACATCTTCTACTAGTAAGTAATCACATACCTGTCGTTTGAGTGCATTGCATTCGTGTGCATTCATCTTAGATATTGCTGCACATCCAAGCATTGGGATTTCGGCTGAGGCTAGAGGTAACAGTACATGTACAGTTCTGCACGTGAGATATAACTAGTATAGCCGATTGGCCTAACGCCCATCAACTCAAGTGATCGATCGATTATGAAATGTGCATGTGCAAAAAACCGATCTTTACAACAACGACCATCGATCTAAACGTCCTTCCTTTTCATATTTGCGTGCGAACAAAGCGCCTGCATTGTCATCACATTGAGGACCACACAAATTAGAATGCATGACCTTTTCTGTTAGGCTGAGACGACTGAACTGGCCACAAAGATATTCATCAAAGAGTTTACCAGATTGAACTGGCCACATAAGTGGTACTAGCCATTCGTCGGTTAGCTAATAATCTTCAGGACCATTGCCCACGATGCATGCCATCGATGCCGACCACTTCTCCCGGCCCATTCATTTAGCAGGAAATTATTTTGCTCAAGAAAGAAGAGAAGACAGATGCATGATCAATAGAAATTACCAAGATACTCCATCCATTTTTAAATATTCGACGCCGTTGACTTTTTAAAACATATTTGACCATTTGTCTTATTAAAAAAATTAAGAAATTATTAATTCTTTTCCTATCATTTGATTTATTGTTAAATATACTTTTATGTATACATATAGTTTTACATATTTCACAATTTTTTTAATAAGACGAATGGTTAAACATGTGCTAAAAAGTCAACGGTGTCAAACATTTAGAAACGGAGGGAGTACTATATAAGGGTTGATTATAATGCAGTATTGAGATAGGTGGGAAAATATATTATAGTTTGTATACTTAGATGAAAACTCGTGTAAACCAAGACCAAAAATTCGTCTCAAATCACACAAAAAATCCCACATGCAGATAAGATGATAATGAATAGCTACGTAAAATTAAAATCTACTACCTCCGTTTCATATTATAAGTCGTTTGATTTTTTTTCTTAGTCAAAACTCTTTAGGTTTACTTAAGTTTAGATAAGATTAACAACATCTACAATACCAAATTAGTTTTATTAAATTCACCATTGAATAAACTTTAATAATATGTTTGTTTTATATTAAAAATGTCAGTACATTTTTCTACAAAGTCGGTCAAAACTAAAGAAGTTTGACTATCAAACGATTTATAATACGAAACTGAGGAAGTAACACAAATTCAACTTCATTTGTAAGATATAAAAATAATAAATTTCAAACAACTCGTCAAGTCTATTTTTCTGGTTTGAAATTTGTTAGTTTTATATCTCACAAAGGAAGTCGAATTTATATTAGATTTGCTGCACAGCTATTCACCGTGATCTCATTTACATGTAGAAGTATGATTTTAGACGATTTCAGTTTCCACCGTATATTTACCCGAGATAGGTAGGTTAATTTGGAATCTTGGAGAGATCGATGTGTAGCTGCATGCGTCCCGGCCGGCCTCCTCTTCCAGAAAAGGGATGGGGGCTTCGTGCGCGAGTGGAGCCCAGGGTGTCAACCGGCCGGCACCAGTAGGCAGCGGTCCTTTGCCGAGGAAGCTTAAGGAGAAGCTTGCTAGCTAGGGGTCGAAAAGATCGATCAGAGATAATAAAAGCAAATGTTGCAAAATGCTAATGATGAGGTCGAGCCCACGCCGGACCACCGGCCGCCACGGCCTCGACGACTGTTCTTGTAGCCGGCACCGGCGAAATCTAGCTTTGCTCTTTGCCTCTTGCATGTTTATACTCCTTTTAATTAGGTTTCACATGTACGTACTGTATATGAAATATCCAAGCTATGTACTATACTAGCAAAAGTAGCAAGGCGATAGAGTGCTATACGATCGAATTGCTGCTTCTGTTTCCAAGTACGGAGTAAAAGTTAACCTAATTAAATTAGTGAATTCTTTGTGCACTAATAATGGATCGACTACGGACGAGGATAATGTATTTGGCTTCTTCAATGCAAGGCTTCCGGCTCTAATTAATTTCCATCTGGAGAAGAGTCGCCATCGAAATATACTACTATACCTAGGTCTGTTTGGGAATGTGCTCCGATTTCCGAATTGGTAGATCAGGATAGCGATAGTCCATCGTCATGGTTAAAATTTCTTCAGAACATACTACTCCCTCCGTTCCTAAATATTTGATGCAATTGACTTTTTTAAACATGTTTGACCGTTTATCTTAATAAAAATTTTAAGTAATTAGTAATTCTTTTCCTATCATTTGATTTATTGTTAAATATACTTTTATGTATACATATAGTTTTAAATATTTCACTATTTTTTTAAATAAGACGAATGGTCAAACATGCTTAGAAAAACAACGACGTCAAATATTTAGGAACGGAGGGAGTATATAACTAGGATATGAAAAAAATAATAATGCATGTTTCGTCGGCGAGAAGTAGTTTAGCCGTTTAGCGAGTGAGCTCTGAATTTAGTAAGCTAGGGAGATCACCGCCTATACATGCGCGTGTGATGAGTGATCACGCTGCGAATCGCATGCGCGCGCATGATCCGAAGCAGATTGGAATTCCGAATTCCATTCCAATAGTATTGCACGGCTGCACGCTGCTAGCCTGCTACTGTTTGGAGCGAGGCATCGTGTGGCATTTCGCAGAGCCAAACACGAGAGATCGTTCTATCACCAGAGAGAGAGAGAGAGAGAAAGAGAGAGAGAGACTGACCAGTAGTGTTCCTGACTCCACCAACCTGTAGCAGTAGTCGTCTAGAAGAAGAGCACATATATATATGGGCGCCGCTACATTTCACTCCACTCCACCTCCACCCCCTTCTCCATCCATCCATCCATCCATCCATCCATCCGAGCTATCTAGCTAGGGATTCTAGGAGAGCCTGAGAGATCACACAGAGACGACGATCGACGAGGTCGCTGTTGGTGGCGGGTGGAGGTGGTGGTGGTGGCGGTTACAGTGGAGAAAGGCTTAGCCGAGACCGTGAGAGCGCGCGCGCGGTGGCGGGCGCGACGCGAGGTGGATCGAGCGGGCGGCCAATATTCGGGAAAGTAAGGGCAGAGGCAGATCCAGGATATCCCTGGATTTCAGCCTGACTTTGCCCGCAATCCACCCGCCCTTTCTGCGCACACCCTCCGTTCCTCTCATCCCTCCCCCCTCGCGCGCTGAAAGCGATCAGCCGGCGGCCGGAGATAAAAGAGACGGGGCGCGCGCGTGTCGAGCTAGCCAGCTTGCCAGCTGCTCTTGCGCGGAGCAGCGGATAAACTCATCGGAGGCTAGCTAATTAACCAAGCTTGCTTCCTCTCTGCCTACCTTTGCCTACAAGTAGGTGATCATACGATCGAGCCGGGATGCGTATGCTGGCTGGCTCCTCTCTTATCCGTCTTGTCGATCTTTTATTCTTTTGTACTTGTGCCCGGCCGGCGGCCGGCGGCGCCGTTGCTGTATGTAAATTCTGCCGGTCGTCTTTGGCACAGGTTGTGAGCGTGAAGGGTGGTGGTGGCCGCCATAGCTATAGCTCGTGGGATTAAGGGCAGCCGCGCACAATCGACCTGCAAAGTGTTGCCGGGAGAACAGACGCAAAGAAGGGAGAAGAGGGCGAGCTTGACAACTGCAGCTGATAGGGTTGTTGGTTGATCTCATTGTGAATTTGTGATCATTGGAACAAACAAGATTTGGTGCTCGGGAGTGGTGTGGATTGCGCTTCGGTTCTTCCTGCAGAGTAATAATATCAGTGATCTCCCTCCCTAGCTCTCTCATCATGCATAATTTTTTTTCCTATACAAATTTAAATATGTTCTTGATATAGTCTCTAGCTACTGAATGTTTTCACCAGGAAAATTTTCCTATATGCACAGAAGACATAACACATCGACAACTTCTTTATTAATTGTTTTCGGTCTGGTGTTTTTTTTTTCACCTAAAAAATCTATGGCAGTTTGTGTGGGTGTTTGTCATCATAGGGGAGGCCTCCAGTTACATTATATCAGGGTCCAGTTTGGCTGAGATGATCATTTCAAAGCTATATCATCCAAACAAGCTGCACATGATTTCCATGATTTTTGTATAGAACATTGAATATATCAAAATAAAGAGTTATAATTTCAGATACATGCATATAAACTTTTCCAAATATGAATTTCTCTAAGAAATGTCAATCAATAATAGGTCAGAGGTAAGCCATTACTAGTCTATACCTTTTTGTTGCTTATGATCGTTTGTTTTGTGAATTATTTTAAGATGTCATGATGATTATTTCATGTCATACCCTAATTAATTTTACCAAAAAATATGTTCTAACCGTGCATGGAGGAAACAAGGGGAAGTATGTCAGACCTTAGGGTGCATGCCCTCTCAGTTCATTTCATGAATTCGATCTAGACAGTTATGATTTTTTTTTTTTGAAATAACTGAATAACACGGATTATAGTGTCATATCTTAGGGCACAAACAGTTAAGGTCTAAGTTATACTTCCATTTCCGAGGAAGCTAGGGTTATGACATTAGGATATGCTTCTCTTTTGTTTTTCTAGAAACATAGTATAAACGCAGACGTTTAAAACACGTGCACACTCATCTCTTTAATTTGATTGATGACAAATAAAAATCTTCTAAGTTTACTTTTACTTATTTTCCACATCAGTTCTCTCCCTCTCATGAGATAGAAAATAAATGCATTGTTGTATTTGAAGTTAGACGTACTATACTCCAGAGATTCTCTACAGTCAAATGCATAGTGCCTTTGTCACTGACATGTGAGCCTAGGGATCATCGGAACCACGTATTAGTAACAAATTAAGTCATATGATTTCGACTGTAGAGGATCCTGATCCGTACACTCCCTCTTGTCGATAGTATTTAACGTTGCGCACCGGCCGGCAGCTAATACAGATATAGTTGATTTTTTGTCAAGGCTGTGTATTTATCAAAAGGGATGTGTACATAGATAGCTTCTTTGACACAAAAGGAAACCTAAAACATTGAATTAACCAGGTAATCGTGTATATGATGAAAGTATGGCACTTTTTATCTAGTGTCATGATTGCTAGCTTTTCCTGAAAATATCATCGATCCAATTCAAAATGAAACAAAAGCTACCGATCCAGTTGTAGAAGAAATATTACAAACGATCATGCCATCTAACTACCAGACTTGGTTATGAAGTTAGCAATGTTACAGCAGACGAAAAGGAGATAAAAGGAATTTTTCGTGCTGTTTAATTGCATATATAATATGTTTTTTTTTCTTTTGTGTTTTCTCATTGGTTTGATGATGCTTATTTTTGTGTGATGTTTTTGGATCATTCTTTATGCATCTAGATGCTTTGTTGTGTATTTATATGTTAGTACTATTCTTTATCCTGTTGCTAATTAATACACGTACTGGACTTAATTAATATGTCAACGCCAGCATTTCAAAAACTTATACTAAAAGTTATGCATGTCCTTGCAGTCTTGCTACTAGTCCATTAGTGAATAAGATGGACACTTTCTCCCATGTGCCACCTGGTTTCCGCTTTCACCCTACTGACGAGGAGCTCGTCGATTACTACCTGAGGAAGAAGGTGGCATCGAAGAAAATCGACCTCGACGTTATAAAAGACGTCGACCTGTACAAAATCGAGCCCTGGGATCTCCAAGGTAATTAGCATGCATGCAAGTTGATCGAAGAATCAAAAAAATCAAAGTTAGGTTTGCGATTGAATTGAGCATCCAACATGTACAAATATTGCAGAGAAGTGCAAGATTGGCATGGAAGAACAGAATGACTGGTACTTCTTCAGCCACAAAGACAAAAAGTACCCGACGGGCACCCGCACCAACCGGGCCACGGGCGCCGGCTTCTGGAAGGCGACGGGGAGGGACAAGCCCATCTACGCCCGCAGCTGCCTCGTCGGGATGAGGAAGACACTCGTCTTCTACAAGGGCCGTGCCCCCAATGGCCAGAAGTCGGACTGGATCATGCACGAGTACCGCCTCGAGACCAACGAAAACGGCACCACACCTGTATGCATATATTTGATGTTTGGAATTTGCTCCGGTCCAATAAAAAGGTGTCGTACCTCATGGTACCAAATTGTTTTTTATCGTTCGATCTAACAATGCCTATCCTACTCAGTTAGATCAAACGATTAGAAATGAATTGGTATCATGAGATACCTTGAGATATTTTTTATTGGATCGGAACAAATCTCTTGATGTTTAGAATGAGACTCCGTCAAAATCCGCCTCATGCACCTAAGTCTGACTAAGTGGTTGACTGATCATTGGTGCGTGTAGGAGGAAGGATGGGTGGTCTGCCGGGTGTTCAAGAAGCGGGTGGCGACGGTGCGGAGAATGGCCGACGGATCACCGTGCTGGTTCGATGACCACGGCGCCGTCGGTGCGTTCATGCCGGACCTCAGCTCGCCGAGGCAGCTACTGCCGCACCACCACCACCACCACCCGGGCTCGTCGGCGGCGCTGTACCACGGCCACCACCACCAGCAGCTGCAGCAGATGTACGGTCACTGCAAGCCGGAGCTGGAGTACCACCACCTCCTGCCGCAGGAGGCCTTCCTGCAGCATCTTCCTCAGCTGGAGAGCCCCAAGCCGCCGCCGCCGCCTCCTGCGGCGGCGGCCTACATTGGCGGCCACCTCGGATCGTCGTCGTCCACCGCCCTTACTACTCACGACGACGAAGCCTCCGGCTCCGCCGCGCAGCAGCAGCCGCCGTCGTTGGAGGCTGTTTACATGGCCGGCGCCGGCGTCGGCATCGGCGTCGACGCGTCGGTGACGGACTGGAGGCTACTGGACAAGTTCGTCGCGTCTCAGCTGCTCAGCAAGGAGTCCATGTCCAGCTACGGATCCCATCCGGCTCAGGTGTTTCAGGCTGCAGACGGTGGCAAGCATGAAGAGGCTTTGGACTACGCTTCGACGTCGGCCGGCTCCGGCGGCGGCGAGGCTGATCTGTGGAAATAGCTTCACTTTCCACATAAATATAAATCCACTGGACAACATATATACACACACAATTTATACCATCCAAATCTGATCTAGCCAAGTGTACAAATATATATAGCTGGCTATATATATATATATATATATATATATATATATATATATATATATATATATATATATATATATCAAGAGAAACGCACGCATACGTAAATAATAAGTATGTAACCAAAGTGGTTCATATTGTTTGACATCAGATCGCGGGATCTGGTGTTAATAAGTTAGCTGTAAGGTGAAGCCAAGGGGCTTCAGTAACTAACTTGACACAATTTGTAAAAAAAAACAGTCAAGCTGTAGATGGACGTCTATTTGTGCAGTCCATCATTCGATACGGCAGCTATGGTCGCTGCCGATGCGTCAGAAATGTTTGTGAACTTAATAGATGTATCCCAATTCATTGAAAAGAATGATAAGTTTATTTACTGACAGAAGCACTCCATTGGTTATTAGCTAGTGCAAGCAGTAACCAGTAGATATGCAAGGCATGAATTCGGCAACACTTTGATATACATATATATACGTCATCAGTCGTTCAGTACACATAACTTGTCTACAGTCCTAGTTTACCTGATCTCTCTGCAATGCTACAACATTCGCAAAACGAGAACAATTTCTCTGAATCCTGAACCGATCTGCTTTGTCTTTTGTTCAGTCTCCAATGTATATACAGCATTCAGTGCTCAATTTCTGCAGTACGCTGGATAATTCTTCTTTTATTTTGCGTCACACATACCAGTTGCTTCATCGCAGAAACCATCACGGTCCAGAAGTTTGGGTGGTGGAGCACTCAAAAGAGGGGAGGAAGGGCTCCCATATGCATTTCGGCGACTGTTGCCGCATCCAAGGCTTTTCCGTGTGCTGACCCCTGTTAAAGGGTTTGTTCCATTTGCATATTTGCACAAAGCCTACATACCAGTTTGCCTAAGATTAGTTATCAGGATTATCTTTTGTTTTCTGTATAAAAGAGAATCAGAGAACTCATGCAAAACATTGAAGATACACCCCAACATGGCATCATATGGTGATTCTTTTATGTATCATCCAAAATTAGTTTTGACCACTGCTGAAACAGTATGGCACCGGTTCTCAACTTCAAATTCATATGTCACAGATGCGGGACATTAGGATTATGCAATGTTTTTTCAAGCTAAAGATTGTGTTGTTAGCAGTTGAGCACATGGAACTTCCTTCCCGAAGACATGAGACATAACAGCCAGGAGATAATAGTCAAGTTCATGTCAAGATTCTCTTGTCTGAATATTCGGTTTCCTCTTCCATGACACTTACTTCTGCATCCATACACAGTTCGTTGGCCAGTGTTTAAAAATTAGTAATACCAAAATCAGACAGCAAGCATCCATAATGGACATTAAACAATATAAACACGTCAAAGAAGAAAAATAAAAGGAACATTTTTAGAATCTGACATGCTCAACTGCTTATCAAACAGACCCGTGGAACATGCAAAAATAAACCTTAGTTTGATAATTACTACACGTGATAGTAGTGTCATTCAAGTTTCATGTACCTGTTTCTGTGTCAGGTCAATAACAGCATCACTGAAGTCTGCACCTTCAATGATTGCTCCACCAAGATCGCTACGCGTAAGGACTGACCGTACAAGCACAGCATTTGTAAGGTTAGCTTCATTGAGCACCTGTCAATAACATACAAACTTTCAATACATGCTTAAAGGTTACTTTGCCTTGAAATTATTATTCCTGAAGAACTAAACGATGTTGTAAATTAAGAACAGGAGACTCCAGTAGTTGCCTTAAAAACTGGTACATTGAACCTGGCTTCATATTGAAAGTAACAATGCATTCATAAGCATTTAGCACCAAAACTAATATATGAATCATTTACTACTCTGATCAAGAATTCTGATGCATTATCTCTTTTAACACACTGATGTCAAATTCCGCATTTGCACAACTAAGTGCATCACCCATATGCCCTTGAGCATCACAAGTCCATAACTATATACATGTATTTGCAGAAGATACTTTGCACAAGAAAAACATGACATAAAGAAGTTGTAGGTTTACCATGCGATCCATCAAGGTATCACTCAAATCTGCACCTGCAAAAGACCAAACAATAGTACAGTGAAATTGTGTCATAAATAACTGCATGGGAAGGTTGAAGTATTCTGTAACCATTCAGATGCAGTCAAAAGTTACAAGGATTTTGAAAAATCAGATGCAGGACTCTACTTCTGCAATTGCTTTCACTAACAATAACAAAGACCTAAGTACCATGTTGGTTCCAATTGGAACAAAAGAAAATGAAGTTTACTGTTTGCCTCCTGATCAGAGTTTAAACTGGGAAGGACTTAGTGGAGTTTAAACAAGGGCTCTCTATGATATCTCTAGTGCAGTGTCTCCCTGTTAAGGCATATCACTAGAGTACAGGACTACTAACCACAAAGGCACAAAACAGGTGTAATTATTTGCATCAAGCATGAGTGTATAATAACTTCTTGGAGGGAGTTTGACACATCCACATACTGAAAAGATGTCGTTTCACTTACCAGTAAAATTTGCTCTATAAGCAACAGCCTTTTCAAGATAGGCACCATTGAATGTGGAACCACTGAAATTTGACTCCCTCATATCAGCAGCAGTGAAGTTTGCCCGCCTACATTGATAAATGTTGTATTAAAAAGGAAAAAAAATGATCTCTTTCTTGAGCCATAGGGAAAATTCATAACAGAAATTGAGGGTACCCAACCTATTAATTAAGCATATCAATATATCTTTCATATGCAGTGAATTGTAATATATGCTAAAGGTGGACAACCATGCCAAGCTGAAGCAGTGATGGTAAAGATTCAAAATTGGCTGCTCATCTACAGATTGTTTTTTATGTGGCTGATTACTATTCTGCGATATTACTATTTTAATCTTCCACCCTCCACATAAATGCCAATATGTTAAGCAATAAATGCCAATATGATAGTACTATAGTAAAACTGCTTAACTAAGCAAACTTTAAACTGCAAGAGCTTTTATGTCTTATCTATAGCCTGCAATGGAATCAATGCTTGAAAAAAAATGCATAACCCACTGGACTCCAGAGATTGTGTCTATCTATCCAGAATACTAAGATGATGATATAACAGCATAAGCATGAGCTAGAGAAAAGTTTGTATCAACACTTGCAGAGAACCAAAATTACTTTATAACCCAAACAGGCATAGACCAAATGGAATTTCTGTTTATTGCTGAAATTGGAAACACAGGATTCATTTGGTTCAACTATTACATAAAACCTATGGTAAGCAGCAAACATTTAGCACTGCAGCACGAAAGAATACTAATTTGGGATTTGTGAAATTAGGCATCCAACCTGAAGTTCTCATTAACATGGACGGCCTTCCTGCAATGATACAAGCACGGGGCGAAGAATATCAGCGACACGAGGCAAAACGAAAGGATCCGAAAGGGGAAAGGAGCCCGCGAAACGTACTTGAGGTCGGCAGACCCAAACTGCGCAGCGGAGCCAATGCCGAACTCCCCACGCTGCTCCGCCTCGAACTTGTTAAGATCCGCGTAGGCCGGCGCCGCGGACACAATCGCCGCCGCGAGCGCCGCGGACACCGCGGCACGCCACCTCGGCGGCGGCGACGCCGCCGCCGCCGCCGGCGAGGTGCTCGACGAATTGCCGTCCCGAGAACCCCCTCGGTTCGCCTGGCAGGAGACGCGCGGGAGGCGGCGAAGAGGGGGCGAGCGACATCTCCACGGCGTCGGGAACGCGCAGGGCCTCGCTGCGGCCGCGGCGAGGGGGGAGGTGGTGGGGAGAGCCATGGCGGGGGCGTGTGCGCGCGCGCTCTCGCGGCGTGGGAGGAAGCAGAAGAAGAGAGTGGGTGTGGGTGAGGTGAGACGTGTTGTGGCTCGCGCGCGAACACGTAGCCGGCCGCGCAGCCGTCGCGCCACCGCCGGCACGACGCGGGGGATGCGGGGAAAAGATCCAGAGAGCGCGCCTTGTGGGCCGAGAGCCTGTAGTGGGCTTCCGTTATCCTCCTTATGGGCCTTTGCCATATTGGGCTCCATGGCTAGCAAAGCCCATGCAGGTATCTGGCCCGATGTAACATAACAAGATGGCTAATCTTGGCCCGTGAATGCCAGTGTAGTAGTAGACTGTAGACGTTGACAAAAACTGGTGATAAGTACATGCTACACTGGCCTTGGCCGTGGCTAGTTAGCTGTCATTTCTGTCTTCACGCTGGCCAGTCACTTCGTTAGTATAGCTACAGTAGCTAGTAGCCGTAATTGAGTGAGCTAGTAGACGCACACATGCATGTATTATACGCTCGTATCGTATATATGTACAGTACAGACTACAGAGAGTACACTTGCTGCAACCTGTAGCAGGCTATACGGCTATACATATACGTATACCGGGCGCGCATCATGTACATATGTACGCGGTACTGCCTTGTCGTAAGGTTCCTTTGATTTGCCGCGAGATGCCGGCAATGACGACGGTCTGGGTTGGAATCTGTAACGACCTGACCCAATCTGCTCAACCGGCATCCCTATCATTTCTGGGCTCTGATGATCAGATGATCCTTCAGAACAGCTAGCTCTGGCCTGTCTGCCGGACCACAGCGAAGCTATAGCTTAGCTTGAGCAAATTTTCTTTTCTGAAACTGTTACTACTTACTGCTATTGCTTGTGTATTAGGAGTACAGCATTTTCTTTCCTCTTCTCTTACGCTTGTTTAATTAGCGCACCCTGCCTGATGCCTATAGTATATAGCTACTGTTGTATAGGAGTGTATTAGGGGTGTTTTGGAGAGAGGGGCTAAAAACACCCTCTTTTCATGCAGATGCAGCTAGCCCTAAGCTAGCTACAAGCAGGAGCCATGGCATCTAAGTTGACTTGGGGATTCAAGACTGTCTACTAGCTGCTGCTGCATGATGGGCGTCTTCGTTGCTGGAGTATCCTACTACTACACTGCTGCTGCACGCGTGTCATGCATAAGTTTTCATATTTACTCCATTATTAGCTAGTACCCCTGCATTGCCTCTGCATCTCAGCATGCAGAATTGCAGATGCAGGGTAAGCTGCTTGCAGGTTGCAGCCTAGTACGACGCTTTCCTCAGCCCCGGACCATTCTATATATCCGTATTTTATTTGATTAATTATGCAAGCGTAGGCTGCAATGCAGTATAAGTATATAGTAGTATAATACGATTAGTATATATGCTTCTGTATTAATGCATCATTTAGCAATTATTTCAACCGATAGCATGTACCAGACTCGCAACCATTCATGACATTTCCAACCCAATGACTAGAATAGTGTCTATAACATTAAATAAGCTGTCATCTAGAATGAAAAATGATGTGGCAAGTGAATAAATGAGGAAAGAGAAGGAAACCATGTCTTACATGAGACATAGTTTCTACACAACATCCAAGACATTATGTGAGATAAGTAGCATTAAATTTAAGTATGGAATAATATTGTTTGTATTGAAAGAGTAGTGTATAGTACTAGTTTCTTAGTGATGTGGAGTTTATAGAAACTATGTCTAGTCTAGTATCTTGGGTTGGGAATGCCCTCATGCAGTGCTCATTTAACGCGTGCATGGAAGCATGCACGATGCATCTACCGGTCGATCAGTGCATGCCTAGTACGTGTGCATACGGCGCATGGTCAGTTAACACAACACATACTCCCTCCATACTGGTAAAGGAAGTCGTTTAGTACAACAATACGGTCTCCAAACACAACTTTAACTTCTTATTTCTATAAAAATATTTATTGAAAAATGATATATGTATACTTTTAGGAAAGTATTTTTTAAGACAAATCTATACATATAATTTTTACATTTTCAAACTCAACAACGTGAGTATTATTCATGATTTATATTCCCAAGGCTTGACTTAAACATTGTCCTACATATAATTTTTATATTTTTAAACTCAACAACGTGAGAATTATTCATGATTTATATTCCTAAGGCTTGACTTAAACATTGTTCTAAACGACTTTCTTTATGAGTATGGAGTAGTATACTATACTCGTACTACGTTATCTGAGCAAGTCGATCGTTGCATTGGTCCCCGGCTCTGCCATGCATGCATGGCTAGCTTTGCCTTTTCTTTTTTTTTCCTTCTGCTCTCGAAGAGCTAAATACTTCAATTCAATTGAGGAAGAGGCGTGTCACACTCACACCGGTATACGACGAATTATGTCTCAGGACCGGCCGGATGGCCGGCTGACCAAAAGACTGAGCTAGCTGAGGCAGCTGAGTAGCTGACCGAGAAGGGTACGTACGTCTGGAATCTCTAGCTGGACTGGTGGAGAAACCGTTTGTAGTATCGGTTGGTAATCCCTTTTAGTTCCGGTTGTTCATAAATCCGGATGAAATAATCGGGACTAAAAATCGATCTTTAGTCTCGGTTCGTGTTACCAACCGGGATTAAAGATCGATCAGCCACGTGGCCGGCCAAACCATCTTTAGTCCCGGTTTGTGTTACCAACCGGGACTAAAGATCGGTGCACCATTTTTTTTATTTGCATGGCCCTGTTTGCTGCATGGTTGATTATATATATATATATATATATATATATATATATATATATATATATATATATATATATATATATATATATATAAATCATATGTATAAATCATATATACATGCATAACATTTTATGTGCATATATATGTTACCAAAATATATATTAACACAAAAGTAAATGTGTACATATATAAATATATATATACATGCATATATAGTACAATTCATTTGCTCGGTAGCTATAGCTACGACTTAGACGCCGGCGTTATGTTAGAAGAGGAAGGACCGACGTTATGAATTGTCGATCCGTCGTAGTAGAATTCACCGTCGGGATTAAGGACTTCTTCGTTGATGAATCCCATCAGTTGTTCTTGAACAGCCGTGATAAAATCCTTGTGTGGGAGATTATCCCTCATGTGAATACGCTATCGTTCGAAAAATAATGACGTATCAATATATGAAATTAATAAACAACTTAACAAATCGATACGCAATGAAATTTTGAATGGTTTATGTATACGTACATCGAGCTCTCGTGTTGTGCATATTTGGTTTGATAGGCAGTGGGCATACTCGCATACGTAGTAGCCGCATAAGTTAGTTCCCTGGTCCTGCTTTGCACACTACATGAGAAACGATGAGAGATTTAATATACTCTTTATATTAGCTGTAATTAGAGATTCAATTCAATATAATTTTGGATCATGCATGTACTCACTGGAAAATGAAACCTCCGTCCAAGTTTTTCTTTCCAAGTCCCGCGGACCAATTGACGGAACCGATCCCAAGCCCTACATATGCAGTTGCAAGCTATGATTAATTAATTATTACCTGAGATCAACATAATAGCAATAGATTCCCCGTGACTTTGGAATAGATGGCATTATATTACCTGTCTATCAGTTTGAAGACCTTGTCAAACATCTTCTCCTCTTTATTCATTGAGTCGTACACAGTGACTCTGCATGCGTCCAAGTCGAAGAATAACAGGACCCAGTGGAATCTGGAATATGCGTGAGATGAAATATATATGATCGAAAATGTACATGCTATATGTATGGGAACGAAATTTGTTCGAACGACAATAAAAACTCACTCTATGTTGTACGGCAGTAGTATGTACGTCTTGAAATGCTGCTGCGTTAGGAGATGGACGAGATTGTCCTATGTGTCTTTCTCGTACTTGTCGATCATTTCGGTGTTGATTTTCCGAGGGTCGATGAACCCAGTATCGTAGACCCTCCGCCGTCGGGCCCTTTGAATCTCCATTCTACAATGATGAAAGGAAAGTATTATTGCTTACATATATGCCAGGAGCTAATTATTGAACGAAACAAATCGAACTCAAAGATACTCACAAAATACATGCGCTCAGAAGAGAGACGTCGAGGGCGTCCAACTGGTACAGATCGAAGAGATCCTTGAAATGGATCCAGAGAACATCTTCTCCTTGCAAGAAGTTGGGGTTTCTGATCCTCGCTCCGAATATCTCTCTACCCTTGGCGCTCATTTCCATGTACCGTTCATGGAATTTGTACATCTGTGTCGGTAGGGACTGCAGCTGTTTAGGTTTGACAAGCGGTTTACCGAGTTCAAACTTGTATGCCACTTCCGCCTTCGGGATTGGTGCGCCTCCAACCAACTGATCCACAGTTAGACCGGTGTCTGAAATGAATTCCGTTATGCCAAAATCTTCGCCGGTCACCAACGGCTCGACCTCTTGGTTTGGTTGTTCTCCGAGCTGAGGGACTGGTTTGGACTTCTTGTGATAGGCTCTCTGAAGTGTTCGGTCATAGTCCGATATCTGTAACGCCTCCTTGTTTGTTGTGGACATTCCCTTGAAGAAGTTCTTCACGCTCGGGTCAATAGGTATCTTCTTTTCAGGACTCCGAGGCTTGAGTTGCCTCTTCACCTCTCCTGCCACATAAGCATCAAGCTCCTCTTGACTGCAATCGTACAGTGGCTCCTTGTTTTTGGTGGCGTCAACTTTTGCCTTCTTCGTTGCCCTTGTGCGGGCAGGCGGTGGAGGTTGGCAAGACCTTGTCTTGGGAGGTGCAAGCGGACACGGGGAGGCGGAGGAGCCGGAGGAGATGGTGCAGCAGGAGGTGGCGGAGGAGCCGGAGGAGATAGTGCAGGAGGACGTGGCGGAGGAACCGGAGGAGATGGTGCAGGAGGAGATGGCGGAGCCGGAGGAGATGGTGCACGAGACGCCGCTTGTCGCCCAGGAAGGATGATGTACCGCTTGCGCCATGGTATGATGGCTTGGCTTGTGTCTCGTAGATGCGTCTCACCGTCTCCTCCTGGGTAGTCGAACTCGAGGTCCTCGTACGCGGCTTCCACCAACTCAACTTCGACCCTCGAGTATTCTGCTGGAATCGGCCTGCAATGGTAAGTCCCGGAAGGGTCCGTTGGGATGGCCATTCCCGACACTACATTCACGTGATGAGAGGTTATCTATTAGTAATCAACCTAAGCAGCAACTTGCGGAATGTACAAGTCAAAAATCATCAAACTACGAGTATACCTTGATTGATAAATTCTTGAAGGGAATATGCAGCTCACATGGTGTCCGCTGCGTGATCTCATCAACGGGGCAGGTGGTTTCGTCCTGGGTTTGCATGGCGTCCATGCTCTGTGATCCGACCTGCCTCGTTGAGGCGCAGCTGCTACGATTGCCTGATGGGCTAACCATTGTAGGATGAATGTACGGATAGGGATCCTGGGACCGATGTGCGGCCACACGTTCATCCACCTTCCTTGCCACCTCCTCTTGCATGCTGAGCTCTTAGCTCGATACCCTATACTCAAGATCTGCAATCTTCGTCTCAGTATCTCTCTTACTCCTCATCCGACTCCTGTACGTGTGGATGTCCTCCTTAAATCCATTCTTCTAGGGAATCACGCCTTTCCCTCGTATTCGTCCTTGATGCTCGGGAGTCTGTAGGGCGAGTGACAGCTCATCCTTCTCTCTATCGGGTCGGAATGTGCCCTGAGAAGAGGCTACCACTGCATCCGTTAGTCGACTGGCAGCCTCGCGTATCTGATTGCTAAAGACAAGGGAGCCATCAACTGGGTTAAGTGTTCCACCGTGAGCATAGTACCAAAACTTCGATCGATCCGGCCATTTAGTGGTGGCCGGTTCGATACCCCTCTCAATCAAACTTGCCTCCATCTCCTCCCACTTCGGCATTGCGACGCTATATCCGCCTGACCCCAAGTGGTGATGGTACTTCCTCTTGGCGGCATTGTCTTTGTTTCTGGCCATCATCGCTTGCCCTTGTTGCCCTGTCTTGTAAGCAACAAACTCGTCCCAATGATCCCTTAGCTTTGGGAATATGTCGAAGTTCGGTGTTAGTCCCTTCAGGATGTATTTCTTGTAGAGATCTCCCTTGAAGCTCTGGAACTGTTCTGCCATTTTCTTCAGAGTCCACTGTTTCACTATGTTCTCCGTACCCACGGTTAGCGTGAACGTCTCGAGCATTGTGGTCCACAGCATCTCTTTCTCTGAGTCCGGGACAAAGCTGTCATTATCCCCGCGTGCCCTTGTTCTGCGCCAGTACACCGTGCTGACAGGCACGCTGTCCCTCACAACCCAACCGCTGTGGTGTACAAAATTCTTGGCTACTTCTGCAGGGGCACTAGGTCGACCGTCTTCGTCCACCTCAGTTATGATGTGCCGACCCTCTATCTACTTCGCGGCACCTCGTTGTCCGCGTGCCCTCTTCTGTCCAGCGGAGGGATGACTTCCACTAGCCTCCTCCTCATCGTTCTCCTCCTCGTTCCCCTCCGCATCCCTCTCCACGTTCCCCTCCTCGTTCAAGTACTGGTTTGGATCGTCGTTCCCCTCTTTTTCGTTCCAGTACTGGCTGCTTCCCTCTGCGATTGTATCGTATAGTATCTGTTCCTCATCGCGATCAGCCATCTGTGCATACAAAAAATATTTGTTAGGTATATAGGATACAAAAAATAGCGGGAAAAGATCTTTCCTTTAGTCCCGGTTGTTGTTACGAACCGGGAGTAAAGATATTTTTATTCCCGGTTGTTCTCACCAACCGGGACTAAAGATCTTTTCCCGCTATTTCCAAATTCTTTTTAAACCCGGTTAGGGTTAGGAACCGGGACTAAAGATAATAGCAGCTGTGTCTTGAATTTCATTGCATATGTGTTTCTAAAATAGTAAATAATGCATTACAATTATTTAAAGTCGAACAATTAATGATAAAACCTTCGAAAAATTATTGTTGTGTGTAGTAGAATATGTGGATAATATATAATATGCACACGAATGATTTAAAATTGTTAAAAATTCTAATAATCATATATAATTAGCATAAGCATGATATTAAATTGTTAAAAATTCTAATTAACATATATAAATAGCACATGCATGATTTAAAATTAATACAAAATCTAATAATCATATATAATTAGCATATCATGATATTAAATTGTTGAAAATTCTAATTAACATATGTAAATACCACATGCATGATTTTAATAAAAAATCTAATAATCATATATAACTAGCATATCATGATATTAAATTATTGAAAATTCTAATTAACATATGTAAATACCACGTGCATGATTTAAAACCTTTAAAAATTCTAATAATCATATATAACTAGCATATGGATGATTTCAATTTGATTAAAATTCTAATAATCATACATAATTAATAAAAAATCTAATAATCATATATTACTAGCATATGGATGATTTCAATTTGATAAAAATTCTAATAATCATACATGATTAACATATGCCATACAACAATTGATTTGTATAGATATTCAGTACATCCAACATAGTTTACATCGTGTATAGAACAATTATGGCAATACATCGGCGGTGACGGTTGACCGCACGTACTTTCTCCTTACTATTGTTCCTTCCTTGTGATCGCTACGTGAGTAAGGGGTGTCTTCATTTGATAGGAGGATGCTAGGGTCAATCGTCACCGTGAAAGGGGGTTGCCCATCAAACTGATCGTAATCCTCGTCAGTTTTGTCCTCCACTCCGACGATTTTTCTTTTTCCTGGGAGAACCACGTGGCGCTTCGGCTCGTCAGGTCCTTTGCCCTTTTTTCCTTTGCTAGACATGTCCTTGACGTAAAAAACTTGGGTTACATCATTGGCAAGGACAAAAGGTTCGTCCGAGTATCCAACCTTGTTAAGGTCAACCGTTGTCATCCCACTATCATCAATCGTTACGCCTCCACCAGTCAACCTAGCCCATTGGCACCGGAACAGAGGGACCTTGAGAGGTTCATAGTCAAGTTCCCATATGTCCTCGATGGCACCGTAATACGTGCCAGTTGTACCATCGTGTCCCATGGCATCGATACGAACAACACTGTTCTGGTTCGTGCTCTTCATGTCTTGGGCCCTCGTGTAGAATGTGTACCCATTGATTTCATATCCCTGGAATGTCGCGATCGAGCCAGATGGTCCCCTCGCCAGGAAGGCCAGTTGTTGGTTAATCGTCTCGTTACCCATGAGATGTTGTCGCAGCCACGTGGAGAAAGTATCAATCTGATGCCTTGTAATCCATACATCGGACTTACCGATGTTTCTGGCCGAACTAGAGCCAAGTGCTCCTCGATGTAGGGAGCCACCAATGAAGATTGTTGCAGAACCGTGAAATGGGCTTTACGGAATAAATTGTTGTCTACCGTCATTATTGCTTTCCTTCCGAGAGTCCCCATTCCCCGTAGTCTCCCTTCATGGCGTGATTCAGGTACCCCGATTGGGCGAAGGTCTTCGATAAATTCTATGCAGAATTCAATGACCTCCTCTGTTCAATGACCTCCTTCGTGCTTATTATTCGCTTTATATTCGTGGAGTATCCAGACGGTACCTTGATGCTCTCCAAGCATTCAAACATACTTTCCTTCTCTGCCTTGCTAATACAGCTGGCTGGACTCAAGTAATAGCTTTCTTTCTCCTTTGGTTCCGGGTGAAGGTCACCGCGTTGTTCCATATGCTTCAGATCATTACGTGCTTCCAGTGTATCTTTCGACTTTCCATATACACCTAGGAAGCCAAGAAGGTTTACGCAAAGATTCTTAGTGAGGTGCATCACGTCGATTATGTGGCGGATGTCCAAGAATTCCCAATAGGGTAACTCCCAAAATATAGAGTTCTTTTTCCACATCGCCGCGTGACCATCTTCGCTCTCTATAGGCTGGCTGCCAGGCCCCTTTCCAAACACTACTTTAAGATCTTTAACCATAGCAAACACTGTTTTCCCGCTGTGATGTTTAGGCTTCGTACGGTGGTCCGCCTTATATTCAAAGTGCTTGCCTTTCTTCCGTACCGAGTGGTTTGCTGCAAGGAATCGACGATGACCCATGTACACAACCTTCCTACAGTGCTTAAGATATGTATTTTCTGTTTCATCCATACAGTGAGTGCAAGCCTTGTACCCCTTGTTGGACTACCAGGATAGGTTGCTAAGTGCAGGCCAATCGTTGATGGTTACGAACAGCAGCGCTCGTAGGTTAAACTCCTCCTGTTTGTCCTCATCCCATACGTAGACACCTTCCTTCTTCCACAACAGTTTAAGATCTTCGACTAGTGGTCTTAGGTACAATCGATGTCGTTACCAGGTTGCTTGGGGCCTTGAATTATAATCGACATCATTATGTACTTCCTCTTCATGCATAGCCACGGGGGGAGGTTGTAGATACACATCGTAATGGGCCAAGTGCTATGGCCACTGCTCATCTCTCCAAAAGGATTCATGCCATCCGTATTTAAATCAAACCGTATGTTTCGTGCGTCCTTTCCAAAGTCTTTAAATTTTCTGTCGATGTTTCGCCACTGCGAACCATCGGCGGGGTGTCTCAGCATCCCATCCTGTTGACGCTCTTCAGCGTGCCATCACATCATTCTAGTATTCCCCTTGTTCCTGAACAAACGCCTTAGCCGTGGTATTATAGGGAAATACCACATCACCTTAGCAGGAATTCTCTTCTTCGTTAGCTGCACGTCAACTTCTCCTGGATCATCTCGTCTAATCTTGTATCGTAGTGCTTTGCAAACAAGGCATGCTTCTAGGTTCTCGTACTCCTCACCGCGATATAGGATACAATCATTCGAACATGCGTGAATCTTCTGAACTTCCAGTCCTAGAGGGCAGACTATCTTCTTAGCCTCGTACATTGTCTCGGGCAATTTGTTTCCCTCCGGAAGAATGTTCTTGACGAGTTTCAATAAATCGCCAAATGCCTTGTCACTAACACCATTTTTTGCCTTCCATTGCAAGAACTCCAGAGTGGTATCCAACTTTTTGTACCCCTGCTCGCAACCTGGGAACAACGACGTTCTGTGATCCTCTAACATCTTGTCCAATTTATGGGCCCCCTTTTCACTTTCGCAATCCTCCTTGGCGTCCTGCAACATCTGACCAAGATCATCCGCAACGTTGTTACCATCAGCATCCCTTTCCTCCTCGCCCGTTTGATTTCCTTCAAATCCAGCGTACTGAGCAAAGTCCGGAATATTGTCGTCTTCCACTTCATCTTCTTCCATTTCAACACCTTGCTCTCCGTGGGATGTCCAACAATTATAGCTTGGCATGAACCCCGACTCAAACAAGTGGAAATGAATAGTCCTGAATGCAGAATACTCCTTCTGATTCTTACACTTATTGCATGGACAACAAATAAAACCCTTTTGCCTGTTAGCTTCGTCCACTCTCAAAAAATAATGCACGCCGTCAATAAACTCTTTGGACCGCCGGTCAGCGTACATCCATTGCCGATCCATCTATATGACATGAAAAAAAATCGTACACACATAATTATTCGTACAATAATGACAGTCATACAATAATTATAAAATTATTACAAACTCTTTCAACAGTCACACAATAATGACATATCATTATTCATACAAAAATTATGAAATATTACACCAAATAATTATATATTTACTATTTATAAAGTTTAAAACTAATATTAATGTGTTGTACTTATTTTAATTTTTCATTTTAGTTTGTTTTCTATTATTTAAGATTAACTTTCACTATATTTTCCTTCTCAACTATTTTATAAAACCTTCTTTAGCAAATAAACTAAATTTCTATATATTCTTTCTTCCCCACACAAATTTTCTCTCTCATCAACTAACAACAAAATTTTGGAGACAAAAAAGTGTGCAAAACATAGCTCCAAATGTAATATGAAAAAAAAACATTGGAGGATGAAGTTGCTAACCTTTTAGGCACCTCCGATTTGTATATAATCACCAAAATAAATTCACTAGAAATTTTGGCATGACCTCCCCTCTTTTTTTGAAGAAATTTTGAAGCTTGCTCGGGCTAGAGGAGGAAGAAGATATATATATAGGGGTGGGACTTTAGTCCCGGTTGGTGTTATGAACCGGGGCTAAAGATCGTCGGAATCTTTAGTCCCGGTTGGTAACACCAACCGGGACTAAAGTTACGATCTTTAGTCCCGGTTGGTGTATCCCGGGGAGGCCTGCCAAGACCTGACAGCATTTGAACCGGGACAAAAGATGATCTTTAGTCCCGGTTGTTGTTACCAACCAGGACTAAAGATCATCTTTAGTCCCGGTTTTTGTTGCAACCGGGACTATTGTAGAATTAGCCCGACCGACGAAAGATGGTTTCTCCACCAGTGCTAGCTCCGGCCATGGCATCAGCTCACTCTCGATTGCAGTTTAATTACTACTCTCTCCATCCATAAATATAAGGGATTATACCAATTCCAATACTCCCTCCGTCTTAAAATATAATAAATTTTAGAGTTAGACACGGTTATTAAGAAAATAGGTAGAAATGAATGGTGGAGGTTTGTGATTGCATGAGTAGTAGAGATAGGCGGAAAATGTGAATGCTGGAGGGCTGTGATTGGTTTAAAAAAGAATGTTGGTGGAGAAGTTATTATATTTTAGACAAATCTTGAGTGCTAAAGTTGTTATATTTTGGGACGGAGGGAGTAAGAATTAATTAAGGAAGTGGTAAAAGGACACGTGATGGAACAGAAGGTGATGGGTGAAAGAATAAAGTAGTATAAAAGTTACTAGGTGAGAGAATAAATTAGGATAAAAGTAAATGGTAGAGGAATAAAATATTATAAAAATTAGTAGGTGAAGAATATAGTACTATGTTAGGATTCTAAAACTTATATTTTAAGACAAGTTGGATAGAGAAAGTCCCTTATATTCACGGATTGAGGAAGTACTTCCCTACTGATCGGGGGCCGGAGAGGAAGCTCGAGGGAGAGAGAAACAACACCAAACATGTATATTACGTATGTGTTAGCTAGCTAGCCAGCCTGCAAAATCTGTTCTGCCATTTTGTGTGGTGTTGCAAGAGAGATTAGTAACTAACTTCTGAAGCACTACTATACATATGATTATTCTGAACGAGCAGCTAGCCCAGTAGATTTCAGACGGGATATAAGTGGTCCCTTGGGACCGGGTCATAGACTACACACGAATATCGATTATCATGTGTGGTTGCTTAAAAGGACGTACCTTACACAATACGACCACATCACATGCAGTCCTCTCATGTGAGACCACACACGATAATCGATCTTTGCGTACAGTTGCTTAATAGGAACGATGCGATGATGGTGATCTTCACGGACGTGTTATCCAACCGCACGTGAAATCGTGTTTTGGTCATCTGGAAAAATCTTTTCTCTAGTAGTGATAGTGAAGGTTGCAAAGGCTCACTCCTTCTAACTGTGCAGCTGATCACGCGCGGCTTCGCTAGCTTCTTGTGGTCGTGGTAAATCACCAAAATGGCGCGTAGACTAATTTAATAGGAGTGGGAATTAATGGTTGAGCTTCGGACACTATATTAATAAGCCATTTTGCATTGATACGAAAATGTGACTTACCAATTTTCTGACAATTTAAATAATAAATTAATGTGCTAGTTCGGATTAAATTCAACAAATTGGTAGTGCCCATGTTTCATTTGGCTAAATTTTAGAAGTTTTTTCACTATAATATTAAATTCTGGCTTCATACTATTCTCAATCTAAACATAAGCTAGCTAATTCTACCTTACCAATGAATTTATTGGTAATACTAAAGTTTGTTTAGATTTTAGTACTATCAATAAATTAGTAGGATAGATAATCAAACAAGCCCTATCTAGTTTGCTGTAGCTTATTAGCGATCGTCGATCTCACCCTTCTGAAAAGGTTTCTTTGTATTCCCTGGCCATGAAACGACAGGTTTAGGCACAAGCAGCGAAGGGAATAAAGCTTGACAGTGAGAGCATATCTCTTGGTGTGCGTGAATGCCCTGCAGGCTTTATGTAAACAATGAAAGAAAGAAAGCAATCTAAACTATGATTGTGTTTACTTCACTTCAAACTTTTAATTTTCCCATCACATCAAATTAGACACATACATAGAGTATTAAATATGAAAAAAAACTAGTTGCACAGTTTACATGTAAATTCGAGATGAATCTTTTAAGCCTAATTACGTTATGATTTAACAATGTGTTGCTACCTAATGACGGATTAATTAGGCTTAATAGATTCGTCTCGCAGTTTACAGGTGGAATCTGTAATTTGTTTTGTTATTAGTCTACATTTAATACTTCAAATGTGTGTTTGTATACATAAAAAAAATGCCAAAACAACTAAACACGGTCTATGAGGTGTAATAATTATTTCCTAGTCTTTATTTTGAGAGTAGCTGTGCCTTATATTTTAGAATAGAGGGAGTATAAGATTACTTATATAAACATAGTAGAGCCCTGTAGCCTAGTGGTTACAAGAGTCTCAGTAGCACCTTAGGTCCTGGAGTAACGGCTTTGTGCTTTCAATGGTAGGCGACATACCCGTCGACAACGAGATGTCTGTGGTGACTTCGTTAATCTCCAGATGGATCTGCTGGCCAGTCTTCAAATATGCTCATAGGGGTAGGGTGAGTGTGCGTGCGTTGTGAGAGCACCCGCAATGGTAAAGTAAGGTGCTATCTATAAAACATGTACATCTCAACAATAGACTAGATTAATAGTAAACCACTTCAATGGTATGTCTACATGGGTATCTATAGCTCTCTAATCCATTGCCTCGTTTTTCTCTATAGACTATCTCCAGGTTAGTAGATAGCTTTGCTCTCTCTCTCTTCATTTAATCTCTTCCAAGTAGAAAAATATGGTGACATAGATCTCTTGTAGAGAGCCTATAAATAACTATTGCGGATGCCTTGAGTATCTATAGTGTACTGTGTAATTTAGAAAAATAATTACAGTAACATGAAGTTTATATTTTACTAGTACTACACTACTCGTACGTAGAGTACTTCGTCATTACTCCTCCAGTACTCCTACAACATTTTCCTTGCACGAGACCTTGAGGCACAACTTTTGAAATGAAAAGTACTACTGTGTTATCATTACATGATCTTGAAAACCGTGTGAGATTGCATGGTGCACAAACTTATATGGGGTGTGAATGAAACAGTTTGTATATATATATTGATATTTCTACAAAACAACATCAACATGAAACAATCAAAGTCTATACATCCATAAATATAGGAATAAAGTTTCCACACACTATTTCAGAATACGGTTACAAATGTCTTAAGCTAGCGACACTCCTAGTACGTACTCTAGAAAACCATAAGCGCTAGGGCGGTAAGGGGATGTTTGGTTGATGCCTAACCTTGCCATAACTAAGTTTAGGCTAGTTGTGACATGGTGGCATAAATGTGGCTTAGAAATAGTTGGCCACGAGTGTGGCATGTTTAGCTTTAAATTTGAGAGCATAACATGTGGGTCCCAAAGTTAAGAAAGTGTGGCATAACATAATTGCGGGAGCGAACCAAACACATGCCTAAAAAACTGTGGCATGACTAAAGTGTGGCGTGGCAAAGTGTGGCAACCAACCAAACAGCCCCTTAAAACACACTGTACATCTGTACTCCATCCGTTCCAAAAAAGGCAAACTTTGGGTTTCCGTGTCCAACTTTGACTGTCCGTTTTATATGAAATTATTTTATAATTTGTATTTTTACTGTTGTTAGATGATAAAACATGATTAATATTTTATACGTGACTTGTCTTTTTAGTTTTTTTATAATTTTTTTAAATAAGACGGACGGTCAAACGTTGGATACGGAAATCAGAGTTTATCTTTTTTTGGACGGAGGGAGTACGTACTAAGATACCAAGCCGGTCGGCAGTCGGCAGGAAAAGTAATAGCGGAATTTGAGGAAATTAAAAGTGCAGGGACCCTTTGGGAAGAGAAAAGAGAGAGGAGAGTAGCAAGAGAGCGACGAGGCAGTGTGTTGTGTGTGCATAGAGGATCTCTGCCCTCTCTACTGCTGCTGGGCTCTTTTGTTGGCGAGCGAGGTGAGGTGAGCTGATGGGATAGTGTGAGGTCAAATCAGCAAAAGTACTGAAAAAGCCTTCCCTTCTTTATAATTGCATGCCCTGCACTGCCGCTGCCTTGCCCTGCTCCCCGCAATAGCTCTCCTCTGTACATTCACTCCCGTCTTGCTTGCCCTATTCAATGCGCCTCATCTCATATGAGCGCTAGTACTAGCTCGTTTCACTTTCACTACAGCAAAGGTATCTATCGCATCTGTAAACGTACAAGGCTACAGGAATTGAAGGAGATGTCTGTCGATAGAGTATATAGTATAGCAAGCAGCTCGACAGCGAATTGGAGAGCTAGCTTGTATAAAAAAAAGAAAACAATGTAAAGACACTGCATATATGACTTGAGATAACTTATCCTATGTATGCAAATCTTCGTGAACATATTACATAGAGATTTGCTCCGGTCCAATAAAAAAATATCTCGAGATGTCAATAACTCACAGTATCAAATCGTTTTCGATCGTTGAATCTAACTATGCCTATCCTGTTCAGTTAGATTCAACGATCGAAATTGATTTTTCTAGACCGGAGCAAAATTCTATTACGTATGTCGTACAATTTTTTACTAGTTATTTGGTTCCGTAGAGAAAATGTCTATTTGGGGATTACCATCGCCCTGGTCATGAAAGCTCTACGTGGTCATGCATGCTGCACACACATCGATCGACCATGATCGATCACACAACTTTCCTTCGGCTAATTTGGCTTTCGATCCGTTTCTTCTCCATGGTCCATCCGCTAGGCGACTCCCAGAGGCTCAGAGTCCGCGTGGGTTTCTTTCTTCTGTGCGCGCTGATCGCTCGCTCGTCGTCTTCTCTTTCCGATCGATCGATCTCCCCTCTCTCGCGCGCTCTCCCCAACCTCTGGCGCCGCGCGGCCCTGTGCTTGCATGCATGCTGCTCCTGCTCCTGCTCCTGTGCTACAGAGCGCTGCCGGCCGCGCCGCGGCGGCCGCCTCTCTCGGGAATAACGACGGCTACATCGGCCGCAGCAACGGCAGCTAGCTGCTAGCTAGCGCATGCAGTGAACCCACCCTTCCTACCGTGGGCCTTTCACCACGGGTAACTCGTGTTCGCGCGATCGATCGCGGCTCTGGTCAGGTTGTAAACAGGAGTTACGGCGTGCAGCTTACTGTTCATGATCACATGTTTGTCTTAGGCTAATTTATCTGCTAGAACACCATTACGACGCTTTCCACTGATAGTACAAAACAATTTGAACCGTGATCTTATTTGATGGAAAGGTTTAGATCTATTTGAATTACCACATCAGTTAGCAGTATATAATAGAAATGTCAAGGGACATCATTATCAAAATAAAAAGGTGTGAAGGGATATAATTGTCATTTATAGCAGTGACTAAACTATAAAGCTTTGCTACGGTTTCTTTTTTTTTTCTGAAAGGCTAATTATGTAGTTGAATATTTTTTTATAATTATTCAAGGTATAAATGAAAGAATATTTTTACAAAATAAATTAACTTTTATAAAGTTGATAAATATATTAAAATAATACTATATGAAATTCATATATAGAATATTTTTACAAACATCCCATCGTTTAGAAACTCGCGAACATGTATATCCATCCAATTATCCGTTAATCCAAATTCCTGCTGGAAGGTTGTGGCTGGAATTATACCATGCCTGGAAGTTAGAATGCGACTCAAATTCAAAATTTAACTAATGAGATAATTGAAAGAAAATGTTTTTCTTTATTTTTAATCTTTGCTAAAATAGCCTAGATATGCTTGGGAGGGCATACCTGATATATATAGAGTGTTTTTTTTTCAGAAAAAAAAAAGAAAAACCAAACCGTGAATCACCCGTCGCGCCAACTTAATTTCACTGCAGTAATAAACTAGTTCTAGTAGTACTAATAATATACTAGAGTACGCATATTGTTTTGCCTTTTACCATTTCTCTGAATACTCGGCTAGCTTCCTCAAAGGATCAAACGTTCTCCTTCGACGGGTTGTAAAATTTTGGTGGCCTATTTATATATGGAGAACAGTTATGTTGCACTGTTCTGTCGAAACACTACTACAGTGCCAAACACGTCGATGTCTGTCGTGTCCTCATACAAGCAACTCGTTCACCATGGCCCACAACCAGTCCAAGAGCGATGCTACGATGCTTTTTTACTAGCGATGCTTCGATGCTTTTTAATGATAATATTATACTGCATATAGTAATCTATTAATATAATGACTATGAGTTACTTTATCTTTTATGTTTTTCCGGTTAAATCAATCTATAATTATCCATTTTGTTGGCATCGCTCATATTCCATCGGAAAAGCTAAAAAAAAAAGGAGAAGTTTAGTTACTGCTAAATGACGATTACACTCCTATCGTAACTTTTTTTTACAACAATCCCCCTCCATGCTTCTACTATCGTTAACTAGGACGGTATATATTATAAATGGATATGAATCATTCGATCAAATAAGATCAACGGTTTAGATTTCTTTCTACTTCCAGTAAAATAAGCATAGTGAGCTCGTCCAAATAACACTGGTAGAGAAACCATCTTTGGTCGGTCGACCCAAATCCACAATAGTTCCAATTCCAATAAAAACCGGGACTAAAAATGATTTTTAGTCCCGGTTGTTGTTACCAACCAGGGCTAAAAATCATCTCCAACCGGGACTAAAGTTTATCTTTAGTCCCGGTTGATTCCATGTCAGGCCGTGTCAGGGCCCTAAGATCTTTAGTCCCAGTTAGTAACAACCGGGACTAAAAACCTATTTTTAGTTCCGGTTGATGTTACTAACCGGGAATAAAAATCAAAACACACTATATAATCCCTAGTACACGATCCTTTTCCCGTCCACACAACAAACTCCTCCCTCTATCTCTTTTTTCCTCTCTAACTTCTTATCTCTTTCCTTATCTCTAACTCCTAGCCTTCTCTTTCCTTTTTTTCCTTCCATTCATAGCGAAGAAGACGGCGGGCCAGCCGGCGGCGCGGGAGGCCGCACGGTGGTGGCCGGCCAGCATGGAGGGGAGGAGGCAGTGGCCGGCCGGCTTTTTTTTACAATTTATGATTTATCCTATGATATATTTGATTTGTGTGTGATGTGAATCTGTGATATATTTTTTAGAACTTGTGATGTAATTTTTTTAAGAGTTTGTGATGTATTTGGAGATATCTATTTGAGGATTTGGAGATGTTCTGTGATATGTGATGATTTGGATTTGGGATTTCTTGGCATGATTAAGGGATGGTGTGAAATCAATATTCAATGCTAAAAACAATGAAAAAGAGGAAAAAAAGAAAAAATATATTTATTCCCGGTTGGTGACTAAAATGCTCCATCTTTAATCCCGGTTGGTAACACCAACCGGGACTAAAGATTGATCTTTAGTCCCGGTTATTTGAACCAGGATTAAAGATAGCGATCTTTAATCCCAGATTCGTGGTCCCGATTGGAAAACCGGGACTACAGGAGATTACAAACTGGGACTTAAAAAGCACTTCTTCACCAGTGTAAGAGTATAAGACAGGAGGAAGCTTTCATAAATGATAGTGGCGGCTTGTACCATCCTCGTTAGTAATTTTAAATAAAAAATATAGGATTAGCAAGATATATCGAGGGACGAAGAAGCAAATTAATATGTTGACATGTAGGTTGTGTTTTTTTTATGGGTACAAGGTCACTTAAGTATCGATATGGAAGGAGATTACATCAATGCCAAAAAGGCTATGTACAAGACAAAAACAGGGATCTTAATTAGGTGATATCTTCCAATATGGTTAGTTGCTCCCGCTTTTGACCCAAGCTATGTCCGCTTTTGATCCTTGTATCTCTTGCACCGGCCATTGTTCCAAACTACTAGGATGATGAGGGATTTTAATTTATGGACTTCTTGGGGATGCCTGGCGTTGAGAATAGCTGCTGCCACCATTCCTCCCCAGTCCCCACCACATCTCGTTCTCCCCATTGCTGTATACACAGGTTGTATTTTTTTTAGTTTTGTTATTGTTTATTATTGATTGGTATGTTGATGTCATCTCTCTTCTTCACTCATATGAATTTTATGTAGACGCCTCATCATCTAATTAAAACATCCACTACTAGAGAATTGATTTTTACTCGGATGGCAAAAATCACATTAGTCCCGATTCAAAAGCCTAGGGGTACTTTTTGATCTTTAGTTCTAGTTTTTTTTCGAGGGGACAGGCAGAGAGTTCCTGCAATTTATTATAGAAGAAGAGAGTTGATCCCGTTTATAAAGAAAACCGGACCAAAAACCTTATAACATCATGATTAATTAAAGGAAAACCGACGAAAACCCTAACATTAATTGACGTACTGATCCTAGGAGCAACAGTCCAACAAGGAAAAAACTCCTAAAACGAAGTCTTCAAGAAGGGTACGCCGACAGAACGACGACATCGTCCGATCCTAACTAATCTAAGGTTTTCACCGGGAGAAACTCCTTAAAGTGGTGCTGAATGTGGGCTCCAATAGCAATGCCTTCAAGAAGGTGAACGACGCTCGAGGGCGTCGCCGTTGCTAGCACTGGAAGCGGAGCAAGGCTTTCGCCTCGGAGCCCTCAAAAACCATAGCATCCACAGCGGAAGCCACCAAATATCACCTGCACACCGAAGGTACCTGTACTATGCACACCACCTACACAACGACCGGATTCCATGCCACCCCGACCCGATTGAGGACGCGCTAGATCTGGAGCCAGATCCGACCATCCTCCTCACCACCACCACCAGCCACGCCAGCCGTGGGGCAGGCCGTCTGCCGCGCTGCCGCCAGATCCTGGCGCGTTGCCGCCGGATCCACGGACTCCACCCCCGCCGCCCCTGCCATCGTCGCCATCCCCACTGCCATCGGCCACAAACCCCCCCCCCCCCCCCCCGGTGCCACTCACCCCGACCATCGTCGTCGCCAACCCCTTAGCCATCGCCTTCCCCATCACCAACCGCCGTCACCATCCCGATCTAGCGGTCCCCACCGCTACCGCCCAGGTGGGTTCCCCAGCCGCCTGAGCTTGTGAAGCGCGAAGCCCCGCCGCCGTCATCCTTGCAGCCGCGCGGCTTTGCCGGCGGCCGCTCGGGCGGTGGCGAGGCAGAGGAGGGAGGTGGGAGAGAGGGGGCGGCCGGGTCGTCGCCTCCCGAGCTGCCCAAGGGGAGAGTGACGCGAGAGGAAGGGCACGAATATTGGTATCACCAATCGGGGCTAAATATCTCTCTCCACGTCATCGACATATCTCACTCTCTCTCTTCCTTATCTCCTCGGCATCGGCAGCCGCACACACGCCTTCTTATAATTCACTCGTCCTCCTTATCTTCTCCTCCTCCCTCTACGTCGGCCCGCAGCGGATAGCAGGCGGCAGCGCCCTCCCCTCCGCCGGAGGGGAGGTGGCAAGCGGCGGCCCACGGCTCACCGAGCCACCGGGGCCCCTCCTCCTCCTCCACTCCTCCCTCTACGTCGGCCAGCAGCGGGCGGCGGGCAGCGGCAGGAGGAAGAACAAAAATTGATGTTCATTATTTCTTTTTTTGAGAATTTGTGATGTATTTGAAATTTGATGTTATCTGTGATATGTGAATCTTTGATTTGGAGATGTAGGGAACAACTTGATTTGGGAAAATCAATATGCAAGCAATAAAAAACAAAGAAAAAAAAATCTTTAGTTCAAATTGGTAGGCATCTTTAGCCCCGGATTAGGCGTCCCAATTTACAACCCCGGATTAAAGGGGTTGCAAACCGGGACTAAAGACGAGTTCCCAGCAGTGCACCTTGGTTTAGATCATATTAACCTCTTCAAGGCCGGCGCCTCAGGCGCGCAGCCGCGGTGAACAGTGCGCTATGGTAATTTTACGAAAAAGCCCTTCAGTTTATGGGCAATTCGATCTAGGTCTCTCGTATATTGATAAAACATGGACGATTTTAAGAGTCTAGGTACCGAAAGAAATTAAACTGTGTTTCGTGGTGAAAGGGACCAAACTAAGGTCATAGTTGAGTGGACCGATCGAATACTGGCCTCTCTCGGGCAGCAAGTAGATTTGGTAAGGAATACGTACCTGAAAATCTTCCTTCACATGCAACGATCGGAACCAGTATGCAGCGTCCTTGTCAGCTTTAGAGCAAGAATAATAGTGGGCTATAAGTAAGTTTTATGCTTATGTGGAAAAGAGAGATAAATAAAAGTGGTGAGTGTTGTCTCTTATGAAAGAGCTAACTACACACAAGTTCCAAGAAATATGCATTAAATTCATAGTAATGAAAAGAGGGAGGATGAAGAAAATAAAGATAACCTTATAGCCAACCTACTATACATGTTAGCTTTAATATTGACTAATACTCCCTCCTTCCCTAAATGTTTGATACCGTTGATTTTTTTAAACATGTTTGACCGTTCGTTTTATTCAAAAACTTTTGTGATATGTGTAAAACTATATGTATACATAAAAGTATATTTAACAATAAATCAAATGATATAAAAAGAATTAACAATTACTTAAATTTTTTGAATAAGACGAACGGTCAAATATTTTTAAAAAAAGTCAACGGCGTCAAATATTTTAGGATGGAGGTAGTAATAAGTAGTGAGCTCTATTATTAAACTTGTTCTTAGTTATCTCGGATGGAGATCAATTATGACGATACCGATGTACGTACTCTTCTTGGTCGCATACGTCTACGTCATACGTGGCTGCGCCATGCATGCGGGCATCATAATATATGAGCATTATATATGCCGCAAAAATTCGCATACCAACCAGCAACAAACCCTCGACCGCGCCACGCGATACCCTGTTGGTCGCACTCGCACCACCCTGGTCAGGTAGTAGTACTCTCCGGCCCGCCCGGGTCCAGCGCATGAAGCCACACGAAAAGGAGAGATCAGAGACCAACCGTGGGCGGGGCTAGCTAGCACGCGGCGCGACTATGTGCAATGCGTGTAGTACTCCGTTTGTCACAAGATGGACGGACATGCATGGATCGATATACCCCGCGTCCGGCTGCCAGCTGCATGCCACGGCGCGCGCGAGATATGTATGCAAGCATTTTACTTACTGATCCAGTACGTCTTTTACTTGCCCCGCCCCGGCCGCATGCGGCATGCATGCATTCATACGCATGTGCCGCTCTGCCTCTCCATACAGTGCATGACCCCCCCCCCCCCCCCCCCCTCTCCTGTGTTCATGCATGCATGCTCGCCCGCCGAGGGCCCGGTTGTCAGCATGCCGGCCGTAATAATCAACTGATCTCTACACGTACGGCCACGAACGGCACGACATAGCAAGCCGAGAGCTCTCTTGATCATTGCGCCCAGGAACACGACCCGGTACGGGCTGTTTGGTTGGTGGCAGGGGCGGAGCTGGGCCTAGGGCAACTTGGGCTCGGGCCCTACTCGTGAAAAAAAAAATTAATACCTATACCTTGTGATTTTTCCGATTTTTTCATATATTCTTGGCCCAGCCCCACTCGTATGCAGGCCGGCCCTACACTCGGCCTTCCAAAAAAAACGCCGTCTCCACCGAACAACCCACGAAATAGCAAACGCCGAAGCCCATTAGCCCACTAACCAGTGAAAACCCTAGCCTGCAGTGCCGAGTGCCAATTGAATCCGAATCGTGCTCTCTCTCTCTTTGCCTCTCTCCGTCTCTTGGTCTCTCTTCGATCTCTCCCTACAGGAGGCGCGGCGACGCTCGATAGGGCGGCGGCTGGCGGGGAGGCGCGAGGCGACGTGCGGCGGCGGGGCAGGCGTACGGGTCGTGCGGCGGCGGCGGCGGCGTGCGGGCTTGTGGTGGCGGCGGCGAACGGAGGGTGGCGGTGTGCGGGCTTGTGGTGGCGGCGGCGAACGGCGGGCCGTGCGGGCGTGTGGTGGCGGCGAACGGCGTGCGGCGGCGGCTTGCGGTCGTGCGGGAGTGGAAGGTCAGTGGTTTTTTTTGTTCTCTTTCTTCTTCCTTTCTCAGTTCTCAAATCTGAAATCTCAAACCTATAGCTTTACTGCTTTAGTACATCACATTACTCAATTAGATTTGGTTTGAATTCATAGATGAAGAGAAGTAGGACAATAAAATCATTAAATCAAGTCCAGTCCTCAAATGAATCCACTCCGGCAACTCAGGAAATGGAAGAAACCAATGACTCCATCCCAATGCCTAATTCAGCAGAAACCATGGCTAGTAACAATAAGCAAGATCGTATTGTGCTAGAACCAAATGTGATTGTTGCACATTTGTCATGGCAAGTTTTAGCCTTTAATTTGGGCCCTAGTCGTCCGAAGATCCTGGTTCCGCCACTGGTTGGTGGGCTTAGTTTGCCACACCAAATCTTAGGCGCGCCATAATTTTTCAGGCTAGTGTTTATTTGCGTGTCGCAGTTAAGTCAAGCCACACTTTACTAGCACATTGGCCCACACGTCATACTCTTATTTGCTACCCAAAGTCTATCATAGTTATGGCTAACAAATTATTGGCCACACTTTGTGTGGCTTGCCACAGTTATGGCAAATCGAGTTATAGCAAAGTTAGCCTCCATCCAAACAGCAGTAGCTCCGTGTAACACTCTCGAGCGGGCGCGGGCGTGGCGATCGATCGAACGGCAAACCAGGCGTGTCCCGTGTCCGCCCGTGGAGAGGGGAGGGGAGGGAGAGGGAGACCGGGCGCATCGCGCCACAGTTTGGCCGGGGCCCGTGGGCGATCCCCACCACTCATTCCCCTTTTCAGTCACGAACAGTGTCCGCGAGATGCCGCCCACGCTGGCTACTGTTGCGCGGGGACATGCAGAGCCCGGCCGGTAGAGCAATACGTACTATACTTTGCCTGCATATGCCCCCATCTCGCTCATACACACTAGCCACCCAGGGCTCTCTCACACAGTCTCCCTATCTCTCTCTCTCTCTCTTTCTATCTTTCTCTAGCTAGCTGGAGTAGGAGCTAGCTATCTAGTGGATCTCTTTCCCATCTCGCGCGCCCCCATAGCCCTTTTGTCCAGGGCCAATATATCCTCCGGCCACGCCCATGCTGCCTCCTCGCCACCTCTGCCTTTCCCTCTTTGCTCGCGGCAAAATCCACATGCAGTTGTAGACTTGTAGTAGTAGTTAGTTGTGGTTGTTTGTTGTTTTGGCTTTCAAATCAGGAACAACGACAGATCCGAGGCTTTCTCGAATCGGGCAGGTCCATCAAATCGGAAGCCAGCCAGCCATCTAATCACCTCATCACATCAAAGGGGACCAAAAGGATATCTCTGGTGGCTACCCCCTCTCCTCCGGCCACTCGTGTAAAATTTCCCTTCTGATCCTGCGCTGTGCCAGATTATAAGGCCATTGCGTAGCTCGATCGAAGAAAGAAGCAAGCCAGCCACAGTACTGCCTCTCTTGTCGATCGATCGACAGCCACAGCCTGCAGGTGTGGGGATTCGGCTGGCCGTCGTCTTCGTCTTCGTCTTCGTCGTCGTCCTCATCATGTCGTCCTCGTCCTCGTCGTCGGCTGTCTTCCCACTGGACCACCTCGCGGCGCCGTCCCCCACCGAGCAGCTCTGCTACGTGCACTGCAACTGCTGCGACACCATCCTCGCCGTACGTGCTGTGGCGCCGATCGAGCTAGCCACCTACCTACCGACAGCGCGCTAGCTTCAGAGCTTCTTAGCATTAATTCTTCGTTTGTTAGTTCGTTTCTTGTTTTGATCGATCTTTTGTTTCTCTTGATGCATGACTAACCTGTGAGTCCCCGTGCCCAACTTCGATCTCCACGCAGGTCGGCGTGCCGTGCAGCAGCCTGTTCAAGACGGTGACGGTGCGGTGCGGCCACTGCGCCAACCTGCTCTCCGTCAACCTCCGCGGCCTCCTGCTCCCTGCGCCGGCGCCGGCGCCGGCCAACCAGCTCCACTTCGGCCCTTCCTTGCTCTCCCCCACCTCCCCCCATGGCCTCTTGGTATGTACCCACCTAACTTGCTCTATATATCTCTCTCAAATTCTCCCATGCTAGCTCTCACGTTTTAGTGAGGTGCTCAGCTGAGAATCATACATTATATTCATACTGACGTTTAGCTCTCATGGTTGTGACTGTGTAATTTCCGGTGTAGGACGAGGTGGCGTTCCAGACGCCGAGCCTACTGATGGAGCAGGCCGCGAGCGCCAGCCTGAGCAGCATCACGGGCCGCAGCAGCAGCAGCTGCGCCAGCAACGCGCCGGCAATGCAAATGCCTCCGGCGAAGCCTGTGCAGCAAGAGCCTGAGCTGCCAAAGAACGCCCCGGCGTCCGCGAACAGGCGTAAGTACAGTACTACTACTACAAGCTTGGTGTTCTTTCTTTGAAACGCTAGAATTTTGTAGTCAAAGGTACTTATGCACCACAGTGTGTTCTCCTGCTAGCTTGTTGCTTATTCACCGTTGTTTGGGAGGTTTAAGAACAGAAAGCTTGCTAAGAGGGGTTAATTAGCTACTTATAGCTCCTACTTAGGCATATATGCACACATTAGTGTACTAGTGTACGTGTTGAATTTCAAATTCCAATCCAGTGTTTCTTTCGAGTGTGTGAAATTAATATGTACTATATTCACTTGAAGAACGCTCCTCAGCACTAGAAATGATAGTACAGATCAACAAGGCATGCGATCATGTCTTGTTGTGGCAGGGCCATGTAAGCCCATGCTTCGATCGATCCGGTCAGTATTTGCAGACAGCATGTATACTGATAGCTTAGGTGAGCTTACCCATTTGTCCATGTTTCCTCGGATGCTGTCTGATCCAAAACTTTTGCAGCTCCGGAGAAGCGTCAGAGAGTCCCATCTGCGTACAACCGGTTCATCAAGTAAGATTTCTCTATAAACCTTCTGCCTAATTAAAACTGATGGATCCTCCTTTGAGCTTTGGTTAATCAGTATTCGTGGTATCATCTCGTAAAAAAAATTAATTCCGCTGATAATGAATTGCTACACAGGGATGAGATCCAGCGGATCAAGGCCGGCAACCCGGACATCAGCCACCGGGAGGCGTTCAGTGCAGCCGCAAAGAATGTAAACTTTCTTCGTCTGATCCGCGCATTAATGAACTCCTACTCATCCTGTAGTATCTAGCTTGATGCTAGCTGTTCGCGTGTCTTGATTTGACTGGACACCTTACATTGTCAGCACGGACACAGCGGCAGCTTGTGCCCGGCCGCTTGCGAGATGCCGAGAGCAAGCGGCTGTGGTTTCTGGGAGCTTTTAGCCCCACAGCTGCTATAGCTAGGGTTCGTTCGGATTTGTTTCGATCTCCTTTACTGATCCAAACCTGCCTTTGCTTTGGCTTTACTTTCCTTGTGCTTGCAATCAGTGGGCCCATTTCCCTCACATCCATTTTGGCCTCATGCCGGATCAGGGGTTCAAGAAGACCTTCAAGCCTCAGGTAACCAGAATCCCGAGAGAATTAACGTATACTACTATGGGAGACACAAGCATAACCTAGTTATCTGTGTAACCTGAACACTCATATAGCCTTATCAGAATTCAGACCCACCCGGCAAACACTGCATATGCACTGCTCTTATTTACTTTAGTGCTTTGCGAGCAATTCATCTGTAGCCGCTTCCTGTGTCGTGATTTTCAGGATGGTTCTGAAGACATTCTTCTCAAGGATAGCCTGTATGCTGCGGCAGCCGCCGCCGCCGCTGCAGCCGCAAACATGGGCGTCACTCCGTTCTAGCGAGCTTTGGCAAAGCGGCCGCAAGCACCGAATTCTTGGTGGTGGCCCTAGCTCGCTCTCATGTGTGGCGCCATTCTAGCTATATAGCAAGGGTTTAATTAGCATCAGATCATCATCTCTTAATATCATGTGTGTTGCTTAATTAGAGTACTTCTGAGTGTGTAGAAGAGAGATGGGGAATCCTGTTGAGTGCCTAGGTTTATTCTTATAACCATATTCCTCGTAGAGACTTTTTTCCCTGTTTTTCTCTTTTCTTTTCCTTCTTTATTTTTTTATCCTTTCTTTCTTTCAGGACTATCTTCGTACTCCCTATTCACCTGTAGAGTGTAGAGACCGTTGCCTGATTGTGTCCCAAAAGACGTGTCTTAATTACGAACTCATGAACATCATCTAGCAATATAAATTCTAGAAACCCATGCATGCATGCGTTGCTTTCTTTAATATTTCATGTGCTTTTCTTCAATAGAAAATGTTTTGGGTTTTTATCACCATACATTCGTTATGAGATTAAGTGCTTAGTGCTAAGATTTTGGCAAATAAATTTGTAAAATTTCAAAAAGACAATAATATAACTTCTTTGATTCCTTCAACTAAAAAAAACTTTTACACTCTGTCTATGATAGTTACAAAAATCCCTTGCCAGATATATAATCGACTACCACGACATTGGTTAATTACTATATATATCTGTTCCTTTATATTTGTCGTCGCTAATATAAGCATTGTTCATATTTAAACTTTGATCATTTATCTTTTTTCTTAAAAAATCTAAATACTTAACTAGATGAATCTTATCAAAGTGTATTACATACTAAACATAAATTTAATTTAAATTTTCATTTATCATAATCTAACCATTTAAAAGTTTTTAGCGGTCCATGATGAGTACGAACAGAGATAAATATAAAGGAATGTATGGAGTAGTTTCATCCTTAAATTGCTAGCTGAAGACACAACAAAATATAAAGGAATGTATGGAGTAGTATTTTGGACCTTGGTACGCAAAGATATTGGTTTAAAATAAATTAATTGAACTTGCATGCCTTAGCTCGAATTATTAAAATATAACAACCTATAATTTAGTTATATGAAAATTTTCGTCAATCTCAATATAAGGATTTGCTAAATTTTCGTCGATCAAAAATCAAGAGAAAAACTTCCAATATTTCGTCCATTGTATAATTACATTACCATTATATTACGTTGTAGTTACATTAGATTTCTTTCAAAATTTTATCGTAGTCCATAAATATATTCATTATTGACCAAATAAAATAATGCACATACTGGTTTGACTTGGCACCCTAATTTTTATAGTATTCTTGATTTCTTCTGATATTTCATCATGATTACTGTGGGTGCGCTCTCAAAATGTGCATCTTAAATTGTTTTGTTCGAAAGTAACGAAAAATCAATGGAGTGTTGTTTTGGTTAGATCTCAGCTTAGCCATGGTGGCTGGATTTTTGACAACGTCTACATCAGAAACTAACCTCTGAAAGTATTTTGACACATCAATGGTGGTAGTAGTGATGCCATCTTCCCAACCCTCTAAATGCCTCGTCCATGTTGCATGTGACAACTCACGCTCGCAAACCAGAACCTAGAGGACGACTACGATTGGAGCGGTGATCATCTTAATGTTGTGTATTCTATTTATTGTTTGTTGTTGCTTCAAGAACGGACTGCTTGACCTGCAAAGCAAACAATCGTCCCCTTCCACCCTCTGCCTTTGCCTCCGTGCTACTGCTACTTCAATATAGAAAGGACACAAATAGTTAAAATGGACAATCGTTTGCACATACCCTCTAATTTATTGGTACGCTCATATATGTGTTTTTTTTAATGAATGCATTATTTTAAAAGTTTTCACGAGATTTAATTTAATTTCTTCAAAAAGAAAACCAATTCCACCTGTTTCTTGAAAGTCGTACTACTATGTCTATACTAATATGATTTTCACATGATCCAGTAAAGATCAGTCTCCGGTAATGATATATGTGTATAGTTATTGTATTTCAAGCAAAGTTAAAAAAAGTAATCCATTAAGCAACACTGCCGCAAAGATAGCATACCTCCGATCCATCACCGCCCGGCTAGATACTCCCTTTTTTTTTTCTCTCGCATGGACCGGCCGGTCGGCGGACCCGGGCGTATATACAAAGCCTATTTCTCCGTGCCTTTTTGTCTCCCCACCCAAGATGAGCGTACCGCACAGTCGCACACACCCTCCCTGCCGTAGCGTATATAGGCCCAGAAAGCAAGAGTCGAGAGAAACAGAAAGACGCCGAGACGCGGAGAGGTGCTGGCCGGCGGCCGGCCGCGCGCGCGCGCATGTATATGCTGTCTCCGATCCGACGCGACGATGCTCCATCCGATCCGACGCGACGTGTGGAGCTAGCTAGCGCGAGCCGCCCGTACGCGATGTACGCCCGCGCGTGCCGCGGTCAACCGGGATGTGGAGTGGATCGCACAGGATCAGTACTGCTGCTGCTGCTCTTTTATTGCTGCGCGGAGTGTCGGAGCGCTAGACCGAGAGCCCGGCCGGCCCTGAATCACGCTCGGGTGTGACCCCATGAGGTGACTAGTGATACGGTGATGCCGCGAGCTTTGCCTCTTACGGCAAGTACAATAACTTGAAATTACCGGCTAATAGTAAGCTTACGTTGGATTTTATACCTATATGGTGGAGAGAGTACCAAGAGAGAGAAACATCGTCGATTAATCTGTCGACGATCATGCACGGACGCCAATGCACCTAGCGCTGGCTTGGAGCCTTCCTATCGACAGCACCATCGACGGAACAAGAAATTAGCATGAATAATCTTCCCTAATTGGCTTGGAGGAAAGAGAAAAGCTAGGAAGGAGTTAGAGAGAAGTAATTAAATAATTATTGATATGTGTGCTGCAGTAAATGTGAAGAGACAACTATTATATTTATTATCTATTAAGTTACCTTCAAATGACGTGTACAAATATTAGAGTAAGCAGTCATTTTTTTTATTGTCCATGCCCTTATCTCCTCAGATCACAACTGCCTCGACTGAGCGCGTGCGTGGGCCATCCGTGTGCCTGCTGCCTCACTGGCCGTCGTCATATGACAAGCAATGTGAATATAGTGCACCGGGCACGGCCTGTTTGCTGCTTGCACTCCCTGCGCGCGGCAATGTATACTGTAGATGACCGTGAAATTCAGCAGTCGATGAAAATCTGAAATACTTCCATCGAGAGCATTGGCTCTGCGCCGGATGGCCAATATCAATCAATCAGCATTTAATTTGACAATTTTACCTTTTGTAAAAACTAATTTCGCAAATGAATCGCGGCCAAAACTATCCTTTTGTTTAGCGCCAAATCATATGGCGCTAAACTTAAACATATCAGCGTCAAATAGCACGGCGTTGAATGCACGTTGGCACGCCGGCTCAGCCTCCCATCCGCGGTGGCACAGCATTCAGCGCCAGTTGACGTGGTGCTGAGGTGTCTAAGTTCAGCGCCATACGATTTGACGCTTAACAAAAGGGTCATTTTTAAATAAGTTTTGGCTGTGATTCATTTGCGAAATTAGTTTTCGGAAAGGATCAAATTATAAATTTTTGTGAATCAATCAGTCCGTCCTCCATATGTAATCAAGAGCGAGGAAAAAGTACACCGAAGGTCCCTCAACTTATTATCGAGTTATAAAATCATCCCCCAACCACAAAATTAGATATACGACGTCCCTTAACTAATCAAAACCGGTCCCAATAGATCCTTCGGTGGTTTTGACCCCGGTTTTGTCCTACGTGACGGCTGAGTCAGCGTGGAACCCATGTGGGGCCCACATGTAAGGATGCCACGTCATCCTTCTCTCTCCCCTCTTCTCTTCCTCGATTCCTCCTCTCTCTCTATGTGCCTGTAGGGCGCCGGTCGGCGGGTGGAGGCGGGAGAGGAGGAGGGCGGTGCCGTGATGGCGGCCGGCGGTGACGGCCGCAGTGGGGAAGCACGGCGGCGCGGGCGGGCGACGGGGAGGCACAGGCGCCTAGTTGGTGGTGGCAGCAACCGTCGTTGATGCCTGGCACGGAGAAGCCCATCGCCGTCGCGGCGGTGCGCTCAACCGCGGAGGACGGGGTCGAAGAGGTCAGCATGGGCGGAGGATTCTGGCGGGAGGAGGAGGAGGTCCCGGCAGAGGAGCGTGGGGAACACGAGCTGGAGGCGAGATGAGGGGGAGTTCTCGAAGCTGCCGACGCCGAGAAGCGATAGCCGCATGGGGGCGAGGCGACGCGGTGGCGGAGACACGGGAGAAGGGGTGGGCGGCGGCAAGGCGAGGCGGCGTCGGCAGGCGAGCGCGGTGGCAGAGAGGCGGCATCCGCATGGTCGCGGGCGACAGGGAGGCGCGGGCGTCGACGGGGAGACGGGAACGGCGTGGGCGGCGGGGAGGTGCGGGCGGCGCGGGTGGCGACCGCCGCGCCACGGCGACGTCTTCACGGCCCACGCCGCCGCGACCGTCGCCTTCTTCGTCTTGCTTGGGGCCGCCACCACGCCGCGAGTGCCACCCCTGCGCGCGGCTAGGCCAGCCCGCATGGGCGCCACCTCCGCGACCACCTCGGTGCCAGCCCCTCCTTTCCATTACCACCGCCGCGCATAGTCGGCCGACGCTCAGGCGAGCACGGCTGCGAGCTGCGCCGTGGAGGAAGAGGAAGACGGGTGGCCATGGGCATCGGTGAGGAGCTCAAGGAAGGAGAAGGCCGGGAAGGTCGGCGTCGTCTTGTTCCTCTTCTGCCATTCGCCAATTGCATCTAGGGAGAGAAGAGAAGGGGGAAGGAGGCCAGCAACAGCCCCTCTCCGCTGGCGGCCATTGCGAGACAGAAAGAAGAGAAAAGAGTTGGGACTATCATGTGGGAGCCGCTGCTGCCGTGTTGCCCGCCGCCTCCTCCTCTCCTACCTCGCCCTCCTCCCCAGCGCCAGCCGGCTTTGCCCAGAGAACATGAGAAGAGTGAGAGAGAGAGGAGGAAGGAAGAGAGAAGGATGACGTGGCATCCTTACATGTGGGGCCCACGTGGGTCCCACGCTGACTCAGCCGCCACGTAAGATAAAACTGGGGTCAAAACCACCGAAGGAGCTATTGTGACCGGTTTTTATTAGTTATGGGACGCCAAATATCGGTTTTGTAGTTGGGGATGATTTTATAACTCGATGATAAGTTGAGGGACCTTCGGTGCACTTTTTCCTCAAGAGCGATACCGGTGGCCTCTAATCGTCCTGTAAACACTAAACGGGCCTTCGGAGAAGGGGCCCATATGCATATTCCATTGGGCCCGAATACGGGGTCTCGCTGGAGAAACGGAACGCGCCCCCACGGGCCATGGCCGCATCACACCAGCCCTCCGGCAGGCCGCAGGCGGGCGGCAGTCCGGCCGGAGTCGTCACGCAACACCGTACTGCGCCTCCTTGGTGCACTGCACCCCGAACGACCTCACGGCTAGCTACGCACTCCAATCCGTACGTGCACGTCTCACCCAACTAACCGATCGAGCAACGGCGGCAGAAGACTGAAGACCCAGCGATCGATCGAGCAGGTAGCACCTGTCCACCACGTACCACACTGTGGCTGGATCGATCTGTCTTGACGTATATACTAAATAGTACCACACCTACGTGTTTTCTTTCCCTTATTTTCGTCGCGGTGGACCGGACCACGACTCGCGGGGAGTTGGGGTGCTGGACGGACTGCTGGTGCGTCGCATTGTTGGACCGTGCGTGTGAGCTAACGCGCCTATAATTTACCTTTTCTTCCCGAACTAACTGGTACAGTCGCAACTGGATTTTGTATAGGACGACGATGTTGGAATTAATGAATGGTCCTTAGCCCACTCGAAGATTAATTCTTTGGAAAATCACAAAAGCCCACCTCATGGGATGGCATGCATGTGGAGTTTAGTACCACCTTGCTTATTCTAGGAGAGGGGGACCTCCTTAAAAGGGAGGATGCCCTCCTAGCCACTTGAAGCATGTGTGGTGGAGAGAAGAGGGGAAACACGCGCGCTCGCTCGCCTGGCCTGGCAGGCGGCGCGCGTGCACGACGTACGCGTCGAATGGTCCGAAAAATTGGCTCCTCACCCTTGCTGCAGATGCAGCCTCCTTTTGCAGTTTTGTTTTGCTGCAAATTCGGATTCGTTTTGTTTTGGAAACAAAAATCCGGTGCGTGCAAACAGCGTGGAGTCCGGATAAGTTACGCGCGACAGAGCAGGTCTTCGGAACCTCTGCCTTCGACGTCCTGCACCGTAAGAAGGCGGCAATAAGGTTTTTGGGAAGCGCTTCGCGCGACTGCTCCCTGTTCGTTCGCGACGGCTCGCCTTCCTCTTCGCTCGCGTGTTTCGTGTCTTCGTAAACGCCTGCGAAAAGTTTCGACCAAGCAGCCGGTCTTTCCGTCACCTCGGTACGTGTTCAATATGTTGCGCATATTTGATCTGTTCATGTTATACTGTGTAGTTTACATGTGTAGATCTAATGATGTGTTCATGCTAGTTTTCATCTGTAATGTCATGATTTATTTATGGAATAGATTAAATCATTATATGCCTAAAATGTCAACAATCCAAAAACCTTATTATAGGCACTGTGATTTTACTATGGCTGGTTTTGCCGATGCACTGAGGCCGGATAAATTCACCGGTGTGCATTTTAAGAGATGGCAGATCAGGGTCACTCACCCATTAGGAACCGCGGATTTTTTAGTCCATCACATTCACGCATTTACAATCCATGTGACTGTATTAATACTTTTGAAAGGTGTTTTATTTGCTCGCAGTTCCCGTTTGATACCCGATAAAGCAAATCTTGGTTTTCGCTTCCCTTGCGATGGGCCTGGGCGAGGGGGAACATGTCAAGTATCCGCCTGGGATCATGTTTTCTTAGGTCTATTCTGGATGTACAATTCCATTTCGGTAGTCATTTTCCATTTCAGTTGGAAAATGCAGTCGGATGTTTGGGGTACTATAAGTGATCAAGGGGTGGTAACTCATATCACAGGGGGAAACTTTGCACAGAGTTCCATTACGATTAATGGGTGGCTCCGAGATTTCTTGTGAGCACATGCATCCCAAGTAATTTAGTCTTATGGTTCTTCATATCCGCATATGGTCTTTTTTTCTTAGGTGCTCATTTTGTCTGGGCCTTCAGTTTAATGTTTTTATTCAGCGGCCGTGGTTATTGGCAAGAACTGATTGAATCTATCGTTTGGGCTCATAACAAATTAAAAGTTGCTCCTACTACTCAGCCTAGAGCCTTGAGCATTATACAAGGACGTGCTGTAGGAGTAACCCATTACCTTCTGGGTGGAATTGCCACAACATGGGCATTCTTCTTAGCGAGAATTATTGCAGTAGGATAGTGGCTAGGAGGATTTGAAAGGCATTATGGAATTAAGATTTCCCAGGTTTAGCCAAGGCTTAGCTCAGGACCCCACTACTCGTCGTATTTGGTTTGGTATTGCTACCGCACATGATTTCGAAAGTCATGATGATATTACTGAGGAACGTCTTTATCAGAACATTTTTGCTTCTCACTTTGGGCAATTAGCAATAATCTTTCTATGGACGTCCGGAAATCTGTTTCATGTCGCTTGCAAGGAAATTTTGAATCATGGATACAGGATCCTTTACACGTAAGACCTATTGCTCATGCGATTTGGGATCCTCATTTTGGTCAACCCGCTGTGGAAGCCTTTACTCGAGGAGGCGCCGCCGGTCCAGTGAATATCGCCTATTCTGGGGTTTATCAGTGGTGGTATACAATTGGATTACGGACCAATGAAGATCTTTATACAGGAGCTCTTTTTCTATTATTTCTTTCTACCCTATCCTTAATAGGGGGTTGGTTACATCTACAACCCAAATGGAAACCAAGCCTTTCGTGGTTCAAAAACGCGGAATCTCGTCTCAATCATCATTTGTCAGGACTTTTCGGGGTAAGTTCTTTGGCTTGGACAGGACATTTAGTTCATGTCGCTATTCCAGCATCCAGGGGAGAGTACGTTCGATGGAATAATTTCTTAGATGTATTACCCTATCCATAGGGGTTGGGATCCCTTCTGACGGGTCAGTGGAATCTTTATGCCCAAAACCCCGATTCGAGTAATCATTTATTTGGTACCACTCAAGGAGCGGGAACTGCTATTCTAACTCTTCTTGGGGGATTCCATCCACAAACACAAAGTTTGTGGCTGACCGATATTGCTCATCATCATTTAGCTATTGCATTTATTTTTCTCATTGCCGGTCATATGTATCGAACTAACTTCGGAATTGGGCACAGTATCAAAGATCTTTTAGAAGCACATACTCCTTCGGGGGGTCGATTAGGGCGTGGGCATAAGGGCCTTTACGACACAATCAATAATTCGATTCATTTTCAATTAGGTCTTGCTCTAGCTTCTTTAGGGGTTATTACTTCCTTAGTAGCTCAACATATGTACTCTTTACCTTCTTATGCATTCATAGCACAAGACTTTACTACTCAAGCAGCTTTATATACTCATCACCAATACATTGCAGGGTTCATCATGACAGGGGCTTTTGCTCATGGAGCTATTTTTTTCATTAGAGATTACAATCCGGAACAGAATGAGGATAATGTATTGGCAAGAATGTTAGACCATAAAGAAGCTATCATATCTCATTTAAGTTGGGCTAGTCTCTTCCTAGGATTCCATACCTTGGGCCTTTATGTTCATAATGACGTCATGCTTGCTTTTGGTACTCCAGAAAAGCAAATCTTGATCGAACCTATATTTGCTCAATGGATACAATCGGCTCATGGAAAGACGACATATGGGTTCGATATACTCTTATCTTCAACGAGCGGTCCCGCTTTCAATGAGGGTCGAACCCTATGGTTACCCGGATGGTTGAATGCTGTTAACGAGAATAGTAATTCGCTTGCGCAGATGCAGCCTCCTTTTGCAGTTTTGTTTTGCTGCAAATTCGGATTCGTTTTGTTTTGGAAACAAAAATCCGGTGCGTGCAAACGGCGTGGAGTCCGGATAAGTTACGCGCGACAGAGCAGGTCTCCGGAACCTCTGCCTTCGACGTCCTGCACCGTGAGAAGGCGGCAATAAGGTTTTTGGGAAGCGCTTCACGCGACTGCTCCCTGTTCGTTCGCGACGGCTCGCCTTCCTCTTCGCTCGCGTGTTTCGTGTCTTCGTAGACGCCTGCGAAAAGTTTCGACCAAGCAGCCGGTCTTTCCGTCACCTCGGTACGTGTTCAATATGTTGCGCATATTTGATCTGTTCATGTTATACTGTGTAGTTTACATGTGTAGATCTAATGATGCGTTCATGCTAGTTTTCATCTGTAATGTCATGATTTATTTATGGAATAGATTAAATCATTATATGCCTATAATGTCAACAATCCAAAAGCCTTATTATAGGCACTGTGATTTTACTATGGCTGGTTTTGCCGATGCACTGAGGCCGGATAAATTCACCGGTGTGCATTTTAAGAGATGGCAGATCAGGGTCACTCTGTGGCTGACAGCTATGAAATGCTTCTGGGTGAGTACTGGCAAACCTGAAGGAGTTCTTACTGCTGAACAGCAGAAGCAATTCGAGGAAGCCACTACTCTCTTTGTGGGATGCATTCTTAGCGTTCTTGGCGATCGTCTGGTCGAGGTGTATATGCATATGACCGACGCTAATGAGTTGTGGGATGCACTGAATACTAAATTCGGTGCTACTGATGCTAGCAATGATCTATATATCATGGAGCAGTTTCATGACTACAAGATGGCTGACAACCATTCTGTAGTCGAACAGGCTCATGAGATACAAACCATGGCTAAGGAACTCGAACTCCTTAAGTGTGTCTTACCCGACAAATTTGTGGCCGGGTGCATTATTGCGAAATTACCTCCATCTTGGAGAAGTTTCGGTACTGCACTCAAACACAAGAGATAGGAATACTCCGTTGAGGGGTTGATAGCGTCTCTTGACGTTGAGGAGAAAGCTCGGGAAAAGGATGCCGCGTCTAAGGGCGATGGTGGGCAGTCCAGTGCCAATGTTGTGCACAAGGCCCAGAACAAGAGCAAGGGGAAATACAAAGCTCAGCAGACCACCAACTTCAAGAAGCAGAAGAAGAACAACAACAATCCTAATCAGGATGAGAGGACTTGCTTTGTGTGTGGCCAAGTTGGTCATCTGGCTAGGAAGTGTCCACAGCGCAAGGGGATGAAGGCACCTGCAGGGCAGACTTCTAAGTCTGCCAATGTGACTATTGGCAATACTGGAGATGGAAGCGGGTATGGTAATTTACCTACTGTTTTTTCAGTTAATCAGTCAACTAATTGGTGGGTTGACACTGGGGCCAATGTACATGTTTGTGCTGACATTTCATTGTTTTCTTCTTATCAGGTCGCACGGGGTTCCACCGTCCTAATGGGGAATGGGTCACATGCTTCTGTTCATGGTGTTGGCACGGTAGATCTGAAGTTTACTTCGGGAAAGATCGTGTAGTTGAAGAACGTGCAGCATGTCCCTTCTATCGACAGGAATCTTGTTAGTGGCTCCTGTCTGACTAGAGACGGATTTAAGTTGGTTTTTGAGTCTAATAAAGTAGTCGTGTCTAAACATGGATATTTTATTGGTAAAGGTTATGAGTGCGGAGGCCTGTTCCGCTTTTCCCTTTCTGATTTCTGCAATAAGTCTGTGAACCATATTTGTGGCAGTGTGGATGATGAGGCTAATGTTTGGCACTCACGTTTATGTCATATTAATTTTGGCTTGATGTCTCGGCTTTCCAGCATGTGTTTAATTCCTAAGTTTTCCATTGTCAAAGGTTCTAAGTGCCATAGTTGTGTGCAATCGAAGCAACCTCGTAAGCCTCACAAGGCTGCCGAGGAGAGAAACTTGGCACCACTAGAACTCCTACATTCAGATCTTTGTGAAATGAATGGGGTGTTGACGAAGGGTGGAAAACGATATTTCATGACATTGATTGATGATGCTACTAGATTTTGCTATGTGTACTTGTTGAAAACGAAAGACGAGGCTCTAGACTATTTTAAAATTTATAAGGCAGAAGTTGAAAATCAACTTGACAGAAAGATAAAAAGGCTTAGGTCTGATCGTGGTGGAGAGTTTTTCTCGAACAAGTTTGACTTATTCTGTGAGGAACATGGCATCATACATGAGAGGACGCCTCCCTATTCTCCCAAGTCTAATGGGATTGCTGAAAGGAAGAACCGCACACTGACTGACTTGGTGAATGCCATGTTGGACACCGCGGGACTGCCTAAGGCATGGTGGGGGAGGCATTGTTGACCTCAAATCATGTGTTAAACAGAGTTCCTAACAGAAATAAGGACAAAACACCATATGAGATATGGATTGGGAGAAAACCATCACTTTCTTATTTGCGCACATGGGGGTGCTTGGCGAAAGTCAATGTACCAATAACGAAGAAGCGCAAACTTGGACCTAAGACTGTGGACTGTGTCTTTCTGGGATATGCTCATCATAGCATTGCCTATAGATTTTTAATAGTTAAATCCGAGGTACCGGACATGCATGTTGGTACAATTATGGAGTCTCCTGATGCTACCTTCTTTGAGAGTTTTTTCCCAATGAAGGATACACATAGTGGTTCGAACCAACCCTCTGAAATAATTCCCAGTTCAATCACACCACCAGAACAAACTGAACATACATGAACATGTCTCTGAGGAGGATGTCAGTGAAGCTCCTCAAAGGAGTAAGAGACAAAGGACGGGTAAGTCTTTTGGTGATGATTTCACTGTGTACCTCGTGGATGACACTCCTAAGTCAATTTCAGAAGCATATGCATCTCCTGATGCAGACTACTGGAAGGAGGCTGTCCATAGTGAAATGAATTCCATTATCGCTAACGGGACTTGGGAGGTGACAGAGCGACCCTATGGGTGTAAACCTGTGGGGTGCAAGTAGGTGTTCAAGAAGAAGCTTAGGCCTGACGGTACTATTGAAAAGTACAAGGCTCGGCTTGTTGCTAAGGGCTATACTCAGAAAGAAGGCGAAGATTTCTTTGACACTTACTCACCTGTTGCTAGATTGACCACAATTCGTGTGCTACTTTCCCTAGCAGCCTCACATGGTCTTCTCGTTCATCAATTGGACGTTAAGACAGCTTTTCTTAATGGAGAGCTAGATGAGGAGATCTATATGGATCAACCTGATGGGTTTGTAGTTGAAGGTCAAGAAGGCAAAGTGTGCAAATTGTTGAAGTCTTTGTATGGTCTGAAACAAGTTCCTAAGCAATGGCACGAGAAATTTGACAAAACATTGACATCTGCAGGCTTTGCAGTTAATGAGGCAGATAAATGTGTGTACTATCGCCATGGTGGGGGTGAGGGAGTTATTTTGTGCTTGTATGTTGACGACATACTGATATTTGGGACAAACCTTGAGGTGATAAATGAGGTTAAATCATTCTTGTCTCAAAATTTTGATATGAAGGATTTGGGAGTAGCTGATATTATCTTAAACATTAAGCTAATTAGAGGTGAGAATGGGATTATACTCTTGCAGTCCCATTACGTGGAGAAGATTTTGAATCGCTTTGGCTACATTGATAGTAAGCCTTCTCCAACACCTTATGATCCTAGCTTGTTGCTTCGCAAGAACAAGAGAATTGCTAGGAATCAACTGGAATACTCCCAAATCATTGGCTCGTTGATGTACCTGGCTAGTGCAACTAGGCCTGATATCTCCTTTGCTGTGAGCAAGTTGAGCCGATTTACCTCTAATCCGGGAGATGATCACTGGCGTGCGCTTGAGCGAGTAATGCGCTATCTGAAAGGTACTGTGGAATTGGGGCTTCACTATACTAGGTATCCTGTGGTACTGGAGGGTTATAGTGATTCTAACTGGATCTCTGATGTGGATGAGATCAAAGCCACTAGTGGATATATCTTCACACTGGGTGGTGGTGCTGTTTCATGGAGGTCTTGCAAACAGACCATTTTGACGAGGTCAACCATGGAAGCAGAGCTGACGGCACTGGATACTGCTACTGTTGAGGCAGAATGGCTGCGTGATCTATTAATGGATCTGCCTATTGTTGAAAAACCAGTGCCGTCTATCCTTATGAACTGTGACAATCAAACGGTAATTGTCAAAGTGAATAGTTCTAAGGATAATATGAAATCGTCTAGACATGTGAAAAGACGATTGAAGTCTGTCAGGAAATTAAGAAACTCCGGAGTTATAACGTTGGATTACATCCAAACAGCGAGAAACCTGGCAGATCCCTTCACGAAGGGACTATCACGAAATGTGATAGACAATGCATCGAAGGAGATGGGTTTGAGACCTATGTGAGTTATACTATGGTGGTAACCCAGTCTATGTGATTGGAGATCCCGTGAATTAGATCCTGGGAAGAACAAATCATTAGTAAACTAGAGGAGAGTACCAATATATACCCTCTCCAAGTGAAGATGCATGTACTCTCGTGAGCTGCAAGGCAGGTTGGCTATGCCTTAATGAGTTCTGTTGGCTTTAATTAGCGAAGATGTTGTCTTGCAGAGCATTCTTGAAAGAACTCACCTTTGTGAGCTTGACTGTTGGTCGCAGTCTATGAAGATTTTGGGTGAATCTTCTAGGAAGCTTACTAAAGACCTAGGAGTATGACTTATACGCTCCACCCGAGGAGTAGTCTACAGACGGTCTAGTACCAGATAAGACTTTGAGTGAAACTTGCTTGCACAAGACTTGCAATTCAAGGCGTAGTCCATTGTTCAAGTTGTGAGTAAGTGTAGCTTGGAGTTTTAGGTGGATGTTCAACCTTAATCGGTCTCCATCGAACCGCTGGTATATAAACAGTACATTGGAAAAGGCAAATCTCAGTGGGATTTTGAGATTTGGTGGGGGATTGTTGGAATTAATGAATGGGCCTTAGCCCACTCGAAGATTAATTCTTTGGAAAATCACAAAAGCCCACCTCATGGGATGGCATGCATGTCGAGTTTAGTACCACCTTGCTTATTCTAGGAGAGGGGGACCTCCTTAAAAGGGAGGATGCCCTCCTAGCCACTTGAAGCATGTGTGGTGGAGAGAAGAGGGGAAACACACGCGCGCGCTCGCTCGCCTGGCCTGGCCTGGCAAGGCAGGCGGCGCGCGTGCACGACGTACGCGTCGAATGGTCCAAAAAATTGGCTCCTCACCCTTGCGCAGATGCAGTCTCCTTTTGCAGTTTTGTTTTGCTGCAAATTCGGATTCGTTTTGTTTTGGAAACAAAAATCCAGTGCGTGCAAACGGCGTGGAGTCCGGATAAGTTACGCGCGACTTATCCGGTTCGGTTACGCGCAGTAGAGATCGTGCGGGCGCCCTGATCAAGCGACCCTTCTCTATATAAACCGACCCGCCGTCTTCACGCAACACACGCGAAATCAATCTAGGGTTTGCCTCCTACTCTGTACTGCGCCGTCGCTCGTAGACTACTCCATCTCGCTCGCCGGCGTGCACCGGCGATCGGGAGAGCAGGTCTCCGGAACCTCTGCCTTCGACGTCCTGCACCGGGAGAAGGCGGCAATAAGGTTTTTGGGAAGCGCTTCGCGCGACTGCTCCCTGTTCGTTCGCGACGGCTCGCCTTCCTCTTCACTCGCGTGTTTCGTGTCTTCGTAGACGCCTGCGAAAAGTTTCGACCAAGCAGCCGGTCTTTCCGTCACCTCGGTACGTGTTCAATATGTTGCGCATATTTAATCTGTTCATGTTATACTGTGTAGTTTACATGTGTAGATCTAATGATGCGTTCATGCTAGTTTTCATCTGTAATGTTATGATTTATTTATGGAATAGATTAAATCATTATATGCCTATAATCTCAACAGACGATTCGTATATGTATAGTGTACAGTACTAACTCATTACGGGTGGCATGTCGTTGTCGTGGCTAGTTGACTTGACTTCCTGGTATTCAGAGATATCGTGATACAAATAATAGGAGAAAACCATTAGCTTATACTCTCTCCGTATTTTAATGTATGACGCCGTTGACTTTTCGATCAATGTTTGACCATTCAGTTTATTTAAATTTTTTTATGCAAATATAAAAATATTTATGTCATGCTTAAAAAACATTTGATAACGAATCAAGTCACAATAAAATAAATGATAATTACATAATTTTTTTTGAATAAGACGAATGGTCAAATGTTTGACAAAAAGTTAACGGCGTCATACATTAAAATATGGAGGTAGTAATTAATTAAGTTTTAAAAGTGAAAAAGTATTTATTTAATATTTTATAGCAACTTCATGTCTAAAGTTTTCGCAAGAAAAGTTACATCCTAATTAGAAAACAAAATAGGCTATACAGGTTTTCAAGGTGCTCTATGCCATTGTAGATTTGGGTTGTTTTAGACAATGATTCTTCATGTGTAATAAAAGAACTGGGAGTACTCCTATAATTTGTATGCAGTGTATGGACAACGACAATAGCTAATACGAGTATAGACATTAATATTTCAAACCCAATAATTCATGTATCAAATAATTCAGAGAAACAGACAACTTACAACTTATTCTAATTTAGTTTATTATTATTCAGCTTATAGCTAGCAATTGGACTTAATAATCTAGAGTATAATAATTTTAAAATGAAACAAAAAGGACCTTATTAGAGGGACTGTCTGACTTACAGGTAGTAGTTGGAAGGAACCACCAAACTTGGAGAACTTGGAAAAGGCTGACTCTGATTTGTGTACACACTTACTGTTTGGATGGGCAACATATGTTATTGATTCTGACGCTGCACCATATCTCTTCTGAAAAGGACAGTAGAGAACCTACTCCTGCCAAGCGTGCCGATTAAATTTCAAAGAGCAGGCTGCACTCATGTGTGGTATTTAAAAGGTCTTCCTAGAAGAGAGCTTGACAAGAGCAGATACAATCATACATTGCACTCTAGAGTCTAGAATTGTCCGAAAGAGTTATATGCTCTCCAAATTATTACCGCAAAAGAGGTATACAAATTATTAGCATGTCCATGTTATATTGCGAGGAAAGAAAAAACATCTTATGTTCATACTCAAAGTTTCAATATATTGACCGATGACCTATCTAAAACAAGTAATTGTGGAGGAGCTTAGTCAATTTCACCGGACTAAATTGCAGTTGTTCACATCAGATTTGCAACAGGAGTAGATCCGGCTCTCAGTACGTCCGGAGCGATCGTATTCCTCCCACTAGCCATATAATTCTAGCTAGGGATGTAAGTGTACCATGTTACCAACCCATAAACCTACTTATAAGTAAAATTTAGTGGCCGTAGATTAACTCGTGGATTACCTACTAATTTAATCTATAAATAAGTTTATGGATCGATCACTTATATTTCTAGGTAGGATAATAAGCCGGACCATGATATGAAAACCTGTGAATTATCACTTATTTGATATATAAGTAAATTCACATGTCAACCCGCTTACATACATTCTGAATGTCTTCCACTCAACGAGCAGTCCTTCCATGTTTGGTTGTGTAACAGCCGCAAGAGGATGACCAAGGATCATAGCCGAGGGTTTGACACCATAGCCACACTGGTAGCTTGGACAATCTGGAAAGAAAGAAACAATCGACTCTTCAACCAGGAAAGCAGGATCTGGCCGGAGATCGCTAGGGCTATGACGGGTGAAGCGGACCTTTGATGGATGGCTAGGGCAGCCATACCGGCCATGGTAGTTCCTTCTTTGATAGATGGGTCACCAAATTCCCTAGAAGATTAGGCTTTCTGTTTTTCTTCCCCTCTCCTGTACCCTGTACCCTGTCCTCTTCATTTTTAATTTGTTCGGCCCGTCTTCTACATACATTTATTCTTTCTTAATAAAAAATGCGCGCCTCGCGTATCATAAAAACATGTTGACCCGTCGTCTCATAAAAAACCAAACTAGAATCTAGGCATACCTCTGTCTAGATTTATTGTACTATAATATGTCACATCCAGTTCTAGATTCGTTTTTTTCGGGACGGAGGAGTACATCCCTACCACACCTTTGACATGTCTTGATCGCGGAGCAAAGCTAAGCAGCCATTGAGCAGAAAAATACGCCCAGAAAGCGTCGATAACGATAAGTAAGCCCAGCTCTCCCCTTTCCCTTTCCTTCTCGCCGCCTCCAGAAAACGAAGACGACGAAGAGAAGAGAAACACAAAGCCTCTCTTACGTTGTTTTTTTGCAGGAGTATTTTTTTTTTTTTTGGTCCCAGAGAGCGACGCGCATTTCGCCGTGTGCCTCTAGTGGCAGCAAGCTGCGCAGCACAGCACACTTGGAGGATTCCCAGCGTTGTGTCGTCCGTCGCATCGTTTCCCTTCATCAGGATTAGCATAGCAAGCAGCCAGACAGCAGCGCCTCTCTCTCTCTCTCTCTCTCTCTCTCTCTTCCATTCCAAAATTCCAACGAGTTCCCCGTTTTGCTCCGCTTCCTCCTCTGCTCCAGGAATAATATTTTGCTGGAGAATAGTCGGATGCAGGAGGCGAAAAAAGATTCGATCTTTGGAGGCCTTGCCTCTGGGGCGCCCGTCGGAGCGGATCGCTTCCCGTTTGATCCTCGGGAGTATTCGCCGGCGATGAGCTCCGACTCCAGGGAGCTGCTCGGGATCGATCCCCCGGAGCTCATCTTCCCCTGTGCGTTTTCTTGTCCCGAGAATTTCTTTTTGGGGGTTTTTTGAAGGGAGTTTTGCAGTTCATTCGGTGGTTCCGATGGATTTCCGGGTGTATTTTAATGCGGCCTCATTCGAGAAATTTATGTATGAAGAAATTTCAGGGTTGTTCTCAGGGGGAATTTTTCCTTCTTTTTTGAGCTAATATTGATTGTTCACTTCACCGATAGTCCGATTTGCCTTTGTTTTAAGCATATTCTTTTGTGCAAATTTTGGTAATTCTTTAATATGTGATGATAATATTGTGTCTTGTTCAGAATATTCATCCTTTCGCATCCTTTTTTTAATCATGCAGTCGAATTAAAGAAGCAAATCTCGTGTTCTCTGCACCTAACAAACAAGACAGATGAATATGTCGCGTTTAAGGTATTAATAAAATCTTTTTGGCCTCTAATTCTGAGGAAATATGCATTGCAGTAATAAGTAACTAAATTAATTCAACATCGTTTCTCCAGGTTAAGACAACTAGTCCAAAGAAGTACTGCGTCCGTCCAAATAACGGCATTGTGGCTCCCCAGTCCACATCCGATGTTCTTGGTAATATGATGAATTGCGTCAGTATTATCTTATTCTGAATGACTGCCTTTTATGCTAAGAATTTAGTTATCAATTGATTATCAAATCTAGTAACAATGCAAGCTCAGCGGGAGGCGCCACCGGACATGCAATGCAAGGACAAATTCCTTGTGCAGAGTGCCATAGTGACACAAGAGCTCACACCGAAGGATATCACCGGAGACATGGTAACCAACCGACTTTCTAGTTTCTAGTGTGTCCTGCATTTGTAGCTTATGTTGGCTGCTTTCTTTGTGTCCTAATGAGTGATCCTATGTAGTTTACGAAAGAATCAGGTAATGTGGTGGATGAGGTGAAGTTAAAGGTTGTTTATACTCAACCTCACCCAACAACTCTCAATGGCGGGTCTGAGGAAGGTCTAGGAAGCTTGAGTTATCAAGAAGTAAGGCTTTCATCAATTTCATGTCTAACAGCTATCCGCCGTCGTTTCTTGTTAGTGCATTGATCCTTCATTGCCTTATCATCTGAAACAAATTATGAACTTCTCTTTGCAGGCAACAAAAGGATCTAGAGAATCAGAAACAGTAACCTCTGAGGTATGCATCTTCAGATGGGAAACATCTATGTTTTCTTGTGATAGGTGTCATAATTTAGAGATACTATGTGTGATTTTATCCAAGAGCATTGCTTCAGAAGTTGTTTAATTATATTTTACAGTGTTGCTGTGCTCTTCTTATTTCCTAGTCCTCTGCATGACACTTGTTTTAGAACTCTGATCCAACAGAACTATGTGTGTGCTGTTTTATGCTATGCACTTTGTTTTTTCCCTGAGGAAAACTATGTACTTTTCTTGATATATGTGTTGCAATGTTCTCTTGTTAAATTTGACAATGCCATGTTATCACTAAATCCTAACTTCACATACTACTATAAATTTATTTTTGCTTGTCAATCTTCTTGCTCCACTCTACATGTATGATCTTTTGATTAATGTTCTCCTTGCATAAATCATGGCTCTTCATCTCAACATATTTAGATGCCAATGATAACTTAATCTGAGGGATGCTTCATCCTCTAGCATATCTTGACTTTGTTAGCATTTTACTTTTGTTACAAACTGAGGAACTGAGAGGTCTTCTTATAGAGGATTCCGACTTCCTATGCTACCTGACAATGATGCCAAAGCACAATATGCTGATCTCTTTCACAACTATGTGCAGCCATTGGCCTTGATTTCAAAGTTGAAGGAGGAGAAGAGTTCTGCCATTCAACAGAACATGAAGCTTCGAGAAGAACTGGTTAGCTTGATTATGCAAACATTTAGTGACCCAATATATTTTTTTACTTTGGCAGTAAGAAATAGATTAATTTATCCCCCCGCATAAGCTAGTTAGGTTTAAGCAACAGCTATGTCGATAAATTTGCATCTCCAATAAATAATCACCACATGATTTACTCATTCCCTGTTCTTTTACTGAGGCCAGCAGTGACCAGTCCACCCGAAAAAAACACTAATACGTTTTTTAGCTTTGAGTTAGATAGACAGAATAACCAGTTTACATGCGCTTTATGTTTTTCTTTACTTTTTTGTCAAGTTTATTTGCAACCCACTAATTTCTACAAGTACAGATGTATTTCGTTATCTACAAATATCATCTTGTTTGTCTATTATGGCTTTGTGCATCAATGAAATCTGAATCTAAACTGCAACACTCACGTAGTTTCATTTATCTTCTATTGGAATTGAACAGGATCTTCTAAGGAGGCAAATGGGGAGTCAGCACGGTGGTTTCTCACTAGTTTTTGTGCTGGTTATTGCTATTCTGGGAATCCTGCTTGGTTTTCTCATTAAGAGATGAGCGTCTGTGATCATATATCTTGTTCCACTTTTCTGTGAAAGAGTTGATAGTCGTGGGCCTTGTCTGTTGTGTTAGCCATTTGTACCAACTCATGATCGTCTTATCTTAGGACCTGATTCCTCTTGTAAATTCTGACTATCAAATTCCAATCAGTAGCTACTGCATCCAGTCAATAAGTCGTCTGTCCATTTAGCATGTTTGAGTATAAGTTTTTTTTGGTCAATTGTATTCATCTTTTGACACCTGTAAATATGACACTTCCCTTAACATTATGGCTTGCGATATGTATATGCTGGATCCTTGTGAATCTTATGGAGCAGGATTTTCGTTACTGTTGGTTTTCAATATATATGAAACAGTGTTGCTTCAAAATTATGGCCCCAGCTTTTGTCATCTGTATGTGTTTGTTCAATTGGTTAGCTTTATACCAAGAAGGTTTCTGCGGATTGGAATGCGGATAATCTGTATAACAAACAAAACAATGGGTTAAAGCATAAAATGGCCATGCTAAGCTGTCAATTCCTCCATTTCAAAATACTACTTCCGTCCCAATATAAGTGCAGTTGTGGGTTTCAGTATCCAATATTTGACCGTTTGTCTTATTTGAAAAATTTGTGAAAATACTAAAAAAATAGTCACACATTAATTACTATTTATATTTTATCATCTAATAACAATAAAAATATTAATTATATATATTTTGTAAGTAAGACGGACGATTAAACATTGGATATGGAAACCCGTAACTACACTTATATTGGGACGAAAGTAGTACAAGCATCTCTAGCTTGTCAATTGTCCCTCTGGCTCGTTAATTGATGGGACAAGTATTGCTCTCAATAATGCTTACAAATGCTTAGAGCAAAGGCTAATATTAGAGCTTTATAGCATATCTCTGTTTCTAGAGAGCAGGTTGGGAACTTTTGGCTCTAGCACAGAAAACGGAACGATCTATTAGCGCGTGATTAATTAAGTATTAGCTTTTTTTTTTTCAAAAATGGAACAATATGATTCTTTTTAAGCAACTTTTGTATAGAAACTTTTTATAAAAAACACATCGAAATAGTAGTTTGAAAAGCGTGCGCGCGGAAATGGAGGAGAGGTTGGGAACCATCATACATGGTCCACCTGTCTGTCTCACATATTTTCTTGGTTCATGTGCCTAAGCCGGCTATAAACTTACAGTCCGCTTCTAATATCTCTCCTCTCCTCTCTCATCCAGCTCAGCATTCAGTCTTCTTATAACTCTCTATTATACTTGCTCTTATATTTTTATAGTACAAATTTCAAATGTTATAAACGATTATATTTTAGAACGGATGGAAGGAGTGGCTTTCTATGCTATACCTAGATTTTCCACTTAAAATAGACTAGCCATCCGATTATTGTGTCGAATTATCTATGTTATAGAGAATAAATTAAATATTTTAATAAATAAATTTAACAAATAGAAGAACATTTTTTCACAAAAACATTATTTTAAAACAAATAAATGGATAACAAGCAGGAACTTAATATTTATTACTAGAGAAAAGAAATGAAGGTGAACACGCAGATCAATACAAATTGGCACGCACACAAGTTGGCGCCTGGGCAGCGACGCCACGAGTAGTCTAAAAAATAACATATGTTTAGAAGCATGGAACATATAATTTGTAACAATAATCCAATGAAGTAGGTAAAAAAAAACCATGATCCTAATTGAAGCGGTTGAATATACCTCTATACTCCATCGGTCCCTTAAAAACTCTCTTAAGCTTGAAAATTTGTTCATTAAATCCGTTAAATACTACTTGATCTTTTTCTTCTTATTTTAGCCATCGAACCAATGGTACTTCCTGTCACACCCCAATCCGGTACTGTCGTACAACGGCACCTGACAGGAGCGTGTCGTAGGAAAAAAACGGCGCGAACCGCTTCCTACGAAACCGCAATCTCAGTACCAGTCCTAGGACATAGCGCTGGTACCCACGTGACAAATATGAATCATTGCAATCCTTAAATTAAATAGAGGACTTATTTACCTTAACTTAGGTTATAGCTCAGAACAGCCCGAGAATACAACCGACGACGCGGACGAGGAAACACCAACAACAGCAGCAGCAGCGGAACCAACGGTCTAACACCCAACACCACAGGCGAAGGCTGGGAACTAGGATGAAACCCTAATCTTTGCTTCAACTTCATCTTCAGAGCTGGCAGAACTATGTTTATATAGAGAGCAAGGGTGAGTACTTACGTACTCAGCAAGCCAGAGGAACTTAGGTGGTTAATGCAAGCTTCAAGGGAAGGCTGTTATTTTTCAATCAGTTTTATTTGCAAGCATTTTGACAATCTAAGTGTATGCATTCCGCGAAAAGAGCAAGACAAGTCTCAACTCGGCCGGGGGTGAGGAGTGAACAATATTATTTTATCAAGATTTGCACAACTCCTAGAGTTGGCCTCTCGGCATCAAGGCTCCCCTGTGAATCCACTTGTCTCGGCATCAAGGCTCCCCTGATTAGCTAATTACTCAGTCAGGGGTGTCCCATTCCACCCATGTGGTTGCACTATTATATGCTCGGATGTAATTCCGAAGGAATCGGTCCTTAAATGCGACCGCACAAGCATTCCGCCCAGGAATGGCCTTGTGTCACGAGTTTTATTTTTAAAGCTCATTTTCTTTCACAAGGCACCGATCCAGGTGTCGGGTTTTCCAATCGTTTTGTAAACCAAGTTTTACCTAAGATGTTTACCATATTTTAAGTTTGACGGCGACCGTCGATACTCCCACCGAGTGCACGAATACCGAGGCGCGACCAGGTGGTTACAAGGAAACATGCTATAACAATTTAACAATAGAAGGATCAAATGCAACAAGTTAGGTATGCCCACTGATCTGCCTCGCAGACGGGGCAAACATATTATGTGCAATCCTATCAATGCATAATATTTTGCAAGCAATATAATTAAGTTCAATTATAGGCTCAAGATGTTCAAAGGTGGCTTGCCTTGCTCAAGGTCTTGATCTTCACGAATCTTCGAGAAATCCCTGATCGACGAAAATCCGCAACCGCAACTATACGCAAACAATCTAAAACCTAAACAAAAGACCAAAAGAAAGATCCTATTTAGACTAATTAATAGTGCCATTAGATAGATCTCAATTTTACGGAATTACTGGAAGTTGAACAGAGTCAATCGAAGCTACGGATTGAGAGATATGAATTTCGGAAGTTTAAATGGAATTTCTAGAATAGAGAAATGGTTTATGGAATTTATAGAAATAATATTCTCAAGAATATTATTGACAGTCACTGATGTGCGGGACCAAAGGAAATGGTTTATGGAATTTTGGAATAAGGAATTGATTTATGGAACAAAGGGAAAAGGTTATATTAAATCCCTTGGAAAAGAAAAGGATAGGAGGGATGTCATTTAGACTTCCTCGGGCGGCTTAGGCACGGCCCAAGGGGTCATGCGCAGCGCGGTCAGCCCATTGGGCCGGCGCGGGCGCGGGTGATCGGTCCATTAGGGGCGCGCGGGAGGGGGAGTTCGACCGGGTGTACGTGGTCCACCGCGCGGGGTCCCGGGCGGGGCCTGCTTGTCGGTGACAAGGTTCACGGTGGAAGGGGTGCACGCAGGATGCGACGCTAGGGTTTGGGTGGACGCGGTTTGGGTGGTGCGCCGGTGTGGACGGGAGTGCGGCGGGCCTACTTGCAGCCGCTCGACTTGTCATGGACCGCGCGCACAGGGGAAAGGGACGGAGGAGGAGGCTGACTGGGCTGCCTTGACTCGGTCTTGCCGAGGTGGCACCGACGTGGCGCCTACGTGGCAGCCACGCGGGCCGGGCGAGAGGAGGAAGATGCACAGGAGCTCCAACCAACGGCGGCCGACGGCGGGGCTTTACCGAAGCACGACGCGGAGATTCGATCGAGAGGGAGTTCACCGGTACAAAGGGGAGCACGAGAGGGGATGAGCCAACGGATCGGATCCTTCGAAGAGGGCCGGTGACGACGAATCGCGGCGGCGCACGCCGGCGACGAGAAAAGGGGGAAACGGCGGAGGGGCGACGAGGATTCGATTCAAGGCGGTGGGAATATCTATGGGGCTCGGGGAATCCGTTTCAGGCGCCGGATGGGGAGGAGAGGCACCGAGGAGGGCTGGCGACGGCGGCGGCCCCCGGGAGCGGGCGGCGAGGCCATGCTAGGCGGCAGCGGGGCTTGGGGCGGCTTCTACGAACTACCGGAGGGCTATCTGAGCTACTGCGCGAGCTATAGGAGGGAGAGGGCGAGCGAGGAAGAGGAACGGAGGGCTACCGCGTCGGGACAGGGCACCGTGACGAGCGGCGGCGGCGCGGGAGAGCTCTCCGGCCTCGGGCCGGGGAAGGGGAAGAAGGGATGGCGCCCGGAGTCCTCTTCCGCTTCCTGCACGCACGCCGGCTTCACCAGCACGCGCGACGGCGACGACGAGAGGTCAAGGCGGCAATGGTGCGGCGTGCAGAGGAGGCGAGACAACGAGAGAGGGCGATGGGAGGGGCTCGGGTTTTTATAGCGGAGGCGAGGTCGGTTTGGGGAGGGGGAAACCGACTTGGTGGTCGAGCGCTCGGCTGCAGTCACGAGCGGCGCGAGAACGAGCGACGGCGTAGATACAAAGGGCGCGGTGGAGGCGGTGGGTCGGACGGCGAGAATCAAATCGCGAGGGCGAGAGGATTTGCGCGGTGTGGCCAAGGTGGGGGCGCGAGCTGCTGCGGCATCGTCAGCGGCGCTCTACCTCTGCGTGCAAAGAGACGAGGACAGGGGGAGAGCGATCGAGCTCGGGAAGGAAAAAGGGAGGACGAGGCAGTGGAAAGGGGGGGTTTTGCTTTTCCCGTTTTGAGGAAATGCGGCAGACGAGGCGAGCTTCTCTGCCTCCAAGCTTTGGCGGCTAGCGGCGGGACCAGGGCTGACGCGGTGGCGGCCGGGCGGTCGGCCACGCGCGAGTGCGTGGGAACGGGCGAAGGCGGTGGAGGTTTGAGCGATGTTGGTGGGAAATCAGCGTCGGCACGTGAGAGAGAGAAAGAAATAGAGAGAGAGGGACGGCATCGATCGATCGAGAGAGAGAGAAACCGAGAGAGAGGGAGAGAGCGGCGCTCTTTCTCGACTCGGTCGCGTGCAACGCACGTGCGGGGGAGGAGGAGCGGCCGAGAGGTGGAGATGGGCCGGAAAAGGGAAAAACGGCCCAACGACCAAGAGGGAGGTGAAATAGACTTTCGGGGGAATTTCTTTAAGGAATTTGAGGAGCATCTGAGTCGGGAATTGAATTCCAATCGGATATATGATCCTGGCAAAATATGGGGGTGTCATGGAAGGGCTTCAAAGGCGGGAATTATATATTTCTGGAATATTTCTGTATTTGGCGGCTCAAGAGTTATTTGAGAGGGATTCAAAAGGAACCTAGTGTTCTTGGAGTTGGGACAATTGTTTGGGAAAGAGTTCAAAGATAGATAGATAGATGGACAGAGAGATAGGTTGATAGGTAGAGGGACGGATAGACAGATGGATTGACGGATGGATAGGTAAACAGATAGGTAGGTATAGTAGATAGATAAATGGATCGATCGATAGATAGATAGATCGCTAGGTAGATCGATGTAGAGAGATGGGCGAAATAAATAGGTAGATTTGATAGGTCTAGACTTTAGAGGGAGAGAGATATGGGCCGGAAGAGCAGGAAGAGGTGGACCTGGGAGGAAATGAAAGAAGGGAATCCACCACCATGGGGGGGGGGGTAAATTAGACGTTCACAGAGAGGTTTAATTGGAGAGGTTTTAGGGCTGGAGTCTGGATTCGAATTCGAAGTTGATACTCGGTCTCGGGAGAATAGAAAGGAGTCAAGGAAGGGAACAATATTCAGAGATGAGTCAAAGGGAGATGGATAATTTAGAGAAAGAAATTGTAACTTGGGAGCTTGAGTTTGACTACTCGACGGGATATGCGGGTAAGGGATTTAGAAGAGAAGTCTGAATAGAAGGGTTCAGACTTCGAGATTATTTCGGAACGGATATCCTTTTGGGAAGAACTCAAGGCGAAAGGGATTGAACCTTGGGGTTTAGAGTTCAAGGGTGGAAGTGGTCTCGATTTGCATATTCAGACTTGGGTCAGAAGTTCGAGAAGGAAAACAAGGGTAGATTGACGAACCGATAAAGAGAGAAAGATAGATGAATCAAAACCTGAGAGATTGAATTCGGATTTGAGAATCGGTTTGAAGGAACTAATGAGAGAGTTTAGGAATCGGAGGTGAATCATTGGAGTGGGTTAGGGTTTGGACATTCGACAAAGTTCACGGGTGGGGTTTCAGGACGGAACTCCGAATAGAAGGGATCAAACTTCGGGATTATATTAGGATGGAAATTTTGTGGAGACGATCTTTGATAACAGGGTATTGAGACATGGGAGGGATTTTAATTGTGATCTTTGGCACAACTTAGACTCATCACTCAAAGAATCAAAATTTTCGCAATTAGGGTTTTCGGTGAATTAGCTTTTAACGCCACGCGGAAATCGGGGCGTTACACTTCCTTTATGTCCTTATTTGCCTCTGCTTCTTGTTTTCTCTCCATATTAATGAATGGCATATTGATCTTTTAATATCTTACTTAATATGCCTAGCTAAAATTAAAGTCTTTTATGGACATAGTGAGTCATTTTTGAAGCCGCTAAGGCAGCTAAAATTAAAGACTTCTATGGACAGGGCAAGACAAATAAAACGGTCTAATTTTAGCCTTGCGCCATTTCCCTTGAGAAAGGGGCGGCTAGGATATGCTGTACTTAGGGCCTGTTTGGGGAAAGCTTAACATTCTGAGAAGTAACTAGTTGGTAGCTAGCTTCTGAAAATATGGAGTAGCTAGGTTTCCCAGCTTCTAGCTTCTAATTCATTTTCTGGATTCTACAACTACAGCTTCTCATAATCTACCCAGCTTCTGGCTTCTAATTCATTTTCTGGATTCTACAATTCTAGCTTCTCATAATCTAGATAAAAAACTGACTGTTTAAGGGATCTTCTGATTCTGGGAGAAGCTGCAACAGCTAGAAGCTCTCCAAACATGCCCTTAATCATAAATTTCCTCAAACAATTAATTATTATAGAAAGTATGATCTAAGAATTTCATAGCAATTTTGTTTCTCATAAAATTGGTACAAAATGATCGGTAAAAACTCAGGAATACTGTTCCAGTGGGATTCAAAATCCTTTCTTTCTTTCCAGCTCAAACAAAGTATAAAAAATGACAGTTAGAAGTAAAAATTTCCGTAACAAGCATGAAGGGTGTTTTTTTTTCCTTTTGTTTTTGGAGGGGGGGGGGGTGTTAGGAGAGAATTAGAACCATTTGTAAGTTCTATAGATGTTATGCATTTGATTCAATCGAATAAGAAAAACTCTTGATTATTACCACTACAGAATATGTGTATAGACCATTGACCCTAAATAATTGACCAAAACTTTATATGCATGTCGTTAGGAAAGGAAAAACAGTGAACTCTCAATGCTTGCTATCCTCAGGTTTGCGAAGCCTTTTGCTGCCATGTTTCCACCTGCTTCATTGACTTCTCTTTCCTCTGTTGTAATTCTTTGAATTCCTCAGGGCTGAATGGAGGTGGCAGATCACATGGGCCTGCATCGTTGGCAGACTTAACCATAGAGTCCTCCATAAACTTCCTTTCACGGCCTATAGCTTGGCATGCCAATAACTCTGGACAGATCTCAATAGCTTCAGGTGGTTTGGTAGGCTTGAACCGTAGGAGCTTAGCATACTCAGTTAACAGGTGAAACATGTAATCGTATATATAGTCCATACTAAGCTCTTGTTGAATGAAGTTGCTTGCTTGCTTTCCTATTTTTTGTGCCTTCAACAGTTTTTATAAGGGAGATATGAGAGTATGCTTTTCATATAAATATTACTATCACAGGACGATATGGTAAAATATTCTATGTTATAGAAAAATGTAACCTTTGACTCCAAACATGATCATTACTAATGAAAAGACAAGTAAAAATTTCTAGTTCACTAAATATTGGACAAGTCAGCACGGATTAAGATCTACGGTTGATAACTTCCCATCAAGAAATAATTTCGAGTTTTGAATATTAGTTCATCAATGCTTTGGTTATTGCACAAAACTTTCAGATGAAATACACGAGAAAAACAATGCAATTATTTACAGCTCCATCAATGTGCTTATATTAAATAGATAAAGGAAGGGCATCACTTTCTATAGAACATTAGAAGCTTTAAATTTTTTATCTTGCAAAAGATTCCCACACTATCAGGGTGAGCATATCACATGAAGTAGTTTGTGAATATGGAGTTTCAGCTCAAATTAATAGTTGTTGACCAATGTGTTTCAGCTCATAGAAATAGCCAATCATGATCAAAACTGATATCTAGTGCCACATAACTTTGTTGCTTGATATTTAAATGTTATAGAAAAGATGATACCTTTTTCTTGTTTGAATTGCCCCAGTCAACAGCGTGCTTTATGGAGCTGCACTTATTGTCATCGCGAACTGGCCAATAATGCTGAGTGGGCATCAGCACCCTTGAAAAGAAATCATAGTATTTTGGTGTAACAACCAGTGTCATTGAATTACACGCTAGAATGTACTTCTCACTGACTGACCATGCTGATCCTTCAATGTAGATCTTGTACCTGTCACCAAACACAATGGTCAGTACTATCAACAAAGCAAAATGACTCTTATATTCCTTTTAACAAAAGAAAACACACCTGTGTGTGCATTGACTAGCCAAATCTGACTGTTTGTATCCTGCCTTACTCTCTTTGATCCAATCCTGTATATGAGAAACATGCGCAAAATAGCTAATCAATCATAAACATCATCATAACTGTTTTCTTGATAAATAACTCACGTACTAAAATATAATTATTCTTTTAAAAGGAATATGAAGGACTAAACTTGCGAGAACAGGGGACTATTAAACTTAATTGAAGTGCGACTAGGCACAGTAAATCATAGGCACAAATACTTGCCTGTTTGTAAATTCGTGCATTCCACTCATGCTTACTGGAGACATTACAGTTAACCAGCTCTTTTCTTTTAGTTGCAACATCTGGATTCCCTTTCCAGTAAGCATAAGGCTCTCTATCCACCCATTTCACCCTCTTATTGCCAATATCCAAATCCTTCTGCAGTGCATCCCACGGCTTTATGTTGATCTCTGGCCTATCATCACAGACAGTCTATTTAAGCTCTGGTGCTTTGTCCGAATGAAAGCGTAAAAAGAACATACTTAATTTTGGTGCAGTCTTAGGAATGATCTTTAATCTAAGCACTGCAATGGTCAAGCACATATATTTACTGTGTCAGAAACACAGCAGCAGACATAAACATGTGCATCCTCCCACAATGCACACTGATGGTATGCTTACTGGACCTGACTATCATGAAGAACACAATCATTGTGCTACTTCTAGTAACAGTAGCGTAGCAATAACAGCATAGGAAATAACCTGTGATTTGATTGTGGGATATTGGGATTCATTCTAATGTTAACCAGTAGAATATAATGTTAATCTGCAAGCACTCCATCAAGAAAAATACAATGATGTGAAGACCAGGAGAAGTAGACTAACCAACCCCAGAAGGACCAGTCCGGGAAGACGACGTCGAGCGTCTCGTCGTCGCCACAGTACCGGAAGAGCGGCGGCATGGCGGTGGCGTTCTCCCCCTGGTACCGATCGGCTTGGACGACGGGCCAGTCGACGCAGTCGAACATGAGGTCGAGGTCGGGGACGCGGCCGGGGTACCGGCGGAGCAGCTGGAGGATGCCCCAGATGGTGAAGAGGTCGCGGGTCTGGAAGGCCGGCGCGATGCGCTCGACGTAGGCGCGGCCCCGGAGCACGACGAGGCGGAAGTTGGCCGTGTCCCTGGCGCGCTCGAGCATCCTGCGGGTGATCCCGCCCGCGGCTCGCCATGGGTGGAGGTCCTCGTGGATGAAGCGGAAGTAGGCCGGGCAGGAGGAGTTGGTGGTGGTAGGGGGGAGTGGCTGGGGCTCGGGGACGCGGGCGCAGGCTGGGCGGGAGGAGAGCGCGAGGTAGAGCGTCTGGGAGATGTTCTTCGGGACGGCGGGGTCGCGGCGGAGAGGCGGCGACGAGCAGGAGATGGAGTAGGCCCGGCGCGGGGGCGGCGGCGCGGTGGGGGTGGCCGGGATGGATGTGGCCTGCGTGGAGGTCAGGATTGCCTGCAGGGGAAGGAAGAATATGAATTGAGATAATAAAATTGCAAATAATCGCAAACAGAGTAAATTTCAGAAATTACTCCAGTAGTGTTTCCTAATAATAAAATTATTATCACAGAACTTAAGTATGTACATATTTAAGGTATGATATTGTAAAATTACATGCCTATATAGCATCAAATTAACTACTCCTTCTTTTTTTTTCACGTTATAAGATGTTTTTGAGTTTGGTCAAAGTCAACTGTTTCAAGTTTGACCAAGGCTTTAGAACAAAATAGTAATATTTTTTTACCAAAGATAAATTTATTATAAAAATATATTTAATTATTGATTTAATAAAACTAATTTGGTAATATAAATATTACTATATTTGTCTATAAATTTAGTTAAATTTGAAGCAATTTGACTTTAACCAAAGTCAAAACATCTTATAATCTGAAACGGAGGGAGCTGTAATAAAAACTACACTACAACTTTATAAATCATAGTATCGCAAAATCATAAATTTTGAAATCCAATTGGCAATAAGGCAAGAGATCTATAACCTCCGAATTTGAAGTTTTATGGTGAATTTACGCGGAAATATATAGTTTTGTGATATCGTAATTTACATATGTAGTATCCTAATAATTTGGTGCATTATTGTTTTGTTAGGCCGCTGCTGGAATTTAATAGTTTTGTAATATAGTTTCATCGAAAGTTTTTATAGTTTTGCAAAATTTACTCTCCTTCTAGGTAACGGAATTCATTCTGGCCTTTATTACTTCAAATAAGCTACAATCAGTTACTTTTAGGCCATATTTGTATATAAGTCTAAAGATTGCAAACATATATCTAGAGAAGTTCATATTGTTAGAAGTTTGTTGAGGAAAATAAAAGGAGAACAATGCAGTTATTGTTTGATTGTATGGTAAATCATGTTATGTTGTACTATATACTACTAAAAAATGCTGACATCTAAAAACATGAAAAAATGCTGAAAAATTTTACTCTCTTGTAAAAAGACATGCAGAATGGATCAATCCTGTAAATCTGTTTATGCAACCGCAGATATTTCATTGTAGGAAGAATTTCTGGTTTGCAAACATGATAAAAATGCACCCTGATTTGTCACTCTAGGAAAGAGTAAAATGGTAAGGAGTAGAATTCGCTAAGTTTCACAATTTTCTATTGAACAAAAGGATGGAGCTTACCTACCGTCTTTGTGCGCCACTCATCCAGATTGGTGATCGACAGATGACTCTGCGTTCATGCCAATAAAATAACTAGTGTCAGATAAACATTGATGAATCGCCATCGCCATGAATGCTCGACTGAAATTTCGAAAACGAAGAAAAAACAAAGAAAACTCCGAACTCACGGTGGTGGTGATCCAACGGGCGGACACGAGGACGCCAACCACGACGACGAAGAAGAAGAGGAAGATGGCGGTGGTCACCGGCGACGACGACGAGCTCCCGCCCTTGCACCACCGCCGGCCGTCCGGGAAGACGGCGGCTGCCGAAGCCATCGCCGCCCCTCCCACCCGCCGCCCGCCCGCACCTCCCTCCCCCTCCTCTGCCTTCTCGATCGTTGACGCGGTCCGAGCGTTGTTCGCCGTCGCTTCCTCGGCGAGATCAGCCTCTGGTTGGCTGGTTGAATTGGCCTTCTGCTCCTGAGACGAAACAACACGGTGAGCACAGCACTGGATGCGGGATGGAGTGCTGCACGGCAGTCGATCGCTGGAGAGCGTTAAAAACGCTCGCGCCGATCGCTCAGGAGGGCGCGTCCACGTCTGCGAACGAGTTTGTGTTGGTTTTTGTTTCACGTCACTACGTGGACGTGGGCATGCTGGTAACCGTACTGGATTTAAGTCCTGTGTCCCCTTCAACGGCACAGGAGTTTTCAGTGTGGTTTAACCCATCCGACGACGCTGGAACCGAACACGAAGAATCAAGCGGGTTGTACGAGAAGGACAAACCTTTTTACGCTGAAGGTTCTCTGCTGCCGCCGTTCACCGGCGACTCCAGGCTGGCCGGCAACGCCACTCGAGCGATCGGAGCTCGACCTCACCGGGTGATCTGATCGCCCCCGGCGATCGATGCCCTGCTTCACGAGAAGAATTCGTCAGGCGCGCATGCGAAATCCACCCGGCCGCGACGTGCCGAGAACTTGTCAGATGGTCACGAGAGTGACGAGATCGCGCGCTGCAACTGAAAGAAACTAGTAGTTGGGAACTGGGGATACTGGATCGATGGAGAGGGAAATGCTCGACATGCGGGGAGTTTGTTGGAGCTGCGAGTGGGAGACGCACCTGATATGGATTCTGGAGGCCACCCGGAGGCCGCGGGCGCACGGAGAGGAAGGGGAGCCCCTGTACCACGAATCCACGATACGAGGAGGCGTTTTGAGTCTTTTGACTCTGACATGGAGTAGTAGTAGTATTGTAAATTTTGACGAGGAATCTTCGGATCGATCCAACGAGCACGTGAGCCCCGGCGGCCCGGCCATTGCTAAACAGAGGCTTTGATGACTTGGTGTCCATGATCAAACCAAATTAATACTAACAAGATGAATGAACAAATCAAATCAAAATTTGTATTTGTAGAAAAAAAAAGAATGCACAGATCAAATTATGAGCTACTACATCCATTTTAAAATATAGCAGCCCTTTAACGAATGAGACACATCCTAGTGTCATGTGTTCACTTAAAATTTATTATATTTTGATAAAGATAGGTTGTTATATTTTGGAACAGAAGAGGTAGTACTACCATTGTGCTGTCGAGATGGTCGAAGACGCCATCCCAAGTGTTGAAGGGCCGCACCACGTCGCCTTGAAATGGGCCGTGTTGGCGATCACGCTCACGACTCACTTTCGGGATGAGAAACAAGTCCACTTTGATGGCCTCAAATATAGCTTCAATCTAATTCATATCCATGTACCGCAATATTGGATATTTTGACTCTCCCAACAACTAAAATGGTGTAATTTGACTCTCTTAACAGTTTTGGAGGACGGTTTCGCTGACTTAGCGCTTTTGACTTGGTCCAAACTATTGAGTCATCCTATGTGGCCCACCCATCAGTGAACTTTTTTTGTTGTCTTCCGTCCCTTTCCCCTCCTCACTTCAACCCTTCAATCCCCCTCGGCCACCGCAATGAGGACTTGCCGGATTTGGCCGCTGACATGTCTAGAGTTGGGTGGGGGAGGGAGAGGGGAAAGGGAAGGAAAACAAGAAATAAAAAGGGTCATTAACAGGAGGGTCTCACAAAATGATTTAACAGGTTATACCAAGTCAAAGTGCCAAGTCAGTAAAACCATCCTCCAAAACTATTGAGATATTCAAATTATAATGGTTTTAATAATTGAGCGAATCAAGATATCCGGTATTGCGGTTCAAGAATATAAATTAGATTGGAGCTATATTTTGAGGGAGTCACAGTGGACTTTTTCCCGGACGAAACACGAGTGTTCACGTCGACCATAATGGCACCACCACCCCGGCCCATTAATCCTAGGCCTAGTTTCTGAAACGGATTCCTACACTTTAGAAACGGCTAATTAAGAGCACACATTTTTTTTTTTTAGTAGAACACACAAGGCAATGCAGCGGAAACCCACCGCAACTCCGCATTCCGCAAGCCAAGATCAAAAGTTGGCGTATCAAAACATTTTGAAAACCAAAAAATTCGTCTTCCACCTCCTGCTCCCCTCGCTTCGTTCTCCGCCGCGCCATTCGCCATGAGGACCCGCTTCCTCGCCACCGACTACTTCGCGCCGTCCTCCTCCTCCGCCGCCGGCAAAGCGCTAGCCCTAGAGTTCTTCAGCTTCCCCTCTCTCCCCGTCCCCGCCCTTCCTCCCGATCCCCACTTCCTCCCGTTCACCTCCGCCGACGAACTCCCAGCCGCCACGGTCGCCGACGATGGTCTCGACCCTCTCCCCATCGCCTCCGCGCTCTCCGATTTCCTCGCCGCGGTTATCCCGCAGGCCCTGCCTGTGCCGACTATGCCCGCGGCCGACGAGGTGAGCGAGCCACCTGCGAATTCGGGTTTCGCGTTCTCGAGTCGTGCGGGGCTTGGTTGGGGGTGGCTCGGGGTTGCTGTTGCTTGCTCTGTGCTGTTTTTGGTTGATTGATATTTCTATGTGAGAAAATCGTGTGGCATCTGTGAGTTGCAACAGCTCATCTGCTAGATTCTGCTTCACGCAGGTATTGGACGACTTCCTGTACGACAGAGGCGGATACGGCGAGGATTTCAGCTCATGGGAGTTTGGTGCATTCAGAATCCCTAAGGCAAGTGAAGTTTTTATGTTTGGATTCTGTAGGCTGAATTTCCTATGGAGCATTTGCGAACACTTTTTTGTTTTTCTATAGGGGTATGGCGTGATCAACCGCGAGAAGGATGAAAAGGGGGAGGGCTCTAGATCAGACGGTCTGGAGATCTCCTCAGTTATGAAGGTGACATAGTAGTTAGTTTGCTAGCGTTGTACATGCTTTGACTGTTCTTAGGGAATTGATGTTCGATTTATGCATTATGTGGTGCTAGAGGTGGGAACAATTGAAGGAGCTTAGATTTGAGGTTGTAGAGGTGGATCTCCTAATGGTGAGCAGCGTTTCAGTGATATTGGTTGATATTATTATGTTGTTTCCTTTTCAAATTCAAACTCGATTGTTCTGGTGTCTAAGGCTTTGCAAGAAGACATTGCATCCTTTGGTGAAGAGGAGTCTGGTGGTGGTGTCATGTTGTTGCTTCGTGTTCCAGATATGAAAATCCATTTGGTAACTACATCATCTCATCACAATATCAAATAATTCGCTCCTCTATACTCCCAAAAGATCAATAATGCGCATGGAGCTTCAGTTCAGCTATGGGAGACATATGAACATGTTGTACTTAGAGTTAAATGGTTATGATACTTCCGTTCTTATACCATGTTGTATTTCGATTGTAATGCGCGCATCACCCAAAATATATACTTCTACACAATAACATGATAAGCGGTTATCTCCTACCTTTTGTGTTAATTGTGGATTCACTAGTAATATTTGTATCCTCCCTGTCATATTTCTGTATTATGTAACTATCACTATCATACCATCAAAGTTGCAAAAACATAAATCAGTTGAAGTTGCTTATGCCTGCTGGTGAACATGTTGATTTGATTCCCTTGTGTTTTATTAACTCAAACATATTCTTTGATACATCATGCTCACGTTCTCGTCTCTGTTTCTCACAGGATTTCATTGATATTGAGACCGACATAAAAATAAGATATCAATCTGATCTTGCAGAGTCAGTGTATCAAGTAGAAAAGGTCCCTGTAAAAGACAATGATGGCAATGGCCATTCTTCTCTGAGAGAAGACTGCTGCTTGGAGATTGCAGCACTAGATCATGGTGCAGTAATACCTCGATTGGAAGTAAGTAGGAATTCTTGGGAGCTCGACGATTGTCTGACTGAGACTGACAGATACGGTGTTTTTGATAATGTTGTTAGACACTTGGATGAAGCACAGATTCAGCATTCAGTGTTTAAATCAACCGAGTTCTTGAGATCAACTGACATGGACATGCTGACCTTTGTTTGTGAAGATGCACCATGCCATGACATTCAAGTAGATAAACCAGCAGAAATCAAAGCTGCAGTAGAAATGGATGTTGTGAGGATCAATGGCAATATTCTGCTTGAGAAAAATTCAGCACTCTACCCTCTCAAGCCTGATGGCACCTGTTCAGACTTGCCTTGCTCCATTCTTTTAGAGGAGGTACAGATCATTGATTTTCCTTCAGATAATGTATTCAAAATGCTTGTTCAGTCAGAGACAACTAAGATGAATATATCTGATGAAATATTCAAAGATGATTTTGATCCAGCAAGACGTTTGTATGAATCAATGGTTAGCTGCGAGTTAGCACTGGTTGATGATACATTTAGGTCACTGCCTACACCTATTTTAAATGATGATATAGCAGTTAGGTCTAGGGTCCCTCCCATTCAAGAAATACTATGCTCCCTAAAACCACACCCTCTATCAGCATCTGATGGAATTTATTTGGATTGGCATCTCTTACTGGAAGGACCATGCAACCGGGAGATTTGTTGTTCTTATGCAAGCATGGTTGAGGAGGCAAAAACTTGCCATTTAAGTTCTGAGCTGCAAAGGAGTTGTCAGAGTACATCAGTATTTGTTAGCGATTTTCTGGAGGATTTTCAGAGAAGTCCAAAGCTTCAAGATGAGGATAAACATAGCAATATTTATGTTCCTGCCCCACTGTCTCATGATCCACAAAAATTGGAAGCAACTCAAAAATGCGAACAAGAAGGTGGTACTAGAAACCATAGTTCCATGAAAAGACCGAGTCCAGAAAAGTCATCTTCCTTCCCTGAGTTAATATCACATTCTGGTGACCTAAATTTTTACTTAAACGTCAGAAGTGCCACTAAGAGTGGAACCAATAATGAGAATACTTCTACTTTAGATGTCCCGCATTCAGAAGAGCAAGCATTATCTCTTTCAACCAGGGCTAAGGTTGACAAACTCATAGAAATTCATCCTGTCAGCCCCTCAAATCTTATTCAAGGCCTTATAGAACAAATCCATGCAAGCTATACATCTGCTCTGCAAGAAAGCACATATTGGAGGCATTCTTTCTCAGATGGGCAAGGTTTAGGAATCTCAAAGCAGAAACTTCTTGAACTGATAACGGGAGAAGGTTCAGAAGGCTCGTACAATCACTGCGAACACAAAGATAAGATGGAACTCATTGTACTGTATGCATTAAAGCAGGTTGCATATTACTTATGTTTCTTTGGTCTGCATGCGGCCCATTTGTACATTAGCAACCTGACTAGAAGCTTGGAAAACACTCCTGAGAGGTTAAAACATATTCTATGGTCCATTTCTGAAGCACAGAGGAAATCTGAGAGGCAACTGTTTGAATCTCATCCGTCATTGTCATGCATTGAGACTATCCTGAGATCTAATAAACAAATCGACCAAAAGATCCTTATAGTTGCTGATAGAGCTTTCTGGCTGCCACTGGGTCAAAAGCTAGCATCCATGAGGATGACATTTGTTGAGTTTGGACAAAACCCTGCAACAACTTTTGTGGATCTGGTGAACAAGACAAACTCTACAGCTTGGGTGCTGGAAGAATTACTGAAATCAGATTGCATTCTGCTAGATAACAAGTAAGTCCATTTGATAAATAAACCAAGCCAATTTTCTTTCCAATTCCTTGCTTTTCATTTTCTTATTACAAATCAACTTCAACAAGCAGATAGGCTGGTTCTTGGGGGTTAGCTAGTTATTTGCTGTACCTTTTTCTACTGTACAAGAATTAGTGCAGGATTTATTGAATTCATTCTGGTGAGCTAAATGAATGTGTTACATTAACAGTCCCTCCATGTTTGCCACAACTTTCATTTCTTAGTGCATGGAGTCATGGACATATTACAAGACGATCATGTTTTTAGAAGTAGCTTGCCCTTTAAGAAGGATCAATTGCCTTGTGAGCCACTGAGTCATCTTGCACTGGTTGTTCATATTGTTGATCAACTGTGGTTAGAGTTTAGACATATTTTTGGGGTCTTTTTTACAATAACTTAAATTTACCAGAAGTTCATTGGCTCTTTTTGTCAAAAAAATTGTTTATATGCACAGTTTAGTTTTTGCTTGTCTGGTATTAAATATTATGCCATATCCATTCTTGTCATCATTTTGAAGGAACATTCCAGCTTCATTCCCTTTTGACAAGTTTGGCATCATACTGGAATATGGAGGCCCGAATAAATCATCTACCTTGTTATCTCTCGCTCCTAAATTAGATGGTTTGCCACCTCTGCATTTCCTCTATGTCAAAGTTGATGGCAAGGACTTTCCAGTTGCTCTAGTCAAGGACAACCATAAAGACCAGGATTTGAAATCTACATTGGTGATTATCACTCACTCCATGCTGCCATTTATTCTGTTGTCATATGCCAATCATGTTGTTTATTATTAAGCCAGCCTTTGTATGTGTTGGGGAGGGGGGCACTACATGAAAATTTTTATATCTTGTACACACAGCTCATTGTAATATGAAACACTTAGTCTCAGCTCTGTAATCATAACTTCTATCCATTGTAGTTGAGTACTTCAATTGAGCATGGGTTTCCTGCATGATCTTGTTAGAGGGAAAACCATACAAATGAGTTTTTTCCCCACATATTTGTTTTTGAGGGCCTACACTTAGTAATAGGGCAGTAGGTGTTTGTAGCAAATGATCAACATGGAACATCCTAACTTCCTAAGAATGCTTCACTATTTGCAGGATAAAGTTTTGCTTACACTTCAGAAGGATTTGCAGGAGAGGATGAATAAAATGCGTATTGTTGATTCGTTAAACTTCATACCAGCAACAAATCAACTGCAAGGTCTTCAAGAAAAACGAAGCAAACATTTTGCTGCTGATGCTACAAAAGAACTGCTTCCAGATGATCAACCACACAGATTACAAAATCTTAACAAGAAGAATACTTTTGATTCACATAACGTTGTGCTTGCTGATGAACAGCTACATATACAGCAAACACTGAGTAATAAACCTGTTGTCAATTCACAATGTGTACCCACAGTTGAGAAGAGTAGCTCTACTTCTTCTGTATCTGCCAATGTGCTGAAAGACCCTCAAGAGAATCAGTCCACTACTGACTTACCTTCCTGTGTGAAAAATGACTGCATCATGCCAGGAAGACTGTCCGTCCCAGATGTAGTGATAGTTGTAAATACTGGAAATCATGGAAAGACGATGCTTGTTTCACGAAGATCATCTTATCAGCAGATACTAGCTCTGGAGAAAGGAGGAATGCAGGTCGTGGAGCGAGATATTGATCTGCCTGTGGATCTGATACTCAGTGCTGCTGTCTGCCTAGTATGGTATGAGACTGCGCTCTTTGAGGCCAACGAACTAACAACATCAGCAGAGACATCTGGTATAAAAGAAAATGTAGAGAATATTGCGACCAACATTCTGATGTCAGTTAGTTTCTCTTTCACTGGCTGCATCATGGTAATTAATTTTGTATCCCTCTAGAAGTATCTACTTTTTCGTATATAGTTAGCATCACAGGCCATTGCTATGTTATTGATGCAAATGCACCTGTCTGTTTTGGTTTGGTGTGAATGTGATAATTCTTGATCTATCATAAGAGAACAGTTTCCTTGTACTTTTGCAGGTCTTTGAGGGAGAAGCTGACTTCCTTTCTGCTGTAATGGACTCATCTGATTCATTGTATACTGCAGCTGCTAGTTTGGACATGAACTTGCAGCTGTTCTTCTCACACACACCCAGGTCAACAGATGAAATAATTCTCAATTGCATTACAAATGTGACTAGCTGTTATAAAGCTCCTCTTCCAGATATACCTGAATCAGAAAGCCTGGCTGAATCATTTCTCACAAGTTTCCCTTCCATCAATCCCGTGTCTGCATATATGTTACTTTCTTCTGGAGGCAGCCTTGTGGAGTTCCTCAGTTGGCCACATGAGCGCCGTATTCAAGCAGTTGGAAAGTATCTTTTGTCTCCAAAGATCATTTCCCTATTTAATGCTTTGTGCAAATTTGGTGAGTTAGGTGAATCAAGGTCTGTAATGACTGAATGCTCTTCAGTCGATTCAGATATCAGTAGTGCATTCCTGCAGTCTCCGAGGAAAAGGAAACAGCGTTCATTGCAGGCTTGTGCAGTACCAACTAATAAGCTCCTCTTTTCTGATTCTCTAAACCAAATACCTGGTGACTATGCAGAACATGCTGAGGTATTCTCACCTTCTAAGTTGAGGAAGTTCTCTGACATGGATAATACAATTCCCGAGCTCCCAGATGTCTTTACATTCGACGAAAGTTTGAATATGAGAAGTGAGGGATTCTCTTATCAACAAAAGAAGCATGATGTGGATGCAATACCTGGTAATCAAGTCATTAATGATGATTTCAGCAATGGATTGACACCAAATAATCAAGCATATAACAGAAGGACTGGCAATATGGTGGACACATTCGACTTACCCTGGCAACCTGAATTTGGTGGTACGCATCCAAGCAAAAGCACTTTTCACACAAGCAGACCATCTTGCAGCAGAACTCATAGCAATCCAGTATTTTCAACTGCATTTGAGATCAACGATGATCCTGGTGAGTGGAACATTTCAGGAGGTACAAAACAAACATGGAAGGGGCTTGCACATGGAGGTACTGTAGACGACTCTTACAGATATGATATGGACAACAGATATCATGAACCAAGAGATGAAATTATGCAACATCCAGCAAGTTCGCTTGCTTTTCAGAAACTAGATTTTGGTAGCCATGCAACTTCACAGGGGTCATGCTGGGAAATTGATTATCTAAGGCAAATGAGTGCAAAGAGAAAAGCACGTCAGGAGAGATCTAGATGTAGTAATTCACCAGGTATGTCGATCCCAAGAATGAGAGATAGCAACTCAAAGATTCTAAATCCTCCACCTAAAGAATCCTTCAGATACCGAGGAGATAGAGACACTCCTTCGAGGGACCAGAGCCCTTCCATTGGGACTCAGCATTATGGGAAAGGCAAGGAAGGAGCTAAAGCACAGAATCGCAGAGCAAGGAAAGATTTCAATGTACAACCAACAAGTCACAAAAAGAGGATAGAACCGTCCATTGATCCAACATGGACTCCTATTGACAAGAGAGCAAGACAGGTACGTGCTGAAACATTTTCTGATATTGTGAATTTTCTAGTGTTTGAGATGCAATGAAGATAAAACCTGGATAATTTTGTGCAGAAACTTTCATTTGTTACATATGGGAAGGAAAAACAGAGCAAGCTGGTCTGGCGAAACCAGAACAGCCCTGGTGTTGGGTGTGGCTTCCGGAAAAGATTCCGAGAGGAAGGTACGTAGATTATCATGTCAGGTCAGATAAGCTCCCTGTGCCCTATCCTCAAATAGATTTCGAGAGGAAAGTACGTAGATTTTCATGTCAGGTCAGATAAGCTCCTGTCCCTGTATCCTCAAATTTAAGTTGCTGGTGTTTTATTTTGTAAAGATATTCCATGAAGATATGTCTAAACTCTTAACTTACGTAAAGAAGTGATTTACACCTAAAAGCCGCTCATGCATTCAAAAGCACTGGCGGTATAGGTTAAATGGCATATTGAATAGGCTAACTTTTCGAGACCAGTGCCTTTAGTCACAGGACATTGCCTGGAGGATATTTTCTAGCGTAGTTTGCATGAGTTTTTCGTTTTTGTGTTGCTTCCTTCTTCTCTTCTGCTTGTAAACTTCTATTTTATCCTCTTTATTACTCTTTGGTGCAATAGGCATAGCTTGTGTCCTTTCGTTCAAACAAAGAAAAAGCTTACGATAAAAAGGGTATTTCTGGGGTGCAGTGCACTCCATTTATCTGTGAAATGTCAACCCATATTTTACACGGATGTGCATACTTATTCCATGTACTGTAGGCTGTAGCCTGCATGTCGATGATTTTTTGCGGGTGTGGACTTCTCTTTACAGGACATCCGAGGCAACCATAATAAGAGATTTGCTCTGGTCCAGTATAATGTACCAAATCGTTTCCTATCAGTGGCAAAGCTCCTATAATAAACATATGGTGCATCATTTGTATTACGGGGCAAGGCCATTTTACGCCAGAAAAAGAGGGCTTCCCTGTCTACCGTGAGATTTGAAAAGAATGGCTTCAAAAGCTAGAGGCCCAATAAGGAACTTCAGTCGTTATGGAAGAAGGGGAAATTTTGAAGGAATAAGTTCACTTCGTGACCCTCAAAAGTGATCGAAATCTAATCCGTGACCTTAAACCACAAAACCGGTTATCTTGACTCCCCCCCCCCCCTCCCCTCCCCCAACTCTTAAAACCGGTACACTTTGACTCTCTCGGCAGTTTTGGAGGGTGGTTTTGCTGACGTGGCGGTTTTGACCGGGTCTCCTTTACACGTGGCGTTGACGTGGCGCTTAGGTGGCATTAAAAATAAAAAAATAATTCATTTATCATTCACACAGAGGATGACATGTGGGGCCCACATGTCGTCCTCTCTCCTCCCCTTCTTCCTCCCTCTCTCCCTTCTCTCATTCTCTCCCCCAGCCTCTCTTCACCACCGGAGTGGCAGTGGGGATGGCGGCGGCGTCTGGCGGTCGGGAGTAGCGGCGGCGGCATCCGGCGGTCAGGAGTAGCGGCGGCGGCGTCCAGTGGTCGTGAGTAGTGGCGGCGGCGGCCGACGGTCAGGAATAGCGGCGGCGCCGTGAGGGAGCTCGTCCCCTAGTGAGGGCGCCGTGCCGGTGGAGGTGAGGATAGGCTCTGTCCTCTCGGCGGCGCCGTGAATGGCGGAGGGAGCTGACGATGGCACCGTGGGTCGGGCGCCGGGCGGGAGCTGGAGCGACGGCGGGGACGGCGAGGGCAGTAGATGCGGCGGCCATCGATGGGCAGTGGGGACGGGACGACGACCATCGGCGGGCGGGCGGCCGAGGGCCGGCGAGGGCGGTAGATGCGGCGGCCATCGACGGCGACGGGCGGGAGCTGGGCCTGCCGCCACCGCCACCGCCAGCCGAATGGGAAGAGAAATCGTCGGGACCTCGTCGCCGGGGTGGAATGGGCCGAGCCTACCTCTGTCGCTCTCCGTCCATCTTCGGTCCGCCGCCGCCGCTCTGGCCCACAGCCGCCGCCGCCGGCGGCTCTCGCCCGTCGCTGCCGGCTCCTGCCCGCCGCCGCCGCCGTCACACGCTCGCGGCTCGCCGAAGGGAAGAGAAAGAGAGAGAGAGGCAGGATGATTTATGTGGATCCCACCCATATTTTTGGTGAATGACAAATGGGTCCCACACACATATTTTTATTTTTAATGCCACCGGTGAAAACCGCCACGTAGGAGAAACCGTCGAGGGAGTCAAATTACACCGGTTTTAAGAGGTTGGAGGTCAAGATATCTGGTTTGTGGTTTAGGGTCACAGATTATATTTCGATCGCTTTTGAGGGTCACAAAGTGAACTTATTCCAATTTTGAATTCCTCAAATATACTAGCAACGATTTCATACATGGGAGGCTCAGAATTGGTGTCCGATACATTCTCTAAGATGGACTCCGAGGCCCCGTATCTAACACGGACTCGATCAATCACCAGCGCCTTTATCAATCACCAGCGCCCCGCGATCAATTCCCGAGTTCGATCGTGCCGCGTTGTCGTTCTTCTTGTCTGCGTAAACCCATCTCGGTCGCCATCGTCGAGGCAATGAAGCCCGGAGGCCAAAACCCCCGTGGCAACAACGCGGCACCGTTCGGTCGCTACAGCAACAACCACGGCGCGGGCTTCCGCCGAGGGAGTACCGGACCCAACGCCCCACGGAACCACCACCACCCGGCAGCGGCCGCGCCGCCGCACGTCGTCATGACGCCGCAGCAGAGGGACGAGGTGCTGCTGCGAGCCGGCCGCCTCGCGGCGGAGTACCTCGTGAACATCGGCGAGCTGCCCCCGGACGCGCTGCTGCAGGGCCGCCACCCGCCTCCTCCGCCGCACGCGCCATTTCAGGGCTACCAACAACGCCAGTGGCCGCCGCCGCCGCCGCCGCGCGGACACCCGTGGCACGAAGGCCCGCACCCGCAGCATGGGTTCCAGGCATCGCGCTCGTCCGCGGTTGGCCCGATCCGCAATATCGCGAAGCGGGCAGTAGTACGCGGCGGCGGCGGCGGGACGTTCCGAGGACGCGGCGGGCGGTTTCCCTCTCGTCGGCCCGGTGCGAGTGGCGCCGCTGCTCCGGAGACGACAGGGGAGCCCGGGCATGGCCAGGGAGTGGCGCCTGGCGCTGGTGTTGGCGGGGTGGTGGGGGTGCGCGGCGATGGGTCTGACGCGACAGCACCAGCGGGGCCGAGTAGCGGGCGCCAGCCGTCGGCGGCGGCGCAGCCAGGTGGCGCGGCACACGGTCAGCCGGAGAAGGGCCAGCCGCGAGGGCATTCAAACTCTGATGGCCCAGTAGGTTTATAGACCGCTTCTGTACACAGCACAGCAGGCCCGCTTGGGATCTTTTGTCGCGCATGTATGGCGTCGCTTGTGCTGGGCTGCAGTAGCAAATTATTCAAGCAAATTCTAGTTAGGCCTTTAGGAGACAGAGGCTCTTTTAAGGAGAGCTGGAGAGGGGAGACGCTGGTATTATCAGCTGAGAATATGAAAAAACGAGATGAGCCATTTGCGCACGATTAATTAAATATTAATTATTTAATTATTAATTAAATATTAACAAAATATATTATTTAGCAGTTTAAGAAGCACGTATATTGTTGCTGCTGAAAATTAGGGAATCATTGCCACTATCTGCAAATAACTGTTGTGAGCTACTCATACCGGTCACGGAAGCACGAAAGCATGTTGTTTTGAACATGTCTGAGGACTTATTTCCTCCGTCAAAAAAATCCAATCCTAGGTGTGTCCAAATTTAAATCTAGAATTGGGTTTTTTTTAAACGGAGGGAGTTAGAGTTAACCATTTAAAACCTTAAACATCGTTACTATCCTAATCCCTCCATTCTAAAATATAAGAACTTAGGAGCGGATGGTAAGATGCCTATCTAGTTTTGTAGTACTAGGAAATGTTCCATTTAGTCCTAGATTCTTATATTTTGGGATGGAGGGAGTATTAACTATGGTACACACAACAAAAACCATGTAGACATATGTATAGAAAAAAACATTTTCCGTACTATCTTGATAGGATCGAATACATAAACCAAACCTACTAGAGAGATGAATGGTACGAACACCGAAAATCTAAACTTTTAGTGGAAATAAAAGTTATAGTTAAACTTAACGAAATTACACCAATCACACAGCTAGATTGATGCCGGTTTGACCGTTGCCATGCTGCCTATTAGACCACCCAATGAACTTTGGTCAAACCGTCGGTATGCAAAAAAAACATGTATCGACGAAAGTACGAAACTCTTGAAAATATATCAACTTTATTACACTAATATATGTTTATAAAGTGCATCTAAAGCACTCATATCTTAACTCACGAACTAGAATCGAAACCTCGAAGCAAACCCTAACTTTTCTTTTTTTTAAAAAAAAAAGTTGATATCTTCCAGTCTCAATTCCTCATCTATTTATACTCACAACGTGGCTGCCCCTAGCCACGAATCCAACTAGAACTAGGACTCCTAATCACATAGGAAGCTTACGAAACCTGAAAAACAACATTCCCATACAACTCCACACTCTAATTTTTTCAAACTTGAACTCCAATCCAAATTTGACTCATTTTTCATACATACACAACACCACGTATATATCATATAGAAACCTTTACCTCCAGGTGCATTATTCTCTAGCCTGAGCATTCCGCGTGATATCATTTGCCGTCTAGACCTTAATTTCTCCCAAGCCTAGTCTCGATCCATCACCGGCTATACTCCTATGGTCTCCAGCAACACCTGCACATGAATAAAAAAAATTGTATTTGAGTACAATTCGCACCAACTTAACTCACATCAGCACACGATATTATCACATACTAATAGAAACAATCTAGAAGTTATAAATATGAAGCAATCTAAAAAATTCATGAAAACAACTTAAAACCGACTCCAACCCAAAGTATTCTAGTCTAACCATCGGGTCACCCAGTCAGGCCGCCTGAATCCCTCTAGTTAGTTCGGCCACATAGTACCAACGCACTTTTCACCAACAGAAAACACTATTCGCTGTATTTTTTTTTTAAAACATTCACCTTTGACAATTGTTCATCACCAAGATTAATCATCACATGATTATACAATGTTATGTGTTGCCCGGTTTTGCATATACTTTAAAAATACAATATAAATTTTGATGTAATATTTTACAATATAAGTCAGTATATATTTTGAAAACCTTGTCAATGTCCAAGAAAACACATTCTGTAACCTTGTGAAAGTACCATGTGGACATTTGAATTGAAAAAAAAAACATTTTTCGTACTATCTTATGTTTGCCCGGTTGTGCAGATGCTTTAAAGTATAAATATAAATTTTGACATAATATTTTACAATACAAATAAGTAGCCACAAGTATATTTTGAAAACCTCGTCAATGTCCAAGAAAACACATTTTGTAAACCGAAAAAAAAACTTGTCAATGTCCAAGAAAACACATTTTATAAACTAAAAAAAAAGAACTTGTCAATGTCCAAGAAAACACATTTTGTATTCTGAAAATAAAAAGTGATTTTGTATTCTGAAAAAAAAAAGTGGGGGCATTCCGAGAATCGAACTCGGGACCTCTCGCACCCAAAGCGAGAATCATACCACTAGACCAAATGCCCTTTGTTGAGAAATGTGTATATAAAACTTTTTTAACAGTTTATTATAATGCCGTGGTGCATAATCCCAACTCTTGTTATGCCTGAACATTCCAGTACTTCCCACCAACCAACATCTCTCGCGCCGTCGCTCGTCATGCCCGGGCCCCGCCGGCGGCCGGTTCCTTTCTTCCCAAATCCCACGGAGCCGAAGACACGAAGGTCACGGATCAGACCAGATTCTTCCGTTTCCCTTCGCTGCCTTTTCACTCTAACGAAGGCATATGATATTTTTACATACCTCTAATCTCCATTTTCAAATATAATTATCATGCTTTCATACACAACAATCTTACAAATCAATAGGTATACAGCCGTGGCGTCAACTGATTGGTGTACATTGGCACCTTCCGGCCTCATCGGAAACCCACGAAAACAACACGGGGATTTTTTGAAGAAGACCAAAATATCCCTTTACTAGTACTCATTTTGTACAAACCCTGAATTTTCATGTTCAACGTTTGACTGTACGTCTTAGTCTTATATGAAATTTTTTTATAATTAGTATTTTTATTGTTGTTAGATGATAAACATGATTAATACTTTATACATAACTTATCTTTTTAATTTTTTATATAAGACGGGCGGTTAAATGTTTTTTGTTTTTTATTTTTTTTCCCGGAGGGAGTATTAATTATAGGAGGCGTTGGGGGTGGGGGACAACTACGCTCCGGCATTCTCTTCTCCACTCACCCGAGACCCGCCGCCGGTAGCAGCGGCACGGCACAGCGCGGCCGCGGCGAAGCGAGGAGGGGAAGGAGACGGGGCGCGATGGGGCTCGGCGAGAGGGCGGCGCCGTTCACGTACGTGGCGCACGCGCTGGCCGTGGCGGCCGCCGCCATGGTGCTGGTCTGGTGCATCCACTTCCGCGGCGGCCTCGCCTTCGAGGCCACAAACAAGAACCTCATCTTCAACGTGAGTACTTGATTCTCGTCTGCCCCCCGTCTCTCTAGTTATCTTTCTAGTGATACCGTCCCGAGATATTGGATTGGATGGACAATTTTGGGTGCCGCTGTTTTTTCTTTTGTTTCCCAAAAGAAAATTTTGGAGTCATATCCAGTAGGGGTAGGTAGCTTTATTAGGAAGGAAGGAAGCGCAAAAATACTTTGGCCGTCGTATCCGTTTGGCGTTTGATCAAGAAAAGCAGGATGTTGATGGCATCTGCTTTACCTTTTGCTGTTAATTTTGCCATGGTGATTAGGATAGTGCTTAAATTTTAGTCCTGTGGAGGTTGTGTTATCGGTTATGAATGAACAGATGAATTGTTGTTAAGATTGCTTTCTTTCCCCGCTACACGTATGTAGTTAAGCAATTTTTTAGCTAACCTGTTCGGATTTGTGACTACTTAATGAGAATTGGGTTGACTTTCATAAGTTTGCAGGCCTTGCTGCATGTGTTAAGTTAGCCAAAGTGTTGAGCGTTCAGTTTGAACATCTAATCAGGGTTCGTTTGATTGCTTGATGGAGTAGGTTATTGAACTAGGCACCATGTGGTGTATTCTTTATTTGGTTTTTTGTTTGGTATTGAATTATGGATGCTCTTATGCTCATGAATCCATGTTGGTCAACACATTGGCATGTTTTTTGTTGGGTATTGAATTATGGATGCTCTTATGCTCATGCATCCATGTTGGTCAACACATTGGCATGTTGTCCATCTGATGGGGAAAATGGAGGGCTGAATAATGATTGCATGATGTTGAATTCATATCAGATGAAGCGGGTCATGACGTCATGTTAAAATGCAATTGGTCCAGAGAAAGATGTTAAAAAGCAATCGTATTTTGCATTTCAACTTGCTACACATTTCTGTAAACGCGCCACCTAATTTTGCATGCCCAATTTAAAAGACGTTAAACTTGGACTTAACGGTAAATGGACCTTTTAAAATTTAAACTGTATATTCGGTTCTTTTCTGTTCTGCAGTTTCTAATCATTTGCATATTCCTTACTACTAGTAATTCAGGATACTACTGTACATTAGCGTTTCAAATCGGTTGCCCATATCTCTAATGTTGAGACATTGCAGGTTCACCCTGTTCTTATGCTTATTGGCTATATAATCCTAGGCAGTGAAGGTAAGTTGTTTTGTTGTTATTATTATTATTTCTGTGGTTCGTGGAAAAGTTTTAGTAATATTCCTTCTCCATTTTGGCAGCTATAATGGTATACAAGGTCCTTCCTACTTGGAAGCATGATACAACTAAGCTGATCCATCTAATTCTCCATGCAATTGCCCTTGTATTCGGTGCGGTTGGGATATACTGCGCTTTCAAATTTCACAATGAAAGTGGAATTGCCAACCTCTACAGTCTGCATTCTTGGCTTGGGATTGGAACAATTTGTTTGTATGGTATTCAGGTAACCCCTTGCATATGGCAGCAATTCTATTCCATATAAGCCATTGATTTAGTCCAATTATTATGATTTGTCTGAAACCGTCAACTTACAACAGAACCAACTGGTAAAATAGCTGGTAAAGCATGCACATAGAGAGTTTTTTTTTTTTTAAGTCAATTATGATGTTGCATCAATTTCTGAATGTGTTTGGTTAAATGATTACTCTGTATCCTGTTGTGCTGTTCACAACTAAAAACTCATGAATCTGAATAAGTTAGCAGACACCAGTAGCTGTTAGTACCAATAATTTCCTGGCCACCGAAAGACATGAAAAAATGGATTGCTTTTCAGAGCTGAAAGATCTACAACACATTTATTGAACTGTGAAGTTTTATTGTAGTAGTTGATATCTGCCCGGTGAGAGTGTTTTTTTTATATAATTTTACTTGATTGTTGACAACTTCTTGTAAAATGCGCCTATCTATTGCAGTGGATATTCGGGTTTGTTGCTTTCTTCTTCCCCCGTGCTTCGCCAAGCGTGAGGAAGGGTGTTCTTCCTTGGCATATACTGTTTGGGCTCTTCGTCTACATTTTAGCCCTGGCCACCGCAGAACTCGGATTTCTTGAGAAGCTCACTTTCCTCCAAAGCTCAGGGCTCGACAAATATGGCGCAGAGGCATTTTTGGTGAACTTCACGGCTTTGATTGTTGTGCTATTCGGTGCTTCCGTCGTGGTTGCTGCTGTTTCTCCTGCTCGCGTTGAAGAACCGCATGAGTATGCTCCAATCCCTGAAAGCTAGAGCATCTGTAGTTTACAACTTTACAGCATATACAAACACAACCAAAGAAGTTTGTTGTTGCCACAGTGAGACCTGGTGGCTGGTGTTCATATAACTCCCCTTGAAACAAAGAAAGCACATACTGGACATACAAAGAAAGGAAATATGCATATTTGTTGTGTGTGTATTTGTTATGTGGTTAATCTATATTAATATAGAAGGCGTCGGACGTGTCACTACCGTCCATGCCATGTTCGTGTAAAGGAACATTTCTAGCCGTCCGAGCTGATTTCTCTTTCGTTTCAATCCGTGAGGGGTGGCATTCCTCAAATTGGCCAACAATCCTTGTGTTAATGTGAGTAAGAAAGCATGCGTTTGATTGGAGGGACATGGATTATCGGGTTGGGACAAACCTATTTTTTAACGTGTTTAATTTGAGGATAGGTGAAAATGCTACGTGGTAGCTGTCTGGATTGGGCTTTTTTTTTTTTTGGTGAAACTAAAGCCAGCAAAGCAGGTGTTATATTAAGTAGGGAAGAAGAAAGTACTCCCTCCGTCCTATAAAAAATCAATTTAGTACTGGATGTGACACATCCTAGTACTACAATGGATATATCTCTGTCCAAATTTATTTTATTAGAATGTGTCACATCCGGTTCTAGATTCGTTTTTTATAGAGGGAGTATTTACAAGATCACCAAACAGTGAAAGAGGAAAAGAGAGGAAAAAGAGGCAGAGAAAAAAAATAGAAAAAAAGCTACTAATCAATCAAAACATCTTAGGCCGATAATCTCGCTATATTTGTAGCTCCACATATTTTCCATAGCTTGATTTCATTCTGAATCTTGTCTAGCAGCTGCGGCAAGGATTTTTCTTGATTTTGGAAATACTCGTTTGTTCCGCTCATATCATATTTCCCATGCTACCAGCATGTGGATTTTTTTTTTACTTTGGCTTTGTCTTTCCCACCTTGATATGTCCTCCTGTTCCACCATCCAATAGCCGCTCACATCATCGTTGCAGTTCAGCCTACCTATACCCTCTCCAAGTCTGTCACACAAAAGGGCAAATTTGTTGGTGGTTTGAATCGTATTTTGTCTCATGATCCTTCGCATCGGTAGGTGGTGGCGCCACCAAACAGTCATTGGCATCGCTGATGGCGAGGTGACTTTGGATGTCTCATCGGACTTGTAGGCCCTGTTTGGAGGAGCTTCTCTCAGCTGCAGCTTTTCCCAAAAGCTGCTTCTGCTAGAAGCTGCCCCAAACAGTCCACAGCTTCTGAGAATCTGTAGTTACATATTCTGAAAAATGAACTAAGAAGCCAGAAGCTGGAGAAGCTGGGTTTCAGAACTTTTCTAGATTCTCAGAAGCTGGCTACCAAACAGCTGCTTCTCAGAATCTAAAGCTCCCCTAAACAGGGCCGTACTCTTGTAGATGATGAGAATGGGATCACCACCACTTGGCAACAGATGGTTTCGACATGAGTAACACCCTCTTTTTTTCAGCAGAGTCAGAATTCATTTTTTTTTGGAAAAAAAAGGAGTAAAATTCTACTAGCTGGCAGAATCTCCAACCTCCATTGATTATACTATTATAGTGACGATCCAATTAAACGTGCTTAATGTAACACGCATATAGAATAATCAAAAGCTGCTAGTTAGATAACTGCTTCCAAGTCACAATTGTTGTCAAAGCACGAAATTGCGTACATCTTTATGAAAGGGGAAAAGGATGAGATAGGGAGTCCTATATAGTTATATAAGTGTGGGAGTGCATATAGTTTGTATTTGCAGTTTTTCTTTCAAAAAAGTTTGTATTTAAAGTCTGAAAAAAAAATACAAGGACGGAAAAAGTTTTGCCAACAAAAAAGTACAGTTTAGGGGAAGCTGAATAAAGGGCTAGTTCCATACAGACTATACAGTACTACACAACAGAAAAAATATAAAAAAAAAAACTAACGCACGATAGTACAGACCTAATAGCGCGCGATTTGTATCAACAACCACTGTTTTTGAGCAACTGGATCACTATATTTAATTTGTTTCGTCTAAATATTTGCAAACGACCTCGCTGGAAAAGGAATAGGAAAGAAATGATGGGCTGCAACAAACACGGCCACTAACAAGTGTCTAGTTTTAGGCCCTGTTTATTCAGCTTAGGATTATTATAATCTGGATTATTAACAGTAAGCTGAAACAAACAAGTAGATTATTATGCTAGATTATTATAACCTATAAGCCAGATTAATATAATCCAATAATCTCCTCTAGAGAAGCTTTTTTCAGATTATTGAGTGGCTAAAGATCCACTACTCTTACATGCTTCTAATAATCCAGAGAAACAAAACTCGTAGCTTATTTTATGTCAGCTTATTATAATACAGTTTAGAGTAATCTGATTTAATAATCTAGATTACAATAATCTTAAGCTGAAACAAATATGGCCTTAATCGATAAGTATATCACTCGCTTAAAACTTCTTCCTTCTAATATAATATATTGATGTGTAATATTTTTCGCATTTGAAACAAAATTCAGTTAAAACTTAAAACCCTGCCCCTCATTGGTTGTGTGGCTAATTAAATTGGCTATACTCAAACTCGGAATTCGGATCCGGTGCAGTTACAGTTGTAACTGCAAGTTAACACTGCACACAACACCAGCCATCCGTTTTCCTGATCAACGGTTTAGACGTAAAGCTACAGTGGCCATGTGAACAGTACCTGTGCTACAGTATTTACTGCTACAGTGTTATGAACAGTACGGTTCACGATCTGAGCTGTCCAGTTCGCATCCAATGGTGCTAATGCTACTGATTAAGTTGCAGTCACTATTGTGACTGCACCTGATCCAAATCCTCAAACTCGACGCCGTGGCAACTGGGCGGCAGCCACGCAGGGTGGAGATGCATCTTTTTTTAAAAAAAAACGGTGAAGATGCTTGGAGGGCGCAAATACTCACCATAAACGGATAAAAGTTTCACTGGATGACGCGTATAAAAGGCTTGATCGATCATCAGAAGGCTGAAACAAGTAGGGGTGAAAATGGGGCGGGTATTTCCCGACCGCCCACCTGACTCAAGACTCGCGGGAGGAATATGGGAGAAAAAAGGAATACCCGATACTAACCGAGTTCGAATCCAAATTCGTTGGAAAAATACGGGTTAGGATACGGAAAGACATGTATCCGCTCGTATGTTCCGTATTATAAAATATGTACAAAAATTTATTATAAGTCCACCTAAAAATATGATAAAAGATTGGTTAATCACTATTTTACATGCTCACACGTAATATTATATGTTTTTTTCTGATGTATCTCTTTTAATAATTTAATTACTTCTTCCATCCCATAATAAGGCATACACGTATTTTAAGATTTAACCTTTAAAACATTTGACCAACATTTAATATAATATGAAATAAATTTTATTTGTTAAAAATTATGTCATTAGATTGACATTTAAATTTACTTTCATATAATTATAACTAGCTGGGTGGCCGGCCCGCGCAATTGCACGGCTAGCACCCATATAAAACTATATATTTTTTAATATGATTTTACTTTAAATTTATTAAATAGTTATCTCGATGTCTTAAGATTTTGAAAGGCCAAACCTTATTATCCTCGTGTTTCAAAGCCAAACCTTATTATCCTCGTGTTTCAAATTTTATAGTTTTTAAAAATCACATCAGCACCCTTTATTTCTATCATATTATTCGTTATTATATAACTCGATCTACCACTGTTTCTATTTCATTCTCCTTATAACCTTTAAAAATTGGATCTAAAAACTTTTTAGACTTTATTGTCCTTTTGGACTTCTTTTTTATAATTTCTAGAAGTCCCGTCAAACGCTGCCATTATATTCCTCTACGACCGTCCATTGCATCTTCTCTTTATTGTCATTATTATTTAAAAATATATCATAATTATTGTTTAGGATCATTTTTTTATTTTATAGAAGTTCCGCCGAAACTACAGCGACTTTGTCACTCTACTCCCCTACGGCTCGCCCGCTGCCGCCCTTCTTTATTGTCATTGAGATTTTAAAATCAAACATGATTATTATTGGGGTTTATTTTTTATTTTAGAAGCTTGAACCTTTAAAAATTGGACCTTGTAGTTTTTAGAGTTTATTGTCCCGTTGGGTTTCATTTTTTTCATAATAGAAATCCTATCAAGCGCTACCAATATACTCCTCCACGACCCATCCGCCGCATACTCTTTATTGCCATTGGGATTGTAAAACTCAAACATAACTATCGTTGGAATTCATTTTTTACTTTATAGAAGACCCACAACCATCGGTGGCTCTGCCATTGTACTCATATACGACCAGCCAGCTGCCTTTTATTTTTATTGTAATTGAGATTTTAATAATCAAATATGATTATCATTGGGGTTTATTTTTTACTTTCTAGAAGCCCCGCCAACCGCCTTGACCGATTGATTCACGACCTGCTCGTCGTCCTTCGTTTTAATCATCATTAGGATTTTGTTTGGCGTTTTATTAATAGTTTTTAGATGTCCCATGAACCGCCACCACTCTGCTCCTCTATAGACCTGCTACTTAATTAATCTCGTCATGTGTTTTAGATGGTATTTTCTTTTAATAATCTTTATTTTTATCAACAATTTTAGTTATTTATAAATTATATTCCTAGTTGAAATTTTACTTTTCTTTTTCTAATTTCAGATTTTATTTTATTTTTTATTCTGAATTTAATTAATCTACTATTGGGTTCTTATATTTACTCTTATTTCAATATTGCTTATATTTAATTCCTAATTTTAATTAGTTTTAAATTGTATTCATACTTGAACTCTTCTTTTCTTTTCATTTTTCTAATTTTATTTTTTTTATTTTTTATCCTGAATTTTAATTAATCTCGTATTGGATTCATGTATGTACTCTTCTTTCAATATTCTTTATTTTTAATTCTGTTTAAAATTGTATTCCTACTCGAACTCTTCTCTCTCTTTTTTTGATAATTTCGGATTTTATTTCATTTTTATTTAGAATTTTGATTAATCTCGTATTGGGTTCCTATATAGACTCCTCTTTTAATATTGCTTCCCTATATATGGATGGTAGGAACGCTTCAATTGCAGAGCCCTGAATGCGTCAGTGAGGTTCCCTCTATGAGAGAAAGAGAGGTTGCGAAGAGTGAAGAAAGGTTCTTTACCCCCGGAGACCGGCTTTCGTGAAAGCACCTTTGGGCGATGGTTTCTCGAGGTGAATCACTTGAGCCCTGAGACATTTTCGGTGCCATGGAGCTAGACCAGTGAGCTATTACGCTTTCTTCAAAGGATGGCTGCTTCCAAGCCCACCTCCTGGTTGTCATCGCTCGATCACTTCCTTTTCCACTAAGTGATTGCTTAGGGACCTTAGCGTACGATCTGGGCTGTTTCCCTTACTCTAATATCCATTAACTACAGGCCCAGCTACTATAGCTTGAACCTTACTAGACAGGAGTGGTGGACTTTCACGCTGTCAATTCAATAAATAGAGTCTAGTTGTCTGCTTATGCTCCATTCTATTTGAATGTTCTCATATCCCCGTCGTTGAAGGAATTAACGAGAAAAGGAAAAGAAGGCCGGAACATTGTCATATCTTCTGACCTTCCAGCACCGGGCAGGTGTCAGACTCTATACATCGTGTTACCACTTAGCAGAGTCCTGTGTTTTTAATAAACAGTCGCTAACCCCTGGTATGTGCCGCTTTCCTAATCAAAAGATAGGAGAGCACAACTACCAAAAAAGGGTAAACCAATGTGATCATGACATTGTAGGTGCTTGCGATGGGACGGATGCGACTTCCCTCATAAGTAATGGGTGGCATAGCCCGTAGCAGAAGTCCCCTTTTAATTCCAAATTTCAGTTATTTTTAGATTGTATTTCTATTTGCACTCTTCTTTTCTTTTTTTCCGATTAATATGGGAATTTCTAGCCCCCACAGCGAACGTGGTGCCTCCTTTCAAGGCTGTTTTAATAATATAATAGATAGATTTTGTTGCTACAACTCTTATAGCATATGAGAAATTATAAGTTAAAGATTAATTTTAAAGACCGTGTAACTTTTACCATGTCTAATATTATGGGATGGAGGGAGTACCTTATTATATTTAATAACTATGAATTAGAGATACAAATGGAGACATGTTCCCAAATCCAATTCGAAGGAAATAATATGGGATAGGATATGAGATGAGTGATATGTTATTCGGTATTATCCGTACCTGGTTCCGAATTTTTTTAAAAAAATATGGATTAGAATATAGGATAATAGGAATGTCATAATCCAATCGTCCCAGTCCATTTTCACCCTAGAAACAAGTAGCCACAACGTAAATTAGCTTGCGGATTGCAGCAGAATAGCTCATTCGGAAAACTCGCGGCTCCCCTGCCTTCCACGTCTGAGAGGCAACGCACGTAATCAAGGAATACACGGACGGAGCCGCGGTACATCGCCCGCGCGGTACGCTTGGTTGAGGATGGATGGCACGACCGATCCGGCGGCGAGCTGGAGAGGACGGCACCCTGTGCGCCGCACGTACGCGCCCGCATATTTCTCCAGTCACGTTACTGCTTACTACTGCTTACTACTACTTACTAAAATAAGTACACTCTCCGTCGATAACTATAATGGATTTTCAGTTTTCTCTCTTAAAAAGATTATTCATCGAACTATCCCAACATGACTTTTACGGCTAAACTTAAATTTCGTTCCATTGCATTGTTAAGATCACGTATTTTAATCTATCTGTTTAGTTTATTTCTCAAATTTTTAATTTACTTTTATAATCAAGTAGATAATACTATGTGACAATAACCTGCTCGGCTTAATAAATCTAAGTTAATCTAGGCTTCTAGCAGAGTTTAATGTAAAAAAGTAAAAATTACGTTGTTGTCCCTAAAAGTTTATTTGATTGGAAAAAATCACGTTAGCCATGTGACAACCAGTTAGCAATAAATACGATGATCGGATGGATGGAGAAAGATTGTACTCCAAATCCCTCGTATTTACGGTCAAATTCAAATCCAAAATCTAATGTATTGATGATGGACCGATCGCACTCACTCCAGGCTTTTCTAGGCAGAAGCCCGGCCGGGTAGAAGCTGTATATAAAGAGACCCACAGCTCAGGCCTCAGCGTATCAGTCGGTATTCAGTACGCACTACGCAGCAGCCCGTGAGTCGTCGTGACCAAACGTATAGTATACTAGCTACCAAAAGCAGTACGGTGCCTGGTTTCATTGTAAGCAGCCGCGCCGAGTCAGTAGCGTCGCGTGAGCGCGGTGAAGATGGCCGGGGAGGCATTGAAGGAGGCGGGGGCGACGTCCGCCGCAGCGAACGCGGGGGAGGAGAAGGCCGTCATCCCGGCGGCTTCGACATCGCCGGTGATCTCCAAGACCGATGATGACACGGAGCCGCCGGCTGATGACTCCAAGGCTCTCGTCGTCTTCGTCGAGAGTGAGTATAGTACTTTGCTGGCTCAGTTTTGTCGAATTTGGCGTGCAGTCTTTTACCTATAGTAATACTATTTGAGAATGCTCAGCCATTCACATCTTTTCATTTTTCAATTCAAACAACATATGAAATGGAGATTAGACTAGTGTGCATGATTTCTTGAACGCTATAGCTTTTAAGCTTGTTTGCCATGCAAAGGTCGACCTAAGTCATTCTTCTGATTTCTACCTATCTGATCATGATTTTTCACATACCAGAGGTTGCTGATAAACCTCATGCTGAGAAGGCAACAGCAACAGCAACACCAACAAGGACCTCAAATGACAGAGGTGATTAACTTATGCTCTGTCCTTTTCCCTTTACACACTGGCAAATTGAGGGCCTCTAGCTAAATTAACACCTGAATACTTTTAGATATTGCCCTTGCAAAGGTGGAGACAGACAAGCGAGAATCGTTGATCAAAGCATGGGAGGAGAACGAAAAGGCAAAAGCGGAGAACAGGTACATAATCAAAATTTAATCGCCCGTATTGGCCAGAATCTCTCTCCATGCGAACATGATGTGTAAACCAAAATGAAACCATGTCTTACTGTCAGGGCATATGTGGCTCCATTACAACATGTTGTGTTTATTGAGGAAACATAGCACATAACCTTCCGAATCACTTCTTTTCTGTGTCAGGGCCTCTAAGAAGTTATTGGATATTATTTCATGGGAGAACACAAAGAAGGCAGTAATAAAAACTCAACTGAAAAAGAAGGAAGTAAGTTCATTGTTTTTTCACTTGTCAAGATAATTTTTTTTAATCGTTCGCGAAAAAAAAGATAATTTTTTTAATAAAAAAAGATAGATAATTTTATTATGTTTTCTGGTGCTTGAAATTTGAATACTCTGCACATCTCATCTATAAGAATTTCAAAATGGTTTGTGATGATGTTGGATTTTGTTTTATTTTGGGAAAGGATATGATGTTTAATTGCAATGCAATGAATTCCTGAGTAATTTGACAGCGTGTGAAGTACGAGCAATATATAGTACATAGAAAAATGATACACGGAAGAAATTTGCTCTGTTTTCTGGTGACACTCAAAATCCATGAGTGATTGGTTCTTTAAGTAGTCCATATTGCTTGTTTGAGAATTGGCAACATAAATGTGTATCACCCACACTGTTCTACAATTAACCTGTGAGTACACAGGAAGAGTTGGAAAGGAAGAAGGCAGAGTACGCTGAGAAGGCGAAGAACAAGGAAGCAATCGTCCATAAGGAAGCTGAAGAAAAGAGAGCAATGGTGATGGCCCGGCGCGGTGAAGAAGTGATCAAGGCCGAGGAGATAGCAGCTAAGTACCGTGCAACCGGAGTGACACCGAAGAAACATATCGGGTGTTTTAGGGCATAAGAAACATCGATCCGAGCCATATACTTGTTTTTCTTTCTCTTTCGAAAGTTATTTGTGTTGGGTTGTAACTTGTAAGTGTGTACTGTTTTTTTCTTTGGAAAAATTAGAACCATGCCATTATAATTTTGTAAAATTTGAGATATGCCATCCTGACCCACATGTCATTGACTTATATAGATCCTACATGTTATTGACTCATGTTTTTTTTCTTTGGGTGGTCTAAAACATTTCAAGTGCAGTTAATAATAACACGTTAAGATTGACAATCGTCGATGGCATTTTCTCATAAAACGAACTTTTCTTATCAGCTTATTGAGAAAAATTCTAAGAACAAGTATAATAGCTATAAGCCTACTATAAGCTTATGTGGAGGAGAGATGTAACAAAAAGTTAAGGGTGTTGGCTCTCATACAAGAGCTAGCTTAACACAAGCTCCAAGACAAATACAATTAATGTATAAGTGAGAGATAAAGAGATGAGAAGAAAATTGTAGCCAACCTTATAGCTAATCTATTATATGTATTGGCTTTAAGATTGGCTAATAGTAGTAAATGAGCTCTATTATTATCTTGCACTAACAGAGAAGAAATCGCCCCGAAAGAAGGAAAAAAAAAGAGGCGGCGCATAGACGGGCCGCGGAAGTCGCGATGGAGCGGGAGCGGCGCAGGTGCCGCGTGAACTCTCTCCGGTCCCAAGGGGCAACAACGTGGGGCGCGCGCCTGGTGGTGGGCACGGGACTCACGAGGTGAAGGGAGCAACACCGCAACAGCTGGCACGGGAATTTGGGTCGTTGACATCCGCGGTGGATAGGCTGCTACAGCCTGCAAAAGTTTTGGGCTCTTGGGTGTCCACACTTTGATGGCTCGTCACTTTGCATAAGTCTGTTTTCGACCTTCAACTCTTCCTTTTGGATTGAATCGTATTCCTTAACCGTAAAACCGGATATAATATCTCCTTTACCTTCGTACATCGGTACAAATTGACTCATTCGGTTATTTTAAAAGCAGTTTCGTTCAACGTGACAGGTTGACTTGCTGGAAAATTATTTCCACGATGTTTATGCTCGTGTCATCTGGCCTGAGCTCTGAAATCGCAATCAAATCAAATCAATGGATGACGAAGACCTTGTTGTAGGCCGAGGGTGTGTTTACTTCGGCGTCTTCACGGCTCAATAAACGGCATGGACTCCTGGTCTGGTCGCGGTAATCTGGCTGATAAACTGAACTTTATGGAACCCAAGGCCTCCAGACACCAGGCCCACCAGTACAGTGCCACCCCTCGTCGTCCCCCGGTTGTTTCTCATCAACGAATAACCGCACAAAACGTCGAGCAAAACACGACGTACACCAAATGCCTACAACCATTGAATGCCGCCCCTGAGACGGAGCCGTACCGCAATCAAAGTCTGAGGCACACGCTAACTCTTTCTGCTTCTGCCTCCCGCGCTCTTTCCCCGCTCATAGTGTAGCGTACTCCTCCGATCAGGCACCACGTTCTCGCGTACGGGGGAGGTAGCGTCGTGCCGGCCCGCCCGATCGGTACACCGAGTACTCGTGCAACCGAGAAAAAAGACTGGAGTAGTAGAGTTGGAGTACGGCGCATCGTCCGGTCAAGTCGACCGGCCTAGCTTTTCCCCAATTTGACGTGGGTGCCAGAGGCAGTGCACATTCACAAGCAATCAATGCTGCGCTCGCTCGCGCCGCACACGCTATCTGACCTGCTACTGTTCCCCTGCTGCTCCTACGCTTGTCTGCGCGGCTGCATGCGTCGTCGCAGCGGCCCCAACCCCAACTGCATCGCCTCTCTCCCTCCGACTCCGTCCTCTTCGTCGTCCTAGGCGCATTCAATGCATGATGCCCAGAGCCTCTCATTGATAGTGCCATTCCAAACACCTAGCAAAAGTGAGAGCAGTTACAGTAGCTCCATAAGCCAGCTATAAACATATTTTAAAGAGATAAAAAAAAAGAGAAAAGCAGCGAGCTACATATTTGTAGCCAGCTGTAGTACGGACTCCAAGACGTAATGTGTATATGATAGTGGGACCGAATATTAATAGTATAGTAAGTAATTATTATATGAATTGTCTATTACATTATCTATAAATAATTTAGAGCTAGCAGTGGGTTATACTACTATTAAACTTACTCTGAGATCGCCTCCTTGACGACGTGAACTTCTGCATGCATGTCTTCTCTCGTTTCGCCCCAGAGTTGGAGAGTGCGTCGATCGCCGGCTGATCGACTCGTCTCGTACCCGGTTGTTTGTAAAGCTCCCTCAACTCCGACCGTCCCTGGTTGATTGAGCATTATTTGAGCCCAGGAGCTGGGAGTAAATAGCCAGAAAATGCCATGCTTTGGGTTTGTTCAGAGCCAACAATGCCATAGAGACTAGAGTACGTGGCATCCAACGATCGGGTGCATCTCAGCCAATTGGCGGTATTGCGGCGTCTGTGATGTCCTCCCACAAATTTCGTGGCATTTTACACGTTTTGTTTAGTTCTAAACTTTTTCTTCAAACTTTAAACTTTTCTATCACATCAAATCTTTCCTACACATATAAACTTTCAACTTTTCTATTACATCATTTCAATTTCAATCAAACTTCCAATTTTGACGTGAACTAAACACAAACTAAGAGTCGGCAAAAAGCAGCACGGTTCAAAAGAGTAAATAAGGATTGAGCACGTAGTGTATATCTTTCGTTACTATCTCCATTTTTAAATATAAAGAAAATTTATCCATATAACTATATTATTAATATTCTATATTTTAGAGCGAATGCATTATTTTTTTATAAGTGTGGGTAGTCCGTATAATCAATACTATGATCTCACATATAGCATGGGAATTTCTAAACCGAGACAAATGTATTGTACTAGCAGATTGATGGTTGTGGGAGAGTTGTTTTTACGATATCTTCTGTTACACTTACAGTCGTAGGATATACTAGTAGAATACAAATACAACCACTGAAATCATGATTGTTTAAAACATTTTGTTCAAGACCAAAGTAAGTGTAATTTATCGTTTATCTATTTGTAGCACTATCTAAATGTCCATGCCTTAATATGATTAAAAGAAAAAAAATCATAATATTTCCTGAAACTAAAAGGCATAATTTTCATCAAATATGTTCCCAGCCTTTTGTTTTAGAGAATACTCACTTTAATTTAATTTTATATATATCTATCCATTTAGATTTAGCTATCTTGTCATATTAAGAAGTTCAAGTTGTAATACGTAAAACTACAATATATAGGAATAGATAGGGTGGCAAACTCACTGTCACCACCTTTGCAGTCTATTTAAATAAAGGAGTATATATACTCAACATATGTATTTATTGTAATAATATATATTTTGCTTTTAGTTATATCCCTTTAAATGTTCTATTACCCATGCTTTCTTGAAATATAAAATGAAAGTAGATCAGTTTTTTTTTTCTAAAATACACAAAACCTTAAATCCTAAACATTTTGCAACTCTATTGTTTGCTCTTCAGCCTATATGCCCAAATAAAATTTGAGTTTTAAAACCTAAATTTAAAGTTCATTTTTTTATTATTTTTCATTGTATTTTATTTTCTAGCATTGGCTTGTAAGTCACTAATAGCACATATAAAAAAGTTTTATGTACAAAAAATATTTTTTTGTTAATAGGTGTTATGGCTTATTAGTCTAGAACCTTGGTGTGTCTTTGGTTTGTAGGACCAACATAGGGCATAATTGGTAGGGCATAAGCTTGCATCCAAGTTATGGTAAACTACAAAGTGTCGCCAATAAATTATAGGGTACAAGTTTGTAGCATGATTAGCTTAACCGCGGTAACTCATAAGTGTGATTATGAAATAAATATGGATAAAACAAACTATGGGATGCCAGAATTGTGACATGATAAAGTTTGATGGTGAACCAAACAACCCTTGGCATAGTAGAAGTGTGTGGTGCATGCATGATGGTTAGAGTTTGGCAACTCTCCTAATCTTCTCTTATCTATAGGATCCCCGGCCGGGGAAGTGAATCAAGTTGACTTCTCTGTGGATCGCGTAAAGCAATTTTCCTTCTACCTTCTTGAGTGAAATATAGCAAGTACCGAAATTATCTCCACCATATGGGAACGACAACATCACTTGTAGAACACATGACCAAACATAGACGTTGTTCGGTAAGTGTAACATATTAGGCTGTTCATTCTATTAATGCCTTCTTTCTCTTGTCCATGGGAGTTATTATGTAAGGACTTAGATGTCCAAAAGAGCCTATTCATGACAAATAATGATTTGGATTGGCCTATTGTTAAGGAGTTTAAGGGCAAGTACAAAGACAAAAACCAGTATGGTCTCTACGTTAATTAGAGTCTATCACGTTACAATAGTTAAGACAATACGGTCTCTAACCATTAATGTACTAAAATACTTTCTTACTAGTTATCTTTTCTTTATTAGACTCAATGCAACAAAAAATTTCCTAATAATGCTAAGAGTCGACTCTATGTCGTTGTCATGCGTAGCAACCATCTTTCTTTGTCCTTCTCTCTCTTCCACGTCACCAAATATGTTTGCATGACAATAAAGATAGACCATTAATAAAGACCATTGTACATGGGGCCCCTTTGAAACGCATGATAGGAAAAACACAGGAATAGAAAAAACGTAGGAATTGAAGTTGTATGTTTTTTCAATCCTACAGGAATTGAAAACACAGGAAATGGAGAGAAGAGTCCTTTGATTATACCACAGTATACACTTAACAAAGGAAAGTTTCACAAGAGGTCTAACCTCTTGCTTATTTTCCTATGGAATTGATCATAGGAATGCAATCCTATGTAAGTTTTCCTATCCTCTTCCTATGAATCAAAGGGCTCTATAGGAAAAAATCCTTAGAAAAATGAATCCTCCAAAATTCTTTTGCTAATCCTCCATTTCAAAGGGGCCCTAAGTTGCTAGGATCCTCTACCCTCTGACAAGATCAAAGACTCGCCATCTACAGCGTGTTGTTGGATCAGATTTGTGACCCTTCGTCCTATATCATAAGCATCATCCTACTTAAGTCGAATTATTCTAAATTTGATCGAGTGTATTGAAATGACAATAGTGCTTGCGACACCAAATGAACATCATTAATGCTCTTCTCTATAAACACGGTGGGACTAAGAAAGTTTAATTTAGGATAAAATTAGAAACAATTATATTTTGAAATGGAGTAAGTATAAAGGGCCTTTTAAAATGCAAGACTGAGAAAATGAAGAAACACGAAAAACACATTATTTTGATAGTATCAAGTTTAACATACATGATTGAAAAAAAAAAGATGAGAATGATCGTTTGATTGGACCATAGAAAAAACATATGAATTTAAGGAGGGATGAAAACATGAAAAAAAAATCATAAGGTTTTACCTCATATTAGATTTTCTCTAAAACTTAGACGGAATGAGATATTTCGCATAAATTTTATGAGATTCTATAGTGACCATTAATTTGATTCAAAGGACTATAGGAGGAAAAAAATCATATATGAATAAAATCCATATAAATCATACAATTTTCTTTCGAATAAAGCGGGCCTAAATATTCTACTAGATGACTGGAACATACGTAGTAATTTTTACGTTCTCCCTGGGTATGAAGTGAAAATTTTGCCGCGATCACAAACCGAGCAAACACTGTGAGAAGGTTACTTTACTCGTAAAAAAGAATCGTTTCTTCACTGTTATCCATCACGACAGTCCTGATTAAGGCCGAGTTTAGTTCCAAATTTTTTCTTCAAACTTTCAACTTTTTCATCACATCAAAACTTTTCTACACATAAATTTTTAACTTTTCCATCACATCGTTTCAATTTCAACTAAACTTTAAATTTTAACATAAACTATACACACTCTAAATGGCAATCATATCCAAAGGACCACAATGGCACGGCATTTAATAGTATCTCCCAGAAGAGAATCATTAGCGTAGGGGCGACGAGCTTGCCCTGCCCATTTCTGTTCTTTCCTGGCGATGAAGCCACCACAGGCAACAGGCTGCTCCTGTGCTGCAGGTGTCGTGGCAAACCTTTCGCTGCTCTGGTTTGGCCTTTTATCTGAGCGTGGCAATAAATTCGTTTTCTCGTCGGGCTGGCCCCACCGGCTATCCAGTGCATTTACTCCTTTATCTGAATAGAAACAAGTCAAACAGAGTCAGCCACTGCACATCAGGGACCCCTTTTTCTGATCCCACGCGCTTTTACTCAGTGGTAGCAATATCCTTTAAGCAAAGTGGTATTATAGCAATGTTACCTCTAAAGAAAACCGTAATCTGATTCCTACATAAAAATTCATGCATCTCGATACATGCATATTAGCACTACTATAATATAAAATTTATCAATAAAAAGTACCTTCCTTCTTAACGGATTTTCAAGAATTATGTATAGTGACCAGAGTTTATAAAATCGTGTTATGGTGGTTATTACATGTGATAACATTCTCATTTTTTAAAACCGCGTGGCTACCATGGCAACCGCCAACCGTGGGGTGACAGTAACCTCGTTCCCAATGGTTTAGTATATCCTAATAATGATAATGGCACCACCAAAGTTACATACTAAAGGGTGATAAAATAATAGTGTTTACATGTGCGAACCTTGGGAAATGAAAAAAAGTGATGCCATTTGAAAGACGATTATGTACAGAAGATGATCAATGGCTCAAAGTAGAAGCATTATCAAGGAGCAAAAGAATTGCGAGGGAGGATGAAATTAAGATTTTACCTCGGTTTTTGTTAGCACATTTTTCTCAATAAAATTAAAATTTTATCTTGATTTTCATTAGCATACTTTTCAAACTATTAAAACGTTGTATTTCGTGAGAAAATATATATGAAAATAGCTTTAAAATAACAAATATATTCATATTTCAAGTTTGTAATACTTAAATATTAATTAATCATATGCTAATAGTTTTTTGTTTTACATGCCCGTTTTTAATCTTAATCCAAAGCAGAAACGAACAGAACCGAAAGGGTGGGAAGTCAGTGAGATGGGGTTGATCTTCAAGCTATCTAAGGTTGCGTTCCGGAGGGCACGCAAAACAGAGCACGCATTATTACATGATTAATTAATTATTAGCTAATTTTTTTAAAAATATGTATTAATTTGATTTTTTTAAGCAACTTTCGTATAGAAACTTTTTGTAAAAAACACACTGTTTAGCGGTTTGAAAAGCGTGCGCGCGTAAAACGAGGGAGAGGGGTTGGGAACTTGAAGGAAAGAACATAGCCTAAGATGTAGAGTAGTGAGGAAAGGATATGCATGCATAATGAATGGAACTGGATAATTGACTATAACCACTGTGGTTAAAAGAATCATCTATGCTAAGTTGCTACGTGGTTAGAACATATGTGTATCTCTATTTAGGAGAGCCTAGAAAATAGTTCGACTATACTACTGTCCTAATACATAGTATAACTCTAAGTCGTATAATCATTTACGTACATATATTAGACACAAATTTTAACAAACTTCACCTAGCGAATATGTCAAGCAAATTTGAATTTGCTCAATGTGCAAACCTCCGTGTACCTAGACTTAAGTTATTTCCTTTCGCCGCTCACGTCAAGCCACTCGACGAACCTTTGCCTGCCTCACCGTCTTCAAGAACGTGCACTGCAACACCAACATGCCCATCTTCTATGACTCCACCTGTAACCGTGTCCCCATGTAGCTTGCACAAACATGAGCCTCATCCTCTCACTAATAATAACAGTCTTTCCGTTATTCATGATATTTATGGTCTTTCTATCATAATCCACCTAATACGACCACTCTTTCTTATGTAGGAAGGCTCACAAGTGAAATTGATCTCCTCCTTAGTTCTGACACATGTCTCACATTTCGAAGTAGCATGTTGTTTCTATCGTATATCGAAGTTATCTCCTCAATCTTGATAGTATACTTACCGTACGTCGGGATAGTCACGACATGTTCATAAGACGGTAAAAAACTCAAAAGATACGCTCATAGAAGATTCGCTTCTATTCGCTACTATTCTAATATCTAATATAAATTTAAGTTCTAAATTATAACCGATTATGTATATATATTCAACACAACCTCAGAGAAAGATCACGAGGATAAACTAGGGGCTATAGCACAGCTCCAGTGCTTGAAGGCTGAAGAGTAATCAGAAGTAACGAGGTCCATTGATGGTCTACAGAAAGTCCAAGGGCCGTAGTTTCCTGGTAGATAACTTTCCTGAGTTCCTCTCTTCTTTCTTGGCGTCAAACTCTCTCTTCTCTTGGTTTCCTGCTGAGATCAACCAACACAGATAAAACCAGCTCCATATCCAACACTGAAAGATCGAACATCATTGAATGTATTAGAGCATCTCCGGTAAGCCCCTTGCCCCCCAGAGAATGCCATCCAAAAGGCCGTAATACTAATACACACCATGATGTTCCCCCATGCCTAAACCCCAAGCTACAGATTATCCTTAGAACCCTAATTGATCCCCAAAATTTTCTCCCACGTCTCGTACGTGTGTCCTACCCTTCATACGGACGCGCCTACTGTCCGGACGCCCCAGAACACTTGCTTATATACATACTCCTACGTCGAGGCATGATGCTGCTGCTGCGGCTGCGGAGTACGTAGTACGTCGTACATGGCGCGCGGCGAGCAAGGTCGTCGTCGACGTACGGGTCACTTGAACGCCGTCTCCAGCGACGCCTCGAGCAAGTCGACCGGCGGGAAGAGCGAGAAGCCGCCGTACCGGCCGTGGAACAGGCCCAGCTCCTCGCCGGCGAAGTCGAGGAACATCTGGTACTCGTCCACCGCCATGGTCGCCGCCTCCACCTCGTTGGACGCCGCCGACGAGTCGTCCCCGGCCGGCGCCGCCTCCTCCTCCTGCTTCACAGCGTCCTTCGTGACGTCCGCGCGCGAAGGGGACGACGACCCCGCCGCCACCACGGCTAGCTTGCGGAAGGAGTCCCCGATGCTGGAGTTCCAGAGGCGGAGGAACACGTCCGCGGGTGACGTCGCGGCGGCGGCGACGGGCCCCGCGGTGGTGGAGGACGACGAGGCGGAGGTGGTGGTGGTGGCGGCGGTGATCGTCGTCGTCGCCGCGGCGCCGGAGGAGGAGAGGAGGGAGAGGCGCGCCTCGGCCTCGAGCCGCGCGGTCTCCCACTGCGCCATGTGACGCGCCGCCGGGCAGCCCGCCGCCGGCCCGGGCGGCGGATCGTCGAGGCCCATCCGGCGCAGCTGCTTCTTGAGGTGAGTGTTCCAATAGTTCTTGATCTCGTTGTCGGTCCGGCCGGGCAGCTGCGCCGCGATCATGGACCACCTGGCCAGAACAAACAGCAGGTGTGTGCCACCACTTCTAATCAATGCGCTGCTAGTAGTAGTACACTCTAGTGATAGCTAACTGGACTGAATATTTACCACAGTATAGCACTACAGTAAATGAGTAAAGGGGGTGTTTAGATCCGGGATGTAACGATTTTGCTAATCACATCGGGTATTATAATCGAGTATTATATAAGGTGTTTGGACAATAATAAAAAAAACTAATTATAGAATCCATCAGTAAAATTTATTAAGCCTAATTAATCTAGCATCACATTGTTAAATCATGGAGCAATTAGCTTTAAAGTTTTGTCTCTCAAATTAGTTGTGTCTGTGCAGTTAGTCATTTTTAAGCCTATATTTAATACTTCGCGTAGGTGTTCAAACGTAAAATGTTCGATGTGATAGGGAGAAAAATTTTAGAGTGGAATGGCCTAAATATACACTGGGACTCCAAGCTAAACTAGACATGTACATACTCCAAACAAGCAAGTACCACTACTATATATACTGGTAGTACACCAGCCGGCCGGTTTGGGATATATCATATATGATGTGATGATCGGAGAATGCGATGTGTCAACATTGAATGCGTGAGGAGCCATGCACAGTGTGCATGTACAGTGCTACGGTGTGGTGCGCTAGCTTAGCTGCGCACCGAGCAGTGCACACTAGCACACAGTGGCTGTGCGATGTGAGCTGGTCAGTCAGCTAGTCCTGCTCGGCTACTCGCTCGCTAGGTGAAGGAGATGAAGACGAGCAAGGGGGACTTTACTTGTTGCCGACGATGCCGTGGAGCTGGACGATGGACTTCTGCTCCTCTGCGGTGAAGGGCCCGCGCTTGATGTCCGGCCGGAGGTAGTTCGTCCACCGCAGCCGGCAGCTCTTGCCGCACCGGTTCAGCCCTGCATGCAACGCAAAACGAAGTGTTATCCAGATGGAACGGACTAGAGTCTCTCAGCTCCTGTGAATAATACCGAGTACTTCTCATGCACGAAAAGAGAGTAGCACAACATGGGCATGGTAATGGTAGGAGCCTGGAGCCCTGGAGTGAGTGACCGAGTGTTCGTAGCTGGAGGCAATGCTGATGCCTGGAGTGAAGATCAAGGAAAACCCAGCAGGGAGTAGTACGAGTGAGCCTAGTACTCGCCGAGTGTACGACTTAATCAGTACTCCTACTTTGTATACGATGAAATAATTTGTGTATTTTAGCCCCAATCGAGCTTGTGGGTGATTATTGCAGCTTGAAGGTATGCAGATGCAATCGAGTATAAGCAGCATCTAAGGCCGAAATCATCAAGACAGATTCTCAGAATGTGCTGATCAGCAGTTCAGCACTAGTGCGGCACGCGAACACGAAAACGTGACAGAAGCAAAGCATTGCCTCGCAAGAACAGAGAAGCCAGCCGGTACCTGCGAGCTTGGGGAGGAGGCGCCAGCTGCCGTGGCCGTTGGCCTGGATGTAGTCGACGAGGAGCTTGTCCTCCTCCGGCGTCCACGGCCCCTTCTTGAGCCCCTTCTTGTCGCAACACGGCGCCCTCCCCATGGCGCGCGCTCCCCCACCCACCCCCGGCAAAGCTGCCGGAGCGCACGAGGCAGCAGGGCCGTGGACGAGACGACGACTTCGAGTGATTCAGTGGGTGAAAGGGAGGGGAAAGGAAATGCGAAAAGATTTGGGGGGAGACGTGGCTAGTCTATGTAGGAGTACTCGCTAGCAGAGGCGCGTAGGACGAGGGTGGTTTTGTTTGTGGCCGAGGAGGATCCCCCGCGGCGCAACCTTAAATGCCGGAGATTTTCACCTGCGCTGCTGCGGCAGCAACAACAACGAGACGGAACGGACGCGGAGAGTGTGGGAGACGACGAAGAAAATAAAATAAAACCCGGCGCGTGCTTGCGTTGCGTTGCGCGACGCACGCATTCAATTGACGAGGGGGCTTTTGCTTGCAAGTACAGCGCGCGCGCGCAACGGCGACGGTGACGCCCGGGTACTAGCGTCGTGCAGTCGTGCTGCTGCCACTACTCGAGTAGTCGAGTGGCCGGGATACGCAAGCGGGGGAGAGATAGAACTATCACTGGTATATGTCCTTTCATGGGGAGTACTTTGTACCAAAGCAAACTAGCCGAAGAGTAACTTCGGGCCATCAGATCAAGCATTCAAGTGAGTAATTCAGATGAAGTATTTATTACTGTATGATAAGCACCACTAGTAGTACTAATTGTTGGGTACCCATCGCAAGTGTATCATAACTTTGTGGCCGTGACCTCATGTCGCATTTGGGCCTACTCCTACCGTCCTACGCAAGTGTACATCTAGCAACCTCCTCGGCCGATCCTAAAATACAAGCATTTCTAGGTAAATTTAGATTGAAATGTTTAAATTTTGGGTACAGTTAGTAACTCTTTTTAAGCTATATTGCTCTTAGCAAAATTAACTCCATCATAATATTTATGGGAATGCTAGGTACAGGAAATCCATTCCTCGTGTTTGGGACGGGATCTCTCACTTCCTCGCGCCGCTATGACAAAGAACGACCTGAAGATGGCTAGATTCCACGACGAGATTGTTGCACGGTGGTGGCTAGATTTTGCAGCGGCTGTTTGTGGTGCGTTGGTGCAGTGCGGGTTCTTCACACACAGGGGCGGTGATGGTATGGACTGGACTGGTCGAGCTGATGGCTGTGACGAAGCCTTAACATTGATAGATAGGGGGCAATTTGGTCTCCTATAGCCACACAATGCAAAAGGACGGGATGGGTCTCGTTTAGAAGAAACAGAGGAGGAAGATGTGAAGGAAAGAGGAAGAATATAGGAAATGGAGGGGAAATGGAAAAGGAAGGTAGATTTGGCATCGCCTGTGTTTTTCGCCATCGTCTCACGGTGAGAGAATCGCAGCCGGTAACCATCTCTGCTCCTCTCCCTCCCCTCTAAGCTTCATATATGATACCCGACGGGTACTAGGTCTGGTACTAGTAGTTATCCGCCTGGTACCATTAGGTATCGGCTAGTATCCATATGTATCAATTCATGTACTATATCTGATACTGATAAGTATCAGAGTCTAATTCCTTATTGGTATCATTTGGTTCAGACATGATCTCATGGTATAATAGCCCCCTAATAATATTACAGTGCACTGATCCTAGCATGTAACACCAAACACTATGGCTAGAACCGTAGCTGAAGGTTTTGTTTCAAAAAAAAGTTAATGTATGGTTTATTTTTAAAATTTATTGAAGAAGTTTACTATAAATTTCAAAAAAAAATCTTCAATAAATTTTAAAAATAATGGAAATAAATCATTATTTTTAAAATTTATAAATGGCTATTTCCCATCGCAAGTTTCCCTATAAATCTCTACCAGTTTACTATAAATCTCCATTATTTCAATAAATTTATAGAAATTTATAGGGAAATGGCTATTATTTTTAAAACATCTCTACCAGTTACCATGCATTTCAAGGAACTCCATGCTCCCCCTACAGCCTTTCACGGGGCAGCTTTCGTTGGTGAGCGGTAGCACGGTAGCAGCGCCGCACGTTGACAGCCAGTGTGATGAGTGGGTGTAGCAGCAGCAACTGCGTGGGAGTAATAGTGCGAGCAAGGCCGGCGATGCCGAGACGAAAAGCAGGGGGAGTAATCTTAAATGAGGCTTCTGGCCTAACGAGCGTAGCTCGGATTTTGAGTCTGGGAAAGCGTATGGGTCACATAGAGAGAGGGAGAGAGGGGCGAAGTAAATGTGGAGTTCAGAGATGAGTTCCTGCCTCGCTGCGATCCACTGCTCGCTGTGGCCGCTGCACTGCACTGGCAGTCGCAGACGCAGGCTCGCAGGGAGAGGGGAGGGCTCGTGGTTGAAGCGGGTGGGCTGGGCGCGGGGCGGGCGTCGCCATGATGATCTCAAACGGACAGGTGTTTTGGGGGGGGGGACTCGGAGTGCCACTGTTCGGTTAATCTGTTGGTACATGTACCGGTGCTGTTTCTGTCGTTGATGCTGTAGGCGAAGCACTGTAGCGGTTCCGATGCAGTGTGGCGCTCTTTTCAGCCAGACGATCCAGATGAGCCAAATGTACCACGTTTTTTGTTCTCCAAGGCGACGCAGTGTCAGTTCTCATTCATGGTGTATGATGGAGTCGAGACGGCATGGAACAGGAGAGGAGGATAGAGTCTTGCTACTTCACCCAAGGTAGAGAGATGTACAACTCCTCAGTATTCAGTTCCATAATTTTCTTAGTCCCACAATTTTCCTAGTTCCCACAATTTTCTTAGGATAAAGATCCTCCAGTATTGGTCAAGATCTGCAACACTGCCCATTTCGTATACAGGGCGTCGCTTTCCAGTGCATCAATTCTGGATATGCAATTGGTGGTCCAATTTCAAACTAGCCTAGTCGAGCTTTGAATAACCTCCAGGACGATCGCAAGACAAGAGTTACGACAAAATACTCCGTAGCAAGGTCAGGTGTTGTCGTTCTCACAGTCGCAGCATCAGAGATGAGTAGAAACTTATCTAAAAAAGAGTGGCAGGCCGGAGAAAAATATCCCCTGACCGTGATGGCACTGCAACTGCAAAAATCGACTATGAGAAAAGAACACAAAATACTGTTACTGTTTGAATGCAAGGCGCAGCACAAGCATATAATAGTCGACCGCATGGGAATCAGGGGGTGTATGTTTCAGTAGTGCCTAGTACACGTTGGAGCCATTGACGACCACCCCACCCCTGTTGCTTGAGAACACTTGCCACTCTCAGCTTACCATGCTAAACGCCCGTGAGGGCTGTGCAGAGGGGCTTGTCCAGCAATGGAAGGGAGATTGATACGCAAACCCATTCATTGCGCATGATTATATTTCCCTTTCTGTTCTTGGCTGCTACAGTATGCTATACTCCATCAATCCCATGAAAAACCAACATTATAACAAATAACAAATGTGACACAAACTAATACTACAAATCTGATAAGATCCAGATTTATAATTTTAGAACATGTCACACTCAATATTACGTTGTTTTATTATGAAACGAAAGGGATATGTGCTAGGATTTCAGAATCACCGATAGCATATGCAGGGTACAAGCATGGCAGGGTGCATAAATCCCTTCGACGAACCCGTATAACAGACTGTATCTTGGGATTTAAGACACCCAAACAAGGTATTATGAGTAGATCATTGCAAGTAGTAACATATGATATCCTTCAAGATAGCTGTAATTAATTGGGACTATTTAACATAATCTTTTCAAGATTTCACCAACCATAGCACCGTGGATTTGGTAACCATCAGCGAAAATATTCCAGCACGGTTAAAGGCAAACATAGAATGAACCAGGAGTGAGAATTTCACTTAAGTAAAAAATTTATTTATCAAGTTGCATGTGCCTCACCACATGTTTTACCCAGTTCTCAGGACAGGTAAACTCAGTTTGTAGAACCATTAGACTCAATTATAAGAGGCAGAATCTAAACATAATGGCACAAGCCTCATGCAAGAGAAGAGCTGCATGCTCAAGAGAAGATGCAGAAACGCGGCTTGCGACAGATTTATTCGCTAATATCTGAAGACGCTTGTTGTGCTGCTTACTGTTCATTGACAGTTCAGAGCACAAGTTGGATGAACTTGTCCACACCCGATGGCACGTCAACTGGAATGTGTGCACTGACATGGCACAGCCCACAACCAGTTAACCACTAACAGGGTTAAAATGTCCTGTGAGAAATAGCCGATAACGAAATCTAGAGAAGGGGAGAGATAATCATAAGAGCTAAGAGGCCAGGACAGGCACATGAACAGGCACCTAGCAATATACACTACTGTGTGCCTCAGTGAGAGGGCGTTTGAATTTAGTTAGCCAAAATGATATAAGCACAAGGTGTCCATCGGAAGAGCAGTCTGTCTCATCTCAAATAAAACTCCAAAAATGAATGTTCCCATATGCCACAGGAGATCCATGATAAAACCTGCACATGTAACACAATGTCAACTAAAGCTCCTGAATTTTGGCAATTTATAAGCTCTTGAGCAAGCAATCTCAGCATGCAAAACACATATACAAACGGAGATCATGTCTGCTATGTTGTTAAAAAGTTAAAAGAGTGAACATGGAACTGCCACATTTAAATACTATGATGGCACTTTTAAGGCAAAATAAAGTAACAAATGCACATGCCATGACAAAATGCACAACAGCAAAAAAATTCTAGAAAAAGAAATAGTGATAACTCCTAGTTCTTTGAATAAAGTAGGCAAGACTCAGAAAAAAAGATAAAGTTGAAAACACTGTTTTATGTATGAAAAGTTACATTTCCAAGACATCTGCCATCTACCTCGCTTTTCAACCTCCAAATCAAACTCAGATGTATGTGCTGCAGCATGGATGATTTGCATGGTTATTGACAACCGAGGGATGCCAAAACACCCAGTTACATTCATTTTAGTGTCACTAATATGTTCATGCAGCAGATTTCGCTCTTACAGTCACCTTCATTTTGGACTAAATGTGACCAGTGATATGCCACATTCGCATGTGGACATACGTTAACTAAAAAAGCCTTTGATGGATATGTGCAGATTGCATTTTCTGACAGTAAAACCAGGCTAACTAAAAAAAACAGAAAACAATAGTTTCCATTGCGGTAGTTGTGAAATAACAAAATTAAAAGCTAAGCATTGCCCTTGTTCATCATAAGAATAAGTTACCTGATGAGCTGGTATTTACAAGAATTGTCTTCTTATTACCCTTAGAGAAAGTGAATACACGCTGGAACTCTGTCAAATTATTGGCAATATATAGCTTGGTCAATCTGAGGAGGAATTGGTTTTATCTCAGTCCCAAGCTCTTGCTCAATCCTATACCTGTTCCCAGAAAGAAAACTTAGTTCAATGAACCAAACGTCAGAATAAAATACATGAATAAAATTGTGGTGGGTAATTGTTCATACAAGTTAAACCGATCCTCATAGGTGATCAAATTCACAGCCAGGCCAAGATGGCCAAATCTCCCAGATCTACCAACCTAGCAAAAGGCCAACAAAATAACAGTTAAAGAACTGCACTGCCTACACAACATTGCAAAGGAGAGATACCATGACAATAACAGTTGGTATTTAGTTCCAAACTATGAACAAATTACAGGGGCAACCAATTACATGATAAAACATATGTGTGCATGTTTCCACATTTGATCTAACACTTGTGTGTGCATTTTCTTCTTAGTACAAACATCTTACTGGTTAAGATTAGTTTCTAGAATATTATTCTCATAGCAGCATATGACATCCTAATTAGATTAAAGCCTAAGATCAAAAGATGAATTTATTCAAATGCCATACCCTGTGGAGGTATGTTTCAGCGGTTTTGGGGAAATCAAAATTGATAACAACATTAACAGCTTGAATGTCAATTCCCCTTGTGAAAAGATCTGCAAAGAAAAAAGAAATGAAAAGTTAAAATAGAAGAAAGAATATCAGAATTTCGTGTAGCCGTAAGCAATATATCCACACATTTCTATATACTTGCACAAAATCACAACATTTCAAAACTATTCCATATAAGTGAATGATGGAGGCTTGCAAGAAACAGAACTTGGTAGTGAAGTATTAAAATTAGCATATTGTTTCCTCCTTTTCATTGTACCTGTGTTGCCACACATCTCAAATATATGTATGACACATTGTGAGTTTGAAAATTAATTACACTTGGATCAAAAAGGTTGCATACATATAATTATACCACCAGCTAACAACAACATATGCACATGTACAAATAATGAATACATTAGTAAAATAAGATATAACACATGCGTATGCACATAAATCTATCTACGGAACATCTGGATTGCGGGTAAATAAAGCACACCAACACTGTCATCAACGCTTCTTTTTAAGAAGAAAAAGAATATACAAAAGCAGGGATGAAGTAACAAAATACATTCAGATCGGCTGAAACAATTAGTTCTAGTAGGACATTAATGAGATTTCACTAGACAGTGAACAGTAACAAATATCCATCAAGAATAGAACCAGTCAAGAGTTGATGCGGAACACGGAGAATTCCATACCTGTACAAACCAGGTTCCTGCATGCCCCATTACGGAAATCATGGAAAACTCTATTACGATGGTCTTGCAGCATCTTTGCATGGATGTAGAAGCAAGAGTAACCAAGCTCCGTGATCTTCTTTGCCAGAAGCTCAACACGATTTACAGAGTTGCAGAAGATTATTGATTGGTTGATTTGAAGCTGCATCAAAACAAATGTGCATGATTTACAGGCTATAAGGGAGGTAAAAGTGGCTAACTGAACACAAAGCAAAGGTGCTCATCGGTAAAACCTTGGAAAAGAGAGTGTTAAGGCAATGAACTTTCTGCCTTTCTTCTACAAAAGCATAAAACTGTGTAATTCCCTTCAGTGTAAGTTCATCCATAAGGTTAATAACATAAGGTTTAGGCAGGTATTTGTCCTTGAACTCCTTCACAGTCACAGGGAACGTTGCCGAGAACATCAAAATTTGCCGGCTCGCTGGAAGGTAACGAATCAGCTGTTCCACGGAAGGCTGGAACTCAGGAGAGAGAAGCTTGTCTGCCTGAACAGAAGGCAATATTTCACTCGTAAGAAGATAAAAATTCTTATCAACTAAAATGTTCAATGCTACACAACCAAAACAAATTATCGTTATCAAGCCAAATCATGCAACGTAGATTCTCAAAAAACAGAGGTTCATATAGTTCACTAGAATCTTAAATGGTGCAAAAAAGAAAAACCACGATGTTTCTCAGTTCTCACTTGAAGATACTACTTCGCCTCATGAACCATTACACTGGTTCTTTTTAGGACTAATACTAAGGCCCTGTTCTAAGCTTCAACTCCAAGCAACAACTTCCTTGTTTTCCATTAGCTTTCCAAAGTGCTAAAGTGTGTTTTGTGAAAAAAAAAATCTATGTAGAAGTTTCTTTTAAAAAACAAATAAATCCATTTTTCAAGTTTATAGTAGTTAATACTTAATTAATCATGTGTTAATGAGCTTTCTCGTTTCGTGAACGCACCCTAAGTCCCTACCTCCCGGTGGCCAAGTACCTATCATGGACACTCCGCACACTCTGAATGGGCTACTCATCTTTTTTTTGTGCTCATTTTTCCCTGTATGCAGGATGTTCCAAAATATTCCTAGTTGTGTTGTCATTGCTGTTGTCTTACGCAATAAATTTACAATCCAAGTAAAATAGTGCAATAGGTAGTCAAGTGTTTCCCAAAATCTGGGGTTCATTAAAACAAATTAAAATACAATGGGTTTTGCATTACAGATGCCTGAACCTGGGCTTTCGTGAAATTTACTAAAGACAAACATATCTGGAAAGAAGTACAAACAAGGGATAGTGTAATAACAAGAATTCAGCATATGGGTATTGGCAAGCAGAATAATCAGTTGTAAACACAAGAAACAGGGTTCATTGGTTCAGCACAACCCAAGAAGGATGCAAACATTAATTTGAAGGAAAAACTTAGGAAAGAGCAACTAAAAAAAATACTTGCATTAAGTATATAGAAACACTAATTTTTTTTGTCACAAATTGTTTGATTGTAAATGAGATTTTTACTATTCTTTTTAGCCCAATCCCTAATTTCTCCTTATAAAATAATCTTTTGAGCCATGAAATAACATATACAACTGGGAAGGCACTGAGTACTGAACTGCTGAACAGTTTTCATGAGAATATAATATCACTTGCAAAGAATAGATGAATTACCTCATCCATGATAAGCATAGAGCAGTCCTTCAAAATGCAGATACCTTTCTTTGTAAGGTCCAAAATACGCCCAGGCGTTCCAACAAGTAAATGGACAGGTTGATAGAGACGAATGATATCATCTTTCAGGCTGGTTCCTCCAGTGGTGACCATGACCTGGATCTTCAGATGTTTCCCGAGCTCTTTACAAACTTGTGACGTTTGCAAAGCCAGCTCCCTTGTGGGAACCAATATAACAACTACAAATAACAAGAGCAATCATTGAACCATTCTTGCACAATATAATATTATATTTACTAAAGAAGATCCCCTACAGGCCACCCCCCCCCCCACACCCCAAAAAAAGTAATAATATAAAATAAACGGTACCAAAGGAGGTCCAACAGGCATTATAAAGGCACAGGTTTATAGCATGTTTGACTGTGAGAGTTGGTACAAAATAAGTTTAATAGTTTGGATTCTGGAACAAACCTTGAATAGCGTTTTTCTCTTGATCAATCTTTTCTAGTGCAGGGATACAAAATGCAGCAGTCTTGCCAGTTCCATTTTTTGCTCTGGCTAGAATATCACTACCAGTTAATGCAATAGGAATGCTTTCTTCTTGGATCGGAGAGGGTCTTTCAAATCCTTTCTCATATATTCCCATCAGAAGTTCACGCTTGAGAAAATAGTCTTCAAACTCATTTCCTTTGGTGGCTGTAACATCCTGTGCAACAACAGCAGAATATAATAAAGTATGCAGAGAGCATGACACCAACATCATATAAACTCATAAATAATATCTCCAAATAAAATAAAAGAATAGGCAAAAAAAATAAGAGCAAGAAAATAAGAATGTCGATATCCAGAGCAAACTCAAGCCATGAGAGCACATTCTTTTGAAAATTCAATTATTCTTTCAATCAAGACAGTGGGGAAGAACTATACAAAGATAAAATTATACAAATAAGATTAAAGAGCACAAGGGAAAACATATAAGAGCACAGTAACTCAGTAAGATGAAACTTTAATTATTTAACTGAGTCATGT